>NC_142872.1:108570555-109185000 GCF_051225735.1 Oryctolagus cuniculus
ATCTATGAGTATATTTAAATCTTATTAATAATTTTTGGAGTCCGCAGTAACAATATGCATATTAATGAAACAAATCTGTCTTTTCATTACCATAAAACTGTAACATAATTATGACATCTTGTAGTTCAATACTATTGTTGGATGACCAGATGCCTTTTAACTCATGAACTAGAATGAAGGGCTTACATTACATAGAAGTATGACCTCACATCAAATAAGATAAATGGGAGTCTCATAAAATGATTATCAAAACCCTCTAGGAACCAATACATTCCATAACAGTTTTCCAAATACTAAGTTATTTTAGGATACTATTCTATAAAGTACCCCATCCAGACTACTCAGTTTGTTCTATCTCTTACTTAGGAAATGTTTGGGTGAAAACCTTAACTGCCCTGTTTGTATTCATTTTTCCTCTAGTCTTGTTAGTTGAATGAAAAGTTGAAATATAATTGAAAATCAAATCCCAATATGCAGAACTTATCTCAACTCTGCCCCTACATTAATAATTGGAAATGATAGAAACATAAACCTTTGAGACTTTCTGGAGTATGAATTTGCATTCCTTCAAAAACCAGAATTAATTCTTATTGTGAAAGGTTATTAATATTTCCCATGAAACCCTTATTCAAAGGGTACACAGAGTCCCATAACATAGAAGGAAAATGAAAGAGGGCCTATTATTTTAAGACAGAGTAGATGTGAAAATTAAAACCACAGAATGTGTCTATCTCTCATATTGCAAATGTACATAAAGATATATCTTTTATATCCCCAAAGAGAGAAACTTAAATATTGAAAACCATTTATATCACACAAGGGTGCAACTAAACATGCCTGACGTGTTAAGCTTCCAGCAGTGCCCTGGTAGAAATCCACATCCAATGAAGCAGTAATCTATAACAATTGCCTGACCAACTGATCTTATAATGGTAAGCTATCAGAATTCAATTTGGCTATTGTAAAGCCCATAATTTAAACAGAACACTTCTGGGATTTCCATAAATTGATGTTACAAAATACGTGCCAGAAAGAATCTTACTTTTATCATTTATATGTGGTTTTAGATTATTCTAATTTCTAAAATACAGCCTTTTTTATAAGAATTTTTCTATCACCCTACAGTCAGAAACCACTCTCTAATGGAACTTTGTAAAGATATCCTTTTGTTTAATACAAAAAGTCAGAGATAATTAAGTTTTCCTGAGATCAGAATGGATTGCTAGAGAAATTTTCATAATTCTCTTGATGGTGGAGTTTAAACATCTTGATTTCCATTACCTGGATAGATTTACATGTCAAATAGTTCCTAAAATCAAAGGATTACACAGCCTCTTATATGCAACCTCTTACATTTACATTTATTCTAGCTAAATGGAAACAAATGTAATCCTACAGAAAGAAAATGGAGATACGAATACATAATCATTGTTGGAAGAAATGCAGATGTGTAATAAAGATGAAACATTTTACAGTAACTAATAACAAGTTAAATACAAATTACAACATTGTACCACTTTGCCTACCAACTAACCAGATATATTAAAAGCATATTATTCAGTATCGATAAAGAAGAAAATTATTCTCATTTATATCAGGAAAGTAGACTGTTAACAGGACCATGGTCTTAAATTTGTGGCATTTAACTTGATTTTAATTAATATATACACTCAAATCCTAATGAAATAATCGGTAATACACACACAAGTGTCCACCCAAAATTTAATAATGAAAACAATGATGATGGTGACAATAGCTATCATTTAAGGCACCATCGTGATGCTAACTAATTAATTATCATAACAGTACTATTAAAAGTGCACTATTATTCTTCCGACTTAGGAGCAAAAACTGATGACAAGTGCATACAAGTAACTTGTGCAGTTTCAAAATGATATCCTAAGGTATTAAGATACCATCCTCAGTAAGTACTTCCTCCCAATATAAGCTGTAAACTTGACAAATTATTTTCTGGAATAACAATAATAACAAATAGATTTGCTTTATAATGGTGGAATTATTTACATAAATTACTACAATACATATGACAAAATGATATGCAGCAGTTAAGATTTGTTTTTGAAAATTTATAAATGTATGATAAAGAGCTAGTATTTTATAAAATAAGGAACTACAGAAGTATTTAAATATGTTAAGGTATGCCTCGATTATACAGTTGGCCCTCTGTATCTGGGATTTCCACATTCAGGGATTCAACTAAATACAAAGCAATAGGTTTTAAAAGGAAAATTGTGTCTGCACTGAACAGTTATGGATATATTTTTATTTCATTTGTACCTAAACAGAATAGTGCAGCAATTATTTATACAACATTACATGAATGAAGAATTACTGGTTATCTAGATTTGAGTTAAATTATATGGAAGGATGTGCATGTGTATGTTATATGAAAATATGCCATTTTACATGAGAGACTTAAATAAATGAAGATTTTGTTATCTATAGGCATCCTGGAACCAATCCTGCATCATATACTACTGATGATTGATTTTATAACAAAATAATTACTTAGGCTTAGCAATTAGAATTTATTCTCAAGACAGAATAACCTTTGTTTAGGATAGAACCTTGAAAATTTTAAAAATTCAGATTATGAAACACAGATATCATTAAATACTAGGAGACAGAAAATTATAGACCATAATACAGAAGAAAAAACAAAAGTATGTGTATATTTCTTCATTCGTGAATAGAGTTAATGGTAAGGAATGAACAGTATCAAGGGAAGGGAAAGACGGTAAGAGAAAGAAGAAAACATGAGATGCTTAAAAGACACAAAGAAAGGGATGGAAATCAAGAAGAGCAAAAGGCAAGGAACACATGAGAATCAGTGTTCCTGTTTTTTGAATGAATGAACTAATGAAAAGATTAGCAGTGATCAATTATGAACAACAGCGTTAGTAGAAAAAGAACGCAGCAAATGCAAAAATCAAAACCAGAAGAAAAATTAAATACAGAAAGATGAGAAATAAATGACCCCTGGGAATCACCTAAACTTTTAATATTTTTAAAGATTTATTTATTTATTTGAAAGTCAGAGTTACACAGAGAGAGAAGAGGCAGAGAGAGAGAGAGTTCTTCCAAGAGATGGTTCACTCCCCAATTGGCCGCAACGGTCGGAGCTGAGCCGATCCTGAAGCCAGGAGCCAGGAGCTTTTCCCAGGTCTCCCATGTGGGTGCAGGGGCCCAAAGACTTGGAGCATCTTCTACTGCTTTTCCAGGCCATTGCAGAGAGCTGGATCGGAAGTGGAGCAGCCAGGTCTCAAACTGGCACCCGTATGGGATGCTGGCGCTTCCGGTCAGGGCATTGTTAACCCACTGTGCCACAGCGCTGGCCTCAAGGGAATCACTAAATTCTTAGGAAGACATTGGATATACTGCAGGATAGGGTCCCAATGTCTGACATATTCTTTCCTAAGTCTTATAAGGTGGGTACAGCACAGCTCACATATAAAGTAAAGATGTAACTATAGGCTGTAAACAAAATGCTACCAAATATTATCTTTCTGTGTAATGGGAATTATGATTTTTAAATTAATTAATTTATTTGAAAGGCAGATATATAAATAAAGAAGAGAGAGAGAGCATCTGATGGTTTCCTCCCTAAATGGCCACAATGGATGGCTGTGGCTGGGCAGATACAAGGCCAGTAACTTCTTCCCCGTCTCTCACGTAGGTGTAGGGGCCCAAGTACTTGGGCCATCTTCTGCTGCTTTCCCATGCACATTAGCAGGGACCTGGATTGGAAGTGGAGTAGCCAGGACTTGAACCAGTGCCCATGTGGGATGCTGACACTGCAGATAGAGGCTTTACATTCTATGCTACAGAGCCTCACCCATGATGAAGATTTATCTTTCTCTCAACTTCTTCACCTTTATACATTTGAAATTTGAACTTTTTAAAAGAGGCGTGGTACAGAGGGGTAAGCTGCCACTTGTGATGCTAATATTCTCACACTGGAGTGTTGGTTTAAGTCCCAGGTACTCTGCTACCCATCCAGCTTCCTGCTAATGTTCCTCAAAAAACAGCACAAGATGGACCAGCTGTTACGAACTCTGCTCCCCATGAGGCAGAGCAGGTTAGAATTCCTGGTTCCAGCCCTGACTGTTGTGGCCATTTGGGGATTGACCTAACAGATGGGATATTCCATTATATATTCCTCTCTTATTAGAGTATGGAAGATCTCTTTATCTATCCCTCTCTTTCTGCTACTCTGACTTTCCAATAAACATTTTTAAGGTATAGCAATTTGATCTTCAGTAATAAAGTGATTGAAAAGATGACTATTACAAAACATACTTATGCATAACTGGTTAGATGGAATTTTTGTTTCAAATCCTTAAAAATTTCTAAGAGCTGGGATTGCCCTGCAATGAAAGAATTCTGTGAGCTAACAACTCACAGAAAAGATAATTCTGTCATAAATCATTCTAGTTATAAGTCCATTCTTATTTTTCTTTTTCTAAAACCTCTAGCATTTTATATTCATGATTTTCTATGAAATGAGCTCAATTTTCTCAGAAGATTCTCATAAAATGTACAAAGGCATGCAGCTCTGACTTAAGTTTGCGACAACTGAAAATTTTGAATCAATTGGTTCAAGATACTGAACAGTAAGTGCTTAGCAGGTATGTAATTGTGCTTTGTTTAAATATCTGTGGAAATTTGCTTTTTATATATTTACATTGCATATGAGTCTGCTCAGGCTTCTATAACAAAATTGCGATGGATTTATAAGCAACAGGAACTTACCTGTCATAGATGTAGACCCAAAAATCAAAATCAAGGTACTAATAGATTCGATATCTGTTTTCCTGGTGCATAAGTGCTTCTCTCTAGATCCTTACCTGACAGAAGAGATGAAGGAACCATTTGAAATCTGTCATATAAGCCTTAGTCCTTTCAAGGGAACTGTACCCTTGTGACCTAATAATTCCCCACAAAAAGCCCCACCTCTGATGCCATCACATTGTTGTCTAGGATTTCAATGTATAAATTTAGGTTACCACAAACATTAGATATCCATTTTCAGATTATCATTCCATTAACTCACATCTTTGTGCTTTAATTAGTTGCATATTCATTCATTCAATGAGTCAACTTTGGTTAAACTTCTTCCATAAAGTGAATTATAGGAGTTCAGATTAAATATAAGGATTTAAGATAGGTACACAGGAAGCCATTAAGCATACTCAAGTTGTATCCATATGTCACCAGAGCAGACAAAATGGATAAAAATATTTCTTCCAAATTTTACTAATAATATGCCTTAAATATAGGTTATGTAGAATAGGGAGAATTTACTTTAGAAAAATATTGGGTCACTTCTCAGTTAAAACACAGTCATGTTCTTAGTCACCTGAAAATAGAGTACATAAACGTGCTATGTGATTACTGATTCAAATGTGTGCATTAATCCTCCTTGGAAGAGAAAATACACACTTGTCTCAAAAATGAGCTTCAAAGCAAACCAAAAATGGATTCACCAGGAGTTACTAAGGTATTGATTTTTTCCTGGGGTGCTTTCCACATGGGCAGCTCTATGGTGTGCTCTACGCTTTGCAAAGCATCAAGATTTTCTTAGACTGTGGTTAGGATTCACCTGAGCAGCCAGACAGAGGCTAACAGCTCCTCTATGTTCCTGGAAGGACTGGGTTGGAGGAAGCAGTATCTCAACTACTGAAAATATTCTCACACATAGAAGTTTGGAAAAACAGAGTCCCTGAAGTAGGTCAGGTTGTGGTAGATTTTGGCTTTAGAATTCACAATACTTTTGTTCTTCGAAAAATCTTTAGACATTTTCAATCTATTGTGTTTTCATGAGGAAGCAGAAGCAATTTTAGTAACTCAGGCTTGGTTCTCAAATATGTGCCTGCAACACATAGAGCCCGTGATGACTATTGCTATTTCCAGATAACACAGTGATGCTTTAAAGTAGTTTTAAAGTAGTTTAACTACTACTTTTAAAAGTTGTTTTAAAGTAGTTTAAGTGATTTCTGTCTGTAACTTCCAGAGAGTCAAGTCATAATTTCTGTTATGGGATAGCATAGCAGGGACTTTTTCTCATGCAGAAAAATTGTCTGCTTCACTGACATTTGTTTCTAATGGTTTTAGATCAGTGTCTGTTTTGGAGAGTCTGAATTTTTAATGAGGGATGTGATGATTGAATTTAATACTTTGATATCTTTCTATCTTGTATCTATTATCTATCTATTTATCTATCTATCTATATATATATTCTGTAGAGTCTTAATACATGGGAAGAAAAGACACAGATAATAATGGGCATTTATAAGCATTTTTTTTTAAAATTCAAGTTATATTTCATATTAAAACAAACAATCACTTTCCTCATTGTTTTTTTCTAGAGTCTGGTGGCTAACAATGCCTATATTCTATGGCAATAAAGAAGAGAGAAAATTATGTCTAATATTATTTTCTTGAATAAAGGCACTTGACTGGACAAGATTCTGAAGTTATCCTGACTTCCTATACATTGTTTACTGTAAGACTTTACATATAAGCCCTGATGATATTAGTAAATATAAAGCATTGCAGAATTTGACTTTGAGGACTCTAAAAGGTACTTTGAAGGGTCACTATTTATCAGCTTATTTGCTGACTTATCTTGGCTTGGCTGAAACAGGTATTTAACCGCTGAAGCACATAGCTGAGGCAATTGAAATTTATGATATTTTTTGTAGGTCACCTTTAACATAATTAAACTGGAGTTAATTATACATATATTTTATTCTACAGGTAATAAAGATGAGTAAAGCAGGTAGTCCATTCACGACACCTATAAGCTATTTTTAGGCTCAAAGTACCATATGTACATAGCACTTCTTAAAGCTTCCATTGCTTTCAGGCTTAGATTAGGCAACAATCCAAAATCTACAATGACAATGAAGGAAGCAATTTAATTTCATTGTTATTAGCTTTTTCACTTTTCGCACAAAGTTAATCTCTCCATTTAATCTACATACATCTTAACCTTAAGAAAAAACATTTTTCAAGAAAGGATAAAAATTATCAGACCTCTTCAGATAAAATTAAATTAACACAACAATGACTCTATTCTCTCTTGCACTTATGTCTTCTTTTTTTTTTCCCCTAGGACAAGATTAGATTCCTAGCTGAGTATACTACTTTCAGAACTTGACTTTTCATTTCTGCCTCTCCTCGGGAAAAAAAAAAAAAATTAAATTGTTGCTGATGTTACTTTGAATTTCACTCATCCTTGTATTATTTTTTTAAAAGCACTTCAGAATCCTCAGATTGATGCTCCTGTTCAAGAACTATCTAAGAGGTTACAGGAAAAGTTTTCTTTTCTACTTGACCCTTATTCTTGTACCTGATGTCTTTACTTGTTTACTCAGTAATTCATCCTACGACCCAAGGTAATTTTTCTGTAATTGTTAAAATGTCTTCATAAGTCTGTAGCTTCATTTAGCTAAGTGTGCTGTCACTTTTTATTTTGGAGTCTGGCATAATTTTTCATTATCTTTAAAGTTTCTGATAATCTTGTATATAGAAATTTGGGGTCTTTGTATGTTGAAGTAAAGCAATGGCAGATATTGTATCCAGAACAAAATTCTAAAAAAAAACCAGCAAAAATGGATATGAGGAAAGTCAACAAACGAGTAAAATTAATACTGCACTGAAGACAAGCCATGTAGTATATGACTTTACCCCCTCCCTCAGAAAGACATTTTTTCTCCATTTTAATATAAGTTAATAGTGCAAAGATCATAAGATGCTAATAGATTTTTAGTAAGAGAAAGTACAAAGTAATGACTTTGTTTCATTTACCCAGAAAACATACTGTAGCATTGATTGGAAAATAATTTCAGTGAGAGTTTTGCATTTAAAATAGGTTCATGATGGTATGAACAAACATTAGCGCTCACTGCTGTGATTCTTAAAATAGTATTGCTATGCCCTATAATTAGGGTATAATTATGGAATTTTTAGTTAGAAAAATGGAACTGATTAATTATAAACTTAAAATGCTCAATTTAACATCATTGAGGAATTCTTGGACTTCAAATCAGTTTCTCCTACTTAAGTATTTGGTATTCATCAGTAATTATTTTCACATAATTCAAATTACATTTGCTTCAAATTAAACTGATTTTCAGTTATTTTGTCTTCAACATAGTCACTATTATTATAAACAGGATTCTTTTCAGGAATCTGATTAGTGTTATCATAAATGATCCCTTCATTCCTATATCAACTTAAGTCAAGAATTGCATGGTTCCAATTAGCAGTTATTTATTTCTTTATTTCCTCTTGTATATGTACAGTTGTCAAAGTTATAATTCATGGAAGAGATCATGAATAAGTAAATTAATATATTTTTGATTATTTTACTTAAAAAAATCCTCCATGGTTCTAGAGAAATTTTGATATATATCTTGTAATCTTTCACTTCAAATAAACTAGTAAAAGACCTCTGTAATTGCTCAGTGGAAATATTCAGAAGGGGTTCAAAGCTTAAGTAAATAGAAGCATAAATAATCTTATGCCAACATCAGTGTCATCTATAGAATAGTTTATTTTTCAATGTTGTGATAAAAGGGTACCTTATATTAAGCCTAAAAAGCCTTGTGTTATACTCTCCTTACATCTATGGAATTTTTTGACAATTAAATCATATGCATAGCTTATTTTACATAGGGAAACTCTTAGACTAGGGCTCCTACTTTTATTTCAGCAGTTGGGCATTTGAACTTTAGGTTAGGAGTTTATAATTTCTAATATCAGCAAACTGAGCTGGCAAATTTGGGATATATTTTATGAATGAGATTAGATCTCTACCTCTTACCATATGCAAAAATAAACTGAAGATGGACCAAAGACCAACATTTAAGACCTGAGACGACATAATTGATGGGAGAAAATGTAGGGGACATACTCCAATAAATTGATGTAAAGGCTGACTTCTTGGAAAAGACTCCAAAGCACAGGCAACAAAGGTAAAACTAAATAAATGGGATTATATCAAACTCAGAAACTTGTACACAGCAAAGGAAAATGCTAATAGTGTGATGAGACAGCCAACAGAATGTGAAATATAATTGTGTGCTACTTATCCAACAAAGGATTAATATCCAGAATCTATCAGTGTGTTCCACAGACAATGCTGAAAAGAAGAAATACCAATGACCAACAAATTTGTTAAAAAATGTTCTACATCACTAGTTATGAAGAAAATGGAAATCAAAACCAAATGAGATACCATCTCACCATCGTTAGAATGGCTAAAATTGAAAAAACAGAGAGTAAAAATGTTGGCAAGAATGTGGAGAAAGATGAACACTTATAATTGTTGGTGGGAATATAAATTAGTGAAGTCACTATGGAAAACAGTATGGCGATTACCTGAAAAAACTAGAAATTGAGTTGCCATATTATCCACCAATCCCACTTAGGTGGATGTATCTAAATGGCATGAGCATGTTGTATCAAAGAGATATCTGCACTACCATGTTCATAGCAGACAACAGCCAAAACTTGGGATCAACCAAGATGGCCATCATCAGATTAATGGATAAAGAAAATATGTTATACCGATACAATGGAATATTATTATGCTATACAAAGGAATGAAATTAGTATTAACATCAAAATGATTGTAATTGGAGGAAATCATGTTGAATGAAATAAGTAAGACATAGAAAGACAAATACTGCATGTTCTCCCTTATATGTGGGAACTAAAATTGAAAAACAAACATCAGAAACTAAAAACAAGTAGAAATGCCATGTTTATCAGTATTGCTGCTATTATAGTTTTGTAAAACTTTGTTTTATGCTTTTGTCAATTCATTGGTTAAGAATGTCATACAATTACTATAGTATTCATAATCAGTGATTTCTTCGATTTACTGTATATGGATGAAATGATCATTTTTCCCTTCAATTATTATTTATAGCTATTGCCTATATCCTCACTAAACTAGGGTCTTTTTGATTTTTGCTTGTTAAACTTCAGGTTGGATGAAGTTTTAAGCCTTTATACTGTAATGTAAACATAAAATATGTTATCTTTTTTTTTTTTTTTTTTTTTTTTTTTGGCAGGCAGAGTGGACAGTGATAGAGAGAGACAGAGAGAAAGGTCTTCCTTTGCTGTTGGTTGACCCTCCAATGGCCGCCGCAGCCAGCGAGCTGCAGCCGGCGCACTGCGCTGATCCGATGGCAGGAGCCAGGTGCTTATCCTGGTCTCCCATGGGGTGCAGGGCCCAAGCACTTGGGCCATCCTCCACTGCACTCCCGGGCCACAGCAGAGAGCTGGCCTGGAAGAGGGGCAACAGGGACAGAATCTGGCGCCCTGACCGGGACTAGAACCCGGTGTGCCGGCACCGCAAGGCGGAGGATTAGCCTAGTGAGCCGCGGCACCGGCCCAAAATATGTTATCTTAAAAAGTAAAAAAAAATAAAGTGAAGGAGAAGGAGGGTTGGAGGGAAGAAGGGAATATTATTATATTCTTAGAATTGAATCTATAAACAATATTGAATCTATTAAACCTAATTAGAAAAAGAAATAAGTGTATGACATAACACTTCTTCTGACAATGATCTGAGATAAGTTACACAAGAGTAGCAGGATAATTGTAAAAATAATGTATATAAATACTTTAGTAGTATATGTATTGTGCATATACATAAGCACATTGTTGTCTTTCTAGTATCTTGAGTTTTATTGTTATTAATAGTTTATTTTGGAATACTATTGTTGGTCTAGTTTAACATCTGTTAGAAAGAACCAGTTCCTTCTGAAAACATGAGTCAAGTACATAGAGGGATTTAAGAAACAAAGGGAAGAGGAGCAAGAAGGAAATAAATAATTAAAATTTTAAAAAGGGTAGGGGGGATATATGCTACTTTTGTCTAAGTCATTGTCAAACTGCCACAATGTGCAATATCGAATCTCCTGCCAAAAACAGACATACTTTGTCTATAGACTATGAGCAGTAAATATATTGAAACCAGGAAACAAGTTCAATTCCATGAAATTTGTATTTGTTTTGCTCTGTTTTTATTTGTCAGGTAGTTTTGTGCATTTGAATCTCCATTTTGAGGGCCCTCTACCTGCCTTTCTACATTTGGGTAACTCAGTCCACCCTTGCAAGCCATTCTCAGGCATCACCACTTCATGGTGATAACTTCCCAGTTTTAGACTCCTCTGGCACTTTCCCAGTGATATGCTCTTAGAGAATGTGTTTGCCACAGCTAAAGTTTTACATTTTCTTGGTCACATTTCATTAACCACACATTTCATAGTTTTCAGGGATGATGAGTGTGATGGCACAAAATTGGTTATTCTTATAGTGTACATTATTGTCTGGCAAAGAGAAAATTTTCAATAAATATTGTTCAGTTAATGAATGAAAAAATGAATTGCCTGATTAATTTATAAGTACTCAACTTAGTGTCTTCAAAGGTATTAGTTTTGGAGGAACTATCATAACAAATTCCTTAAAGCAACACCGATTTACTCTCTTTGTGGAAAACCTGAAGTCCAAAATCAAGATATCAGCAGGGATGGTTCCTCTGGAGGTGTTAAGGGAGATTCTATTTAATAATCTTGTGAAGTTCCTAGTGGCCATGACAGATCCATGGCATTTCTTTCTTTCTTTCTTTCTTTCTTTCTTTCTTTCTTTCTTTCTTTCTTTCTTTCTTTCTTTCTTTCTTTCTTTCTTTTGACAGGCAGAGTGGACAGTGAGAGAGAGAGAGACAGAGAGAAAGGTCTTCCTTTTTCCGTTGGTTCACCCTCCAGTGGCTGCCGCGGCCAGCGGGCTGTGGCCAGCGCACCACACTGATCTGATGGCAGGAGCCAGGTGCTTCTCCGGGTCTCCCATGGGGTGCAGGGCCCAAGCACCTGGGCCATCCTCCACTGCACTCCCTGGCCACAGCAGAGAGTTGGCCTGGAAGAGGGGCAACCGGCACAGAATCCGGCGCTCTGACCGGGACTAGAACGCTGTGTGCTGGCACCGCAAGGCAGAGGATGAGACTAGTGAGCCACGGCGCCGGCCCATGGAATTTCTTGATTCATAGATTTATCACTTCAATCTCTACCTCCACCATCACATGAACTTCACTTTGCATATTTATTTGTCTCAAATGCTCATTTTTTTTTTTATTCAAGAACATCAGGAAATGAATTTAGGACCCACCATAAGCCCAGATGATCTCATCCCAACATTCTTAATTCAATGACATCTGCAAAAGCCCCATGTCCAAATAAGTTCATTTTTATGGACACTGGGGATTTGAAGTTGGGTGTATCATATTGGAAAGCACTATTTAACCTATTATGGTTAACATTCAGTCACACAAAAATTCATGTATCTACCACATAAAAAATAAATTTATCTCATCTAAAACCCCCAATACTTTTAATTCCTTTCAGCATGACCCCAGGGACAAAATCTTATCTAAATATTCTCAATTCAGGAAGTTCTAAATGTCATCCAAATTATCAATGTTGGCATAGGTTAGACTCTAGATATGACCAATACTGGGGTAAAATTTCTGTGTATCTATAGACTTGTGGACTATAAAACAAAACATGTGCTTCCAAATTGGGAGATTAATAAGCATAGAGTACACATAGTTCCAGTCATTTTGAAGGACTGAGATAATCCTGTGTGGCTGGTCCTTCATCCATGAGCGTATACAAGTTTCGCTGGCCCGTGCTCTGGGCATGCCTCTGTGTTCTCTGGCTCTATGCCTGCGCCTCTGCCCATGAGGTAATTATTCCTTTTTCTTAAAGGTTAGCACATGCTCGCAGTCAATTACTGCATCAAAGTGTTTTCTGACAACAGAATCCAATAAATATGACGGTATTCCCTTATTTTGTCCCATCTCTACACCTTTCAGGGTAGCCTGGCGATGTTTGATAAGCATGTGATTCTCAAAAACATTGTCAGCCTACTGCACATGGCAAGTAAAGTACAATTGTACGCAGAACCTCTCTAGATAACACCATAGCTGTTCCTGGCTGGTTTTGAAGGCTGATTAGATCCTTGAACAATACATCTAGTTTCTTCAGCAAAGGTTGTCTAGCAATAATTTGGCCTCCTCTCTAGAGTACATGTTCTTAACAATGAATTTCCTAGTTTTAGAATCTTTTGCAACCTAAATAATCTAAGAACTTAGAAAGTCATCAAATGATTTTTGCTTAACATTTCTTTCCTAAATTTATTTCTTTCTTCCAAGGTTTGACTGTAAGTAGAAAGAAGCCAGATGGCACCTTCCACACTTTCCTTGAAAATCTTCTAAGCTAAATATCCAAATGTATTAATTGCATGAACTGTTTTCCACTCAAATCTGGAACACAATTATCCAAGTTTTCTGCAACTTTATGTCCAGGATAAGCTTCCTTATAGTTCACAATAGCATTTTTCTCATTTCATGATGAACTTCACAATAAGTAACATAAAAATGTTTATTTCTATCAGTATCTCTTCAAGACCATCTATAAATTTTCTATCACATCATATAACTCAAAATTCTTCAAAGCTCTACTTGTGCCTATGTTCAAATATACTTCCATATTATCACTTTTTTAAAAGAGAATCTAACTTCCCCGCTTACAAAACTCTATGCTTCCGAGGACTTTTTTAAAAAATAATGCACTTCTACTTCTCAAGGAATACAATTTATTTCAGAGTTCTAGAGACCAGAAGTCCAGGGTCATCATTCACATAGGATTGGTTTTGTCTGGAGGCTCTCATCTTTTAAATACATTCTCCTAGCTTCTTATGGTTGAGAGTACTCCCTGGTGTCCCATAGCTTCCTGGGACATCACTCAAAACTCTGACCTGGTCTTTACATGGCTGTCTCCCTTCTGCCTGCCTCTGCCTCAACTCTTGATTTTCTTTAAATGGACATTTCTCATTGGATTGTTTGTCTCGTTATAATGTCTCATTTGACATTTCTCATTGATTGATTTCATTCTAATTGCCTTAACTTATTTTCATGTTATGTCACATTCAGAATATCAGATAATACTTGAAAATGTTATAACTATTATAAAAAGTGTCCAATAATTAAATAGTAAATTCATTTAACTGTATACATTCTCTTATATAATAATGTATATACAAGTATAAATACATATAACTACATATATGCACACATATGCTTATATATACATAATATAAAATGTATTTGAGTTAAGAATTTTACTTCACATTTAGTCTGTCTGCCTTCCTTCCTTCTTCCTTCCTTCCTTTTCTTTTTCTTCCTTTCCTCTTTCCTTCCTTCCCTCCCTTCTTCCTTTTCTCTTTTCTTTCCCTCCCTCCCTCTCTTCCTTCCTTCTTTCCTTCCTCCCTCCTTCCTTCCTTCTTCCTTTCATCTTTATTCATCTTTTCTCTTTCTTTCATGAGAGACATGAAGACATACAGAGGGAGTACCCATCCTGTGCATCACTCTCCAAATATGACATATAAAGGCCCATGTGGACTGAATTTGGTGCTTGTGAACTCAGTCTACGTCTTGCATGTGGATAGTAGAGACTCAGTTACTTGAGCCATCAACTGTTTCCTCGCAGAGTTTGCATTTGTAGGAAGTTGGATTTGGGACCCAGTCCAGGACTCTAACACAAGTACTTTGATATAGGATGCAGATATCTGGATCTATGGGCTTTAATGCTAGGCCAAAAACTCTTTCCCCCATTTTACAATTTCTAAATTAAGATATGTAGCATTGTAGATGTACTCTGTGAATTTTTTATAGATTATTTTGCACCACAGCTTATGATAGGCATTCACAAAATAGCATGTGCAGAAAGATTAATTAATGACTTTGAGGAAGGAAAGAATGGTTAAAAGTATTAAAGGTCAATGTTTGGAAATATAGAACTAATAGGAAAACATTATTTTTGAAAATTTGAATGGATTCCAGATAATGGCATAGAAGTTACAAGTTTTCTTTCTTTTTTTAAAAAAGAAAATTATATTTATTTGAACATTAGAGTTAGAGAGAGAGAGAGAGTCTTCTATCTGCTGGTTCACTCCCAAAGGACCTCAACAGTTGGAGATGGGCCAGGCCAAAGTCAGAAGTCCAGAGTTCATCAGGATCTTCAATGCAGGTGGAAGGAAGCCAGGCCTTTGGATTATCTTCTGCTGCTTTCCTAGGCACATTAGCAGAGAGCTGGATTGGAAATAGGGCATCCAGTACTCAAACCGGCACCCATGTGGGATGCCAATGTTGCAGATTGTGGCTTAAACCACTGCAACACAGTACATACCCTGGAAGTCACAGGTTTTCTATGTAGGTTAGAGGGTAAAACCAATAAACATTGTATTATCTTGTATTACAGCTATAAGTATTTACTACAAATTGAGTATCTTAGGACAACATACTTTATTCTACTATTTTGTGTTTCAGAATTCATGATTGGTTTAGCTGTTTGCTTGTCTTTGGACTGCACAGTAAGATAGACACGTCCTTAATTCTGTCTGCTAAATTTCATCTTTTATATAACATAACATATTTTATCAGGTATTAGAGCTACTGTTTCTTGGTCATCTTGCTACTACATTATATATTTGAATTTCAGAAAACCCACTTTTTGCTCAGTATAAGGAAGTATTTTCAGTACAGCAGTTCAATACTGGAATTTTGTTTACCTTAAGACATACTTTCCATACCAGGAATATTCAAGAACAAACTGAATGTCCATGTTTCAGAGTCTGAAAGGTGGTTAGTCATCTACTCAGTTCATTTATAAGTCTTCTACTACAACTATATAAGGTGTATGGTTAAGTACAATTAAAATCCTTTTAAATATACACCATTTTCCTTCACTGTAGTAATCATTTGGAAACCTCACATTTAGAAAAATGTGTATTTTCAATAATGTTCCCTGCATTCATTTTATGCATCTGCTATTATTATTTAAGAGATAAAAAAAGAAATTTTGACCTCATTCTTCTTATCATAGGCTGGGGTTCAAAGGTGAGTGGGCACAAAAGTCCTCCCAGTCTGATATCCTGCCACTCTGAATGGGGCTTCGCACTGATATGAGCTTTCTCCTATGTTAAAAAGGAGGAGAGATTTTCTATTTTGCCATGAATTCAGCCTTTATCTCAACTTTCAAACCTTTAGACTCTATTATACCTAGGCTTTATATTGCTTTACATGGTTTTAGAAGAATAATTATATGTGCAAAAAGACCAGACTTATAATTATATCACCCACTGTTTATAATATGCATTACTTATTAAAATGACACTGAATTGAATCTGTAGAAGATGAACTCTTAACTTAGTTCTATTGTTAAAACACAGGTTTAAAAAATACTTTATTGACACTTGTAATAATTATCTTGGGGAAGAAAGTGATAACTTTTAAAATGTCAAGCTATTTAAACTTTTCAAATTTTAAAAACATATTATTTGCAAGTTCCTGTCAGGAATATTTAGCTAATAAGAGCTCTACCAGTATATGCTGACAGTAGCCTGACACATTGTAAGCCAGAGGAGGATCAAGGCTGCTTAGAACCTTGTAACAATTATCTATGTAAGGCATATAATGGTCTTCTAAATGTCATGTTTGTGGGAAGAACAGGAGGAGATGCCTTAATGAGAAACAGGGTGTCGCTATGAGAGGACTTTGAATTATGACTGTCATTAATAAGTGGTGGCAGATGAGTCAGCTCTATCACCAACCCAGAATTATGAAAATTTAAGGTATTTTACAGTGAACTTTCAAAACTACCTTTATCTTCAAAAACCAAGAATCATTGCCCAACATGTAAATTTCTCTGTGCTGAATAATATCTAGATACCACTTTCTTGCTTTTTCCCCCCTTTTCAAAAGGAATTTGAAATGTTGCACAAGTCAATGAACAGCTGAACTGAAATGAACACAACCTGTCACTTTGAGATTCATTTCCATGGAAAATAATGAAGCTGGAATAAAAAAGGAAACAAAACATATTTCCTGTCAGTCAACTGCCAGTGTGTTTATTTGTTTATTTAAGTAGAATACTCAGATAATAAAAAAAAAAGAATCACAAGGATTTTCCTTACCATATTGTTTAACAAAGCATTTATGTGAATTTAGGATATTTTTCATTTACTTCTCTGGTAATTACAAAATAAAATACTTTCATGGCTCTACTGAAATCAGAAACTCTTTTCTTCACATTGTTCTATTCACAGAATAGGGAAATAATTAAAACATCTTTGAAAAAGTAAAGAAGAAATAGAGATCTTAATTTATATTTTTCTGTCTTTGCGTTTCTAGGCCAGTTTTGCCCCCCAAAATGAAGGCAAACCCAGTTATTTGATCTAAAATAGTTTTTGACATTTCTTTTTAACTGGATTCAAATCTGGAAATTATATGTGAGAAATATGAATGAGAATAATGTGGTTTATGTAGCCATTCTTGTGTGAATTAAAAATCAAGACTAAAATTCACCTGGCCTCAATGACCCCATAAAAATACCCATTAAAAAGACTTACTCAAATTGTCCCATTTGGAGTTTTCCATTCATAAACTGTTTTTCAGTTTGAGGATCTCAGGCTGCAAATAATGAACACGAAAACAAATGAAGTGGGAATAAAAGAGGGAACATGCTCAAGCTGACTTACCTCAAACGGTAGAGTTAGAAACATACCAGGGGATTCCAATTCAATCCCATCAAGGTGGCATGTACCAATGCCATCTCACTAGTCCCAGTGATCAATTTCTGCTCACAATTGATCATAATGATAGGACTAAGAACCAAAGGGATCACATAAACAAGAATAGTGTCTGCAAATACTAGCTGATAGAATAAAAAAGGGAGAGAATGATCCAACATGGAAAGTGAGATACACAGCAGACCCATAGAATGGCAGATGTCCTAAACAGCACTCTGGCCTCAGAATCAGCCCTTAAGGCATGCGGATCCAGCTGAAAAGCCCATGAGAGTATTTCAGGCACGGAAAGCCAAGACACTCGGGGGGGCGGGGGGAACCTAAATGAAAATCTCCACGAGTGAGATCCCAGTGGAAAGAATGGGTCATCAAAGAAGGAGGTACCTTTCTCTGAAGGGAGGAGAGAACTTCCACTTTGACTACGACCTTGTCTGAATAAGATCAGAGTCGGTGAACTCAGGGGGCTTCCATAGCCTTGGCAGCTCATGACAAGAGCCTAGGGTGATTACTGATGCCATAAACAAGAGTGTCAATTTGTTAAGTCAACAACAGGAGTCACTGTGCACTTACTCCTCATGTAGGATCTCTGTCCTTAGTGTGCTGTACATTGTGATTTAATGGTATAACTAGTACTCAAACAGTATTTTTCACTTTATGTTTCTGTGTGGGAGCAAACTGTTGAAATCTTTACTTAATGTATGCTAAACTGATCTTCTGTATAGAAAGAGAATTGAAAATGAATCTTGATGTGAATGGAAGGGGAGAGGGAGTGGATAAGGGGAGGGTTGCTGGTGGGAGGGACGTTATGGGAGGGAAGCCATTGTAATCCATAAGCTGTACTTTGTAAATTTATATTCATTAAATAAAAGTTAAAAAAAATAAAAAAGACCTCTTGATTCCCCTGTAAAAAAAAAATTTAAAATCATTTCCAGATTTGAAGCCAGTTAAAAAGAAATGACCACAGTGCTGGCCCTTAATACATATTTTATCCTGCAAACTCAGTGAAAGATAATGGAATTGCAAAAGCTGGTGTTTCATTTGCTTAAAAGATATGCCAGATAATATGTAAAAAATAAAAGTAATATTGATATCAAAAGAGCTAAGCTGATGCGTTCCAGGTTAACTGATGGTGCTTACTCAGCACATATGCGGATCTGGCTGAAAAGCCCATGAGAGTATTTCAGGCATGGAAAGCCAAGACACTCTGGAAAAAAAAATTAAATAAAAGTTAAAAAAAAAAAAAGAAAACAAATGAGGCAATGCATTTTTGGCAGTAGAGGTACTAGCAGTAGTACTATTGTAAGTTGCATTCAGATTTGTTGTATCAAATAGTTTACATTCCTTAAGAAATATCCTTGAAGAAAGCATAACATTTTGTGACCAATTTGGACATGAGCCCTGTGTTCTGAAGCAATTTTTCATCTGAAGATATTAGGCCCTTGAAGTGTATTTTCAATAATCTCCATGTCTTCAGTGTATGTTGATGTCCAACTTGTGCTACCTTTAATGCCAATCCTTCTTCTCCAACGTGTACTTTTGCTGTTACGGTCAATCTACTTCCTCCTGCATTTTCCAGAACTCTTTAGTTTCTTCCTCATTGCTTCTCTGCTCTTTATTAGAATATAACATTCCTGTCTAATTATCTACTCCTATTCTTCTAAATTCTTTCTTAATTGTAATTTTGAATTCCAAAGAAAATAAAATTCACTGTTTTATATTAAAATGTTATGTAACTAATATACATTTATGTAAGTTTATTCATTGAGTCCTTTCTTGCAATGTATTACAAAGTTTGTTTAAGTCAACACGAATATCATCTGAAATTTCAGGAGAAACAGAATGCCGAATTTGTACTTTTCATTATGAATAAAATTTGTATTATATTCACACTGCATAAACACTTAGTTCTCTATGGAGTAACATCTCTCTTTGAAATCATATCTTTTTTTTATTTTATTTTTTTTTTTTGACGGGCAGAGTGGACAGTGAGAGAGAGACAGAGAGAAAGGTCTTACTTTGCTGTTGGTTCACCCTCCAATGGCCACCACGGCCTGCGCGCTGCGGCCGGCGCACCATGCGGATCCAAAACCAGGTGCCAGGTGCTTCTCCTGGTCTCCCATGGGGGTGCAAGGCCCAGGAACTTAGGCCATCCTCTGCTGCACTCCTGGGCCACAGCAGAGAGCTGGACTGGTAGTGGGGCAACCAGGACAGAATCCAGCACCCCGACCGGGACTAGAACCCGGGGTGCCGGTGCCGCAGGCAGAGGATTAGCTTACTGAGCCGCGGCTCTGGCTGAAATCATATCTTAAAATTAAACTAGGATATTTAGAAATCTGTCAAATATTTCTAATTATTATTTTTATCATGTTTGCATCTTCTAAGTGTTATTTTAGTTAAAAATTTGTTATTCTAATACACTTATCTTTCAATCCGATTAAATAGCAAAAGAATTATTGAAGTATGTAGTTTAGGACGCAGTTTTCTTTCATTAGAATAGTGCCATAATTTCCTCTTTGAAAGTTTCAAGCACACAGGAAAGGAAAGCAAAAAATAACATCATCAACTCTACTGTCTAATGTAAGAGACTTTAGGAATTAGTGTTTATTCTATTTGTAATTCTAGATATAACTAAACAAATACTCTGCTGTGGCAGCTTGTATGACATTCCTTTTAGAAAAAGAGATACATTTTGGAATCATTGCAAAACATTATGTTACACTGTATAATCACCTCTTAAGATTCAAAATGCATACCATGTGAAAAGCTCTGAAAAATACTGCAGTAAAGGAAGCTACTTTAAATGGTTCTGAAATATTTGACAATAAGCCTTATCCCGAATATTGTTTTCGTAACTATTGTCATAAAATGTCTCATAAACCTATCATAAAATACAGCCAGAGTTGTGGCTCAAGGTCAGAGAACCATTATCAAAAATAAACAAAGCAAAAACGATCTCACAAGTGTTTAGTTTGACTCTTAGCTAATGATTAAACTGTATTTGCTTATCTTATACTTATCTTCTAAATGAGTATCCTGAAAATGACACCTACCTAACACGGTGGCTGTGAAGATCAAATGAGAGGAGTATACAGCAGTTAATCATAAGCACAAGGAAATAAGCAATTGCTTAGAATGTGGAAACATATTTTACAGTTATTTTTGGGGTCAGACAGATGTTTTCAAATCCTCATTAAAACATTTCCTACCTACATAGATTTTTGCAAACATCTTTCTGTTTTTTTTTAACTTTTATTCAATAAATATAAATTTCCAAATTACAGCTTTTGGATTACAGTGGCTTTTTCCCTCCCAAAACTTCCCTCCCTCCTGCAACCCTCCCATCTCCTGCTCCCTCTCCCATCCCATTCACATCAAGATTCATTTTCAATTATCTTTATATACAGAAGATCAATTTAGTATATATTAAGAAAGATTTCAACAGTTTGCACCCACTCAGAAACACAAAGTGTAAAGTACTGTTTGAGTACTAGTTATAGCATTAATTCACATTGGACAACACATTAAGGACAGAGATCCTACATGGGGAGTAAGTGCACAGTGACTCCTGTTTGTGACCACACTTCTTTATCAGCAAAGTTAATTATATTTCACCTGCATAGTAAGAAGTGGGCATCAACGATCACAAGTCCTATAACATAGTTGTTTTCCAGTATATACTTATTCAATTTGTAATGCAATTTTTTTTTGACAGGCAGAGTGGACAGTGAGAGAGAGAGACAGAGAGAAAGGTCTTCCTTTTGCTGTTGGTTCACCCTCCAATGGCTGCCGTGGCCGGTGCGCTGTGGCCAGCGCACCGTGCTGATCCGATGGCAGGAGCCAGGTGCTTCTCCTGGTCTCCCATGTGGGTGCAGGGCCCAAGGACTTGGGCCATCCTCCACTGCGCTCCCTGGCCACAGCAGAGAGCTGGCCTGGAAGAGGGGCAACCGGGACAGAATCTGGCGCCCCGACCGGGACTAGAACCCTGTGTGCTGGCGCCGCAAGGTGGAGGATTAGCCTAGGGAGGCGCGGCGCCGGTCTGTAATGCTATTTTTAAGACAAGTTCTTTGCTGTGAATATGGTACAAGATATATGGGAAAGTGGGAAAATACATGTTATCAGAAATTTAATAAAATTCATTTTCTTAAAATAAGAAAGAGTAAATTACTACTGATTTCTCCATTTTTGAAGAAAAATTATAAAGAAGACAGTATAAAGTGACATTTTGTTCTTTCTTACTAGATTGTTGATGATTTTAATGATGAAATATTGCTAAGTGTAATAGTTTATACTATGTATCAGATCTGTGAAAAGTATTTTACATTTGGGGCTGGCACAGTGGGTTAAAGCCCTGGCCTGAAGCGCCTGCATCTCATATGGGTGCCAGTTCTAGACTAGGCTGCTCCTCTTCCAATCCAGCTCTCTGCTATGGCCTGGGAAAGCAGTGGTGGATGGCTCAAGTCCTTGGGTACGTAGGAGACCCGGAAGAAGCTCCTGGATTTAGATGGGTGCAGCTCCGGCCGTGGTGGCCATATGGGGAGTGAACCAGCTGATGAAAGACCTCTCTCCCTCTCTCTACCTCTCTCTGTAACTCTGTCTTTGAAATAAATAAAATAAATCTTAAAGGAATTCTACATTCAATATTTAACTCCTTGAAGCAACTCTATGGTATGGACATTATAATCATATTTTCTTTGAAAGACTAGAAGATATAAATGTAGTAGTAAAAGGAACTTGTCATAAAATATTTCTAATTCTTTTCCTTCTCAGCACAGGATAGGAGTACTTTCTCATCCCACAATTGTTGATAAAGTCATATGACTAACTGTGGCCAATGAGTGTTGGCTGAAAGTCAAACATGTAATTTATCAGAAAGTTCCCTGCAATGTTCTCTTTGCCTTCTGAAAAAGTTGCAGAGACCATTAAATCGTGGCTAGCCTTCAGGTTTTCCATGAGTTATTATAATGATATCCACCTTCTGCAGATAAATCTCAGTGGACATGTAACATCTATAAAAAAGTAATAATTTTCTTTCATATTAAGTCTCTAACATTGGGGAATATTTGCTACTCCAGCACAACTTAATCTGTTCTGATGAATGAAAAATTCAATACTCAAACTGCTATCTAATACTAGAGCCTCTGCTCATTATCCTATTTTTTACTGTGTCTCTGTAAACCTGGTAAAATAAGGATTATGAAGGAACCTCTCCAAATGCACACAGAATGAGTCAACGACACAATTTATTCCAAGTGTGACTGACAAAGTGTATCTTAAGCATACTTAAAAAAGTATGTTAAGAGGATCAATGATAAATCTAATGAAAAAAATGAATCAAAAACTCAAAGAAGATCAAGAATAAATGTCAATGTTAAACTTGTATATTCAATTAAAATTGAAAGTGATGCCTCAATATCTAGTTCCTTTAAAAACATCTTGAATTACATGTCCATAAAATGATATCATACTAGTATTTAACTTCTATATTGTATTGTCAAACTTATATAAAAATGGAAGGGAAATACATCTTTTGTAGTAGCACTCAAAATATTTTTACAAGGTTTGTTCCTAGCACTTTTTAAATTTATTTTTAAACTTTTATTTAATAAATATTAATTTTGAAAGTACAACTTTTGGATTATAGTGGTTTTTCCCTCCATAACCACCCTCCCACCTGCAAAACACCTCATCTCCTACTCCCGCTTCCATCCCATTCTTCATTATGATTCATTTTTAATTATCTTTATATACAGAAGATCAACTTAGTATATACTAAGAAAAGATTTCAATAGATCCCAGAACTTTTCTTATTCAAAGAGATAATTTAAAAACATACTAAAATATGTAGAAGTAAGGTAATCAGTTTAAAGTTAAAAAAAAAAATGGTGGAACCAAAACAGTAATTTATACAAGATGCAACTTTGACTTTGAAGAGTATAAATAGTAATTCCTAAGTTTGGGTGGTGATTTGAAAGTCTATTTTTGGAAAGTCATTGCTGGGCCTCTTTCTAGAAGATTTACACACTCAATAACACAAATTTTAGAGTACGGAACAAGTAGAAGGATGCCATGTATCAGAGAGACAAAGAGCAAGCATATGCTGTATAGCCAGAAAAATTAGCTGGAGACACATTAACATGAAATGTCTTCAAATGAAACACTCAACAAGAGCCTCAGGATTCAATGTTTTGTATCTTATTAAAGTAATAGTTTGTACTTTACAGCAATTTTATTATTGCATTTCCAAATACTTTAGAGGCAAAATATTATCATTACCCTTGCTCTATAGATTTGAATTGACTAAGATTAAATTGATTAGAGACTTTTAAGTTTACACATACACAAATAAAATTGTATTAAAAAACAAAGACTGCAGATTTCAAACCTGTGCATGCAAGACAAAGATTCATTAATTTAAAACATGCTCATACTTTTCTTTGAGCATAATGACAAACACCATAAAACAATAATCCTCTAAACATATTAAATGATCTCAAGGGATATTTTGTTTCTTTATTCAGTTATATTGAATTTTAAATATTTTAAAATTAAAGAAAATAGTTCATGATCACTTTAAGGAGATAAATTTCACTGAGAGTTCTTATCCCTGATTAGTTTTTATTATATCAGTGTTGTCATTTGAAGAAAATGAATTTTAACTGTCCTATGGGCAAAGAGTTATATATTTTCCATTAATTATTGCATTACATGAGCTTCAAAATTATTACCTTAAATGTTATAAAGAAAGTCCTTGTATCTCTGTTGTTGCAGTTGATCTTCCTAGATATTCCTGCAATGAGGACTTTATGAATATATTATGGTAAGGTTTTGTGTCCTAGCTGTTCTGCTTTTAATCCAGCTCCCTGCTAATGGCCTGGAAAAAGCAGCATAACATGGCCCGAGTAATTGGGCCCCTGCCACCTTTGTGAGAGACTCAGATGAAGCAACTGTCTTCTGGCTTCAGCCTGGCTCAGCCCTGGCCATTGTGCCCACTTGAGTTGGGGGTGAACCAGAGGATGGACGATCTCTATATATCTCTTGCTCCTTCTGTCTGTAACTCTGCCTTTCAAATAAATAAATAAATCCTTAAAAAAATTAAAAGGTGGTTGTGCCTCAGGGCTCTTTCTTGAGCTTTTGTATTATAAAACAGAAAGAGAAGAATTGCAAATGATGAAAAGATTCACAAAGAACAGATGGAAAAATGGAAGACCACTGTCAAAATGGTAGATTTTAATTCAGCAGTGTGAATTGTAAATGCTCTTACAACAATTAGAATGCAGAAATTTTTCATACTGCATAAAAATACAAGACCTGGCCGGCACCATGGCTCATTAGGCTAATCCTCTGCCTGTGGCGCAGGCACGCAGGTTCTAGTCCCTGTTGGGGGCCAGATTCTGTCCTGGTTGCTCCTCTTCCAGTCCAGCTCTCTGCTGTGGCCAGGGAAGGCAGTGGAGGATGGCCCAAGTGCTTGAGCCCGGCACCTGCATGGGAGACCAGGAGGAAGCACCTGGCTCCAGGCTTCAGATCGGCGCAGTGTGCCAGGTGCAATGCACAGGCCATAGCAGCCATTGGGGGGTGAACCAATGGGGAAAAAAAAAAAGGAAGACCTTTCTCTCTGTCTCTCTCTCACTGTCTAACTCTGCCTGTCAAAAAAAAAAAAAAAAAAAAATACAAGGCTGAACTATTATGTTTTCTTCAAGAAACATGATATAAAATAAAGGCAATTGAAAGTTTAAAAGCCACAGAGTGAAAAAAGGTATACTGTGAAGATATCAATCAATGGAAAGTTAAAATAACTGTATTAAAATTAGACAAAGTAAATGGGGGAAAAAACACCAGATTTGAACAATGGGGATCTAATTGAGAGATATAAATTATTCAAATCGATGTGATAATCTTAAGTGTGTGTAATCAACAAGACTTTGTATTTACACAGGTTCTAAAATTTGTGGAACTTTAAAAAAGGAATAGAAAAACAATCCATATCTGTGGGTCTGAACTACATTTCTCAATAATTGATAGAAAAAAGTGGGCAATATCAGGAAATATATAGAGCACTGATCGATATATCCAATTTGACCTATGTGATATTCATAGAACATTTTAAAAAATAGCAGTAGCATACATATTACATTTCAAATCATATACTTTTGGATCTGTTACACAAATAAACCATATTAAGTGGAAGCTGTATTATTTTTATATCCAATTAATGCAAAACACCCAAGACATATGGTAGTAATAAATACATTATTTCCAACCTAACCTTAAACTCCAGTCATGCATTGTGACAAAGGATGTGGGTGTGAGTGTGGGGAGTTAATGACCCAGTTTAAGGTTGAAATCAACAAATAAAACAATTACAAAACAATGATGGCTAATGTAGAATGTAACTGAGAAAGGATTCAGTGCTTAATTTTGCCAGGGAAACCTGTGATGTTCTCCTGTTCTTGTGCCCTGGTGTGTACTTACTTTATTTAATGGTTAAACAAAAGCTCTTGTGTTGACTTACGTGTTCTAAAAATTCAGGTAAATGGAATCATATTATGAAGTATTTTTAAAAGCCTTTTATTTATATATTAATTTTTTGTACCTGAGAGAGATGGAGAGAGAAAGGACACCCATCTGCTGGTTTACTCCTCATATGCTCCCAAGTGTAAAAGCTACTCAATCTAGATCTTTCATTTCAGTGTCGGTATCAACTACTTGAACCTTCATCTGCTGCCTGTATTAAAAGGAAGCTGAAATTGGAAGCAGAGCCAGGACTTGAATACGTGCACTCTGATAAGGGATGCTGGTGTCTCATTAGCTCTAACTGGCTAGGTCAAATGTCTGGTCCCATATCATATTTTTGTGCATGGCTTTTGCCCCCAACCCATAATGTCCTTTTTTTAAATGCATTCTTATTTGATGCAGGTCTATTCAGGTTCTCATTATTTTTTATTTACAGTCAGTTTTGGTGATTTTGTTGTTCAACATTTGTATCCATTTAGTGACATGAAGTTGTTTATGTTTTTTTTTTAACATTGTAATACCATCAATGACATCTTCACCTTAATATTTACTTCATTGTTAATATTGTAAATTTGTTTTTTTCTTCCTTTTTTCATTTTATTGTTCTTGTTAGAAATGCATCAATATTATTTATCTTCTCAAAATTCACCTATAGCTTTGTTAATATTACCCATTTTTTGGGGGTGGGGGTTGATTCCAGTTCTATTGACTTCTGCCCATATGTTTCTTATTCTTCTTCTAGGCTCAGTGCATTCTATTTTTGCTGATTTTTTAAAAGTAGATATTACATTATTTTTAAGTTGGTTCTTTTCTTGAAGATTTATATATTATTTATTTGAAAGGCAAAGCAACAGATCATTGTTCTTTAGAAGTTAAGAGAAAAAATTGTATAAATATGTATTTTTAATTCTAAGGGGCTCTTTATTTCTTCCTAGATATACATTTCTATTTGGTGCTGTTTTCTAAAATCTGATTACCTTGCTGTACATTTTTACAGTGTAGCATTTCCGGCAAAATTTTTTTCAATACTTATTTGAGAATGAGTTTCTTGTAACAGCATTTTGAGGGATATTTATTTCTGGGTGTAACATTTTACCCCACATGTTTATAAAAAAAATTTCATCCTCTCAAATGTTTTTTTTTCAATTTCTTTTGATTTTGGTGTGTGTTGTTTCTGACAAAAAAGTTAAAGGAACTTTGTTGTGTAATTTTTCCTTGTAATAATATTTCTATTTTTCCCTGTATATGATGTTTTCCATTTTTCTTTTATTATTGTTTTTTAGAATTTTTCATTGTTTTTAGAAGTTCATCATGATATGCTTCATTGTGATCTTTATTAATCTGTTTGAAAATGAATTACTAATATCTTAGCTCTGTAATATTCTTAACAAACATTAGGAAAATTTTCACCCATTATTCCTTCCAATACTTTTTTCCTCAGTCCATTCTGTCTCTCTCTTCTGTCTTTCTGAAATCCCAAGTAAATTAATGTGGTTATTATTGTTCCATCTGTATTGAGACTCCTCATTTTCCCCTAAATATAATTTAATCATGATGTTGGCTCATTCTGAGGTTTACATCAAAAAGTTTATTGACTCTTCAGAAATGTCCAAGGTACTGATAATTGGATGGTTTTCTATTTCAGATAATATACTTTTCAATCTTAGAAATTTAATTTGGTTTATTCATGGTTTATAATTCTGTGCTGACATTTCCTATCTCATCACTCATGACCACTTTCTTAATCTAAAAATATATTCGTAACAGAGGCTTTGAAATTCTTATTAGATTAGTCTAACATGTGTGTCTTCTTGGTGTCTATTTCTATTTACTTCATTTTTATTGATTTTTGTATAATATATTCTGGGTTCTCATTTTTAGTGACTTTGATTGAATGTCGGACAATAAGGATGATATTTTTGATTGAGTTTGATCATGTTTTAGTTTTTATTTTGTTTTATAAGCAATCATATCACCTGAGATCCTGCTAAGGCTGTCATCCTTGTCTTCCTCTGTTCAAGATCATTTCAGGGCAGATCTGATTCAGTTTTATTCTTCGTCCTAACGTGTGTTCCTCTCTTTTAAGATGGTTCTAGAGAGTCAACTCCATTCTGTGATGTCGGATGAGCATCATAACAGATGCTCACCTAGATCTCTCCACTCTGCCTAGACTAGAACTCAAAACCTCCCAACATCACATCTTTACCTGACATCTCACAGAAACCACTGTCAACTAGGACTCATGAAGTCCTGCTTGCATTTGTGTGTATTACTCTTAGCCAAAGTCTTGTAGGAAAACTCATGCAGATTTCAGGTCTGTTCTTTGTCCCAAGCGTTTCTTTTCTTTTTTCTTAAATATTAAATTATATTTATTATTATTATTTTTTTTTGGAAAAGCAGAGTTACACAGAAGGAGAAAGAGAAAGACAGAGAGATCAACAAAGATTGCTCATGTGCTATTTTGTTCTGTTTTGTTTTTCCCAAATAACAGGCCTGGCTGGATCTGGCAAGGATGAAGCCAGGAGGCAGGAGCTTTGTCTAGATCTCCCACATGGGTGGCAGAAATCCAAGTACTTGGGCCATCCTCTGAGCTGAATTGAAGTGGAGCGGCTGGGAATTGAACTAGCACTCATAAGGATGCCAGCATTGCAGGCTCATGATGCCTGCCCTCGGTGCAGCTTTATTATCTGTGGCATTTTACTTCATAAATTCCAGCCACCTCATCAGTGTCATGCTCCAATACTAGTCTTTAACTAAACAAGTCATTCTGCTTGGCTTGGACTCCATCTATTTGAACCAGTCTGGAACATGCCCCTAGCCAAAAAATTGAGACAAATTCAGGGCTAGCCTTATGTGTTACCTTCCCTCATATACTGCAAAGTTGGCAGTTTGTTTTCCAATGCCTGAAAACAACTTTTTAAAACTGTAATATGTCATAGCAGAGAAGAACATCCCATCCCATTTACAACATGCTCAGGAATCCTAGGGATTACTGAATGTCCAACAGGAAAGGGTGGTAAATATAAATAAACTTGTAGTGAGTTCTATTTATATAAATTGTAATGTAATCTATGCAGTTTAGAATAATGTATTGTTGCAAACTTCCACAGGTGTTGAAGTATTGAAATTTTATGAAATACAATCTGTATAACATATTTAATTTTAAAATAAGACATGTATCATTAAATTTTTTTAAAGATCCATTCTTCAGTAAGCCAAGATTTCTAACTATATCCACTTGTAATGCTTTAGAATGAAATTTGATTGAGAGAAAAGGTTCAGGTTTAATAATAACATGAAAACAAGATGAATACATGGTTTTACTATTCATTAATGCTACTTACTGTATCAAAAGTAAAACCGAAATGAAAAATTTTTAAAGCATTTTGTAAAACAAATTTTCCTTAGAAAAATCACTTAATTACATTTCATTATTATTAATTCTGTTCCAGGATATTTTTATAATTGTTGAATTGTGATTCAATTTCACATAAAAATTAACAAATAACCAAATTATTTCATTAATTAAATAATAATGAATATTTCCTTGGTCTAATTCTTTTTCAGAATAGATATGTACTATGAGTGAAGAAATATTGAATGTAGTTGACTAAAGACCCCTTTATTTTACTGATTTTGTTTGTTTTTACATTTAATTAATCCATCATAGTTATTCTTCTTAACTCCAAACCTAGCGACAGAAAAATCAGCTAGCTGTCAAGCAGAGTTCATGTTACCAGCGAAATGTGAATTATTATTATTTTTATGTGAGAAAAAAAGTATCACAAATGGAAAACAGCTGTCAGGCTAATTCAATTCATTATTGTTTAATGCGATATACAGAGATAGAATCTTATGAAATATTAATTCCACTAAATATAGAAGCACAGTCATGGACATATTCTCATTTTCCTGACAGCATTCTGGAAGCTAATATAAAGCTTTGTGATTGCAATAGAAGTTTATGTGTTAGTCAATCTTCACTTTGTCAGATGAAGTGTTCAACAATGGTCAGTGTTGTGGGCAGTGATGTCAGAGAGTCTTCCTTTTTCCTACAATCCAAGGGAAAAAAATTACTTAGCAGTACTGGGAAAATTATATATTTAAGACCTTTAGTTTGAGATAATTTTAATAATAAGTCTCAAAGACTATCTGTTTTAAGCAATAACTTTTGTCTGAGCTGGTCAATAAAGTTATTAATTCCATAAAATTAGGGTCTTTCTTTTTTCCCAAACAATGAATCTCCATTTCATTGAAAGAAAAGGAAAAGGAGCTCTAATAAATCTTTGAAATGGATACAATATTCCATTCTCCTAACTCCTGCTTAATTTTGAAGAGCAACTCTACTCAAAGTGTAACTTTATTTTTTATTCTCTTAATAATATTAGCTTACTTTATTGTCAATAGTTTACTGTATCTACACTAATTTAAAAACTAGTATCATGGCATATAAATGAGACTTTGTATCACTAGACCCTTGTCTATTTCTCAGTATTCTCAAAAATAATCACATTTCACAACAACATTCTTTGAATTCTGTATCAATGCTTTTCTCACATTATGTTCTCTTGGCCTTACCATCATTGCATCAATGCCTCTCTAGCACCTTACTCCCACCCCCAACACTATATGCATGCTTTTTGATATTATTCCTTTCTTACTTATTTTCTTTCTTTTTTAAAAGATTTATTTATTATTTATTTGAAAGGCAGAGTTACAGAGCAAAGAGAGAGAGACAGAGAGAAAGAGAACGAGAGAGAGAGAGAGGGAGAGAGAGAGAGAGGTCTTCTTTCTGCTGGTTCACTCCTCAAATGGAGCTAGGCAGATCTGAAGCTAGGAGCCTGGAACTGCTTTCAGGTCTCTCATATGGTTGCAGGTGCCCAAGGACTTGGAATAACTTTCACTGCTTTCCCAGACGATAGAAGAGTGTTGGATCAGAAGTGGTGCAGCCAGGACTCAAACCGGTGCCCATTTGGGAAGCCAGCACTGTAGGAGGCAGATTTACCCGCCATGCCACAGTGTAGGCCTCACTTACTTTCATTTTTTAAATTAAAAAAAAAAAAAAATCAAGTCAAGCATCATTTCCATTGGAGGCATTGTCTAGATGCCTTACATTTGCAACATCTAAAAAAAAAAGTTGTCTATCATTTGTTTTCTTACTTCTTGGAACTTTTTCATATAACACTCATCCTCTCCAGTTTAATACACAGCATGATTCTTTGATTAAAGTGCATCACTCTTTTATAGTGTTAGTTCTATAAGGTGGAAGATTAGGTCTGTTTTGACTTATCTCTTTATTAAATGTCTAGCAAGTTGTAGATGCTCATATTAGTTGAATAAGAAACTGAAAATTTTTGTAATGTACCAAAAGCCACGGTTTGGTGTGAAACGAGATGGTATTGAGGCCTGCTAAGTCACAGTAGAGCTAGCACAGATATTATCACTAATTATATGCAATGCCTATGCTACATAAGAAGAGTAAACATATGATTAATTTAAAATGAATTTGGTCATGTTTTATTCCAGTTCATGATTCCTAACATGCTTTTTTAGTTGCTTTATCCATGTAGGTCTCTCTACTCAGTAAGAACTTAATGCCCTATTTTCAATAGTAGATGCTCTGCCATGTTTTTTCCCATATCCTTCACAGATCATACTTCTATTTTGAGTGCCTTAAAGATATAGAATAAACATTTTACTTATTGCATTGAAGTATATTTGATATCTCTACAATTTATTGTAAAAAATAAAAAAAGTAGCTGAGAAAATATGTAATAATATACAGTCTTGTACAGAAGCAAACAATATAATATGCTAAAATTGTGTTTTAAATAGTTTTGGCACTCTAGAAACATAGCGCATTGGACACATTGTTAGTTTCTTTTTTTCCCCAGAAACCTTTTATTTAAGGAATACAAACTTTATGCATTTCATAAGTACAACTTTAGGAATATAGTGATTCTTCCCCCCAGTACCTGCTCTTCCACCCACACACCCACCCCTCTTCCTCCTCCCTCTCCTATTTCCAGTATTTTTTACTAAGATATATTTTTAACTAAATTAAACACATAGGATTAACTCTATAATAAGTAAAGAGTTCAACGAATTATATGAAAAAAAAAAAAAACTGTTCCTCAATAGTCAAGGCAAGGGCTGTTCAAAGTTATTACCTCTCTAATTATTAATTTCACTTCTATAGCTTACCTTTTAGGTGCTCCATTAGTTATCACAGAGCAGGGAGACCATATAGTGTTTGTTGTATCCATTTTGTTGCAAATAACAGGATTTCATTTTTGTTTTAATCTCTGTGTAGTATTCCATGGTATACATATCCCATAATTTCTTTATCCAATCTTCAGTTGATTCCATATCTTACCTATTGTGAATTCAGCTGCAATAAACCTAGGGGTATAGATTACTCTTTCATATGCTGATTTAATTTCCCTTGTGTAAATTGCCAGGAGTAGGATGTCTGGGTAATATGATAGGTCTATATTCAGATTTCTGAAGTATCTCCATACTGTCACCCACTGTGGCTTTACCAGTTTACATTCCCACCAATAGCAGATTAGGGTACCTTTTTCTCCCATATCCACACCATTGTTTGTTGATTTCTATATGAAAGCCATTCTAAGAGGGTGAGTTCAAATTTCATTGTGGTTTTGATTTGCATTTCCCTGATGGCTACTGATCCTGAACATTTTTCATGTGTCTGTTGGCCATTTGGATTTCCTCTTTTGAAAAATGCCTGTTTAAGTCCTTTGCCCATTTCTTAACTGGGTTGCTTGTTTTGTTGTTGTGAGTTTTTTTCCTTTCTGCAATGACTCCCCTGAAGTTGCTGACGGAAAGCAGAAGATGGGCAGAGAACGTAATTTTCAGGTTTCTATATTAATAATCATTTATTTAACTTGACTTGTGGTTATATGTTGGGGAGAAATAATTCATACTGGTCAGCCACCAGGCTTCAGAGGAACTCATGAGCTCTGATTTGAAAAAAAATATATGTTAAGAAAATTGTAAGCATATGAGAGTAAAGGAAATCTGAATCTCTGAGTCCTTAGAAAGCAATTAAAATGTTGAATTGTTCATCTTCTGCTATTATAGATAAAAAGAGTAGCACAGAAACTAAAAATAAAATCATATGTGTAGAAAAATCACAATACTAAATTAATTATATTAATGCATTCCAATTTTCCTTTTATTCTATTATCCATCAAATCACTTTTCATGAGTCTAGAAATTATAACAACAATTATTAAGCAATGTACATGCTTCTTTAAAGCTTATGATATTTAAATGGTATTCCTATCATAGTAATTTTCTCAAAAAGCTAAAATATTATCATCAGGAACATTTTATTTAATAGTAAATGAGAAAATTAAAATTATAATTATCTTTCCTTACTTCCAAATTAAACTCCATAGGTATAAAATTGCCAATTAGACAAATTACTATATTTTAGGATTAGTGTTTTGGTGTTCATAAAGTACTGAATGTCCTTAAATTGGATTTAACTTATCATGATGCACAAAAAAATGGGTCTTTCTCTTTTGACAGATAAATATTTTTTCTTAAAAAAATGTACAGAGGGAAATGTGTATGTTCCAAATCTCAAAGCTCTTATCTTTTATTGTAACTAAAGTATTTTTGTACTAACATATAGCACCATGATAGTAAAATACGCTAGATTAGAAATGTTGGACAAAATTATCCCTAGATTGCCTGCTCTGTCTTCCAACCCCTTCACAGGCTGCAATTTCACATACGTAGTTTTCCCTGGTTTCTATTTCAATCACACCAAATATACTCCAAGTAAAGAATTTGTATCAGACCTTTATTTTTTAATATGTGTGTGTCCTTTTTCTTCCCATTCCTTCTGTGATAGAAAGTAATTTACATTTAATGTTCTAAAATATTTTAACTGAGGCAAGTGTTGTGGAACAATGGGTTAAAATGCTGCTGAGGTCACCCACATCCCATTTTGGAGTTTATAAGTTTGATAATTACAACCTCTTCTGATTCAGCTTCCTGCTAACATGTACTCTGAGAGGTAACAGAAGGTGGCTGAAGTACTTTGGACCTTGCCACTCATGTGTGAGAAGTGGCCTGAGTTGGGGCTGGCGCTATGGCACAGGGGGTTAAAGCCCTGGCCTGAAGCGCTTGCTTCCTTATGAGCACCGGTTCCTGGCTTTGGATCGGTGCAGCTCCGGCCGTTGTGGCTATCTGGGGAGTGAACCAGCGGATGGAAGACCTCTCTCTCTCTGTCTCTACCTCTCTCTGTAACTCTGTCTTTCAAATAAATAAAATAAATCTTTTTTTTAAAAAAAGGAAGTGGAATGAGTTAATAACTCCTGGTTTAAGCCTGGCCCAGCCCCACCTGTTGCAGGAATTTGGACAGTATACCAGTAAAATGGAAGATCTCTCTCTATCTTCTTCCTATTTGCCATTCTGCCTTTCAAATAAATTGTAAACATTTATAGAATAAAATAACTGAATACAGTAGGAGGTCAACATATTAAGTAAAATGTGCCAGATGCAGAAAGATAAGTGCTACATGTTCTCTTTCATATATGGAAGTTAAAAATATAGTTGATCTGAAATAAGAATAGTGAATACTAGAAGCTGAGAAGAAACGGAGGAGGGAGAGAGAGAAGTTGGAGAACATGTAGCAAAAATAGAAGTAGCAAGTTCTAGTGTTAACAGCAGACTGGGTGACTATAGTTCACAATAATGTATTATGTACTATATCAAAGTACACGGAAGTGGAGCAGCCAGACAGGAACTGGCACCCTTATGGAATGCTGGCATTACAGCAGGAAGCTTAACCAGGAGCTCATTTACTTTTTTGAGAAAAGACTGTGTATCTACTCACAGAGCCATGGCCAGAAGTGGCTCAGGTTGCTTTTACCTGTGTGCAATAGAATGTGCCATTGCATATTCAAAAAATAAATTTTTTTAGGACTAATGTGAGGTCTAGGAGGATGCTACCTTTCTCTGGAAATCCCTTGATTTTCTTTTCTCAGTAGCCCAGCAACAGTGACAGGTGAAGAAGAAGATTCCAAGATGAGATGAGATTGCTCTGATCTTGTACTTGCAGCTGATGTGTACTCTGAGATTTCCAAGTTTATGTTTCGTTTGCCCTGCGCTTGCTCCTTGACTATAGGCAGACACCAATCTCACTGACACACTTTTGTTAGAATCAAGAACATTGTACAGCCTCTAGGTTTTCTTGTCTTTATTTGGAAAATCATCTAGTCCCCAAGAGAAGGAAAAATCTCAAACACTGCACAAAAAACATAGTCTTTAAATGGGACAGTTGGTCTCATTTACATAGTTTATTATTAATGAAGTCCTACCTTTTTATTGCAATATTAAACATTTTTGTTATTCAGTTTTAGCCATCTTTTGTAGGCTTATTATTGAGATTGATTATTATTTGATTTGAATGTTAGACATAATTCTTTTAATTCTACTAATAATCACCTCTTTGTGGACAATGATTAAATTTAACACATTTATCCACTATTGACAATAAAAAAATAATAAATAATGTCTACCAGAATGATTTTCCTTTCTTGGTAAACAACCTCTTTCTCACCATTAAAACCATCAATGTTTTAATCTAGAATTATAGGAAATGTAATTTTGGTAACATTTAAAAATATTTCTTGGATTTTTGGCTTTGAGCTTATTTTCTTGTCTATAACAGTTCTGTTTTCCTCCACATATTTCACTGATTTCAAGTTTACTGGTAGGCCTTTCATATGGTGACTTATTTTTAAAGAAAAATTTTTATTTTATATGGAGCCAAATTTTTATCCATATATGAAGCAGTAGTGATATTTTCACATATATAATAGTGCAGAGAAGTCACTCATGAGCTTAGCCAAACATACGTTTAGGTATTTATTTATATATATATTTTTTAATTTATTTAATGAGCATAAATTTCCAAAGTACAGCTTATGGACCACAATAGCCTCCCCCCCCCCCCGCCCGTGTCTTCCCTCCCATCCACAATGCTCCCCTCTCCCACTCCCTCTTCCCTTCCCTTTCACATCACAATTAATTTTCAATTATCTTTATATACAGAAGATCAATTTAGCGTATGTTAAGTAAAGATTACCACATTTTGCTCCCACACAGAAACATAAAGTGTAAAATACTATTTGAGTACTAGTTATAGCATTAATTAAACACCTAAGAGTAATTGTGTATTAATTACAGAGCTCAACCAATAGTTTTAAGTAGAATATAAAATGCATCTTTTGCATTGTTGTGGCTTCCCCCCGACCTCCCTCCCTCCCATGGCCCTCCCCTCACCCACTTCCTCTCCCCTCTCCCCCCTTCATCACGTTTCATTTTCGGTTACCTTCATATACCGAAGATCAATTTAGTCTATACTAAGCAGGGATTTCAACAGGTTGCACTCACACAACCGAACCAGGTATAGGGTATTGTTCGACTAGTAGTGTTGTTTTTGAGTTTCATAGATAAACATATTAAGGACAGAGATCCTGCGAGGGGAGCATGAACCCAGTGACTCCGTTGTTGATTTAACAATTGGCACTCTTATTTATGACGTCAGCAATCACCCGAGACTCTTGCTATGAGCTGTCTAGGCTATGGAGGCCCCTTGAGTTCACCAACTCTGTATTTGTTTAGTCAAGGCCATATCACAGTGGAGGTTCCTTCCTCCCTTCAGAGAAAGGCGCCTCTCTCGTTGATGGCCTGATCCTTCTGCTGGAGTGTTGTTCGCCAGGATCCTTCATTTAGATTGTTTTTTTGCCACCGTGTCATGGCTTTCCATGCCTGCGAGACTCTCATGGACCTTTTAGTCAGATCCGAATGTCCCAAGGGTTGATTCTGAGGCAGGAGTGCTGTTTTGGGCATTTGCCATTCTATGAGTCTGCTGTGTGACCTGCTTCCCCCGCAGGATCATTCTCAACCCTTTTGATTCTATCTTTCATTATTTGCTTACACTGGTCTTATTTGTGTACTCTCTTCGACACTTACCCTATCTCTTGGATCAGTTGTGTATTTATATTTGTCTCTTTACCAAGTGTGCTGGCATTGGTGCCTGCCTCCTTGGTAAGATTGAGTTGAAATCCCCTGGCACATTTCCAGTTCCACCATTGGAGGTAGGTCTGATTGAGTATGTGCCGTCCTATATATCTCCTCCCTCTCTTATTCCCACTCCCATGTTCCACAGAGATCAATTTCCTATTAATTTTTAAACGCTTAAGAATGGTTGTGCATTGATTGCAGAGTTCAACCAGTGGTCTTGTGTAGAGCATACCGAGCAACAACAACAACAACAAAAATACTAAAGGAACAAAATAGTAAGTTTTTCCTCAACAGTCTAGACAAGGGCTGCTCATGTCATTGTCTCTCATAGTGTCCATTTCACTTCAATGGGTATCATTTTAGGTGCTCGTTTAGTTGCCATCGATCAGGGAGAACATGTGATATTTATCCCTTTTGGACTGGCTTATTTCACTCAGCATGATGTTTTCCAGCTTCCTCCATTTTGTTGTGAATGCCCGGATTTCGTTGTTTTTTACTGCTGTATAGTGTTCCATAGAGTACATATCCCATAGTTTCTTTATCCAGTCATCCGTTGATGGACATTTAGGTTGATTCCATGTCTTAGCTATTGTGAATTGAGCTGCAACAAATATTGAGGTGCAAATGGCTTTTTTCACCCCTTTAATTCCATTTGGGTATATTCCAAGGAGTGGGATGGCTGGGTCCTGTGGTAGTGCTATGTTCAGGTTTCTGAGGACTCTCCAGACTGTCTTCCATAGTGGCTTTACCAGCTTGCATTCCCACCAACAGTGGATTAGTGTCCCCTTTTCTCCACATCCTCGCCAGCATCTGTTGTTGGTTGATTTCTGTATGTAAGCCAATCTAACCGGAGTGAGGTGGTATCTCATTGTGGTTTTGATCTGCATTTCCCTGATGGCTAGGGATCCTGAGCATTTTTTCATGTGCCTGTTGGCCATTTGGATTTCCTCTTTTGAAAAATGCCTGTTAAGGTCCTTGGCCCATTTTTTTATTGGGTTGTTTGTTTTGATTCTGTGGTGTTTTTTGATCATTGTGTAGATTCTAGTTGTTAATCCTTTATCTGTTGTGTAGTTTGCGAATAACGTCTCCCATTCTGTTGGTTGCCTCTTCGCTTTCCTGACTGTTTCCTTTGCTGTTAAGAAACTCTTCAATTTTAGGTAATCCCATTTGTTTATTTTATCTTTGATTACCCGTGCCTGTGGGGTCTTCTCCAGGAATTCTTCGCCTATTCCGATATCTTGGAGGGTTTCCCCTATGCTCTCAATTAGTTTCATGGTGTCGTGGCGCAACTCTAGTTCTTTGATCCATGTTGAGTGGATTTTTGTATAAGGTGTAAGGTAGGGGTCTTGCTTCATACTGCGGCATGTGGACATCCAGTTTTCCCAGCACCATTTGTTGAAGAGGCTGTCCTTGTTCCAGGGGTTGGTTTTAGGTCCTTTGTCAAATATGAGTTGGTTATAGATGTTTGGATTGACCTCCGGTGATTCTATTCTGTTCCATTGGTCTATCCATCTGTTTTTGTACCAGTACCAGGCTGTTTTGATTATAACTGCCCTGTAGTATGCCTTGAAGTCTGGAATTGTGATGCCTCCGGCCTTGTTTTTATTGTAAAGGATTGCTTTAGCTATTCTGGGTCTCCTGTTTCTCCATATGAATTTCAGCATCGTTTTTTCTAGGTCTTTGAAGAATGACTTTGGTATTTTGATTGGTATTGCATTGAACTTGTAAATTGCTTTTGGGAGAATGGACATTTTGATGATATTGATTCTTCCAATCCATGAGCATGGCAGGTTTTTCCATTTTTTTGTGTCGTCTTCTATTTCTTTCTTTAGTGTTTTGTAATTTTCATCATAGAGGTCTTTGACCTCCTTGGTTAAATTTATTCCAAGGTACTTTATTGTTTTTGTGGCTATTGTGAATGGGATTGATCTTAGTAGTTCTTCCTCGGCCCTGGCATTGTCTGTGTATACAAAGGCTGTTGATTTCTGAGCGTTGACTTTGTATCCTGCTACTTTACCAAACTCTTCTATGAGTTTCAGTAGCCTCTTATAGGAGTTTATTGGGTCCTCTATATATAGTATCATGTCATCTGCAAACAGGGATAGTTTGACTTCCTTCTTTCCCATTTGTATCCCTTTTATTTCTTTTTCTTGCCTGATGGCTCTGGCTAAGACTTCTAGGACTATATTGAATAGCAATGGTGAGAGTGGGCATCCCTGTCTGGTGCCAGTTCTCAATGGAAATGCCTCCAACTTTTCCCCATTCAATATGATGCTGGCCTTTGGTTTATCATAGATTGCCTTAATTGTGTTGAGGAATGTTCCTTCTAACCCCAATTTGCTTAGGGTTTTCATCATGAAGGGGTGTTGTATTTTGTCAAATGCTTTCTCTGCATCTATTGAGATAACCATATGATTTTTGTTTCTCAATTTGTTAATGTGCTGGATTACGTTGATTGACTTTCGAATATTGAACCATCCCTGCATACCAGGGATAAATCCCACTTGGTCCGGGTGAATGATCTTTCTGATGTGTAGTTGGATTCGGTTTGCCAGAATTTTATTGAGTATTTTTGCATCTATGTTCATCAGGGAGATAGGTCTGTAGTTTTCTTTCTCTGCTGTGTCTTTTCCGGGCTTAGGAATTAAGGTGATATTGGCTTCGTAGAAGGAATTTGGGAGGATTCCCTCTCTTTCAATCGTTTTGAATAATTTGAGAAGAACTGGGGTTAGTTGTTCTCTAAATGCCTGGTAAAATTCGGCAGTGAAGCCATCCGGTCCTGGGCTCTTCTTTTTCGGTAGTGCGTTTATTACTGATTCTATTTCTTCCATGGTTATGGGTCTGTTTAGATTTTCTATATCTTCACGGCTCAGTTTAGGAAGGTTGCATTTGTCCAGGAATCTATCCATTTCTTCCAGGTTCCCCAATTTGTTAGCATACATCTCTTTGTAGTAGTTTCTGATGATTCTTTTTATTTCTATTGTGTCAGTTGTTACATTTCCATTACTATCTTTGATTTTACAGATTTGGGTCTTCTCTCTCCTTTTTTTGGTTAGTTGGGCCAATGGTGTGTCGATTTTGTTTATTTTTTCAAAGAACCAGCTCCTGGTTTTGTTGATCTTTTGTATTGTTTTTTTGGTTTCAATTCTGTTTATTTCTTCTCTGATCTTTAGTATTTCTTTCCTCCTTTTGGATTTGGGCTTGATTTGCTGCTGTTTTTCTAGTTCCTTGAGGTGCATAGAGAGTTCATTTGTTTGGTTCCTTTCCAGCTTCTTGATGTAGGCACTAATTGCTATAAACTTTCCTCTTAGCACTGCTTTTGCTGTGTCCCACAGGTTTTGATAGGTTGTGTTATCATTTTCATTTGTTTCTAGAAATCTTTTGATTTCTCTTTTAATTTCTTCGATGACCCACTGTTCATTTAGGATCATGTTGTCCATTCTCCATATATTTGCATATGGTGTAGAGATTCTTGGGTTGTTGATTTCAAGTTTCACTGCACTGTGGTCTGAGAAGCTGCATGGTATAGTTTCAATTTTTTTGAACTTGTTGAGGCTCCCTTTATGGCCTAGTATATGGTCAATCCTAGAGAATGTTCCATGTACTGGGGAGAAATACGTGAACTCTGTGTCTGTGGGGTGGAGGGTTCTGAAGATATCTATTAGGTCTATTTGGTCTATGGCGTCAATTAGCTCAGTTGTTTCCTTGTTGAATTTCTGTCTGGTTGATCTGTCCATTGGTGAGAGTGGGGTGTTGAAGTCCCCTGTTACTATTGTATTTGAGTCTATATCTCCCTTTAAATCCTTTAGTAATTCTTTCAGGTAGCCAGGCGCCCTGTAATTAGGTGCGTATACATTTATAATAGTAATGTCTTCCTGTTGGATAGATCCTTTAATCATTATATAGTGCCCTTCTCTATCTCTTTTAATAGTTTTTATGTTAAAGTCTATTTTGTCTGATATTAGGATGGCCACACCAGCTCTTTTTTGATTTCCATTAGCTTGGAGTATCTTTTTCCATCCTTTCACTTTCAGTCTGCGTGCATCTTTGCTGATGAGGTGTGTCTCCTGAAGGCAGCATATAGTTGGATCCTCTTGTTTTATCCAATCTGCTAGTCTGTGCCTCTTTGTCGTGGAATTAAGACCATTCACATTCAATGTGATTACTGTTAAGTACTGTCTTTTTCCCTTCATGTTTCCTGTAACGAGCTGTTTATGTATTTTGAACTTTGTTTGTGGGTTACTCTACATTCGCTTTTTTTTTGCAGTGAAGTTCTTGTTTTTGTATTTCTGTGTGCAGCACGTCTTTGAGCAAGTGTTGTAGGGTTGGACGCGTGGATACAAATTCTTTCAGTTTCTGTTTGTCGTGGAAGATCTTTATTTCCCCTTCATTCACAAATGATAGCTTTGCAGGATATAGTATTCTAGGTTGGCATTGTTTGTCTTTTAACACTTGGAATATATCATGCCATTGTCTCCTTGCCTGTAGTGTTTGCGATGAGAAGTTTGGGGTGAGTCTGATTGACTTACCCCTGAATGTGATTTGTCGCTTTTCTCTGGCACATTTTAGGATTTGTTCTTTGTGTGTCACTGAACTGAGTGTTGCCACAATGTGTCGTGGTGAATTTCTCTTCTGGTCTACTCTGTTTGGGGTCCTGGTTATCTGTTGTATTTGTGTGTTGTTATCCAGCTGCCTTTGTTTAAAGTTTTCTGATATTATTTCGTTGAAGACACCGTCTAATCCATTCTCTCTTTCCACCCCCTCAGGGACTCCTATTATCCGAACATTACACCGTTTGATTGAATCTTGTAGGTCTCCGACCGTGTTTTTTAATTTTTTAATTTCTTCTTCCTGCGATTGAACTGACTGTATTATTTCTGGAAGTTTGTCTTCGAATTCTGATATTCGGTCTTCTATTTCATCTGTTCGATTTCCGAGGGATTCCACGGTGTTTTTTATATGGTCAATTGAGTTTTTCAGTTCTAGTATCTCATTCTGGCTTCTCTTTAAGATCTCTAATCCTTGGGCTTGTTTTTCATTCAGCTCTTGACACTGTTTCTCATTATTTCTAAGTATTCTGATTATTAATTTTCTGAATTCTTTTTCTGGCATGTTTTCAACTTCTTCTTCTTCTGCCTCTGTTGGTTTAGCCTGCTCCATTGGCAAATTTATATTATCTTCTATGTTTTTTTGGTTTTTGGTTTTGTTTTTTGGCATTCCGTCTGGGTGATTTTTCAGGTTGATTTCCCTCTACTATAGGCTGCTGTGAGTCTCTACCAATATTTAGTGTAACCAGGCTGCTCTACACAGCCCGCAGGTAAACAGACAGGGTGGCTGCTCTCTGCCCACTGCAGCTCTGGATCCTGTGCTTTTTCCCCACCAGGAGGCGTTATTCAGTAACTTGAGTAGTCGGGTCTCAGGACTTTGGGCTGCCCTCCCTCGAGCACCCTCAGCTCCACCTTTGGGCTCCGCCTCCGAAGGTTAGTGTGGAGGCAAAGATAGTTCTCCTTTAAGCCCGAATGTAAACAAACAAAATGGCTGCTTCCCGCCCGCCGGGGCTCCGGGGAGGCGCCAAGAGACACTGGCTTACTCAGTCTCTCAATTAGTGTCCCTGAATCGTGCACTCTCACCGCCGGCGCCACTCACTCTGTTCCCGTTCTCTATTTCCTCTCCCACTCAGTCGTGCAAGTCCCAGTGTCCGTCCCAGGATGTGTTGGGGGAGGGGCGGCGGCAGCTGTGCCGGGGTGCTGGGCGAGTGCCCCGTCTCACCTCGGCCTCCAGCGCTGGTGCGTACACGCTCCTGCTGGTGTCCTGAGTCCCAGGCGTCCGCGTCCTCCCCGCTTGTCCACCCAACACCCCAGTTTGAGGAAGGGCTTAAAAACTACAAATTTTCATCCCTCTTTGAACCTTCCCTTAGTGGACCTTCGCTGTGCTCCCTCCCTCTCTATTCCGCCATCCGGTATTTATTTATATTAATTCAAACTTTTTTCAACTTACCCAGGGGATGTGAACATTTAAAGCTGTAATTACATATTCTTACAAATTTCATGATTGTGTAGGATCAGGGTACATAGAAATATCACATTTTATTTAACCATTAATTTATGAAGCAAGGCATTCAAGTATCTGAGAACATTGGCTGTAGTACCTGATTACCTGGGGTTGATTTACAGCTCTGAAAATCCATAACAATGTGGGTTCTTGAGAGGTGATTTAAATTATCTGCTTTTCTTCAGATATCTCCCTCATGGAGTTGGGAAGACTACACAAACTAATGCACATAAAATTAATAGAAGAACCCCTGGTACATAGTATGTAATAATATAAATGTTTTTGATTTCTCATTTAACATATTGCTGCCTGTAGATTATGAATTAGACTGTATTTCTCTCAATTGATCTCATGATCCCACTATCTCAAAGAAACCTCTAATACTTAAAGGACTCTCTTCTGTAGTTTACATTCCTTAAGCTTTTTTTTTTACATCATTATTATGGCCATTACAATAAGAAATGTTGAAATTGTGCATTCATATCATTATCTCATCTCAAAGTCTGCTTTAGCCTAGTTTGCATTGAAATAGTTCGCAACTAAAAGCATATTCCCTATATATTTCTCATTGTTATTTTTCATCAGTTACCTTTTCAGCTTTTGAATAGGTCATCCTTGTGTCATTTCTATTAATAGGTATGTGCTTATTTGGTTTATGATAAAAGTTGTCACCTAACATGCACACTTTAAGAGGTTTTCCTTAAAAATGTTAGTCTTGCACAGAATGCAATACATTACACTAGATAGAAGGAGAGAGATTCATTTATTTAGTTGTAACTTGAATTCAATTTCAGGCAAAATATTAACTGTATGATGCTTAGATCCCTTTAAATTTAAACTGCCTTTTAAAAAGGCAACAGCAGCTTGATAATATATAACATACCTTAATAACATAGAGAAATACAGTTCATAGAAAGGAAAGATTATTCTTCCACTCATGGATGAAATGTGATCTCTGACAATAAATACTTAAATCTAGCATACTATATCATATTCTATTCATTTATTTCCATTGTTCACCACTGTTGTTAGACATCTACTTTTCTAGGTACTTGGAACACAAAGTGAAGATAACAACACCACTGTATTTATGAAGTTTGCATTCTGATATCCTGATTTCTCTTTAGGTTTTACTTGCCTCTGCTACATTCCCACATTATGAATTTAGCCAGACTGTCTAATTGACTCATTCTTTTTGACCTGTTAGTATTCTTTTACAACTTAATGTCTATTTTCTTAGAGGCAATTTCTTTATGACAAAAAGTCACACATTTAGAACATTTCATTAAACTCTCCTAAAGTTTCCATATTTTTCTTCAGAGTGAATTGAGATTAAGGATCTATAAAATTCTGGTATGTTGTCAGAATTAGCTATTTATTTTTCGGCGATATTGGACAAATTTTATCTGAAAATTCACAGAATAAAAAACTAAAATGAGTATATTTTCTAACCTTATAGGCAAACTTTCCCTTTCAGTATAAAGTTAATTGACAGTAGATCTTAGTAAAATTAAGAAAAGGAGGAGGAAGAAGGCTAGGAGTACAAATGGAAGGGCAGGTAGGGTAGGAAGAATCACTATGTTCCTAAAGTTGTTTTTATGAAATGCATGACGTTTGTATACCTTAAAGAAAAGATTCCTGGCAATTTGCCAGAAAAAAATAAAATATTTTGTTTGAAAAGAGATAAATACAAATTTATGTGGTATTTCTGTTCTTAATGATAAAAAGTAGGCAAAATATTTCAGTTCAAGGTAAAAAGTATATTGTTAGCATAAAACCCAATATGTAGAAGATTCAAGATTAAATGGAATTAAAATGGGATTTCAAGTTAGGTGTTAGGCTTGAACTTGGTATGTATCTATAACTTTGTGTGTAATAAGCAAGTAATAAAAATTATAAAATCTTTAGTGCTACTCTCTACTCCCAGAAGGAAGTACTCATCAGAACATCATGTTAGTCTGCAGGTAATTTCACTCAATATACTTGGCTTACCTAAACTCATAATTGTCGATATAAATTGCTGACTAAGATTGATAAGGAAAGCATCTAAAGACACAATATATTAAAATTAAATGTTCTCAAAAAGAGTTGGTAGAGATTCTACAGTAAAAACAAGCGTGTTTGTTGCTGTAATATCTTATAAAAAAGCTGAATAAAGATGGAAACTAAAGCAGATAAGCCATTTTCTTTTCCTGGGTAGTTCAAATAGATGTATAGTCTTGACAGAATCACTTAATAATTCTAGGCTGCATGATTTTGCCTGTAAAGTGTGAATTGTGATGAAGCATCCTGTATGAAAACTTCAACCAATAAAACTCTTTTAAGTTTTATTGATTTATGAAGCAAGACATTCAAGTATCTGAGAATACTGGCTGCAGCACCTGATTGCCTGGGGTTGATTTACAGCTCTGAAAATCGATAACAATGTGGGTTCTTGAGTAGTGATTTAAATGATCTGCGTTTCCTCAGATATCTAAGTCACATGATTTCTCATATTTCAGCAGACACAATATAAGTATAATCAATTTAATTAAAATACTCATTCATTAATTATTATACAAGATAGTGTTTAATAGAACTCATACCTGTCAATTTTAGTCACCTATATGCTGCACTTAAAATTATATATACCTGACAAATTTTTAGAATGACTATGGACAGAGGCATTGTATGGTATATAAAATAATTTTAATTGAAGTTTTCATCAAAAAATAATGGTAAGAAATTCATTAAATGTAAGTACACAGAGATCTGTCCTGCCATATTTCTGACATGTAGTTTTCATTCTGGAACAATATTTTATTTTTTTAAAGATTTTAATTATTTATTTGAAAGGAACAGTTACAGAGAGGCAGAGGCAGAGAGAAAGAGAGGGAGAGGGAGAGAGGGAGAGAGGGAGAGAGGGAGAGAGGGAGAGAGGGAGAGAGAGAGAGAGAGAGAGAGAGATCTTCCATCTGCTGATTCGCTCTCCAGAGAATGAGAGATTGCGCTGATTCGAAGCCAGGAGCCAGGAGCTTCTGCCAGGTCTCCAATGTGAATGCAGGGGCCCAAGGACTTGGGCCATCTTCCACTGCTTTCCCGGGCCCTAGCAGAGAGCTGGATCAGAAGTGAAGCAGCCGGGATTCGAACCAGCACTCATATGGGATGCTGACACTGTAGGCGGCGGCTATACATGCTACGACACAGCGCCAACCTCAGGAACAGTATTTTCTAATATTTATTTATTTGAAAGGCAGAGAGACAGAAAATCTCCCCTTTGCTGGTTCACTCTCCAAATGCCTACAAGAGCCAGGACTGGGACAGGCTGAAGCCAGGAACTGGGAATTAAATTCAGGTCTGCAATGTGGGTGATAGGGATGCAAGTACTTGTGCTATTACATCCTGCCCCTCAGTGTTCCTATTACCTGGAAGCTGGAATTGAAAGTAGAGCCAAACTCCAACCCAGACAGTCAAATATGGGGTATGAGAGACCCACACAGTGGGTTAATCCATCTCTCCAAAGCTATATTTTTAGTACATTGATAAACTGATTTGTTGAGACACAATTTAGCTTCTGTATTTTGGTGTTCTAAATACTCTGAGACATTTTATTTTAACAAAATTTATGAAACATGTAGCTAAATGTGTTCAGAACCTGTCTAAGTTATTATTAACCATTGTTTAATTATTTATTGTAAGATCTGTCTGTAGTAACTTGACCTTTTAAGCACTTGTTAATTGTACCGTGGACATTGTTATCAGTTATTAACTGGTTGATTAATAATTGTTCCAGGCTTGAAGAGGAGAGGCATTTGTAATTTCTGTGGCCTGCATGTTTTTGCCCACCAGCTCCAAGTTCCTGCTTTGAAACCTACTCACCAACTTGATGATTTTAGAAGGTGGGTGTTTTTCAGGTGATTATGGCATAAGGATGTAATCCTAATGAATAGGATTAGTGGCCATATAGTCAGGGTTCAGAGAGCTGTGGTCTCCTTCCACATGTGAGGATGCAACTAGAAGGCCCAGTTGAGTGTCACACACTGAATCCATCTATCCAGCCTACAGGATTGAGAGAAATAAACTCTGATTTTCTGTTTTTGTTTCCCCTAACCTATCCAAAGTTTGTAGTATTTTCTTATAAAAGTCCAAATGAACTAACCCTGTAATTAAAATTTATGTTAAGGAACTTCACAAACAATGCTGAGATATTCAGAGGGTAGACTTATAGGATCAATGCATTATTCCTCTTTTAAGGTATCAATACAGGGCCAGCGCCACGGCTCAATAGGCTAATCCTCCGCCTAGCGGCGCTGGCACACCGGGTTCTAGTCCCGGTCAGGGCGCTGGATTCTGTCCCGGTTGCCCCTCTTCCAGGCCAGCTCTCTGCTGTGGCCAGGAAGTGCAGTGGAGGATGGCCCAAGTGCTTGGGCCCTGCACCCCATGGGAAACCAGGAGAAGCACCTGGCTCCTGCCATCAGATCAGCGCAGTGCACCAGCCGCGGCGGCCATTGGAGGGTGAACCAATGGCAAAGGAAGACCTTTCTTTCTCTCTCTCTCTCACTGTCCACTCTGACCGTCAAAAAAAAAAAAAAAAAAAAAGATATCAATACAATAGTTTAAAAATGAAGAATCCATAGAAACACCTCAAAGGGAGTGGGTGTTTGACCTAGTGTCCATATCCCCAGTTGGAGTCCTTGGGTTTGACACTGACCTCTGTTTCCTGATCAAATTTGCTGCTGCTGTAGACCTACCCTGGTAGGCAGCAATACAACTCAAGTGGTGGGTTCCCACCATTCATATGGGAGACTCCAACACTTTGTAAAAATGTTGCTTCTTATCACATTTGGAAATTAGTACCAGAGTGTTAGGAAAGCTGTGTTAGTATTCTCTTTCCACTGGAATGTAAATGCCTCGGGAGTCCTGGAGTTTGGTTTTAGCTCGTTGGTAAAACAAACTCCACCTTGCTTTCCACTCTAATTTCATTGTCTAGAGAAGCTCAAACATATAGCTTACTCCCCAAACATATTTATTTAACTGAATGTCTAATTTATATGCGAGATCAAGAATTACATCTCAAAAAGAAAAATACTAAGGTAAGTCTTAAAAATTATTGTTAGGTAAAGATAAAAGAACAACTGAAGCAGAGGCAACAGAATTTGTAAAGATGCAAGAAAACAGCCATTATTGTGAAAACTACATAAAATGTTGATGTTATTTGGATCTTTCCCAAAATACTAAATAAAAGTTATGGGGAAATTTACATCAAATTACAATAGAGTGGATGTTTTGTAGATTGCTGTAAAATGCAATTTTATTTGACAAGTGCATTTGTGGAACATAAAAATCTAAAGTTGTTGTTTTAATTAAACTAATTTGGTAATTTCTAGTATCTTTTTTTTAAAGTGGACAAACTGTGCAGAAACCAACTTTTAGTAATATTCTTGAATTAGTCTTAAGCATGATTTGCTGAGTCCTGTAGATTCTGCTCTTTCTGGCTTGAATTCAAACTTCTGCTTTTAATCAATAACCCCTTGTTTTCCAAATCAACTTAAACCCCATTTGGATAGCAGAAATACCTGTACTGCCCTGCCAAGAAACTGACTCATTCTCATTTGTATTGTGTCGTGCTTTTAATGAATCGTTTCCAAATAGATACCTATGACCTGGTCAGATAAACATCCTAAACCTACTTCTTCAGGCCTTAATACTTTGACTACATTTCTTAATCCAATATATCCCAGATCAACAAGGCTTGTTGCATAAGTGGATGTACACAAACACACACCCTTACACATTTAGCCTATCCATGGAATCAGAGTTCATGGCTTTTCTGATCGAAATCCACCCATTCCTTCCCTATCCCACTTAGAACAACATTCATATTCTTTCCTTGGCTCATAAAACCCAGTAAGATCTGGTTGTGATTATATCCAGTCCTTTGTCATATTTGTGCTGACTTTCTTGCATATCTTCAAATATATTGCGGCTCAGACGGTTGTCACCTTCTATTCCCTTTACCTGCAAGCCCTTTTCTCAGAAACTCTTGGGACCATTTTCTTACCTCATTACATCCTCAATTCCCAAAGTCATCTCTTCAGAGACACCTTGACCAACCACACTGCTTGGAATGGATAATTTTTGAATCTCTTTCTAGCCTTATTTAATCTGTTCTCTTTTTTTTTTTCTTAGAATCTTTCACAATTTGATGTGTTTTATTTTTAAATTGTTTATGACCTTTTTCTCTACATTAAAATATCAACTAGCAATGAAATCATGCTCTTGTTTTCAATACTCTTGCCCTAGCACTTAAAATGGCACATTTTATATGATAGGGACTCAGTATTTGTTGGATGAATGAAATGATTATTAACAAAAGAATTCAGATTGAAGTAGCACAGTAGTAACTGACATTTTGCTGAAGAAAACAAAGAGGTTTGGGATGTATAGGAAAGGAAAATAGCTATTGCAGTGCACGGTAACATTTCTCTGACTTCCATGGTTCTGGCAGCAGGACCACTGAAAGTTTAGGGGCATCATCAATCAGGATGACTACAAATATTAAGCTTGATCGTTCTCTAAAGAAGTTCATCTGTTTTGTCCAGTACATTCCTCTGCTAGGAATAACTTATAATTCTGATTTTATACATTATTTCCATTATTTCATTCATTTTATTTCATTCCTATATTTGGTTCATAAAATTATATTTGTTTATTTTTACATATACTATCATTAATATAATTTACTTTTATCTTCAAACTCCTAAAGGACTCTAATTAGAAAAATATGCTTTTCAGTGAAGAATACATTTTTTAGATATTTTATGTTTCTTTTACTGGCATAATGGATTATCCTTAATGATATTCTGGCCTTTCAAAAATCAATATTTGCTTTATTGAAATTGTGCTGCATTGATATTTACATGATACTTTACATTTACTAAAATCAGTGAATTATACACTTCCAGGGTAATCTTTTGGAATGTAATGCCTTGATAAATTATTTTCAAAAATTGCTATCCATGCTTAGTCATTACACCAATGTGCTGAGATGGTTCCCCACCCCCCAAATCCTGTCACAACTTTTTACACATGCATGTGCATGGATCTTTAATTTCTAAAGAATAATTTAGTCCAAATACTTTTTTAGTACTTTCCCAAATAAGTTCAAGAATGCTGCAGAGGTTGTTTTTATGAAGTTCAAGTTCCGTCTGGAAGGCTGTTAGGGCTGCTACTCAGTGAGCTATTTTCTAGTTGAGATGACCTAATTTCAAAGAAGAGTGGACTAACCTAGCCCGACTGGAGCCCTGTTTCCTCCCACTGATGCCATCTCCAAACTGACATTTCCAGGCATTAGTTAATGGATGTTTGGCCTTTTAGTTCAAATTCTCAATATTAAGGAACTCGCTGATTTCTGCTAAAGGACACAGAGAAAATACAAGCATATGAGTGTTCCCTCCAGATCCAATCAGTTTGTGTCTACCTTGCAGCATCAGATGGCTGTATAAGCAACACCTTCAACAGGAGAATTGTGGGAGTTGGCAGAGATCCCAAATGTGTCTATTTGAAGATAAATCAACTTTACCAAATTCTAAAAACTCTTCTCTTTAGGCATATTGTGATCATTTACCTCAAGCAATGTGAACTAAGTGTGCACAGGGAAGAAGTTTTAGGAATATTGTAGTTTATTAAATCAATGGAAAATAATATCTGATAATACACTATTTCAGACTTTTCCAGACAAAAAAGAATTTAAAACCTCAAAGTTGTTGTAGCATTTTTCTGTGGGGCTTATTACATATTTATTGTAACCTAATTTTGATATTTATCTAATCTGTGTTGTTTTGCAAATTTGCTAACTGCTATTTTATCGGAAGGGTTAAATCTTATGCTTAGATCTGTCAATTATTATCCCTACGCTGAGATGTGCAGGCTGACTGTTTAGATGCCTTTCATCTGCCTCATATCTAGTTTTCACCCCTTCCCTCTACACTGCTCTGAACTTTTATCAAGAACATAGTTCTGAATTCTGAGATGTAAATCCACTAAGATGTACATCTGATTTAATTATATTCATAAATACCAGTGAGATTTATAGGATTATTAAATCAACAATTAAGCAAACTGCAGTGTCTCCTAGCCCATTTAAGAAGGATTTAGCATATCACCGTGATGTAAGCTAATGTCAAAATAGCTGAGGAAAGTGCTTGGAAGGCAACGCTGCTCACTAGGCTAATTCTCCGCCTGCGGCTCCAGCACCCCGGGTTCTAGTCCCGGTTGGGGCACCAGATTCTGTCCCGGTTGCTCCTCTTCCAGTCCAGTTCTCTGCTGTGGCCCGGGAGTGCAGTGGAGGATGGCCCAGGTCCTTGGGCCCTGCACCCGCAAGCCGGATTCTGTCCCGGTTGCCCCTCTTCCAAGCCAGCTCTCTGCTGTGGCCAGGGAGTGCAGTGGAGGATGGCCCAGGTCCTTGGGCCCTGCACCCGCAAGCTCCTGGCTTCGGATTGGTGCAGCCCGCTGGCCGTAGCGGCCATTTGGGAGGTGAACCAATCGAAAAGGAAGACCTTTCTCTCTATCTCTCTCTCACTCACTAACTCTTCTTGTGGGAAAAAAAAAAAAAAAAAGAGTAAAGGAGTGCTTACTGGGACAGTAATCAGTGTGACCAATAAAGAACACTCTATCTGAAACCTTCAAAACTAAGGAAGAAAAGTGATGTCTTTGGGAAGAATGTGGAACATAGTGAAGGGCATTAGAATGAAATGTATGAGACATGACTGAAAATGCTGTTCCTAACATGTGAATGTTTTAAACAGCAGCTCTAAACCCTTTTTGTCTAGGATTTTTTTTTTTCTGAGCTGTAATAGATTTCTGCCTTCCTCCGCTTTATCATCCCAATATCATTTCTAAAAATCTTTTTGCTTAGCAATGAAAAATACATTCATTTAAAGGGCTCAAATCACCTAAAATGGGAAATTAATACTAAAATAGATCTAATGGTAATATGCAAAAAGTTTTGCAACCTTGCTTATCAATCATTCTGAACAGGCACTCAAAAATTTATTCTTTTTTTTACTTTTTTATTTTTATTTTTTGACAGGCAGAGTGGACAGTGAGAGAGAGACAGAGAGAAAAGTCTTCCTTTGCCATTGGTTCACCCTCCAATGGCCGCAGCAGCCGGTGCACCGCGCTGATCCGATGGCAGGAGCCAGGTACTTGTCCTGGTCTCCCATGGGGTGCAGGGCCCAAGCACTTGGGCCATCCTCCACTGCACTCCCTGGCCACAGCAGAGAGCTGGCCTGGAAGAGGGGCAACCGGGACAGAATCCGGCGCCCCGACCGGGACTAGAACCCGGTGTGCCGGCGCCGCAAGGAGGAGGATAAGCCTAGTGAGCCGTGGCGCTGGCAAGTACTCACAAATTTAAATGTTGAATAGAAGTTCATTCAAGATACATGTATACTCATTTTTGGTATACATGCTGCTTGTCACAGGTCAGCAGGTCTGATGGAGCTCCTCAGGGCCAGCCTGGGGAGCTCAGGAGCCGAGCAGGATGATGAGTGTCAGCGGCAAAGGAACCACTCCAGAGGCGAGAGATCAGTCAAGCCCAGGGTGCAGCTGGGTTCTCGACTTTATTGGGAGGGGAAGAGCTTTTATAGACACAAAAAGGGGGCTGTCCAGGGCACAAGGGAATCGAGCCAACCAGCAGAAAGGTAAGGCAGGACACGAGCCAGGCATGCCCTCAAGGGCCTATCACAGCCGAGGACACATAGTGTCCATGAATATGGAAGTCTCCTGTCAGGCCAGGCACCTCCCCCGGGGGCCATCTTAGATCATTGAAATGCTGAGTCACTGAGATGCAGAAGTGAGGCAACTGGAGCAAAGGCTCAGCGGCATTGTAGAGCGAAAGCTTAGCAACTTTGTTTCCTTTTCGGTTGGAGCCCTCCCCACATATACAGAGAATAATAATGGTAAATAGCTGAGCATCCTCAGAATTCAGAGAGATTTGTGCTAGAATTCAGACTGAACTTCCTGATACTGGACTTTTACCCACGTTACAAACTCTTGCAGAGCCATGTTTTTTTCCACATTTTAAAGAGCAGATAATAATAACACAAACCTCAAAAGTTAATTAGAGAATTAAATAAATCAATACATTCATGAAAGATTGCATAGAAAAATAACTGAGTTTTTGTCCATCTTATATTATCTGCAGTGTGATTTTGAAGTGAGTTTAGACAGTGCTGTCTCTTCCCAACCCCTGGGTTAGGCTAATACAATGTGGCAAAAATAACTTAATTTAGTTTTGAAATCTTGCTTGAAGAAGTTTTGTCTACTTTTTCTTGACCCTTGTCCAACTATCATGGACATAAACCCAGACTTGCTTGGTAAATAATGAAAGAAAATTTGCCTGGTTATTTCTATCATCCCAACTCACAGCCAGCCCATGCTAAGACATAGTCACACAGTCATCCTAAACCTGCCAGTCCCCATCTCACAAGCAGAGGAAATGTAGACTAAAGGAAAACCGACTCAGAAAGCAAAGTTGAGAAAAACTACCTGACCTAACCCATGTCCAGTTACCAGTTAATGGAAGCATGGACAACGACTACTACTAAATTCTTTTTCTTTTAGGGCAAAAGAGCAGGAATAATTATTGTGCAATGGTAGCTAAATGATAAAGACTACGGAGAACAATACCTGACACACAGTAAGCATAAATTTAACCTAGCTAATATTATTATCAGAAGTTAAAATTTTTGCTTTAATTGTTCTCCAAATGAATAAGAGATGGAATTTTTTTTTTTTTTTTTTTTTTTTTTTTTTTTTTTACAGGTAGAGTTATAGACAGTGAGAGAGACAGAGAGAAATGTCTCCCTTCCATTGGTTAACTCCCCAAATCCAAATGGCTGCCAGGTGCTCCTCCCTTGTCTCTCACGCGGGTGCAGGGGACCAAGCACATGGGCCATCCTCCACTGCCCTCCCGGTCCACAGCAGAGAGCTGGACTGGAAGAGGAATGACTGGGACTAGAACCTGATGCCCACATGGGATTCCAGCGCTGCAGGCGGAGGATTAACCAAATGAGCCGTGGCACCAGCCCTTGAGATGGGACTTTTAAAAATATAAGTTGTATACTTTAAAGTTAAGACACGAAATTAAGATTCCTTTAAATCAATGCTGTATTTCATTAGGTATTTATTTATTGTTTTATGCATTAATAAGCTAATTAATTGTCTGCACATAAAACTACAATATTTATTCAAAGACTACATTTTGATTTCTGAACTTAAAACACTGTGTTCATATAATTGAAGTTAATTTTCCTATCTGGATTAATTCTTACTTCTCTATGCTAAAACTTCAGTATTATCACATTTCAGATAGGTGTTTTATGAACATCATCTTGACAACCATATGTGGTAAATAACTACTCTTCGGTTCTTCATATCAATTAAAACTATTTCTTTTTTCACTATTTCATCATAAACAGATCTCCCAGGAGTCCAACAACTAGAAAAAAATTCTCAAGTGAAAATTGACTTTTAGAAGTTCATCTCAAATAATCATTTAGTAGAAAACTTCAGATAGATCAAAACCTTCTCAGAGATCTTAGAGAAATAAAATTAATCCTAAAATTAAAAAAGATGACATTTAACATCAAAAGAACAAAAACAGCACTATATTTCACTACATGTCATTTATTATTCTTAGGGCTCAGTGCCCTGAGTTAACTCAGTTTATTTATTATGAAATTAAAATGCAATTTTAATGATCTTTTCAGAAAGGAAGACTCCTACTAGTCCCTTATGAATCATTTTAATGTTTGTTATTCACTAAGTTTTTATTGATATATTCAAATGACTTATTTCAAGGTGAGAATTATTTATCCATATATATGGAAAAAATACAATGGGAAAAGATGGCAAGAGAAACCTTATAACTTATCATTTTCAAAGGACACTTAACATACTGTTTCCTGCTCCCAATCCCAGAAATTTGTATTTATAAAAGACATAATGGAAATTGTCTTTAGAGAATAAAAAGGAACTAATCCTAATGAGATTACTCCAGGCATATAGTCACTACGAATCAAATAATATTTATTGATTATCATTACTAAAGAATTGAGCCATTATCCACATAAATAATATGAGTATAAACGTTGAGCCTTGCCAGCGCCATGGCTCACTAGGCTAATCCTCCGCCTGCGGCGCTGGCACTCCTGGTTCTAGTCCCGGTCAGGGCACCAGATTCTGTCCCGGTTGCTCCTCTTCCAGTCCAGCTCTCTGCTGTGGCCCAGGAAGGCAGTGGAGGATGGCCCAAGTGCTTGGGTCTTGCACCCGCATGGGAGACCAGGAGGAAGCACCTGGCTCCTGGCTTCGGTTCGGCGCAGTGTGCCAACTGTAGCGGCCATTTGAGGGGTGAACCAACAAAAGGAAGACCTTTCCCTCTGTCTCTCTCTCTCACTGTCTAACTCTGCCTGTCAAAAAAAAAAAAAAAAAAAAAAAAAGTTGAGCCTTGAAATTTGGAAAGTCGCATGTGAATGTAAGTGAAGTCTGCCATTGTACCCTGCTTACAAGCCAACATTTAGTCTGTCGGGTGTCTCAGTGTGTTTCATAGATGCTTGATTCAGAGGTGCCCGGTTTTATAGACACTGAAAGATGGCACACAATTTTGGGTCAGAGTTCAAGCACAGTTTATAGCTCAGAGCAATGGCAGTATCCAGAATATCATCATTTTTTGCCAAGTTTCTGAACTCTAATCCTCATAAGATACCACAAGAATGGTGAAATAATACCAATATAGTAGTAGGTCATATGTTCCTTAAGCTTAGGGAACCCAGCTTTTATATAATGGACAATGATATGTGTGGTTATGTAGTTTTTATTCCTGCCTAAAATTAACATTGATATAGTAGTTTAATACGCCGGCACCGCAGCTCAACAGGCTAATCCTCCGCCTAGCGGCGCCGGCACACTGGGTTCTAGTCCCGGTCAGGGCACCGGATTCTGTCCCAGCTGCCGCTCTTCCAGGCCATCTCTCTGCTATGGCCAGGGAGTGCAGTGGAGGATGGCCCAAGTGCTTGGGCCCTGCACCCCATGGGAGACCAGGATAAGTACCTGGCTCCTGCCTTTGGATGAGCGCGGTGCGCCGGCCGCAGCACGCTGGCCGCAGCGGCCATTGGAGGGTGAACCAAGGGCAAAGGAAGACCTTTCTTTCTCTCTCTCTCTCACTGTCCACTCTGCCTGTCAAAAATTAAATTAAATTAAATTAAATTAAATTAAATTAAAAAGTAGCTTAATACAACACAAATGATCATTTTACAATTTTTGTAGATCAGGAATGTTGGTACTGGATAGCTGAATTCTTTGTCCTGTGTCTCACCAGTTGAAAAGAAAATGCCACCATTGCTGTTGTTATCTTGTGGATTGCAGAGAATGTTTCAAGGTTACAGGTGGTTGATATAACTCATTTCCTTGCAGTATTAAGTTCGAGGTCCTCATTTTTCTATTAGTTATTTGTGATTATAACTGTCAGATCCTAGAAACTTCCCACAGTTCCTTGCCCAATGGTCCACATATGCAATTCAAAAAATGATATTTCATTTCTTTCAGGTCACCTGGTAAAGGTTTCTCTGATTTTCTTTTTTGTGTTATAAACTTTTTTTAAGATTTATTCTTTTATCCAAAAGTTAGACTTACAGGGAGAGAGAGAGAAATAGAGAAAGAGAGAGAGAGAGAGATATTCCAACCACAAGTTTTACTTCCCCAGTGGCTGCAATGACCAGGGCTGTGCCAGGCCGAATCCAGGATCCAGGAGATTTTTCTGGGTCTCCCACATGGGTGGCAGGGATCCAAGCACTTGGGCCATTTTCAGCTGCTTTCCCAGGCACATTAGCAAGGAACTAGATTGAGTGGAGCAGCTGGGATTAGAACTGGCACCCATATGAGTTGCTGGCAGCACAAGTGGCAGCTCAACCCACTATGCCACACTGCCAGTTCAATATCTACTTTTATGTGCTTATTTGATTAAGGGAGGTTTGTAACATTTTGCCATATACACAGGATCTTCCAACATTCAAACAGGAAAGGATTGAGACATGGGATATACTATTGAAGTCATCTCAGAATTCTGCCTACTACATTGGCCTTTTCTTGGAAGGAAACACTATCTTTATCTTCCAACATGGTAATCAAACATGTCCTTTGTGTTTTAGCTATAAATGTCTGTATCTTTCAATGTGGAATTTCCCATCTCATAGATAGAGGAGAAATAGAAGTGGTATTGGGAAAGAAAACTGCGAGTGTTGTGAGGTCTGCCTGGGAAGTGTAGACTCTAAGAACAACCCCTGTTGACTTGGTAGATTTCTGTTAAAAGTTTAAAGAAATATCAATCAAATCCTGGCATCATCTGACAAAGGATGACTGATCTAGAAGTCAGTTAAACATAATGTATTTTAAACCATTTAAAAGAGATGCACCAAAGCATTTTTTTGATGAGAAATGCTCTAAGGAAATTAGAAATTCTGAAATATAAATTAAGTAGTTATTTGCCTCCATTCTCTCGTCCCTAAATGCTGGAATTTGAGGTGTTCCCTTGTCAAGTTCTGAGATTGTTGCTCTCCCTCTCTCTAAAAAGACAAATACCAAAAAACAAACAGCGTCTTCCATCTCTGGAGCAACTCTTTTTCAAATTACCACCCAACTATACTCGATATTTTGTCCAGATAGCTAAGCTAAAATTAAACTATAATCCTCCAGAACTCCTTGGGCCGGACTGAAACATGAAGAATATATAAACCAGTTCAAGCTGAGATTCTCATTAGGGACCAGAAAGACACATCATGGTAGCAAATTGTCAGCGAAAAATCCGATTTGTCAAATGGGTCCTTATGAACTTCATTCCATTTTGTTCAGATTACTATTCAGAAAACTTCACACTGAGAGGTGGTCTTTTTCTGAAGGTATCCACATTTAGAGAACAACTCACTTTACCATATACCAGGAGAAAATGAGACAGGAAAGCTCTGAAATATTTTTAGTCAGTTTTTCAAGAATCTATCCAATTATTTCACGTTAGCTGACTGTGGATGGTGGATGATGTGGAATACCTTGAATATTGTGTGCATTATTACAAACTTTTTTTTTGCAGTAAAGTGTCAGACTACAAAAGGTCTGCAAAGCCACAACAGTTACTAGTTTTAAGGATCACATGGTGTAGAGAGAATTGAGTTAAATACTAAAGTTGCATAGATACACGCAGAAGACATGAAAATCTTGAGTCAGAGATAACAAATACTCTATTATTAAAAGCATAAGCCAGAGTATCAACTTTTTTTTTTCCATTCCTGAGCCCTAGGGATCACAAAGTGATATAAAGCCCATTAACACCTGCTCACACAGTGAGTTGCATTGGAGGAAAACAAAACAAAACAAAACAAAACAGCAATATTTTGTCTTCTTTTCCTTAAATAGAAGAATTTTTAAGGAAAAAAATTGGATCCAATATATTCTTCAAATATAGAAATCACTAAAATATATCTGGATCTGGAAACATAGCATACCAATTTTAACCCATAGGTTTACGTCCCATCAGGATTACTCAATAGAAACATATATGACTTGTAACTTACAGTTATTTGTCTAAATTTTATTGTATGCATGGTAGATCAAGCTTTGTTTAAGTTACTATTTACATAACAGTTTTTATAAGAAAAATATACTATTTTATGTCATAGGTGATACATTCCTAATAAATTTTTAAAGATCTATTTAGTTTTTTTGAAAGGCAGAATGACAGAGAGACGCAGAGAAAAACATCTTATTGCTGGTTCATTACCCAAAGACAGTGATGGTCAGGGCCAGGTCAGGCCCAAGCCAAGAGCCAGGAACTCATCAGGATCTCCCACGTGGAAGCAGGGTTTCAAGTACTTAGGCCAACTTCTGCTGCTTTCCGAGGCACACTAGCAGAGAACTGGATCAGAAGTGGAGCAGCAAGGGCTAGAACCAGCTTTCCAATATGGGTTTGGGCGTCACATGCAGTAACTTAATCTACAGTGCCAAGACACTGCCCTGTAATGAATTTTTAAACAACTGTCTTCAATGTTAATGAACCTATAACAGAAACAGAGGGAAAGTTTTCATTTCTTTGTAAACTCTTTCTGCTAACAAAAAGAAATATTTAATAGTAGAGTACCAAAATAAAAAAAAAAAAGCATTAAAACTGCATTCTATCTAAACATATCTTGATAGAAATGCAATTCTTGTGTCAATAGGATCTAAATAATATAATAGTCTCTGAGTGGGAGTGGGGAGGAAATGAACTACAATGAATTGTGTCATGTTAACCTGTGGTATCCTTGGAGTTTTGTAGCTAATCTTTGCAAAGATATATTTTAGTGAGTTTCTTCTGAAGCCGAGTGAAGCATTCAGCACTTCAGGGGACACAAAAAGATTAAAGAAAAGTGGAATATGACCACTCAGAGCGAAAAGAAAGAAAAATCACTCTAGCAGCACTTTCATTATTTAACATATTTTTGACTTCTTTAAGTCAGGAGGTCTTTTGGTACATAATACAACTCAGTAGCAGTTGGAGAATCTGAAGTCCCACATATAAACCTATAATTATTATTATCTCAAATGGGGAGATTTTCAAAAGTAAAAAGAGTCATTTTAAGCATATAATATGGTAACTCAGAGTCACCCAATGAGTTACATATGAATAGACAATTGATTTGTGATTACTAGTTATGACTCAGTAATATTGAAAATATTCAAAATTCAAAATTAAGACTATTCGTGGCCAATGATGGAAAATTTCTTATGTATTCATACACATGAGATATAATGTTTTGTAATATAGTACTATAATTTATTTTTTAAGTTCAAAGGACAAAGAATAAGAGCAAACAGTTCTTTACATATCTCCTTTTATGAAAGTTAATACTATGAATTATTATCTTAAATTTGAATTGTTTCAGATTATATTGCTATACAATAGGGAGAATAATGTAATTTCTAATGTTATGATGAATTTATAGAACTATAAAATTAACCTGAACTTATATTAATAGAATAAGTTCATTTAGGAACTTTCTTACCCTTATTGGAATTGGTTTTATAAGAATTCTGCTGAACATTTCTGCATCTATATGTATGAGTGAAAGTGCCCTCAAAACCTTGGCTTACAAGTTTAGAAATACTGTCTCTTTCTCCATTTATTAAAGAAATTTTCACAATATTATTATTCTTCCCCTTTCATAGGTTTGGATTGATTCACTGATGAAGTTATCTTGGCCTGGATATTTATATGGAAGTGGGAAGCTCTTTGATATTATTCAGAATTATTTGAATGTTCTATTCATTATTATTTCATCAAGTTGAATTTTCCTGGAATTTTTTACATTTTAGCTAAATTTTCGGAGGCAATATCATAATGCTCTTTACTATATTATCTCAGATTCTTTTTAGTTTCCTGATATTAAAAAGATGATGTCACTCTTTGAACTCCTGCTTATTTTGATGTTCCTTTACTTTCTCTCAGATTAACCCGAGACTTATCCCTTTTACCTAATTTTTCTGAGGACCAAAATATTTTGTGGAATGTTTATCTTAAAAATTATTAAAAGTACAGTTCTCATAACCAAAATATGATAAGCATGTATTCAGAAACCTGAATATAACCCTACCGTTCGACCCAGCCATCCCACTCCTTGGAATTTACCCAAAGGAGTTTAAATTGATAAAGAAAAAAGCGGTCTGCACCCTAATGTTTATTGCAGCACAATTCACAATAGCCAAGACCTGGAACCAACCTAAATGCCCATCAATGGTAGACTGGATAAAGAAATTATGGGATATGTATTCTTTAGAATACTATACCGCAGTAAGAAACAATGAAATCCAGTCATTTGCAACAAAATGGAGGAATCTGGAACACATCATGCTGAGTGAAGTAAGCCAGTCCCAAAGGGACAAATACCATATGTTCTCCCTGATTGGTGACAACTGACTGAACACCAAAAAGGATACCTCCTGAAGTGAAATGGACATTATGAGAAATGGTGACTTGATCAGCATAGCCCTGACTGCTAATGGACAACTTAATACATTATCCCTCATAGTATTTTTTTTTTTGTCTGTTCTACTTAATATGACTGGTTTAATTCTGTAATTATCACACAGTTATTCTTAAGTGTTGAAAATTAACTGAAATGTGATCCCTGTTAAACATAAAAGTGGGAATAAGAGAGGGAAGAGATGTATAATTTGGGGCATGCTCGGGCTGACTTGCCCCAATTGGTAGAGTTGGAAACATACCAGGGGATTCCAATTCAATCCCATCAAGGTGGCATGTGCCAATGCCATCTCACTATTCCAAGTGATCAATTTCAGTTCACAATTGATCATAATGAAAGGACTAAGAGTCAAAGGGAGCACATAAACAAGTCTAGTATCTGCTAACACTAACCGATAGAATAAATAAAGGGGAGAGTGATCCAACATGGGAAGTGAGATACTCAGCAGACTCATAGAATGGCGGATGTCCTAAATAGCACTCTGGCCTCAGAATCAGCCCTAAAGGCACTCGGATCTGGCTGAAAAGCCCATGAGAGTATTTCAGGCATGGAAAGCCAAGACACTCTGGCAAAAAGATCTCTGTGAGTGAGATCCCAGTGGAAAGAACAGGTCTTCAAAGAGGGAGGTGCCTTTCTCTGAAGGGAGGAGAGAACTTCCACTTTGACTATGACCTTGTCTAAACAAGATAAGAGTCGGAGAACTCAAGGGGCTTCCATAGCCTTGGAAACTCATGACTGGTGCATAGGGAGATTACTGATGCCATAAACAGGAGTGTCAATTTGTAAAGTCAACAACAGGAGTCACTGTGCACTTACTCCTCATGTAGGATCTCTGTCCTTAATGTGCTGTACACTGAGGCTTAATGCTATAACGAGTACTCAAACAGTATATTTCACTTTGTGTTTCTATGGGGGTGCAAACGATTGAAATCTTTACTTAATGTACACTAAACTGATCTTCTGTAAAAAAAAAAAAAAAAAGAAATTATCAATTCCCAACTTGACTCTCACTGGGATTAAACATGACAATAGGTCTGATCTGATTTCATCATCATTTAAAAAAAATCATCTATTATTTTTCACTTTATGTTTCTGTGTGGGAACAAACTGTTGAAATCCTTACTTAAGGTATACTAAGCTGATCTTCTGTATATTAAGATAATCGAAAATGAATCTTGATGTGAATGGAAGGGGAGAGGGAGTGGGAAAGGGGAGGGTTGTGGGTGGGAGGGACGGTATGGGGGGGGAAGCCATTGTAACCCATGAGTCGTACTTTGGAAATTTATATTCATTAAATAAAAGATAAAAAAAAAAATAAAAAAAAAATAAATTTAAACAGCGAAAAAAAAAAAATTATTAAAAGTACAGTTCTCATAACCAAAATATGATAAGCATGTAAGGTAATGAATATGTCAATTAGCTTGATTTAACCATCCCACAATATATATCCATATCAAAATATGATTTTCACTATAAACATTTTTGTCAATTAAAATAAATTTAAAGTAACTTTATCTTACATGTTACTTTATTTTATTGCTCTTACATTTGATGTGTTCAGATATTTGTATACTTGATACTCGTATATTGAGCCTATATGTATAATTTTCATTTTTTTCTTTGTCATGTGTGTAATTAGGGTATAAATATTAATTAAGCTAGGTGATTCTGGAACCAACACTATTTCAAATTTTCAGTATCATTCTTTTCTACATATTTTGCGATTTTCATTGAGCTTGTTTGATAGCTGAGATAATTAGATGCATATCTGACTTTTCAAATAAATTATCATTGTTCTCATTACTTTGTTAGGGAGGGATTCTAAACCTAGTGCACATTTTGTCTAAGGACATGGCAATAAGATAAGATATAAGATAATTTAAGTTAGTACAGCTTTGTAGTATTTTTAACGTCATAGTGTACTGAGTCCTATTTTTTTTTTTTTTTTGCTCAAGACTGATTTTACTATTCAGAGTTCCATGCTAAGTTTTATAATGTTTATTTAAGTTCTATGAAAAACATAATGGTATTTTGTGGAAATTCCTTTGGATAGTATAAAAATTTTAATGACCTTGATAGTTCCAATTCAAGAACACAGCATGTCTTTCTTTCATCAATGTTTTATAATTTTCCTTGTAGAGATTGTTCAGCTATTTAAATTCCTCTCTAAACATTTAAAATTTTGTAGTTACTGGTAATTGAAGTGACTTCCTGATTTCTTTCTCAAATAATTTGCTATAGATATATGCTAATGCCTCTGATTTTCAGACAGAGACTTTATGTCTTGTAACTTTACAAAACGTAGTATTTCTAACACATTTTTGGTAGAATATTTGCAGTTTGCTATATAAGATTATATCATCTTCGTACAGTGATAATTTGATGTCCTATTTTTGGATTTGAATGGTGTAATATTTCTTTCTTTTGAGTAATTGCTCCAGCTAGGATATCTGCGGCTGTGTTGAATAAGTCATTAGAATGGAAATTCTGGTATTGTTCCAGGTCTTCGAAAGGGTTCAGCTTTTCTCCATGCAGTATGATGTTACATGTTTGCTTGTTATATACGGCCTTTATTATATTGAGGGGCATTCCTTTGATACTAACTTTGCTCAATTTTCTTTGTATGAAGGATTATAGGATTTTTACCAAACACCTTGATGCATAAGTTGATAAGCTCATATGATTTTTATAGTTCATTCTGTTGGTATGGAGTATCTTAATTATTGATTTATATATGCTGAACCATCCTTGCATCCTTAGGATGAATCCCATTTAATCATGGTGAATAATCCTTTTAATGTGCTATTGGGTTTGGTTTGCTAGTATTTTGTTGAGGATCTTTTTTTAATGTATGTTCATCAAGAATATTGTTCTATTACAATCCTTTGTAAAAGAATTCCTCAATCTTCTATTTTCTTGGAATAATTTAAAATGGATTAGTATTAATTTTTTAATTATTTTGTATAATTCAGCATCTAGTCCTGGGTTTTTTTTTGGGGGGGGGTGGAGAGTTGGTAGACATTTATTGGTGATTGATTATCATTTAATCTAGGTTATCAAAATTTGCTGTCTTAAACTTGTTCATAATAATCTCTAATAATCCTTTGAATTTCTATGATGTCAGTTGCACTATCTCCATTTTCATCTCTGATTTTGAGTTTTCTCTTTTTTTCCTTATTCTAGCAAAAGGTTTGTCAGTTTTGTTGATCCAATCAAGGAACCAACTTTTTAAATTGATTTTTAAAAAAGATTTATTTATTCACTTGAAAGTCAGAGAGAGAGAAATATTCCACTCACTGGTTCTGTCTACAAGTAGCCAAAAGGGGACTTAGCCAAACTGAAACCAGGAGCCAGGAAATTCATCCAAGTCTCCCACATGGATGACAGGGTCCCAATCACTTGGCCCATCTTCCACTGATTTTTCTAGGTCATTAGGAGGGAGCTAGTTCAGAAGTGGAGTATCCAGAACATGAACCAGATCCCATATGGGATGCTGGTGTCACAGGCAGTGGCTTTGCCAGCTTTGCCACAAGGTTGGGCACTTTTGCTGAATTTAATTATTATTTTAGTTTCCATCTCATTTATTTTTTATCTGAGTCCCATTATTTTTTCTTCTACTAATTTGGGATTTTATTTGTTTTTGTATTTCCTGTTCCTAGATGTATAGCAATGTGTTACTTATTTGACATCATTCTGCAATTTGATGCAGATATTGATTGCTGTAAACTTCCCACTTAGTACAACTTTTGCTGTATCTCCTAGCATTTGGTATGTAAATAAAGAAATACCATTGTGCTAATTTTCATTTTTTTCTGTAATTTCTTCCTTAAAATGTTTAGGACTGAGTACATTTTGCTCAGAACTAAGTTGTATGATTTCCATGTATTTTACAGTTTTCATTATTTTTCTTGTTACTGATTTCTACTTTTTTTGGATTTAGTGAGATACGCTATTTTTTTTTTTTTTTGACAGGCAGAGTGGACAGTGAGAGAGAGACAGAGAGAAAGGTCTTCCTTTTGCCATTGGTTCACCCTCCAGTGGCTGCCGTGGCCAGCGTGCTGAGGCCAGCGCACCACGCTGATCTGAAGGCAGGAGCCAGGTACTTATCCTGGTCTCCCATGGGGTGCAGGGCCCAAGTACTTGGGCCATCCTCCACTGCACTCCCTGGCCACAGCAGAGAGCTGGCCTGGAAGAGGGGCAACCGGGACAGAATCCGGCGCCCCGACCGGAACTAGAACCCGGTGTGCCAGCGCCGCAAGGTGGAGGATTAGCCTAGTGTGCCACGGCGCCAGCGAGATACGCTATTTTTAAAAAGTATGTTGAAGTTTGTTTTGGGAACTACCACATGGTATATCCTTGAGAACATTTCATGTGGTATGAGAAGAATGCATATTCTTTTTCTTCCTTTTTAAGATAAATTTATTTGAAAGGCAGAGTTTCAGAGAGGCAGAGAGAGAGAGAGAGACAGACAGACAGACAGAGACAGGGAGGTCTTCCATCTGATGGTTTTTCTCGCCAGATGGCTGCAATGGCCAGAGCAGTGCAGATCCAAAGCCAGGAACCAGGAGCTTCTTCCAGGTCTCCCATGTAGGTACAGGGGCCCAAGGACTTGGGCCATCTTCTACTGCTTTCCCAGGCCACAGCAGAGCTAGATCAGAAGTGAAGCAGCTGGGACTTGAACTGGCACAGGTATAGGATGCCAGCACTGGGAGTGGCGGCTTTACCCTCTACACCACAGCACCAGCCCCGAGAAGAACTCATATTCTTATTGGCATGGTAGAAATGTTCTGTAGAGTCTATTAGGTAATTGATCTATTTTATAATATACCTTTTTTTTTCTTTTTTTATATATTTTTATTTACATAAGGTATACAAATTTCATGTATTTTATATATACAGATTTAGGAGCATAGTGACACTTCCCACCTTACCCTCTCTCCCACCTGTATTGATTTATATTAGAATGACCTGTCCATTTCTGAAAGCAGTGTATTAATGTCCACTAGTGTTATTCTATTGGAGTCAATCTCTCCCTTTAGGTCTATTAACATCAGTTTTACAGTTTCTGTGCACTGGTACTGGGTGCATATGTAATTACTTCCTCTTGCTTCATTGAATTCTGTATCACTACATAGTGACCTTCCTTGTCTATCTTTACTGTTTTTGCTTTAAAGTAAATTTTATATAAGTAGAACTACTCCTGCCCTCTTTTGGATTCCATTTAATTGCATTCTTTCAATTTCAGTTTTTGTGTTTCCTTAGATGTTATGTGAGTTTCTTATATGCAGCATACAGTTTGATATATATATTCTTTCACTTGTGTCTTTTAGGTACGGAATTAAATACATTTTTATTTAAGGTAATTAATTTTTTTTTAGTTCCTTTCTTTCGTTCTCTCAGTATTAGAATCTCCTTTGAAGGAAAGTAATTTTCTCTGGCAATGAGTTTTTGATAGTAGTGTTTTGAGTCTCTCATAATTTTTTTGTTGTTGTTGTTGACAGGCAGAGTTAGACAGTGAGAGAGAGAGAGACAGAGAAAGGTCTTTTTTCCGTTGGATCACCCCCCAAATGGCCACTATGGCCGGCGCACTGCGCCGATCTGAAGCCAGGAGCCAGGTGCTTCCTCCTGGTCTCCCATGCGGGTGCAGGGCCCAAGCACTTGGGCCATCCTCCACTGCACTCCCTGGCCACAGCAGAGAGCTGGCCTGGAAGAGGAGCAACCGGGACAGAATCCGGTGCCCCAAATGGCACTAAAACCCAGGGTGCTGGCTCCACAGGCAGAAGATTAGCCTAGTGAGCCATGGTGCCGGCTCATCTGTTATAAATTTTTGCTTTGTGTTTATCATGTGGCTTATAAAAAAAGTTGGTTATAAAAAGCAGTTTCAAGATGAAATCAATTTGACATTTATTATAATGTTATGAAAATATTTAAAGAAATATGTAAGGGCCAGCGCCGTGGCTCACTAGGCTAATCCTCCGCCTGTGACACCGGCACCCCGGGTTCTAGTCCCGGTTGGGGCGCTGAATTCTGTCCCAGTTGCTCTTCTTCCTGTCCAGCTCTCTGCTGTGGCCCGGGAGTGCTGTAGAGAATTGCCCAGGTCCTTGGGCCCTGCACCCGCATGGGAGACCAGGAGGAAGCACCTGGCTCCTGGCTTCCAATTAGCGCAGTGAGCCGGCCGTGGCGGCCACTTGGGGGTGAACCAACAGAAAAAGGAAGACCTTTCTCTCTCTCCCACTGTCTAACTCTGCCTGTAAAAAATAAATAAATAAATAAATAAAATATGTAAGGAACTTGAATAAAAAAACTATCTTTGCACTCTTTTTTCTTTATATTTTTAATTTTTAATGGATTATTTTACATCTTTCTGTATTTCTTATCTCTTATTTATTAATGTAGTTATTATTATAACTTTTAAAATATTCTTCCTAAATATAGAATGGCTTATGTACCTTCTTCATTATTTTACAGTATTCTGAATATGTCTATAGAGTTACTCCTTTTTTTTTGTTAGATTTATTTATTTATTTGAAAGGCATAGATAAAGAGAGGTGGAGGCAGAGAGAGAGAAGTCTTCCATCTGCTGGTTCACACCATAAATGGCTGCAATGGCCAGAGCTGGGAAAACACAAAGCCAGGCGCCAGGAGCCTCTTCAAGGTCTCCTAAGCTGACACAGGGCCCCAAGCACTTGGGTCATCTTCTCTGTTTTCCCAGGCCATAGCAGAGAGCTGGATCAGAACTGGAGCAGCCAGGACTCCAACTGGTACCCATATGGGATGTCGATAGTGCCTTTACCTGCCATGCCACAGCACCTGCCCCTGTATGGTTACTCTTACTAGTGAGTTTCCTACCTACAGGTATTTTCTTCTTACTCATTAGTTCTGCTTTATTTCAATTGGATGAACTCTTTTAAGCGTAACTTGTGAGATAGTTTAGGTGAAGATAAATTACCTTGACTTTTGTCTGTCTGAAAATTTCTTTATTTCTCCGTCGTAGACAATGAGACACATTTCTGGGCACCCTATTCTTTGCTGATAGTTTTCATTATGCCGTACTATAAAGATTTAATTCTATTTACTCTTGGCCTTTTAGGTATTTGTTGATAAATCCATCATGAAGCAAACTGGGCCCTATTTTCATTTTATCTGTTTCTCTTTTGCAACTTTGAGTATCCCCTGCTTATCTTTAACCTTAGAGAGAGTGATGATAGAATGTCTTAGGGTAGACTTGCTTTAACTGAACCTGACTAATGCCCACTGAGATTCCTATAATTGGACAGTTATATCTTTCTCTAGATTTGGAAACTTTTCTATAATTAACATATTGAATATTCTTTATACCATTTTGGTATTCTCAACTCCCTCTTGTACCCCAGTCATTCAGATATTGTCTTCTTTCATGTGTCATAAAATTCCCATTTGGATTCTTTATCCTCTTCATCCTATTTTCTTCGTTTTTTTTTTTTTCTTCAAACTGTGCATTTTCAAATATCCTGTATTTGATCTCACTGATTTTTTTTTCCATTTGATCTATTATAGTACTGATGCCCTTTATCATGCTTTATGTTTCACTTAGTATGCCGTTCAGTTGAAGTGTATATCAGATTAAAAAAAAAAAAAAAGACTTCCACTTCTGTCAAATTTATCTGCTTGAGTATTACATTATTTCTTTCTGTTTTCTTGAAATGCATTGAGTATACTTAAAGCTTGATTTTGAATTTGTCATTATTACATTTGGAAATTTCAGTTCATTGATTTCTGGCATCTTAATTTGTTTGTTAGGTGAAGTCGTGTTTCCTTGAAAGTGCAGGTCTCTAATGCAAAGATAACTCTAGGAGTTCCATCCACGGGCATTAGCCTGGCTGTAGAGGCGTTTGGGCTTTTTAGTTGCTGGGTCTCAAAGCAGTGGGCCTAGTTCCGAACTCCAATGGAGTGCTAAGATTTCTTCCAGGCCGGCGCCGCGGCTCACTAGGCTAATCCTCCGCCTTGCGGCGCTGGCACACCGGGTTCTAGTCCCGGTCGGGGCACAGGATTCTGTCCCGGTTGCCCCTTTTCCGGGCCAGCTCTCTGCTGTGGCCAGGGAGCGCAGTGGAGGATGGCCCAAGTCCTTGGGCCCTGCACCCCATGGGAGACCAGGAGAAGCACCTGGCTCCTGCCATCGGATCAGCGCAGCGTGCCGGCCGCAGCGCGCCGGCTGCAGCGCGCAGGCCACGGCGGCCATTGGAGGGTGGACCAACGGCAAAAAGGAAGAACTTTCTCTCTGTCTCTCTCTCACTGTCCACTCTGCCTGTCAAAAAAAAAAAAAAAAAAAAAAAGATTTCTTCCATTAGTTGCTCCCCAGCAGCTTGAGTCTCGCTCTGCTCTGGTTGAGATAGGGGGCAGGATGGTGAATACAGAATCTTGGCCCCTTGACTTCAGAGGGTAGAATGACTCAGTGTGGAACTACAAACATGTGGAAGTCATGTAGGGTCCTGTCCAGCATAGGTTTTTATTTTTGTGGGCCTGTACTGAGTTTCAACTATATGGTCTGGACTTAAATCTCTCTCCTTCCAATTGTGAGGCATCTCTCTTCATGCTGTACTACTTTTGCTGTGGGTAGAGGGTGACATGGGTAACTCTTTCTTTATTGCATTCTTCAATGCATCTCTTTTATTACTATACTAAAACCCGGCATCATGGTCTCATGATTTCCATAGCTTTTGTAAAGATGATTTGGCGCACAAACAGGCACTCAAATTGGTATCTCAGAGGGGAGATTGTTACTAGACCATCTTATTCAGCTACACTCTTGCTCTGCTACCCTTTCAACATTTCTGAGTAATAATTTATAATATTTCTTTCATATAAATAACAAAATTTTTAAATTCCCAACATTGATAAAAGCTTCTTGAAATATATTTTAATAAAATAAAGCTCTTGGAAATAACCAACTAATCCCTAGTAAACTAAATATCAAATAGAACAAAATATAACAGTTTAATGGAATACAAAAATCCAACCAGCGAGGTATAAAATTTTCAGTCCTGGTGGCAGCAGAGCTAAGCCAGAGACACCCTTCCTCCCTCTAGCTCTCGGGCCCCACCAGCTCCTCCCAAGCCCAGTCACCATCCGGCCATCTCCTTTGGCAAAGATTCCGTGGCTGGAGATGTAGTTGCTGCCACCTCTAAGATTGCTGTGGCCCCAGTCAATGTTGAGGTAGACTGTAGTGCAGGGCTCTTTAAATGACTATTTCTATTTGATGTTAGAAATCTTCCAGAGTGAATAATATTTCAGGCATGAATTATCTCAATAATAAAACCATGACCATGACCCAGACATTTCTTATGTTGTTGTCTAAAAATAAAATTCTTCATATAGTATTCATGATTTTTCTTTATTCATCCTTTTTTTCTGCTCGCTAAAAAAGTATGAAAAAAGGAAATTAATATTCACTATGGCCAAGTAAGAAAAAAGTACCATTATGAACTGTGTAATTACTTTAATCCTTCAATAAACTCAAAATTAAAATTTTTCTACAATGTTTGGTGAATCAATGTGATCAGAGATATCTCCTAATAGTAAGTATCTGAGGTGTGATGTTAACATAAAATGAAAACATAATATGGAAACCCTATTTTTTGTCCTTGGTAAATATGATAATCTTAGCTATCATTTGTATGTAAAAACATTGAAAGATTAGGACACATGCTTTGTGTTATTTCTGGAACTCAAGAAAACTTAAAAGTTTATAGGATTTTTAAAAAAGATGTATTTATCTGTAAGTCAGAGTTGGGAGGGAGGGGAGGAGGGGCAGAGGGAGAGAGGAAGAGAGAGAGGGAGAGATTTTCTGCTGTTCACTCTCCAGATGGCCATAGAGATTGGTCCAGGAGTAAGCCAGGAACCAGAAACTTCTTCCAGGTCTCTCATGTGGGTGGCAGGGACCCAAGTATATGGGCCATCTTCATTTTCCCAGCCCATTAGCAGGAAGCTGGATCAGAAGCGGAGCAACTGGGACCTGATCCAGTGCCCATATGGGATGTGGGTATAGGCTTTACCTTCTATGCCACAATGATGGCCTCTTTAGGATATATTTGTAAAAGAAAAAAATCATGTAGAGCACTTGCTCTTATGAAAAATCTCATGCATGTGAATTATCTTGATGAAGTGATAGTAAGATTTTCCTGTGCAGTCTTATCCCAGATCTGTATTTTGTGTCTCAAATCTTTTGATCCTTTCCTAGAAAGACAAAAATAATTAATTATACAAAGGAGAAATCTGTACTTCTTTTCATTTTTCCCAGAGGTTTAATGGTTTGTTTTGCCCTTTGTTATTTCTTATCCAGGATTTCCATCAAATCCTGCTTCACCCATGGGGGACATTTTTGTTTGTATCTTATGCCTTCAACAGTCAAAGATACTGCTTTTCAATCAGATACACTGTTAAAAGCATGGATTGACATCACTTCTTACTCAAGTCTGAACAAATAGCTTTGGCAGCATTCAAAATCTGGGTGGTTTATCTTGCTTAGTTGATGCTCTTATACTTGCTATTGATTAATTCTCAGCACTGGTTTTCTCCTGTGTAAATCTTTTCTCGGTCATTAAGAGTAACTTACCTGACTGTTCTGGGATGATTTGATTCTTTTTTTCAAATTTACTATATCACCCAATCTCACCCATTAAAAATGAAAATCAGTTTTCCTTTCCTTGGTGAAATATTTTGTTTGTCTTTGCGTGTTGATGGCAACAGCAGCTACTAGCTCTTTGTATTCCTGAAATGTGAATTCAACAGACTAGAATTCTGATCATAGTCTCTTATTATTTTAATAAATGATTTTTAGCACAAACGTTTCATTATGTACTTTTTAAAATTAAGAAAATGAATCTTCTGTGGTTTATGCATGTTTTCTGTAAATATGTACCTATTTTATTTTTTAACCAAAATTATTTATATTTTATTTTTATTATTTATTTCAGAGCCAAAAATAGCAGATAGATAGATACAAAGATCTTGTATCCACTGTTTCTTTCCAAAATGACCAAAATGTCCAGTACTGGGCCAGGTCATAGCTGGGAACTGGAAATTGAATTCAGGCCTCCCATATGGGTGGTGGGGACCTGATAAATCCATTATCACCTCTACCTGTAAGGTTCTGCATTAACAGGAACATAGAATCTGCATAGGGCTAAGTATAGAACCTAGGCATCCCAATGTGGAACAAAGACATTTTTTTAATTTATTTTTATTTAGTAAATATAAATTTCCAAAGTACAGTTTATGGAATACAATGGCTCCTCCCCCCCCCATAATTTCCCTCCCACTCGCACCCCTCCCATCTCCTGCTCCCTCTCCCATTCCATTCACATCAAGATTCATTTTCAATTATCTTTATATACAGAAGATTGATTTAGTATATATTAGGTAAAGATTTCGTCAGTTTGCACCCACACAGAAACACAAAGTGTAAAATACTGTTTCAGTACTAGTTATAGCATTACTTCACATTGGACAACACATTAAGGACAGATTCCCACATGAGAAGTAAGTACACAGTGACTCCTGTTGTTGACTTAACAATTTGACACTCTTGTTTATGGCGTCAGTAATCTCCCTAGGCTCTAGTCATGAGTTGCCAAGGCTATGGAAGCCTGTTGAGTTCGTCGACTTCGATCTTATTCTGACAGGGTCATAGTCAAAGTGGAAGTTCTCTCCTCCCTTCAGAGAAAGGTACCTCCTTCTTTGCTGGCCCCGTTTTTTTTTTTTTTTTTTTTGACAGGCAGAGTGGACAGTGAGAGAGAGAGACAGAGAGAGAAAGGTCTTCCTTTGCCGTTGGATCACCCTCCAATGGCCGCCGCTGCAGCCGGCGCACCGCGCTGATCCGATGGCAGGAGCCAGGAGCCAGGTGCTTTTTCCTGGTCTCCCATGGGGTGCAGGGCCCAAGCACCTGGGCCATCCTCCACTGCACTCCCTGGCCATAGCAGAGAGCTGGCCTGGAAGAGGGGCAACCGGGACAGAATCCGGCGCCCCAACCAGGACTAGAACCCGGTGTGCCGGCGCCGCAAGGTGGAGGATTAGCCTATTGAGCCACGGCGCCGGCTCGATCGCCCCGTTCTTTCCACTGGGATCTCACTCACAGAGATCTTTCATTGAGTTTTTTTTTTTTTTTCTTTCCAGAGTGCCTTGGCTTTCCATGCCTAAAATACTCACATGGGCTCTTCAGCCATATCTGAATGCCTTAAGGGCTGATTCTGAGGCCAGAGTGCTATTTAGGACATCTGCCACTCTATGAGTCTACTGTGTATCCCGCTTCCCATGATGGATCCTTCTTTCCCTTTTTGATTCTATCAGCTAGTATTAGCAGACACTAGACTTGTTTGTATGATCCCTTTGACTCTTAGACCTATCAGTGTGATCAATTGTGAACTGCAATTGATCACTTGGACTAGTGAGATGGCAGAACAAAGACATTTTTACCGAAGTCTTAATTGCTAGGCTAAACACATGCTCCACTTTTTAAAACCTACTATATTCAGGGTACTATCAAGATACAGGTTAACTCCAGAAAGGGAAAAATACTAGATCTACTTGGTAGATTAGGGGTAACTGAGTAGATGGCAGTATGGTTCAGCATATGTCCTATAATGAAATATTTTCAAAATGCAACATAAGAGATTAGACAGACAACTGTGAGCTCTGAGTTGGGGTGGAATGGAGGTAAATTGAAGCACTTGGAGATTAGCCAATTTTCATGCATGAAGATTTCTAAGCCAAGGTATGAGTGTGCCATGCAATATCTGGAAGAATAAATGCCCTTAACAAAGGTGAATACCATCCTTCATTCTCTTCTGCTCCTTTTTTGGTAATCCAGTAATAGACAAACCTCCCCTTGCTTCTAGAGAGAATGTTACAGTCTCTTATCTTTTGCAGCAGCATCTCGCTCCCTAACTTTCTCAGTTCTCCGTCATCTTCCACCTGATAGCAAAACTACTGTTGCTGTCCCTCATTCCTCTGACCAAGGAGAGCATCTGCAGTGTTTTGGATCCTGGTGATCTTGCTCCCTTGAACTCTGGACTTTGCTTTGTGAGTTATGACACATCTTTCCAGTATTCCAGCCTCTTTTCTTCCTGGTTTGCTCCTTTCACCTTAAGTATATTCAGTTTATTTTCCACTTACAAAATATATGTGCTCTCAACTGAATCCTGTGATGAGTGTGCTTGTTCTTCATTGTGCAGCTAAGCTTCCTGAAAGTATGACCTAAATGCATTTCCATTTCATTACCACTTTACAATTAAATTTGTTTAAAAAAAGATACATTGGCTGCATATTTCTCTGTTCACTGTTTTGGATGCCAAGGGTGCAGACATGAGGCCCCATCAGATTTCCTTAGAGAATAGAAAGATCAGTTGCTTTCAAGTGTTTCTTCATGCTATGAAGTCCAATGAAGTGATCTTTACATCAGAGTAGATGATATTGAAAGGACAACCAGTAAAGGAAATGTTGGTATTGTTTAGAATGAAGAGTAGATAGGAAGCAATGATGTTCGGGCCAAATAAAATGTGCAAGAAGCTGAAATGCTGAGGAGTGTGTGTTTAGTAAATACTGCTCACTGAAGGATCAAATATTGCAGTACATCCGAACAATGATTACTATTCAGTGACAAAGAGAAATGATGTAGAGGAAGCTGAAATGCACATTACTAAATGAAATAAGCCAATCAGTAAAGGCTAAATACTGCATGATTCCAGCTAAATTCTGAAAAAGAGGAAATAATACAAAGAGTGGTTTCTAGGGACTCAGAGGAATAAATATGTAGAACCTGGAAGATTTTGGGGAGAGCGAAATTATTCCACATGATAGTACAGTCCTAGATATATGATATTATGCATTTCTCAAAACTGATTGAGCTTCACAACATACACATTAAATTTTAGTATAAAATATGAACTTTCTTTTAATTTTGTCATTATATTGGCTCATCAGTTTTATTAAATGCACCATACTAATGCAGCATGTTCATAATTATGAGTTACACTGTGGGAACATTGTCAATATTCTGGTCAGTTTTTCTGTTCACCTAAAACTTCTTTAAAATCAAATGATGTTTTTACAAATTAGCAGACTTTAAACGAGAAGTAAAATAAGAAAAATGATGATTATTCCCTGTTTTTTATGGAAAAAAAGTTTAAAATGGAGGAGTGTTTTTTTGTTGTTGTTTTTTTGATTTTGTTTTTGTTTTAAGGTAGGTGGAGCGGCATTGAGGTAAAGCTGCTGCCTGTGAGCCTGGCATCCCATATGGGGGCTCCAGTTCACATCCCAGCTGCCTCACTACAGATTCCAACTCCCTATTAAGGCCAAATGACTGAGAGATGAGTCTTTTTTTTTTTTTTAAGTAAAATGACGTGAATACTGTTGCCTTTGGTGATGTTATCTAGGTGTTAAACAATGCTTGCTAAAATTCTAAACAAAACCAAGTAGAATCTCTAAATTATTGAAGAATCCAATGATCTCTTTTTTATTTTTTAATTTTTATTCTTTTTTCTTTGACAGGCAGACTGGACAGTGAGAGAGAGAGACAGAGAGAAAGGTCTTCCTTTGCTGTTGGTTCACCCTCCAGTGGCCGCCGGCGGCCAGCGTGCTGTGGCCGGAGTACTGCGCTGATCCGATGGTAGGAGCCAGATACTTATCCTGGTCTCCCATGGGATGCAGGGCCCAAGCACTTGGGCCATCCTCCACTGCACTCCCTGGCAGCAGTAGAGAGCTGGCCTGGAAGAGGGGCAACTGGGACAGAATCCAGCACCCCGACCAGGACTAGAACCCGATATGCCGGCGCCGCAAGATGGAGGATTAGCCTAATGAGCCACGGTGCCGGCCCCAATGATCTCTTAAGTGGGATAGTTCTAAGTGATGAAATTGCCTTCCATCATGAACTTCAGTAGGTGTTCTCATGTTTATTTGTTTAATTGAAAAATAGTTTTTGTATTGTTCTTACCCAAGAACAGTAATCTATTGAGCAAATTAATCCAATTGAGCCTACTGGTAAAGTTTTTTGTCTGTACAGAAACACACCTTTCCATTGTTCTTATCTGGATCACCTAGGATTATAAGAATCCACTTTCTCTCACCTACTGGTAGATGTAAGGCCCATTGTTTTCTGTGTTCAGTTTTTACTAGAAACACATTCCATGATAGTAAATTGTTAGCGTAAAACAGGCAGGGTATATTCTTTACACTATGGGAAGTGACCGATTTTACAGATTAGAGCATTACTAATATTTATTTATTTATTCATTCATTCATTTTGAAAAGCCTATTTTTAAAACATTTACTAGAATAATAATGCTTCAGGCTAACATTAAAATCCAACCAAATAACTCTTGAACATTTTGGGTAATTCCTTTAATATTGCAACTCCTTTAGCAAGGAGCCCCTAGCAAAGAACTGAAATAAAAGGGGAAAAGTGCATTATTATTCCTTCCTCTAATAAACGTTCAGCCCTCTAGGAGCGCAGCTGCATTAGCTCCTCCGATTCAGTGCATCCGTCCTACTTCTTTCCTCCAGTGGGTGAAGGGAGCAGGCAAGCACAGAGTGGTGAGCTGGAGCTAGAAACCAAATCTGTGTTTGAGACTGGAGGTGACTGTCAATGATTCATCAAAGCAATCTTACTGTGGTTTGAAAGAATTACATCTTGGTTTTACGCTGGCATCACCAGTGTTAAGAATGTACAAGGGAACCGCAGAACAAAAGAGAAACAAGTATGTAAATACAGCAATGTCTTGACTTGTAGAGCCTAAATTTTCTTGACAGAAAATACCCTTGGCCCAATATTTACTTTTTCTGAAGACTCACATATCTGCTAGAACACTAGTTCTCTCTACAGTAGTGAAAGTTGTTAATAATGTATGAGTTTTAATAATGCCGCAATACTTTAAATATGGAACATTTTCTTCCAAATTAGTAATGAAAAGTTATCTTAAATGTACTAAAGTGGTATTATTTTGACAGTTTCTTATGCTGTACCTGAATACATCATTTGTGAATAATGATTTGTCTAAGCTGCTTTAGTGGCTGTAAATGTTAGGAATGCAGCAAGCTTCCTGGTGAATCAATTTGTGTTAGCTGTGCAGCACAGATTTGCAGCAGCATAATTCACACTGGCTTTCCAAGTAATACTTCCTCTGACAACACTTTCAAAACGGCAAGATATCTTGCAAAAGTACAGAATTGTCTTGAGATATCACATCCCCCAGCAGAATTCAAAATACTGTTGCAAAACTGACAAAAGAGAACCTAAATTGTAATGTGATATACTAAAGCAGCTGATAGATTGCACTGTGCACCAAAAATTGTTAACTCTATGCCCAGTAGAGAAACAGATCTGTAGCAACAGTAAAAAAAGTCTGAACTCTATAGAGGGGAAAATACCAAATGAATATGGAGTCAATGGTATTTTTTATCTTGATGAAATCCACAATAACACTTTATTGAAAATTATAAAGGTGGCACTGCAGATTGGAGAATGCACTTGTATTACCACTGGAAACATTGCAAATGCTTTTTAAAATTATGATTTAATATGCTATACAGTGTTAATTCAAACTTTAGTGGGAAAGTAGTTTCAATATACAAATATTTAAATACTGTTTATTGTTATCTGAAGGCTACTGAAAAGTTACACTGATTGAAGAATCTCACACTTTCTTTTGTAAATAACATTTCTTTCATAGTTAAGAATGTTTAAGATATAAGCTGTCAACATATCATGGAATCTCTACAGGCTTTTGAAGTTTTTTTCATATTTTTGATTGGAGAATGATTGCATTTTTAGATCATTTGGAAATACATAGAGTTTTCTAAAAGGAGGCACATCATATATAAATGTTTTTACCCTTCAAGTTAGCTTTATATTTACTGTAGTCTGACACTCCACTTTATACTGAAAGGCTCAATTTGAATTTAACTCAGTACTGCTCTTTATTTAGTTATTATGGATAAACATTCTATTGCTGTGAAACTGAAAATGCCTTGGCTGCAGAAGTAGACATATTTAAAGATGGATGGGTTTATAGTTGCTAAAAATAATAGTAGATACATAGTAGGTCTTTATTATTCTTGATGAGTTATTAATTGAATTACATTTATTTTAAGCACAAGATCTCCTACTTGGAACAATGAGTGGTGACGAGACTCTATTTCTTAAGAAGAGTGACTTTAACGTTAGGAGGAGGAAAACTCCTTTTCAGGAAGAAAACCATGTTTTGCATTGCTAAAGAAGAGAATATTCTTTGACTTACAGTTAGGTTACTAATAATAAGCCTATCAGAAATTGAAAATATGAGTCAGAAATGCAGTTAATACATCTATCCTACCGAATATCCTAGTTTGCAACAAAATACACTGCCGGTTATTGATTGTTTGCCTTCATGATCACAGGACTGATTGGAAACTGTTGCTCAGTGTTCCTGCGTAGCATCTCAAGAGAATACCATGAAGTAGGTTTTGGACAATTCTTGAGGTGCCCATGTCCCATATCAAAGTGCCTAAAGCACTGTTTCAGCTTCTGATTCCAGCTTCTTTCTAATGCACACCCTGGGTGGCAGTAGGTGATGGCTTATGTACTTGTGTCCCTGACATCCGTGTTGGGGACTCAGATGAAATCCCAGGCTCCTGGAAATTCTGGCTGACCCAGCTTTGGCTGTCACATTTGGGGAATAAACCAGCAGATGAAATATATCTCTCTCCTCTCCTCTCCTCTCCTCTCCTCTCCTCTCCTCTCCTCTTCTTTCTTTCTCTCTCTCTCTTTCTCACCCACCCTCTCATTCTTTACTGTTCTGCCATTCAAAAGATTTATTGAAAAGAGATAATATCCTACCACATATTGTTAACCTGGGAACATTTCAAAATTCAAAATTTGAATTGCAGTTTCTCCTGAATGGGTATTACATTTACCCTATCTTAAAGTAAATCTTTAAAAGTAAATATTCACATCATTATGTCAGGGACTTTCCTTATTCTTACAAACGTTTCTGTTCTTTGAGTACATAATAGAGAACTTAATATATTTTTTTACATCTGCATTTTTTCAAGTATTGCAAAAGAAAAAGTATAAGAGAATATTAACAAGAGAGATGTAGTCAATAAGACAAAGTCCTATAGATAACCAGGCAATAGAAAGAGGAGGAGAAATATATGGATTGTAAAGATCAAATAATTCCTGGATAAGATTGATCTCTGTCCTTAATGTGTTGTACTATGTGAATTAATGGCATAACTATTACTCAAACATTACTTTACACTTTGTATTTCTGTGTGGGTGCAAACTGTTGAAATCTTTACTTAGTATATACTAAATTGATCCTTTGTATATAAAGATAATTGAAAATGAATCTTGATGTGAATGTGATGGGAGAGGGAGCGGGTGATGGAATGGTTGCAGGTGGGAGGGAGGTTATGGGGGGAAAATCTGCTATAATCCAAAAGTTGTACTTTGGAAATTTATAGTTATTAAATAAAAGTTAAAAAATAAGGTATTTTTCAACTTGAGACTTGTCTTCATCACCTTCTCTTTGTGCTCATATGTGGAAGGGACAAGGCAAGTCTGTTGGGTTTCCTTTATAAGAGCACTAGTTCCATCCATGGGGAATCTACCTGAATTTCCCTAAAATGCCTTCTTGCAGTGCCATCACATTGGTCAGTAGGTTTTAACATACGAGTTTTGAATGGCCAAAAACATGCATATATAAATAGAATTAGAAATTTCTTGTAACTGTCACTGTCAGGATTGTCTTGCACTCTAGAAATGATCTTCGGCTACTTTAGATTTAAATCCATAGTAATAATGGGCAGTCTAGTTACATAAAATTATTTTGAGTGTGTTATTTATAAAGTATTAGCCTTAAAAATAATAAATGTCTAAAATAAATTGTACTGAATTAAATGGTCTTCTCCTGAAAGCAGGTTAGCTACACGTATCTATAGACATTTAACTGTTTCAGTTGGGTTGTTTCTTTCTTTTTGAATTAATTAATTAATTGATTAATTTTTGACAGGCAGAGCGGATAGTGAGAGAGAGAGAGACAGAAAGAAAGGTCTTCCTTTGCTGTTGGTTCACCCTCCAATGGCCTCCGTGGCCGGCGCGCTGCGGCCGGCACACCGCGTTGATCCAAAGGCAGGAGCCAGGTGCTTCTCCTGGTCTCCCATGGAGTGCAGAGCCCAAGGACTTGGGCCATCCTCCACTGCACTCCCGGGCCTTAGCAGAGAGCTGGCCTAGAAGAGGGGCAACTGAGACAGAATCCGGTGCCCTGACCGGGACTAGAACCTAGTGTGCCGGCGCCGCTAGGCGGAGGATTAGCCTGTTGAGCCGTGGTGCCAGCCGGGTTGTTTCTTTTAAAATTTTTGTTTCCTATATTTGATCTGGAAGTCCATCAGTTCCTCCAGAGATCCTCTTATTAAAGAGCGATTCATCAACATCATAAGCTAAAATCTACTGAATAAACCTTACAAAGTAAAAATATAGAATATCTATGATATTTTACTTTGATATAGATAAAACAAACACAAGTGTCTTAAATAGTCTGAGCACATAAGGTATTGCACTGGGAAACAGGAGATACAGTTATTTGATTTTACTTAACAAATGCCTACTTCATTATGAAGTGTGTAAAACTTCATAGATTTACTTGATAAAATTCAATATATAGTGAATTTTACCTGGGGCACATCAGTTATTTAAAGATGGTGAATAGCATTGATTAATTTAAGGTGATATTGGTTGACCACATACATGTATATCTCCAGATCTGCCTGGAGCAGGATGATAACCTTTGGCCAATGTTGTAAAACAGATCAGTTAAGGACAAAATGATATTCAATAGTCACAATTCGTGGAGTTCATTTGAAACAGGATGTGTTGGCCTATCAGTATTGTTTAATAGTAACAACTAAAATTTAGTTGATTTCAATACAATGTTAAGTGTTTCTATTATTTCTTTTTATTTATTTGAGAGACAGACAAAGAGAATGCAAGAACACTCCTATTTTCTAGTTTCACACTCAAAATATATACCATAACAAGTAGGGCTGGACTAGACTAAGCTGGGCACCAGTAACTCAATCCAGGTCTCCTTTGTGGTTGTCAAGGATCCAATTTCTTGAATCATCACCTTCTGCCTCCCAGGGTGCACATTAGCAGGAAGCTTGAGTCAGGAGGTAGAGAGAGGAATCAAATTCAAGTAATTTCTACCCTTAAGAGTGGTCACTTAGATAGTTCTATTTCCTCTTGAGGTTACTACAGTCAATGTCTGCCTCAAGATGACTTTGAGTTTGCTGATTATGAAGTGCTTTAAGACAAGGAGACAAGTATGTTCTGTGCAACCAATGGTTATGAGGAGAAAGAAATCTATACCTCTACCCCTAGATAATTTTCAATGCTATTGCTGTTTTCTTTTCTTTAGCTATAATATAAAATTTTTACAAGCAAAAACTGAGTGTTTCCTTTGCTGTGCAGAAACTTTTTAGCTTCATGTAATCAAATCCATTTTTCTATTTTTGCTTTCATTGCCTCTACTTCTGGGGTCTTATCCAAGAAGTCTTTGTCTTGGCCAATGTTTGCAGTGTTTCCTTATATTTTCCTCTCATAATTTGATGGTTTTAGATCTTAGGTTTAAATTATTGGTCAATTGTGAGTTGGTTTTAGGATGTTAGTTGGGGGTCTTGTTTAACATTTCTGCATGCAATTATTCCAATGCCATTTGTTGAAAACATTGTCCTTTCTACAGGCAGTGATTATTAGCTTGCTTGTCAAAGATCAGCTGGTTGTAGATGCATAGGTTAATTTCTGGGATTTCTATTTTGTTTCATTTGTCGGCATGTCTATTTTTGTACTAGAACCAGGCTGTTTTGATTATAACTGTCCATTCAAAAAAGTGAAGAGGCAACTGACTAAATGACAGAAAATATTTTTTTAACTATGCATATTATAAAGGATTCAAATCCAGAAGACATAAGGGACTCAGGAAACTCAGCAACAAAACCAACAATCCAGTTAGGAAATGGGCAAAGGACATGAACAGGCATTTTTCAAAGGATGAAATACAAATGGCCAACAGCAACATGAGAAAATATTCAGCATCACAAGCCATCAGGGAAATGCAGATCAAAACTTTCAGGAGTTTTTTTCTCACCACAGTTAGAATGGCTATCATCCAAAAATCAAAAAAATGACAAATGCTAGTGAGAATGTGGAGAAGAAGGTACTCAAATACACTGATGCTGGGGTTGTAAGCTAGTACAGCCATTATGTCAGATAGTATGGAGAGTCTTCAGAAATCTGAGAATAGATCTACTATATGACCTGGTCACCTCCCTCTTAGGATAATACCCAAAGGAAATGAAATCAGTATACAAAAGAGTTATCTGAACCCCCATGTTTATAGAAGTTCAAATTATTATAGCTAAGATATTTAATCAATCCAAATGTCCATCATCTGATGACTGGATAAATAAAATGTAGTATATGTTTACATTGAAATACTACTCTGCCATAAAGAATAATGAAATCCTGTCTTTTGCAACAAAATGGAAACGACTGGAGACCATTATGCTTAATAAAATAAGCCAGACCCCAAAACACAAATGGCATACGTTTTTCTCTGATTTGTGGTAGCTAATATATGGAGTACAAAATGATTCCTGGATGAATATAAGAGAGAAAATGACATCTTGTGCTATGATTTTTCATAGCCTTGTCTATGTTCATGCTGAAAAGTGATCTTTCTACTTCTTACTTGTTGAACACTATATGTAGTGGAGCATTAATCCTGTGATTATAAAGCAAATTGAAAATATATTATTGCAAAAATTAAAAACAAGAAAGAAAGGAAGGAAAGAGGAGGGAGGGAAGAATATGAGTATCCTTATATTCTTAGAATTGTAACCATGGATACATAAAATCAGTACTCTTTATAGTAACAAATAAATTAAAAAAAACCTGTCTGAGTCCTGTGACTCGTCTAGTAATTGAATACTAACAGCAATTGCCAAATAATTAATGCAAACAGAAACAAGAAAGTCCAATAAACATCAAAAAGAACAAAAAATAACCAAAGAAAAATGGACCAATGAAATGATAAAGAGACCAGCTAATGTGGATTGGCTTAGTGGTGCTTAAAATAAATGGATATTCACCAGGGTATATAAACTGAGGAAAGAGACTTAATTAAGAAAATGCGTTGTTATTTGAAGAAGTTTGCCAGATAATTGGATAAGAATACCTTGGTTGGATATCTTGGCAAGGTGATACAAATGCAATTAAATGAATAATTTATTTTCTAGAACTAAGATAAAATGTATTACAAGGTAACAGTGGGATTTTTTGAGCAGTGTAACTGAAACAAATATTAGTGGGAAGGAGGTTTTGACTAAGGATTAATTGGCCTTTTAGATTTCCTTACAATTAGTTTTATGTAGACCTTTCATTTACTGAATTTGCATGTTTATTTCTTACTTATTTGCTCAATTATATACTTTTAGTCATGGGGCTATATATGTTAAATTGAAGACAAAGTGTTTTTTTGTGAGTAATATTGCATATACAGTTGCTATGGTTTGAGTGTCTTCCCCCAAAGTTCTTGTGTTGGAATATTAATACCCAAACTTATGTTAATGGTATTTGGATGGTCAGTTATGTAATTAATCATGCCTGTGAAATGAAATCTACAGAAAAAGTTCTGAGTGACAGAGTTGAGGGAGCTTCAGGTTGATGAAGATATTCACATGTCCAAGTTCAGTAAGGAGAAGGCATGGAAGGTGCCCCCCCCCCTTTACCCTGTCCCTGTGAGTCTCTTTAATTAGCTATTCCTGAGATGCTTCCTTTATTAGAAATCAGCAATGATAGAAGACGTTTCCTTGGGTGCTGTGGATTATTCTAGCAAATTATTGAACCTGTCAGGAGTTGTGAAAACATTTGGTTAATAGCTGCTAGATCAGGTGTGTGATGTTCTCCCCATCTTGGACATATCAATCTGGAATCTAAGTAGAGACAATCATTAGGAACTGAGTTCTCAATCTTTGAGATGTGTGCTTACTTCAGTAGTTTTCATTGTGATTGAACAGAGTTGTTGGGCATCCAGTTGGTGTGAGGAAATTAAAGTGGGCTATTGCTGGAGAAGGTAATATCACACATTTGGTGTTTGAAATTGTGTCAGGGGTAAATATTTGAGTTTTGAAAACAGAATATTCAGGTTTAAATCATTATCATTTTATCCTGTAAAATCTCTAATACAACCCAATTACAAGTATTTCAGGGCATGTGTTGGGTCCAGTGATTATGACACTGTATCTATTTAAGACTTGCATCCCATATTGGAATTCAACATTTGAGTTCCAGTCCAACTTCCTAATGCAGCTTCCTGCTGATGTGTACCTGGAGAGGCAGCTGTTATGGTTGATGTAGTTGGGTCCCTGCCGTGCATATGATAGACAATGGTTGAGTTTCTGATTCTGGCTTCAGGTCACTCCCAGCCCTGGCTATTGCGGGCACCTGGGATGTGAACTAGTGCATGAAGTCTCCCTATCTCTTTGTCTACCAAATAAGTAAAATAAATATTCTTTTTAAAAAAGCCATGAATATCCTACATAGTGTAGCCAGTAAAGGTTGAAGGCCAGTACTGTATTGTTTGTAGCTAGAGTCAGATGGAATGATATAAAAGGCAGGAAATGGTATCATTTCCAATTAAATCAAGTGCTTTCAATTTGCCATAGGAATAAGGCAACATTGGCCTCTGAAAAATTTTAGTTTAATTGGGAAACAGCTAAGTTCTCTTGAGATTAGACCTTTTAGCACAGTAGCACAAAACAGACAGCAGGAAGCACTAAGAGCAGCAGTGAGCAGTGTAACTGAGGATAGTGGCCATACCCCTGGGAAGGCCATTAGGATCTTGCCCTCCAGTAGCGTGTGGTGGGAACTTTAACTCCTGCTCAACAGAGAAAGTAGATAGCGTTGGCAGACTGAAATGATTTGTGCATGGGCATCTCAGAAATACAGACATTGTTTAGGGAAATTGTAAGAAGCTGTTATAGTATTCCCTTAATTTATTGGTAATGTCAAAAACCAAAAATTTTACAAAAAAGTGATCTGTGCTGTGTAAGCCGTCTTGATTTGGTCACTGAAAAGACTGAAATAGGCAAAGTTTCAAAGCAAGTTATGTGTGCTTTATCCAAGGAAATTTTCATTCTGACAGAGGGGACTAGGCAGTAGTACATGGTAATAGTCATGAAAGATATTTTGGAAAAATTGTCTCCTAATCCACACTTTTGTCATGTAAGGATTAGGTTTCCAGGGGATGCAAAAACATTAAACCTCTAGCCAGAAAACAAAAACATTTAAAATTGACATTGTACTGCTACATGGAAAGTGGCCAAGTTACTTAGCATTTTTGTGTTCGGATGTACTTACTGCAGAGTGTTAATGTATGTAAAGCACTCAATAAAATTTAATTATAATTATTGTTCCTGCATAATACCTATTTATTTCACTGGTTCAACTATGCTTTATGTGTGTGATAGAACTTGTTTACCAAAATGTAGGCGATTTTCATCCTATTTGTTTGTATGGTTTATTTTAAATGAAATGGAAGAAATCACTTAGCTTTTGCTCTGAGATTCTTAGAGGTCCCTTCAATATTTGTACTGTATAGCATGAACCCATTACCAGTAATGTTCTGTTGTAATTTGCTACATTCTTTTTTGTTTTGAGGTTTATTTTTTAGAAAGTCAGAGTTACACACACACACACACACACAGAGCGAGAGAGAGAGAGAGAGAGAGAGAGAGAGAGAGAGAAATCTTCCATCCACTGGTTCACTCCCCAGATAGCCTCAATGGCTAGGGCTGTGTCAGGCTGAAACCAGGAGCCAGGAGCTTCTTCTGGGTCTCCCACTGGGTGGCAGGGGCCCAGAAACCTGAGCCATTGTCTGCTGCTTTGCTAGGCACATTATCTGGGAGTTGATTCAGAAGTGGAACAGTCTGGACATGCATGAAACAGTGCTGGTATAGGATGCTGGCACTTCAGGCCTTGGCCTAACCTACTGTGCCACAGTGCTGCCCCATAAATAAAATATTTTAAAGCCAGACTTTTTTCTTTACATACCTAAAGGTCTCAAGTTTTCTTTTCTTTTCTTTTTTTTTAAAAAAGCTTTATTCATTTATCTGAAAGTCAGAGTTACACAGAAAAGGAGAGGCAGAGAGAGAGAGAGAGAGAGAGAGAGAGCAAGATTTCATCTACTGGTTCACTCACCAGTTGGTTGCAATGGCCAGATCTGTGCCGATCTGAAGTCAGGAGCCTCCTCCAGGTCTCCTATGCAGGTGCAGAGGTCCAAGCACTTGGGCTATCTTCCCTGGCTTTCCCAGGCCACAGCAGAGAGCTGGATCGGAAGTGGAGCAGCCGGAACATGAACCTGCACCCATATTGGATGCTGGCACAGCAGGCGGTGTCTTTACCTGCTACACCACAATGCTGGCCCCTCAAGTTGTCTTTGTGAAAGGCACTTAAAGCTAACTATTTCTCAATAGATAAATAATTTAATTGGGTTTCTAGGTGAAAAAGGGAACTTTCTCTAAAATGTTCCCACAGAAAACATTGTTGTAGTCACATTTTATATTTTTGCTGTTTGTTATTATCAAATCTTCTACAAAATTACAACCCTTATCTTATTTTTTATTTTTTTTAACTTTTAGTTAATGAATATAAATTTCCAAAGTACAGAATATGGATTACAATGGCTTCCCCCCCATAATGTCCCTCCAACCCGCAACCCTCCCCTTATCCACTCCCTCTCCCCTTCCATTCACATCAAGATTCATTTTCGATTCTCTTTATATACAGAAGATCAGGTTAGCATACATTAAGAAAAGATTTCAACAGTTTGCTCCCACACAGAAACATAAAGTGAAAAATACTGTTTGAGTACTAGTTATAACATTAAATCTCAATGTACAGCACATTAAGGACAGAGATCCTACATGAGGAGTAAGTGCACAGTGACTCCTGTTGTTGACTTAACCAATTGACACTCTTGTTTATGGCATCAGTAATCACCCTAGGCTCTTGTCATGAGCTGCCAAGGCTATGGAAGCCCCCTGAGTTCACTGACTCTGATCATATTTAGACAAGGCAATGGTCAAAGTGGAAGTTCTCTCCTCCCTTCAGAGAAAGGTACTTCCTTCTTTGATGACCCATTCTTTCCACTGGGATCTCACTCGTGGAGATCTTTCATTTAGGTTTTTTTTTTTTTTTTTTTCCCCAGAGTGTCTTGGCTTTCCATGCCTGAAATACTCTCATGGGTATTTCAGCCGGATCTGCATGCCTTAAGGGCTGATTCTGAGGCCAGAGTGCTGTTAGGACATTTGCCATTCTATGGGTCTGCTGTGTATCTCACTTCCCATGTTGGATCATTCTCTCCCTTTTTAACCCTTATCTTATTAAAAAAAAAAAAAAAAGAAGAATCCCATCATGGGGTGAGCATTTAGTCGAGCAGTTAAGACATTCATATCTCATATCAGCATATCAGGCTTTGATACCCAGCTTGGAATTCCGATTCTATCTTCCTCCCAGTGCAGTCCCTGGAAAGCAGCAGTGGTGGCTCAAATAGTTAGATTGCTGCCACTGATGTGGGAGAGATGCATTAAGTGCCAGCTCCTGACTACCCTAACACAGTCCTGGCATTGAAGGCATTTGGGGAGTAACTCAGTGGGACTCCCTCTCCTTCTAAATAAATAATTAAATACGTATTTTTTTAAAAAAATCTATTTATTTGATAGGCAGAGACACAGGGAGAGAGAGAAAGAGAGACAGAGAAATCTTCCATATGTTGATTCATTCCCCTAAATGGCTGCAGTGGGGTAGGCCAGGTGAAGCCAATAGCTAGGAGCTGCTTCCGGGTCTCCCATGTGAGTGACAGAGGCCCAGGGATTTGGGCCATCTTTCACTGCTTTACCAGATGCAATAATAAGGAGGTGGATTCGAAGTGGGGCAGTTGGTACACAAACCGGAGCCCATATGGGATACTGGCAAGCCAGGCCCTATAAAATAATTTAAAAGAAGTTTCTCACATTTGCTGTATTTTTTCTCACATTTGCTCTATTTTTCTCCCTCAAAACTGACATAGATACTTAGTAATTAAAATGCATTATTTTACATAAATTGTAGGATATGCTTTTATATATTCTTTAAAAATCCAGGAAGTACTCTGATTTGGATTTATTTCCATTGATTGCAGAGAATCAAATGCATGATAAAGTCACAAGGTGATGTTGATAAACATAGTCAATCCTATCTGTTTTATGCAGTGTAGTTTTTCTTCAAATTCAAAGGAATATATATTAGTCATGCAGTATACACTAAATATATGTTGATTTATTTTTATACTCACTTTTTATGCTTTCCTTATTCTTTAGTTAGGTCACTTGCTTATGCTGAATATTTCCATTTCTTAAAAGCCTTGGACCATTAAATCCAAAAAAATAAACTTACAGATTTTATTGCAAGTATAAATGTTACTAGTGTGCTCTAGTAGTGAAGAAAAACTACTGTTATTAATGGTTGATCTGATGTTTGATAACTTTGTTGATTTGCTTTAGTCTAAATTTTTCTTCTTTATTATTCATAGGGTTAGTTATTTTTTAAAAAGGATCTTCTCTTTCAATCACTATTTCTCTTATTTCTTTTCTATGGCCAGAGTTTTTAATACTGTTGATAATTGTTGACTTAATCATTTTACATTTAATCTTTTGCATAACTGCTGTTTGTCTTATGTTTTGTTTTTCTATGGCCTTTTTAAATTGCTTCTTGCTTTTTGATTAAATGCTCTCACCTTTTCTTAAATAGTTAAGTGGATCCAACTTCGGGGAAGATGGTGTTTAGTCAAATAACAGCTTTTATCTGAGATAGAGGTCCTATCTTTCCCAGTATGTTATTATAAATGAAATCATAAGGTACCCGTTGTCAGCTCTTAAGTAAATATATGTAGTGAAATAAAAAGAGTAAATTAGGTGAAAAAGTAAAAAAAAAAGGCTTAGTTTTGAATAAATGATTAGAAGTCATGTATTCCTTTTCTGATGATAGAATTAGAAGGGAACATCTTCTTGGCATGGTGATTCTAAGAACAGTGTCTGCAGATTTTTAACAATCTTTCAATCCAGAGGTGGCATCTGATTGCCCACCTATTAATCTGGTATGGATGTTTGAATAGCACCAATAGAATAAGGTGTTAGAGACTTTCAAACTTCATGAATTGTGGTTGACTTTCAAGCTTTCATGAGAACACATAGTTCTTTAAAATCAGGAATTTTGCTTTAGATTGCTACTCCAATGAAATCCAGCCACCATGTAAAAGCTTCAATCACTTTTTTTTTTTTTTTGACAGGCAGAGTGGACAGTGAGAGAGAGAGACAGAGAGAAAGGTCTTCCTTTTGCCGTTGGTTCACCCTCCAATGGCCGCCGCAGCCGGCGCGCTGCGGCCGGCGCACCGAGCTGATCCGATGGCAGGAGCCAGGAGCCAGGTGCTTTTCCTGGTCTCCCATGGGGTGCAGGGCCCAAGCACCTGGGCCATCCTCCACTGCACTCCCTGGCCACAGCAGAGAGCTGGCCTGGAAGAGGGGCAACCAGGACAGAATCCGGCGCCCCAACCGGGACTAGAACCCGGTGTGCCGGCGCCGCAAGGTGGAGGATTAGCCTAGTGAGCCGGCAAGCTTCAATTACTTTAAGACCATTAAGCTACAGAGGCCAGCTCTGAGAATTTCAGTTGATATTTTCAGCCTTTTGCAACCTTGCAACCGTCTGTTCCAATCATGAAATATATGAGTGGTGATTTCTTCAACCCTGCAAGACCATCCCACTTATCAGCTCACAACTCCATGAAGAGAACAGCAAGCATTCAGCTGGGCCCTTTCCATTTCCTTGGCTCATAGAAACCATGAGTGAAAATGAAATACTTTTGTTTGAACCCCCTAAGTTTTGGAAATTTATTTAGACAGCAATAAACATGCCAAACATAATTTGGTACTGAGAGTGAGGCCTCATACAAGCAAAACATAAAATGTGTGACATTAGCTTTGAAACTGAGCTGCTGAAAGGCTAGATGGCACCGCAGGAGTTTTTGGAAGAAGCCTGATTACCATCAGTGTTTCTGCTGATGAACACCTAAGTGAAAAAAAGGGAAAAAAAAAAATGGAAGCGGAAAGAAAAGAAACAGTATTACGCAACAGCTGAAGTTAACAAACTTTTCATCTGTGACGATGTGAAAAACAGAAAATTTACCTAATGAATAGATGGATCTGACTGAAGGTATGTCCAGATGGGATACAGGACACATCAATAGGTTTCTTTTACCAGAGTCTCATGAGACACACACAGAAATCTGCTAAAGCAAGAATTTTTTTTCAGTTCTCAAGCAGAATGGAGACTAGTCTAAAGAAACAAGATTAGCTGGCTTAGAAAAAAAAATCAAAAAATATTTCATTCTAATTCTTTTTTCAACAGATGTCTCCAAGCTTGGGAACTCAGCTTAAAGAGATAAAGTTATTCTCAATAAAATTTGTGGGGTAGGGACATAAAACTGATGCCAAGTTTCCCTATAAACACGTTTGACCCTGCCTAATATTTAGAGTAATAGCTAGGGAAGCATTTCTGCAGAAAAAAGCACCTTCTGAGGATTTGCTTTGAAGACTATGTGGGTTATAAGTTACAGTCTCTAAGATCCTCTGGTGTCATGAGCTACAGCACTCTTATGTGGGGCTCAAGATGGAGAGTGACTAATGCTAAAAATGTGTACATGTGGCTTCTCTCTAATACAGTCAATTATTACTTGATTTACGAAACTCACACAAAGGTTTTGAATTACCTATAGAATTTTATACTGAAAAGGACGAAGACAGTAGATAATTAATAATCATTTTTAGATTGCTGAACATATTTCCATCTGGGCAGGAAGCAGGCTCAGAAACCACTCAACTGTAAATGTAAGTTGTTATTTATTATGATAAACAAGTTAGTTTTTAGTGAGTAGAAATAAGCACCAAGATGGCAGAGTTAAGAGTCAGCCCTAAAAACACCCATACCTAGTTGCATTTGATATGCCCCATAGGGCAATGACAATGGTTATATTTTTTTCTAACACAATTGACTACTACAATTATCCTATGTCTGTGCCTCTGTTGTACATTGTGAATATGCATGGATAATTTAAAATTTTAATTCATTGGTCTTTAATATAAGGGCAACTGTATCTGCCTAGATATGAGGTCTGTAAGTCTACACTGTAATGTGCAATACATGAGCTACATGGATGCTTGTGTGTATATTCCCAACATTTGAGGGATTTATAGGACTCTTTTTTCTACTTTATTAATATGTTTATTTATTGAAATTTACTAACAATCATTGTGCATATTTGTGGGGTACAGTGTTACATTTTGATACATGCACACAATGTTTATTGATTAAATCAGAGAGTGATAAGCATTTCCTCCGCTTGGATATCCCTTTGTGATTAAAATTCCCAATAGATTAAATATAGGAAGAAAATGCCTAAAAATGATAAAGCTTTTATATGACAATATACTGAATGGACAAAGCAGAAAACACTTTTCTTAAGATCTAGAATAATATAAGAAAGTTCACTTTTAACATTTTTAGTTGATACAATGTTGGATGTATCAACAAGAGTAATTAGGGAAAGAATAAAATGCATGGTGTCAAAATTGGAAAGGAAGAAGTCATATTATCAATGTTTGCAGATGATATGATTTTACATGTAGATTAAACTATAAACTCCACCAAAAATCTGTTAAAACTGATAAATTCAGTAAAGTTTCAGGATAAAAAAATCAACATGCAAACTATGGTAACTTAAACAGAAGATTGGTTTATGCATTTTATCTGAAATGTAGATACAGAGATGTAGGGAAAGAGTGGGAAAGAGAGAGATTCAGAGAGAGAGAGAGAGAGAGAGAATCTTTCACCTACTCACTGTTTCTCTCTCCAGATGGCTGCAACACCTAGGGCTGCACCAGTACAAAGCCAGGAGCCAGGAATTCTACCCAGTTCTCCCGTGTCAGTAGCAGGGATCCAAACACTTAGGCCATCATCTGTGGCCCTCCCAGGCACTTTAGGAGGAAAACTGGATCAGAAGCAGATCAGGCAGGACTGAAATCAGCACTCCAGTATGGGATGCCAGCTTTGCAAATCTCAGCTTAATCTGCCTCATAATGCTGGCTCTGATCAATGACATTTTATATGCCAATAACAACCTTGGTAGATATTCTACTTTATACATTTCTAGTATGTTTTCATTTTGTCCGGAATATGCTCTCCATGATATTTTATTTATTTATATCAAAAGATTTTCTATCTTGTTGACTATTATCTGTACACTTAAAAATATACATTCTCATTTTGTGAGTAGTTATACATAGGTACCAATTGGATCAACTTGCTTAGTAGCTTTGTTCAGGTTTTACTGTAAGAAATATTGATCATTTATTGAGAGAGGCATATTGAAATATCCAATTATGATTGGGATGGGTCTCTTTTTTTGCCATCACTTTTTTTCTTTCAATTTAAAAAATTTAATTTGTATTTATTTTAAAAGACCTGAGACACAAAGAGATCTCCCACCTGTTGTTGTTTACTCCCTAGAGGGCTGATATAATCAGGGCTGGGCCAGTGAAGTCAGGAGATCAGAACCTAATATGTGTCATCCACATTTGTATCGTGGGGGTAGGTACTTGAAGCATCATCTTCTGCCTCCCAGGGTGTGCATTAGCAAGGAAGCTGTAATAGAGAGCAAATTTCAGACCTGAATATAGACACTCCAATGCAAGATATGACATCGGAAGTATAGGGTTAACCACTGAGCCTAACGTCTACTCTTTTTTCTTTAGACCAGTTCAAGGCCAGCTGTAAAGTTTACATTCATTTTGATTTGTTTTAGTCACTGGCTAAATCAATCATTTTTTCATGAGAAGTACCCTCAGAAATATTCCTCATTCTAAAAGTCTACTTTGTCTGATATTAATATAGCCAATCCAATATCTAAATACATAATGTTGGCATTGTATACATTTTGCTTTTATAACAAAATTTTTAATTAATTTGTAAAATTAATTAATTTTGTTTAATTAATTTGTTTAATTAATTTTGTTAATTAATTTTTAAATCTTTCTTTAACTTGATGGTTTAAAATAAACATTTACTAATTTACTAATTACATATACTAATTCCCCCCCCATTTTGTTTTGCTATTTGCTTTCAACCTGCTGTTTGTTCTATCTCTTCTTAGTACTTGCTAAATCTTATTCTGTTTTCTTCAAATATATTTTATTTGTACTATATGGTTGTTACCTTAAACTGAATCATGTCATCTTTTTATTGGTTCTTCTATGATTTATATATTACTTGCCGCAGCTATTTTCAAATTATGTCATGTCACAATGTAAACCCTGACAAATTCACAATTCCTTGTTTCTGTTCCCATCATTCATACCTTTGTTGTCATACATTTTACTTCTAAAATTATCAGAAACAACTATTGTGTGTTATTCTAATTAAAGCAATATGCTTTCTTTAAAAGACATTTAAAATGTTTAAATATATCTTTCACATATTCCTTCTGAGTTACTATTCCCAGCACTCATCATTCCTTTCTGTAGGTCTAAGTTTCCTTTTGATGTGATTTTCTGATTAGTTAAAAACATAATTAACATTTCTGTAATATTGCCTGATAAATATAAAGACCTTATTTAGATGATAAGATTTTGACTTTGAGTTGATGCTATAATTGGATGAGACTTGAAGGCTTGGATAGGAAGTGAGAATATTTGTCATGTAGATTTTATATGATTCGTTAAGGGCCAATGAGTGAATAGCGGGGAAAAAAAAGTCTTGAGACAGCCGCCACAGCTACCCATGTCATGACATTTATGCCATCATTAATGCCTACCTTACTCATTGATTAAGGGCTTGGATTAGTAAATCACTTGCATTCTATAGTGTACCACAGTTGTGTTGAAGTTTTACTTACTGTCTTGGAAATCCCGCTTTGGAGAAAAGAAGATAAGGTATTATGAGTACTTTGGCTAATATTTAGAGAAGATCTTAGGCCTTTGAACAGCTCTGAGAATGAGTTGCTTAGTCCAAATAGGGAAACTTCCAAATGGATTTTTGAGTTCTCCAACAGCCATCAGAGTGACCTGATAAATGGATGTTGTTTCAAACAACCTTTAGATAACTGCAAACTCACCGGATATTTTCACTGGAGTCTTATGGGATCCAGGACTAAGAAGCCTTTAACTCAGCATGTCCAAATAACAGACTCACAGAGAATATATATTTAAAAGAAAATGAAGCTATTAAATGTGGATTTGTTGACACAGCAATAGATAATGTATATACAGATTATGCCATATATATATATATATATATATATATATATATTTCATGAAAGAATTTGTTCAGGATGATTGAGAACTTGACCAAACATTGCAAGATGAAAGACAAAAAGGATGCTTTAAAACATCTTTCTACACACACACACACACACACATTGCATTTTTCTGTTAAACTTCTTTCTTATCAAGGTATTACAGGCTCAGAAATTGCTTTTGGAGAAGGAGTTTATAAGTAAAATATGTTAAAATATAATCTGGGGTGCTAGGATGGAGTCATTAGCATCAATATGTATTAGTTGTTTTTATTTACAAATAGAGAAAAATGGAATAAAATAGTTTCTGTATATGTCAGCATGAAATATGATGTGCATATATATTCTGTAAGTAAACAATGACACCACAGTAACAGTGCGCATACCTGGTGTCAATAAATTAGTTCATTAAGCCAATTCTCCAATAAAAGGAACCAACTCATCGCATCTTAAATTAATCTGATCAAGGAATACACAAAATTAACTTAAGGAAGTATTGGTGCCAGAACATAAGTAAGCAGATATATTAAAAGATAATATAAAGAGTTTACCAGAGCTGACCATAGAGCTGCTGATGGACAAAATTAGAATAATTTGAGCAAAACAAATCAGTTGACATTTGTTATAACACCACAAATGAAATAAGCATCTGTGAGTCAATACTGACAAAAATGAAGAACCAAAGAAATAACTAAAAATGAGAAAGCAACAAGTGTTCCTTATGCAAGAATTCCAGTGAATAAATTTAGGAGTGAGAGAAACAGAAAAATCACTATTATTTTACCACAGTTAAAATTCCTGAAGGCAATATCTTCCAATAGCTACACAAAATAAGTAGGTGAATGTCTAAACTGAAACAAAATATTTGCATAAACTCAAAATAATTTCTTCAAAATATTCATAATTATAATGGTAAATGAAGTGGATAATTCAGACAGACACAATTAATGGCAAAATATACAAGTTAACATCACCAGAAACACAAATATGTATCGTTTATCCCCAGATAAAATGTACTGAGAGGGGCATGTTACCCTTTTCATATTTTCCTCAGCAATGAATTACTTTCAAATACTTTTAAAGAGAGTATTAGCTGAGCCAAAATTGAAGAGAACTGTGACTATGTAACTAACCAATCTAAGAGTGTTAAGATTTGGAAAAACAAAGAAAGATTTTAAATGCATGGCTGGTTAAAACGACCTAAGGATACATAACAAGTAAAAATGCAAGGGATTTTGAATTGGATCCCAGAACAGGAACAAGACATCATGAGAAACCATTGAAATCTGAGTAAGTCTGTGTTTCAGTAAATAGTGCTGTGCCATGTCACCTTAAATTTTTATAAGTATGTCAGTTATATAAAATACTAATCTACGTAGAAGCTGGGAGAAAGGTAAACAGAAATTCTGTGTCCTATTTTAGCACCTTTTCTGCAAGTCCAAAATTGTCTGAAATGTGGAAATAAATAGTTAAGACAGATGTTAAATAAGCATGAAAATTTAGAACAATAGGGTACAAATGATAACTACCACCCCCAAATAATGAAACATTTTTCAACATTGTTCTTTATTTTGCTAAAACTTTTCTTACAAAAGGGAAACATTTTTTTAAGAAATAATCTGGCTCATTAGGAGCCTATGTAAAAATGAATAAGCTTATAAACTTTATTATTACCTGCAATAATAGCTTGTTATATGTAATTAGAATATTGCAAACCGCTAATGAAAAAGAGGAGAAAGGCGTCAAGGACTTTCTGGTATAAGCATGATAAACACACTGGAGCATCATTGTATCAATAGGAATTGCTTTAGTATGGGTGTGCAGAACAGACTCTAGAAATTGTTTCATAAGGATGTTTTGCAGATGAACTCATAGTGTATGTGTGGTAGTGTAGAAGATATTCTGTTAATAGACCAGTAGTTTTAACAGCTGACACGTTCAGAAAACATAATGGTCCATCATATCAATGATCAGTGACCTTAAAGGCTATAAATACACACTAACTGGCTTTTGTGGCAAGAATCTGCAAGCTAAAGAGTGCCCAGTAACCATAACTTGCAAAGGTACAGTCCTTAAATATAACTCTACGTGATGGACTGTGACTGCTAAGAATGAGCCGTCACCGTCTACTACATCAGTAATCGGCATTGTTAATATTCATGCTAGTTGCACTGCAAAATTCCCCACACTTGCCAGGAAAGAAAAAATATATTCTTTGTCCTTCTCTTGTTTAAGTTAGTTTCAGGAAATGTATTATAAGATTTTAGTAATAATGTCTACCAAAAAAAGAGAGGTGTAGAATTTTAAGTATAAAGAAAGAATTTGTGTTCAGAACTATTTCTTGTGTGGGATGATCCACACAAGATTATGACCCTAATCTGGCAATTTCCAGGATAGATTATTCCATTTTCTGTTTAAATTTTGAGAAAGTTAACATTTTTTATTTAAAAAGTCATAAAAATGTCATAGACATGGAAGACTAATGGTAACTTTGTTGAATAAGGACATCAGTGTGAAAGATACATGTATTTTATATACATATATAGAGAGATATCTTTGTAAAATGGAAGAATTATAGCAACTTCATTAAGCAGGAACAAACATCAAAGAACTTTACCTCAGTTTTCTTAATTCATACACCAAAAAAAATGTTTTCTCACAGGTTATTTAACATTGTTTCCCAATTCCATTCCATCTGTTATACCCTTTGTAAAATTTTTCCTAAAGTTAAAAGTAAAGTACTAGGAAAGTGTGAGTTTGTAACAATTATATTCCTGCAACCCATTTTTTTTTAAAGATTTTATTTATTTTATTTGAGAGGTAGAGTTACAGACAGTGAGACAGAGACACAGAGAGAAAGGTCTTCCTTTCGCTGGTTCACTCCCCAAATGGCCTCAATGGCCGGAGCTGCATGATCTAAAGCCAGGAGACAAGAGCTTCTTTCTGGTCTCTCATGCAGGTGCAGGGGCCCAAGCACTTGGGCCATCTTCTACTGCTTTCCCAGGCCACAGCAGAGAGTGGATTGGAAGAGGAGCAGCTGAGAGTAGAACTGGCGCTCCTATGGGATGTTGGCAGCACAGGTGGAAGATTAACCTACTGCGCCACAGTGCTGGCCCCAACCCATTGTTTTGAACTCTAAATATTATACACACATATAATCACAAAACATCAATATAAATGCATTATGGTGAATAGTCATAGTAAAAAAAAGGCTGGCATTTTCACAAACACTGAGATAGCTGTTTAAGGAAACAAGATTGAGTTATTCTGAGGTTTATGCTTAATTTCCCTCGCTAGTTCCTTAATGCAAATATCCAAACTGCATCACAATTACCCATCCCATTAAAAAAAGTGTGATGTGATATGATATATTAAAGCATACATGTAAAAGAGTAGATAGAATAATATAATAGACAATCACAAAAATTAAGTATGGAATAAAGTAGTATGAAAATAATTATAAAGCAAAAATAAGAAAAACTATCATTTATTTTTAATGCAGCATTGCATTAAATAATTAATTTTTTATGGAAGGAAAATTGCTTTCATCAGCTTATCCTTCTAAATGATTAAATATAACATCATCATGTCACAAGCTTGCTTTTAGTAATATGGTAAAAGCCACTTAACTACAACATCTTGATAAATAATTTAATGATATTACCTAAAATTGTGTGTTGAGCATGCTAAATTAGATGTTAAAAATTAAAGCCATTTGCAGAGTAAAAGTACATAAGCTGCTTCTTCTGCCCTGAATAATACTTTAGTATATATAAAACATTGTTAAGTTGACAAACATAAATGTCATTGGAAAATATAAAAAAAATTAAAGTAGGAATTATAACACAAAATGTAGTTTTTTAAGTAACAAATTGCTTTAACTAAAAGTAATTAAATGAACAGTGGAATTTGGAATCAAAATAATTGAATTTGAATTCCAACTGTAAAGATCATAAATTATATGATGTGTAGAATAAAAATATTTTGTTTTTCTTTCCTTAAAATTTAATTATTTAATTGAAAGAGGCAGAGGGGAATTAGAGATAGAGGGAGGGAGAGAGATCTGGATCACTTCTCAAATGATCACAAGACCCCAGGCTGGGCCACACTGAAGCTAGGAGCCAGGAACCCCAGGTCAGACACTTGAGTGTTAGGAACCCAAGTCTTTGGGATATCATTCCCAGGTATATGTAGGCAGCCATATCAGAAGTGTGTTAGCTGGAACTCAAACTGTACTTCAATATGGGATGCTGATGTTTTGAGTGGTGGCTTCACCCACTGTGCCATAATGGTGGTCCCCAAATTTGTTCTTTTTAACCTCTAAGTTATCTTCTGGGGTAGAAAAATAATGTTTGTGAATGCACATCTGTTACCTAAGATCTTACTAATATTACTTATTACAGTATTGTCACCGATTTTTTTTTTATTTTGAAGAAAGTATAATTTGGAAATTGGTGTGTAGAGTTCTGTGGGCTTTAACAAACACTGCCAGACTTATGACATAGGACAATTCAAATAGTCCCTTGTACAATTCCTCTGAATTCAACCCTGGGTCTACTTTGCTGCCCTTTAATTTGCTTTTTCTAGATGGCATATAAATCTACTGGTCAACAAAAACTTCTCTATGTAGAAATTTTGAGTCTGGCTTCTCTCACTTAGCCAAATGCATGTAAGAAAGATCCATATTTTCCCTGTATCTGTGATCTGCTTTTTTTTAATTAATCAGTAATATCCAAGTATTCCATACCATTTATAAACCAGAACGTTATTCACCAGGTGACTATAAAAAGATGTCATAAATGTTAACATGTAAGACTTGTGTGATCATAAGTTTCAATCTATTTCAAATAATATAGAGGAGTATGATACTCCTATCATGTGTATGTTTGTTCCATAAAAAAACTGTTCCAAAACTGGTTATACTAGTTTATACTCTTAAGCAGTATTACAAGAATTCTAGTTGCTCTGAAATCTTCTTAGCAAATGATGTTGTAGCCGGTTATTAGTTTTAATCGTTTTGTGAGAAAGCTGAATTTTAGTAGGTGTGCAGTGGTGTCTCATTCATTTTTACATTGCATTTCTTTTTTTTTTATCCAAAAATGTAGTGTATATTAACAAAATTTACATTTTTGGATTTGATGAATGTTTATAGTCTTTATGTATACTCCTGAGAAACAGTACTTTTTCTTTTTTTTTAACTTTTATTTAATGAATATAAATTTCCAAAGTATGGCTTATGGATTACAATGGCTTCCCCCCCATAACGTCCCTCCCACCCGCAACACTCCCCTTTCCCATTCCCTCTCCCCTTCCATTCACATGAGGATTCATTTTCAATTCTCTTTATATACAGAAGATCAGTTTAGCATACATTAAGTAAAGATTTCAAAGTTTGCTCCCACACAGAAACATAAAGTGAAAAATAATAGATGATTTTTTAAATGATGATGAAATCAGATCAGACCTATTGTCATGTTTAATCCCAGCAAGAGTCAAGTTGGGAATTGCTAATTTCTTCTTCTTTTTTTATGTAACCGAAGATCAGTTTAGTATGCATTAAGTAAAGATTTCAACAGTTTGCACCCCCATAGAAACACAAAGTGAAATATACTGTTTGAGTACTCATTATAGCATTAAATCTCAATGTAGAGCACATTAAGGACAGAGATCCTACATGAGGAGTAAGTGCACAGTGACTCCTGTTGTTGACTTTACCAATTGACACTCCTGTCTATGGCATCAGTAATCTCCCTATGCACCAGTCATGAGTTTCCAAGGCTATGGAAGCCCTCTGAGTTCTCCAACTCTTATCTTGTTTAGACAAGGTCATAGTCAAAGTGGAGGTTCTCTCCTCCCTTCAGAGAAAGGTACCTCCTTCTTTGAAGACCTGTTCTTTCCACTGGGATCTCACAGAGATCTTCCATTTAGGTTTTTTTTTTTTTTTTTTTTTCTTGCCAGAGTGTCTAGACTTTCCATGCCTGAAATACTCTCATGGGCTTTTCAGCCAGATCCGAATGCCTTTAGGGCTGATTCTGAGGCCAGAATGCTGTTTAGGACATCAACCATTCCTTGAGTCTGCTGAGTATCTCGCTTCTCATGTTGGATCACTCTCCCCTTTATTTATTCTATCGGTTAGTATTAGCAGGTACTAGACTTGTTTATGTGCTCCCTTTGACTCTTAGTCCTTTCATTATGATCAATTGTGAACTGAAATTGATCACTGCGACTAGTGAGATGGCCTTGGTACATGCCAACTTGATGAGATTAAATTGGAATCCCCTGGTATGTTTCTAACTCTACCATTTGGGGCAAGTCAGCTTGAGCATGTCCCAAATTGTACATCTCTTCCCTCTCTTATCCCCACTCTTATGTTTAACAGGGATCACATTTCAGTTAAATTTCAACACTTAAGAATAACTGTGTATTAATTACAGAATTAAACCAGTAGTATTAAGTAGAACAGACAAAAAAAAACTACTAAGAGGGATAATGTATTAAGTTGTCCATTAGCAGTCAGGGCTATGCTGATCAAGTCACCATTTCTCATAGTGTCCATTTCACTTCATGAGGTTTCCTTTTTGGTGTTCAGTCAGTTGTCACCGATCAGGGAGAACATATGGTATTGGTCCCTCTTTGCAGATGATATGATTCTTTATTTAGGGGACCCAAAGAACTCTACTAAGAGACTATTGGAACTCATAGAAGATTTTGGCAAAGTAGCAGGGTATAAAATCAATGCACAAAAATCAACAGCCTTTGTATACACAGACAATGCCATGGCTGAGGAAGAACTTCTAAGATCAATCCCATTCACAATAGCTACAAAAACAATCAAATACCTTGGAATAAACTTAACCAAGGACGTTAAAGATCTCTACGATGAAAATTACAAAACCTTAAAGAAAGAAATAGAAGAGGATACCAAGAAATGGAAAAATCTTCCATGCTCATGGATTGGAAGAATCAATATCATCAAAATGTCCATTCTCCCAAAAGCAATTTATAGATTCAATGCAATCCCAATCAAGATACCAAAGACCTTCTTCTCAGATCTGGAAAAAATGATGCTGAAATTTATATGGAGGCACAAGAGACCTCGAATAGCTAAAGCAATCTTGTACAACAAAAACAAAGCTGGAGGCATCACAATACCAGATTTCAGGACATACTACAGGGCAGTTGTAATCAAAACAGCATGGTACTGGTACGGAAATAGATGGATAGACCAATGGAACAGAATTGAAACACCAGAAATCAACCCAAACATCTACAGCCAACTTATATTTGATCAAGGATCTAAAACCAATTCCTGGAGCAAGGACAGTCTATTCAATAAATGGTGCTGGGAAAACTGGATTTCCACATGCAGAAGCATGAAGCAAGACCCCTACCTTTCACCTTACACAAAAATCCACTCAACATGGATTAAAGACCTAAATCTACGACCTGACACCATCAAGTTGTTAGAGAACATTGGAGAAACCCTTCAAGATATTGGCACAGGCAAAGAGTTTCTGGAAAAGACCCGGGAGGCACAGGCAGTCAAAGCCAAAATCAACTACTGGGATTGCATCAAATTGAGAAGTTTCTGTACTGCAAAAGAAACAGTCAGGAGAGTGAAGGGGCCACTGACAGAATGGGAAAAAATATTTGCAAACTATGCAACAGAATCTACAAAGAGATCAAGAAACTCCACAACAACAAAACAAACAACCCACTTAAGAGATGGGCCAAGGACCTCAATAGACATTTTGCAAAAGAGGAAATCCAAATGGCCAACAGGCACATGAAAAAATGTTCAAGGTCACTAGCAATCAGGGAAATGCAAATCAAAACCACAATGAGGTTTCACCTCACCCCGGTTAGAATGGCTCACATACAGAAATCTACCAACAACAGATGCTGGCGAGGATGTGGGGAAAAAGGGACACTAATCCACTGTTGGTGGGAATGCAAACTGGTCAAGCCACTATGGAAGTCAGTCTGGAGATTCCTCAGAAACCTGAAGATAACCCTACCTTTCGACCCAGCCATCCCACTCCTTGGAATTTACCCAAAGGAATTTAAATTGGCAAACAAAAAAAGCGGTCTGCACCCTAATGTTTATCGCAGCACAATTCACAATAGCCAAGACCTGGAACCAACCTAAATGCCCATCAACGGTAGACTGGATAAAGAAATTATGTGATATGTACTCTTTAGAATACTATACCGCAGTAAGAAACAACGAAATCCAGTCATTTGCAACAAAATGGAGGAATCTGGAACACATCATGCTGAGTGAAATAAGCCAGTCCCAAAGGGACAAATACATTGCATTTCTTGAAAGGCTAAGACTGTTGAGCGGCTCTTCATATGCCTAATTTGTCATTTATATATCTTTTTTTCAAATTTTTACTCAAATGCTTTGCGCATATATTTTTGTTGAATTCTGAGAGTTCTTTATATATTCTGGATATAAGTCCTTCTATAATAAAATGACTTGTAATTATCTCATTTTCTCAAAAGTGAATTACCTTTGGCACAGCAGAAGTTTTGATTTTGTAGTACGGTTTATTTTCTTCTTTCGGGATTCTAATTTTGTTATTGTATTTCATTTTATTTTACTTAATACAAGTTTACAAAAATTTTTCTTTTCTGTTCACTTCAATGACTTAAAATTTTATAATTAGTTCTATGATCCATTGAAGTAATCTGTCATGATCTTCATCTTGTGAGGTCAAAGCCAAGATATATTTATTTTGTTTTTGCATATGAACACTTAATTGTTCATCCACCACTTTCTGAGATGATTTTTCTGCCACTGACCTCTTTTTATAATTCTCTTAATTTTGTTGACTTTCTTCATGAGAGTCTGCTTATGGAAGTTTTCTGTTCCATTGAATTGTGTGTTTATCTTTTCACCAATACCAAACAACCTTGACTACTTTCATGGTAAGTCTTGGAGTGTGGTGAGTCCTCCTTGCCATTATGTATCCGAATTGGTTTATTCAAATTTCTTTGCCAATTTTCAGTATTCTGCCTTTCCATATCAAATTTTAAAACAGTGTATTAAACAAAGTTTATTGATGAAAGAGTGGCTAGAATTTTGATTGGAGTTATTAAGTCTATAGACCAAAATGTGGAGAATTGGCATCTTAATAATACTGACATTTTTGCCAAACCATAAGCATGTGTACCTCTTTATTTGACTTTGATGGTTTTACTAGTGTTTTGAAGCTTTTTATATTTACTATATTTTATATGCTAATACTTTGTTGACCATATTTTTATAAGTAAATGTGAGGGCCAATGTTGGCATCCCATATAGACACTGGTTAGGGTTCCAGCTGTTCCACTTCTGATCCAACTGTCTGATATGGCTGATAAAGTAGTGGAAGATGGACTAACTGCTTGGGCCCCTGCACCCACGTGGGAGACCTGGAGGAAGCAGCTGGCTCCTGGATTCAGATTGGTACAGTTCTGGCCTTTGTGGCCATCTGGAGAGTAAACCAGTGAATGGACCTCTCTTGCTCTCTGTCGCTGCCTCTCTGTAACCCCGCCTTTCAAAAAATAAATAAATCTTAAAAAAAAAGTGAATTTGAAAGATGGGATCTGTTTTTTTTTTTCCTTCTTGCAATGTCCTTTCCTGGATTTTGTGTTAGGCAATGCTGGTCTCATGCAGTATGTTGGGAAATGCTCCTTTCTCTTACATTTTGTGAAATGCATTGTGTAGAACTTTTGGTATATCTTCCTTAATTATTTGACAGAATTTACCAGTGAAACTTCCTGACCCTGAACATTTTTGTTGGATGATTTTAAATTAGTAATTACACTATTTTAGTAAATTATTCTATTTAAGATCATCAATTTTTAAGTTAGTATCCATAGTTTAAAGAATATTCCAGTTTGTTTTCAAAACTAATAGAATCAAGTTGTTTTTATTATTGCCTTATTATCCATTTAATATTTGTGTTGGCCATATTGATATCTCATTTTCATTATGGAAATAGTAATGTGTGTCTTTCTTCATTTTACTTGTCATTCTGGCCAGACAAGATTATTGATCTTTTCCAAGAACTTGCTTTTGGTTTGTTAAGGTCCTCTATTGTAATTCTGTTTTCAATTTCACCAAGTCATGTTCTTTATCCTCCAATTCCTCTTGTTTGCTTTAAGTATAATTTTCTCTTATTTTGCTAGTTTTTAAAATGCACTATTTTGCTGCTGATTTGAGACTTTTTTATTTTGCAAAATTTCACTTAATGATGTAAATTTCCCTGTAAGCATTTTAGTTGTATCTTTCATATTCTTACATATTATATTTTTGTTTTCATATACTCCAAAACAAATTTTAACTTTTACTGAGATTTCCTAAGTTAAATATTTTTTTACTTGCCAAATATTAGGATTTCCAAGATATTTTTCTGATTTTGATTTCTAGTCCAGTTCTGTGTTGGTTCATTCAAAGACTTGCCCCAAATGGTAGAGTTAGAAACATACCAGGATTCCAATGCAATCCCATCAAGGTGGCATGTACCAATGCCATCTCACTATTCCAAGTGATCAATTTCAGTTCACAATTGATCATAATGAAAGGACTAAGAGTCAAAGGGAGCACATAAACAAGTCTAGTACTTGCTAACACTAACCAATAGAATAAATAAAGGGGAGAGTGATCCAACATGGGAATTGAGATACTCAGCAGACTCATAGAATGGTAGATGTCCTAAATAGCACTCTGGCCTCAGAATCAGCCCTAAAGGCATTCAGATCTGGCTGAAAAGCCCATGAGAGTATTTCAGGCATGGAAAGCCTAGACACTCTGGCAAAAGATCTCTGTGAGTGAGATCCCAGTGGAAACGGTGACTTGATCAGCATAGCCCTGACTGCTAATGGACAACTTAATACATTATCCCTCTTAGTAGTTTTTTTTGTCTGTTCTACTTAATACTACTGGTTTAATTCTGTAATTAATACACAGTTATTCTTAAGTGTTGAAATTTAACTGAAATGTGATCCCTGTTAAACATAAGAGTGGGGATAAGAGAGGGAAGAGATGTACAATTTGGGACATGCTCAAGCTGACTTGCCCCAAATGGTAGAGTTAGAAACATACCAGGGGATTCCAATTTAATCTCATCAAGTTGGCATGTACCAAGGCCATCTCACTAGTCGCAGTGATCAATTTCAGTTCACAATTGATCATAATGAAAGGACTAAGAGTCAAAGGGAGCACATAAACAAGTCTAGTACCTGCTAATACTAACCGATAGAATAAATAAAGGGGAGAGTGATCCAACATGAGAAGCGAGATACTCAGCAGACTCAAGGAATGGCTGATGTCCTAAACAGCATTCTGGCCTCAGAATCAGCGCTAAAGGCATTCGGATCTGGCTGAAAAGCCCATGAGAGTATTTCAGGTATGGAAAGCCTAGACACTCTGGCAAGAAAAAAAAAAAAAAAAAAAAAAACCTAAATGGAAGATCTCTGTGAGATCCCAGTGGAAAGAACAGGTCTTCAAAGAAGGAGATACCTTTCTCTGAAGGGAGGAGAGAACCTCCACTTTGACTATGACCTTGTCTAAACAAGATAAGAGTTGGAGAACTCAGAGGGCTTCCATAGCCTTGGAAACTCATGACTGGTGCATAGGGAGATTACTGATGCCATAGACAGGAGTGTCAATTGGTAAAGTCAACAACAGGAGTCACTGTGCACTTATTCCTCATGTAGGATCTCTGTCCTTAATGTGCTCTGCATTGAGATTTAATGCTATAACGAGTACTCAAACAGTATATTTCACTTTGTGTTTCTATGGGGGTGCAAACTGTTGAAATCTTTACTTAATGCATACTAAACTGATCTTTTGTAAAAAAAAAAAAAAAGAAATTAGCAATTCCCAACTTGACTCTTGCTGGGATGAAACATGACAATAGGTCTGATCTGATTTCATCATCATTTAAAAAATCATCTATTATATTTCACTTTATGTTTCTGTGTGGGAGCAAACTGTTGAAATCCTTACTTAATGTATACTAAGCTGATATTCTGTATATTAAGATAATCGAAAAGAATCTTGATGTGAATGGAAGGGGAGAGGGTGTAGGAAAGGGGAGGGTTGTAGGTGGGAGGGATGGTATGGGGGGGAAGCCATTGTAATCCATAAGTTGTACTTTAGAAATTTATACTCATTAAATAAAAGTTAAAAAAAAAGAAATCAGCTAACAACAGATGCTGGCGAGGATGTGTGGAAAATGCACACGAATCTACTGTTGGTTGGAATGCAAACTGGTAAAGCCACTATGGAAGACAGTTTGGAGATCCTCAGAAACCTGATTATAACCGTACCACATGACCCAGCTATCCCACTCCTCAGAATTTACCCAAGGGAAAATAATTGGCAAATAAAATAACTATCTACCCCTCAATGTGCATTGCAGTTCAATTCACAATAGCTAAGACATGGTATCCACCTAAATGCCCATCAACAGATGATTGATAAAAAAAATTAGGGGATATGTATTCTATCTAATACTACACAGCACTAAAAAAAAGTTAAATCCTGTCATTTGCAACAAAATGGAGGAATCTGGAAAACATCATGCTGAGTGAAATAAGCCAGTCTGAAAAGGGCAAATACTATATGTTCTCCCTGATTTGTGACAACTAACTGAGCATCTAAAAAGTAACCTGTAGAAGTGAAATAGACACAATGAGAAACAATGACTTGATCAGCCCTTGTCCTGACTGTTGAGGAACAACTTAATACTCTATCCCTTTTAGTATCTGTTTTTGTTCTACTTAACACCATTGGTTGACCTATGTAATTAACACACAATTATTCTTAGGTGTTTAAATTTATCTGAAAACTGATTGCTGTTAAATATAAGAGTGGGAATAACAGAGGGAGGAGATGTACAGTTTGGCACATGCTCACTCGGACTTACCCCTAATGGTAGAGCTAGAAACGTGCCAGGGGATTCCAAACCAATCCCATCAATGTGGCATGTACCAATGCCATCTTACTAATCAAAGTGATCAGTTTCAGTTCATAATTAATCATAATGACAGGATTAAGTGTCAAATGGATCACATAAATAAGACAAATGTCTGCTAATTCTAACATAGAATTAAAAAGGAGAGAACAATCCAACATGTGATGCAGTACACACAGCAGACTCATAGACTGGCAAAAAAAAAAAAAAAAAATGAATGGCAGATGTCCTAAACAGCACTCTGGCCTCAGAATCAGCCCTTAAGGCATTTGGATCTGGCTAAAAAGCCCATGATAGTACTACAGGCATGGAAAGCCAAGACACTGTGGCAAAACAACAACAACAACAACAACAACAACAAAAAATGTAAATGAAAGATCTCTGTGAGTGAGATCCAAGTGGAAAGAAAGGACCATCAGAGAAGGAGGTACCTTTCTGTGAAGGGAGAAGAGAACTTCCACTTTGACTATGGCCTTGTCTAAATAAGGTCGGAGTTTGTGAACTCAAGAGGCTTCCATAGCTTTGGCAGCTCATGACAAGAGCCTCAGATGATTACTGACATAATCAATAAGAGTGTCAATTGTTAAATCAGCAACAGGAGTCACTGTGCACTTACCTCCCATGAAGGATCTCTGTCCTTAATGTGTTATACTGTGAGAATTAATTGTAAAAAATAGTCTTCAAACAGTACTTTATACCTTTTGTGTCTATGGGTGCAAACTGTTGAAATGTTTACTTAGTATATACTAAGTTGATCTTCTGTGTATAAAGATAATTAAAAATGAATCTTAATGAAGAATGGGATGAGAGAGGTAGCAAGAGATGGGATGGTTACTTGTGGGAGGATAGTTATGGGGGGAAAACCACTATAATCCAAAACTTGTATTTTAGAAATTTATATTTATGAAATAAAAGTTTTCTAAAAAATAAAAAAAAAACTTTGTCAGAATTATTCATAGCTTTGACTAATCTGGAATTGATTAGTACACTATTTTATTCTTAAAAAATAAAAGTATAATCCATTTATCAATTGATGTTAATTACCTTAAAGTCATTTATTCTGAATGCCTACCTCCAATCTCCTAAATTTCTAATATTTTGTACCCTCTGCCTATCCTTCATTTCTGTCTCATAATATTCCAAATTTCTAACTCCTCTCTGTTACTGTTTAACTTCCCATTTATTCTGCTCTAGCCTAATTCATATAGGAGACTTAAATACTAGTGGCTAACATATAATAAGTTTACTTATTCCCATTAAATATTTGCCTATTGAAGACTTTCTGAGCATCCAACCCAAAGAGATTTCTCAGACCACAGTGCTTCAAAGTACAACATTCTGCTGTACATTGTGATTTAATACTATAACTAGTACTCAAACAGTATTTTTCACTTTGTGTTTCTATGTGGGTGCAAACTATTGAAATCTTTACTTAATATATGCTAAACTGATCTTCTGTATATAAAGAGAATTGAAAATGAATCTTGATGTGAATGGAAGGGGAGAGGGAGTGGGAAAGGGGAGGGTTGCGGGTGGGAGGGAAGTTATGGGGGGGGGACCATTGTAATCCATAAGCTGTACTTTGGAAATTTATATTCATTAAATAAAAGTTAAAAAAATAAATATGAAAACTCCAAAAAACAAAGTACAACATTCCATTAACGGCCATGTGCTATTTTTCTTGTTTCTCTTTATGTCCTTCATAGATTCCTTATTAACCCAAAATTGTCATCTATTTTGCAGAACTAATTATCTTACCAGTACCCACAAATCAGGAAAGCATCATTCATTTCACATGTATAATGACTCCTGATTTATGGTCAAGAAAATTCTACTTTCTGAGTAGAACAATCATTAATAGCCACATTAAGTTTACAGGAAGAAGATGTGGTTTGACTATAATCTATTTTCATATATTATTTTCATCTGACTTCGTGACTCATCATTTTATACATCAACTTTAGGTCAAATGGAGGCAGCTCGCTAAATCAAAAGTCTCCTTGTTGGTTATTCAGAGTTAAAAACATTTAGATGAATTTTCAGCTGGAGAATTTCCTCTTCCTACTTGCCATTATTTTATTTAAGATTTATTTGTTTATTCATTTATGTGAAAGTGACTAAGAGGTGGAGAGACACAGAAAGAGATCTCTGGTTCACTCACCAAATGCATCCAGTAATCATTGTCAGGCCAGGCTGAAGTAGGGAGTCAGAAATTCCATTCTGGGCTCCCACATAAATGGCAGGGGACCAAGTACTTAGACCACCAACCTTTGCCTCCTGAGGTGCACAAACAGGAAGCTGTCTCTGAAGATCAGCAGTCAGAGCTCACACAGTCACTCTGATATGGAAGCCCACATTGCAAATGGCAGCTTAATTTGCACCAGCCCTCATACTAGTCTTTAAACTAACAACAATTGGCTCTTGAGACAGACAGTAAAAAGCAGCTGGAATAATGTTTTACTCAGGTCAGTGGAATTAAATAAGTTATTTTTAGTGTTTCCCAGGAATATGGAATATAATAGATAGTATTTTGAAAATAAACTGATTGCTACTTGCCATACTGTAATTTGAGCATCAGTGGTTGCTGGGAATTTTAATTCTTTTTCACTCATAAATATCCATAATTTGCTTTCCAAAGTCATTGCATCCATTCTGGTTACTTATCCAGGAATTGGTGAGTCAGACAGAACGTAAAAAATACCTCTCATATTGAAATTTGAAATGTGTACCAATGGTAAATACAATTCTTGACATAATGTGTGTGCTTTTTCACATGATATTTTAATACGGCAATGGTTGAGATGTCTATTGCACATCATTTTACCTTAAGTTTTAGGTTTAATTTTCTTCTCGTCTCTGAGATAATTACAGACAAGTAGGAGTAAATATGCCTGAGAGTATGGTCTGTGTTGATCAGAATTTGTTTCTCCCATGAACTACAGGCATATAAATCAGTAATTGAATATTCAGGGTAAGTATCAGGAAGGTTATACCAAAGATTCAAGTTCCAAGTAATTGCCATGTTACTCACAGTGTGAAAACAGAGCAACTAGGCGTTTCTTCCTTTCCAAATGAGCGCTATACTCACATTAGTTGTTAGCTTTTCTTATTTACTTCTCTTGAATCAAAGGGATTCCAATTGTGGTGCCCTGTGAATGGAACATAATACTGCTATTTGTTTTCATTAAACTTAACTTAGAGAGTCGCTATGGAGTCTAGAAACAAGAAATAAAGAAAGAATTAAACAGAAGATTTAGTTACTGAGTTTTGTGAGCCACAACTCCCAAAAAGTTATCAGAGGACCAAATTGTAATATATTAATAATGTGGATGGCTTATTTTTTTGCAACACTTTTGTCATTTCTTGCTTATTCAGGTAAAAAAAATCATAATAAAAACAAATCATGATTTTGCTTCTGGAAATGTGCTTCTCTTTTTTAAATATTTATTTTATTTATTTGAAAGACAAAGTTACGGAGAGAGGTAGAGGCAGAGAGAGAAGTCTTCCATTGGCTGGTTCACTCCCCAGATGGCCGCAACGGCCACAGCTGTGCCAATCCAAAGCCAGGGAGCCAGGAGCTTCCTCCAGGTCTCCCATGTGGGTGCAGGGACCCAAGGACTTGGGCCATCTTACACTTCAATCCCAGGCCATAGCAGAGAGCTGGATTGGAAGTGGAGCAGCCGGGACTCGAACCAGCACCCATATGGGATGCCGGCACTTCAGTCCAGGCTTTAACCCATTGCACCACAGCACCAGCCTCTGGAAATGTGCTTCTTTCATAATTAATCTGCTGGTTTATGATTTTGACCTACTATGGTTTATTATAAAAGTCACAAGGGTGATTTTTTAAAGAATTTATTTATTTATTTGAAAACCAGAGGGGAGACAGACAGAGAAAGAGAGAGAGAAAGATATCTTCCATCCGCTGGTTCACTCCACAGATCTCTGCAATGGCCAGAGCTGTGCCAGGCTGAAGTCAGGAGCCGGGAGCTTCCTCGAGGCCTTTCATTTGCGTAGCAGAGGCCCAGGCTCTTCTCAGGCAATCAGCAGCTAGCCGCATTGGAAGTGGAGCAGCTGGATCTGGAAATGTCACCCATATCGGATGCTGGCATTGCACAAGTGGTGGCTTTACCAGTTACACCACAGGCCAGATCCGCAAGATGATATTTGAAAACAAAATTGCACCATGTGAACCCTCAGCTTACAGAGGCAGCAAAGGCATCCCGTCATCTGCAGAATGAATCTCCCAAATTGGCTCAACCAGACCTCAAGCCAAATCTCCCACGCGTGACCTTCGTTTGCCTCTCTGATCTCTAATCCAGTGGTTTTTCACTTGCCTCCCTTTGCTTAATTGCCCTTTCTTTTGTGACTCACACATACATGCCACCAAATTACTCCTTCTGGCTTACATTCCCTCTTCCTGGAAATATCTTCTCTCAAGGGTTGGCATATTTATTTCCCACAAAATGGGTTCCAGCCTACAAATAAATCAATTCAGTTAAACCTGCCTTCCACCTCGTTACAATGTATCATGTTACTGTTTCATTTTCTTAACAGTACTTCTCACAATGAAAAAATACATCATTTTACTTGCTTTTTTTTTTTTTCTTTTTCACCACATTGCAGTGTTTGGTCTAAACATGAATGAATCAAGGTAAGAAAATATGTTGTGAAACTAAATCAGAGCTCCAGTTGGTTTAGTCTTTATGGAAAATTATTGTCCACAAAAGAAATTAAATTTATCCTTAGAAAATTTACATACTCAAACGTTTTCACCACATGTATGAAAACAGTCACATGGCCGGCATCATGGCTCAATAGGCTAATCCTCCGCCTGTGGCACTGGCACACTGGGTTCTAGTCCCGGTTGGGGTGCCAGATTCTGTCCCAGTTGCTCCTCTTCCAGGCCAGCTCTCTGTTGTGGCCCGGAAGTGCAGTGGAGGATGGCCCAGGTGCTTGGGCCCTGCACCCACATGGGAGACCAGGATAAGCACCTGGCTCCTGCCATTGGATCAGCGCGGTGCACCAGCCGCGGTGGCCATTGGAGGGTGAACCAACGGCAAAGGAAGACCTTCCTCTCTGTCTCTCTCTCTCTCTCACTGTCTACTCTGTCTGTCCAAAAAAAAAAAAAAAAAAGGAAAAGAAGGAAAAGAAAACAGTCACATAACAGCAGCTGTTTAAGCAAAAATAATAACTGAGTTGGTTAAAAGAATATCTAATGTCCGGTACTTGGTGCTTAAGATGCTGCTTGCAATGTCTACATCCCATATGAGAGTGCCTAGGTTCAAGTATCCATACCATTCTAACTTCTGATAATGCACAGCCTGGCAGGCCAGCAGATGTTTGTTTGAGTGCTTGGGTCCCTGTCATCTATTTAGGAGACCCAGGTTGGCTCTAGGCTTCAACCTGGCCCAGCCCCAGCTATTGTTGATATTAGGAGAGTGAACCAATGGATGGAAAAATCCCTCTCTCCCTCTTCCTCTCTCTTTTACTCTTTCCTGCCTTTCAAATATACATAGATCAATAAACAAAATGTTATTTACAAATTTTATAACATCCAATGACTTTGAAAGTGGTTGAATATAAAGTGACCACTGTTAAAGCTTTTACAGACTGGGGCATTCCATATGGACTCCGGTTCTAGTCCCGGCTTCTTCTTTTCCAATCCAGCTCTCTGCTGTGGCCTGGGAAAGCAGTAGAAGATGGCCCAAGTGCTTGGATCCCTGTACCCACATGGGAGACAGGGAGAAGCACCTGGCTCCTGGCTTTGGATCGGCTCAGTTCTGACTATTGTGGCCGTTGGGGAGTGAACCAATGGACAGAGACCTTTCTCTCTGTTTCTCCCTCTCACTGTCTGTAACTCTACATCTCATATAAATAAATAAATAAAATCTTTAAAAAAATATTTTACAGAGTGAATATCTACTTGTATGATATTCAAATCCTAGTGGTTATTAGCATGTAGTCACTCCTTTGTGTAAGATATTTAAGGAAGAAACCAAAACAGTGAGCTTGGGATCATTTCTCTCCAGATTGTATGAGCCAGAAATACCCAGGAGAATGCATGAAAAGCTGTGGTCTAATCTGCTCTTAGATATGCTGATAAATTGCTTCTGTATGAGTATACTATTGATATTTTCTACAAGGTAAGTCCTTATTATAGAATATTCTTATCACAGATATCCTGGCCTAAAATTCCTTATTGTTCACAAACATGAACACTATATGTTATGGAACTGGTTCCTCAAGAAATCTAATTATATCTTATGCCATCTGGGATATAGGATAGATATTTTATAAACTAAATACTCTCAACCTTGTGAGGTGATCTGAAAATCTCACTTATAGAATCCATTTGCTATCTAGGTCACAATGGATGCATCTGATGAGAATTGCAAGGCCCTGAGTATCCACAACTGATGTCCAAGATTTCCCTTTTCCTGCCTGTCTTCCTTGATTACTTGTATCTTCAATATATTTAATAATGTTTAAAGCAGAGTAATCTCTCCATGAGTTTTATTTGATTATCTGAGCTAGTTCAGTCTTCTATGGTATTGGTATTGGGAAAACAGATTTTATTTATGTATTTATTTGAGAGGCAGAGAGAAAGGTCTTCCATCTGCTGGTTCACTCTCCAAATGACCACAACAGTTGGAGTTGAGCTGATCCAAAGCCAGGAATCAGGAGATTCTTCCAGGTCTCCCAAGTGGATACAGGAGCCCAAGCGCTTGGGCCATCTTCCACTGCTTTCCTAGGCCATGGCAGAGAGCTTCAATGGGACCATCTTCCTCTGCTTTCCCAGGTCAGGGCAGAGAGCTGGGTCGGAAGAAGAGTAGCCAGGACTAGAACCTGCGTCCATATGGGATGCTGACACTGCAGGCGGGGGATTAACCTGCTGCACCACAGCGCCAACCCCAACAGATGATTCTTTGTACAGCGACCTTGCCTAAGTAGAGCCTTATCACAAGAGGCATCCTCATGCTTCTGCGACCACTTTTAACATTTGTTGGTAACCTTTCAAGTTTATGTTATAATTCATAATTTATACATCACCAAAGTAACAGGAAATTACAAATAAAGGCACCAATGCATGCTCAATGTCATGTACATACCTAGGATTTTACATATATTATTTCAAAGTTACTGAAGTGGTAATCCATTATGAAGATGAATTAATTGACGTTAACTCATTTAAAATATTTATTTATTTTAAAATAAGAGTTACAAAGAGAGAATGAGAAGGAGGAAGAGATGGTGGAGGAGAAGAAGGGGAATAGAAGAAAGGAGAGGGAAAGAGGGCCGGTGCCATGGCTCACTTGGTTAATCCTCCGCCTGTGGTGCCAGCATCCCATTGGGTGCTTGGTTCTAGTCCCGGTTGCTCCTCTTCCAGTCCAGCTCTCTGCTGTGGCCCGGGAAGGCAGTGGAGGATGGCCCAAGTGCTTGGGCCCCTGCACCGCATGGGAGACCAGCGGGAAGCACCTGGCTTCTGGCTTCGGATTGGCACAGCGCCAGCTGTAGTGGCCATTTGGGGAGTGAACCAATGGAAGGAAGACCTTTTTTCTCTCTCTCTCTCTCTCACTGTCTATAACTCTACCTGTCCAATAAATTTAAAAAAAAGAAAGAAAAGGGAAAGAGAAGATGGACGAGGAGAAGCAGGAGGAGAAAAGAAAGAGATCTGCTATGTGCTGGTTCACTCACCAAATGGCTGTAATGGTGCAACAGTTCGGGTGGGACAGGCCGAAACAAGGAACCAGGAGCTCTTCTTGGTCTCCTATATGGCTGGCAGGGTCCCAAATACTTGGACCATCTTCTGCTTCTTTTCCCATGCCATTAACAGAAAGCTGGATTGGAAATGGAGGAACTGGAACATGAACTGGCACCCAAATGGATGTTAGTGTCACAGACAGCAACTTTACCCACAAAGCCACAACCCTGGCCCCCGAAGTTAATGCATTAACTTACCCAAGTCAAATAAACAAGGACTGAAAGTATAAATCAGTCATACTTGTCTTTTAAATCTGAGCTTAAAAAGGCAATTTTATAAGAATGACTTATTCATTCTATGAGTAACAGAAATAAAGTTGAAGTCATTTTATTATTGTCAAGGTTCACAGCTGTTACAGATTTATCAACTGAAAGTTTCCTATCACCATATTTTATGGACTAGGAAACAAAAACCTTGCAGAAGAAATTCAAACAGTTCCATCTACTTTATCTCCTTTTGCTATCAAACCATGCCTACCTACAATAAGTGATGTTGAAAAAAGTTAACATATACTGTTAAGACATCAATAATCAAAACTGCAAGTATCTTAGGTCTGATAACAATACACATGACTATTCTGTTCTCCAGATTCTTATCCTGGTAGTAGAGGAAGAAGAGGAGGATTCGATTGTGACAGAGAACTTCAGTTTTGGCTATTTTTTAACAGGAACTAAAATAATATAAAGTATTTCACATAACAGTTACTAAAAAACCTATATAAATCAAAAATGTCTCAACATGGATAAAAGACTTAAATCTATGACCCGACACCATCAAATTACTACAGAGCATTGGAGAAACTCTGCAAGATATAGGTACTGGCAATGACTTCTTGGAAAACACCCCGGAAGCACAGGCAGTCATAGCCAAAATTAACTACTGGGATTGCATCAAATTGAGAAGTTTCTGTACTGCAAAAGAACAGTCAGGAGAGTGAAGAGACAACTGACAGAATGGGAAAAAATATTTGCAAACTATGCAACAGATAAAGGGTTGATAACCAGAAGCTACAAAGAAATCAAGAAACTCCACAACATCAAAACCAACAACCCACTTAAGAGATGGGCCAAGGACCTCAATAGACATTTTTCAAAAGAGGAAATCCAAATGGCCAACAGACACATGAAAAAAGGTTCAAGGTCGCTAGCAATCAGGGAAATGCAAATCAAAACCACAATGAGGTTTCACCTCAACCCGGTGAATGGCTCACATTCAGAAATCTACCAACCATAGATGCTGGCGAGGATGTGGGGAAAAGGGACACTAACCCACTGTTGGTGGGAATGCAAACTGGTTAAGCCACTGTGGAAGTCAGTCTGGAGATTCCTCAGAAACCTGAATATAACCTTACCATTCAACCCAGCCATCCCACTACTTGGAATTTACCCAAAGGAAATTAAATTGGCAACCAAAAAAGCTGTCTGCACCTTAATGTTTATTGCAGCTCAATTCACAATAGCTAAGACCTGGAACCAACCCAAATGCCCATCAACAGTAGACTGGATAAAGAATTTATGGGACATGTGCTCTATAGAATACTATACAGCAGTCAAAAATAACAAAATCCGGTCATTTGCAACAAGATGGAGGGATCTGGAAAACATTATTCTGAGTGAATTAAGCCAGTACCAAAGGGACAAATATATGTTCTCCCTGATCGGCTACAACTAACTGAGCACCAAAGGGGAAACCTGTTGAAGTGAAATGGAAACTATGAGAAACAGTGACTTGATCAGCTCTTGTCCTGATGGTTGATGTACAATGTAATACTTTATCCATTTTCATATTTTCTCTTTGTTTTGTTCTAGTACTATTGGTTGAAGATATAATTTACTCTTTGTAGAAAGCAGAATGATTTTACTATTAAACCTGCAATTCATTTTAAAAGAAATGATTGCTACTCAAGAAGGTGGAAAAAATGTTTGGGGGTTCTTGCACAAATGGTTTTCTTCTCTGAATGAGAATTGTTGAATACATAAAATACTCCTCTTATTTAATTTTTAAAAAATAAAAATTTCTCAGAACTTTCAATTACTTTAAATTAATGGTGATTTTGTCATAAAACATTTATTTCTTGAGTGGGTTTAGCCTAGTGTAAAGGTTCCATGTCCCACTTCAGATTTCTTGGATTCAGTTCCAAGCTCAGGATCCTGACAACAATTTCCCTCCAATTCAGACTCTAAGAATGAGAAGTGATGACACAAGTTATTGGGTCACTGACTCCTACAGGGAGAACTGTATTGTTTGGCTCTGTTTCCAGCCCTGGCACTGCCCCAGCCATTGTGGGCATTGTGAGAGTGAACACCTGGATGAAAGCACACTATTTCTGTCTCTGTCCCTGTCAATCACATTTACCTAATTAGAAACTTGAGGGCTGGCACCTTAGCTCACTTGGCTAATCCTCCACCTGTGGCACCAGCACCCCAGGTTCTAATCCCGGTCGGGGCGCCGGATTCTGTCCCGGTTGCTCCTCTTCCAGTCCACCTCTCTGCTGTGGCCCGGGAGTGCAGTGGAGGATGGCCCAAGTGCTTGAGCCCTGCACCCGCATGGGAGATCAGGAGGAAGCACTTGGCTCCTGGCTTTGGATGGGTGCAGCACGCTGGCTCCAACATGCTGGCTTAGTGGCCACTTGGGGGGTGAACCAATGGAAAAAGGAAGACCTTTATCTCTGTCTCTCTCTCTCTCGTGGTCTAACTCTGCATGTCAAAAAAAAAAAAAGGTTGAATAAATTAAAGTCTTGAACTTCCACTTGTTATCAGTGGTGATTTGAAACATTGCCTTATCATAGTTTTTAAATTTATTTAAATAGGTGCATTTTTATATCATGATTACAGAATATTATAAATCTTAAGCATAGATGATTGTTATCAGTGTAAACAAAATAGAATCTAAAGAACAAGTTGTAAGTGTTCGTGTTCATTCCAGGAGAAGCACTGGTTTCCAAATCGCAGGCCAATGCACCTCAGAACAGAAGTAGAGGCTAGGGGTTGTGCTTTCTTCTTGCCTGAGACCCTTCCCATAATTATGTCTTTTGTTCCATCATTTAGTTTCTGGTGTGCAGAATTGGCCTAAAGCCAAGTTCAAAACTGTGTTATATTTTCTGACTCTCTGAATTTTCCAGTTACTAAAAAATACTTACTAAATTGGCATGTAGTGATTTTAGGAGTTGTTTTTCTGGAAGTATTGGAAAATTTAAGCAGGCAATCATAGTTGAATCTTTAGTTTTTCTTTTCATTGAATAAAAAAATATTTTCTCAAGGAAAATAAAATAATTGCACATACTGACCAGATATTGAATATCAACTTCATACATAAAATGCCAATCAAATGCTATACAAGTTTTTTTTTAACAATTTTCTATTGTTTCATTATATTTTTCTGGGTATATAGCTATTGTAGAAAAGATAAATAAATGGAAAAGAAACTGACACCATCTTCCAAAGAGCCTATAAACTAATTAGACTGATACAGTTAAACATAGCAACATTAAATTCATTATCATGTTTCTTCATTTATAAAATTTATTTAAAATAATGAAAATATTAAGTTAAATAGTATACTAATTATTCACAGAAAACTGCCTGCCTATAGAAATTAGAGGTAAATTATATGCTTGTTAAAAATGTCACATGTATATGTCTTTGAGCAAGATAACATGCATATTTCTCCTGTTTCAAGAATTGTATTCTGCTGACCACATTACAAGCAGATATTGGAAGTGAAGGATGGAGACAGTGTTGTGACACAGTAGAGTAAGCTGTAGTTTGCAGCATCCCATATGAGAGTACCATTTTGCATCCTGGCTGCTCCACTTCCAATCCAGCTTCCTACGAATGCACCTATGAAGGCTTTGGGTTATGGTCAAGTAATCTGACCCTTGACACACATGAGAGTGCCCCAGATGGAGTGCTTGGTTGTTGGTTTCAGTCTGGCCAAGACCTGATTGTTTTTGATTATTTGGGAAAAGAAGCAGCTGATGGAAGATATTCTCTCTCTCTCTCTCTCTCTCTCTCTCTCTCTTTCTCTGCCTTTCAAATAGGTAAATAAATCTTTTTTCTTAAGTGAAGGGGAGGCCAGTGTTGTGGCACAATGGATTAAGCAGCCACCTGTGAAGATGTCAGATCCCATATCGAATTTCAGGTTTAAGTTACTGCTCTGCTTCTAATCCGACTTCCTGATAAAAACCTAGGAAAGCATGGACGATGGCCCTAGAATTTTGGCACCTGTCACCCACCACATGTTATACAGCAAAAGGAAATAAAATTTGCATTCTTCTTCAAAAAAGAGATCTGCACTCCCCTTGTTAATGCTGCATTATTCACAATAGTAAGAATATGGAAACTAGCTAAGTGCTCATCAATGAACTGAAGAATAAAAACACACACAGACACAATTGAATACTAAATTCAAAAAGGAGAATTTCTGTCAACAACGTTATTGAATATGGAGAACATTATGCTAATAACCCAGGTTGAGAAAAGACCAAACTTCATGATTTCATATGCATGTGTAAAATTGAATTAATAGAGGTTGGGAGCAGAATATGATTACCAGAGGACAGGGTGAGGGTAGAGGTGGGAGGTAATGGGGAATTGATCAAGTGGTACAAAGTTTCAGATATACAGAAGGAATAAGTTTTGAGTGTATGGTGGGGTGATTATAGCCAATAACACTAAAGTTCAAACATTTCAGAGAAATTATAGGTAAGCAATGTGATGGCTGTTAAATACTTGTATAATCTTTTTTTTTTATTTGACAGATACAGTTATAGACATTGAGAGAGAGACAGAGAGGAAGGGGTGAACCAATGGATAAAGGAAGACCTTTCTCTCTGTCTGTCTGTCTCTCTCTCACTGTCTAACTCTGCCTGTCAAAAAAAAAAAAATCCATATAACTGCCTGTGCATATGGAACAATAGTTAGAAATGATAAAATAGGGGCTGGCATTGTGACATAGTGGATAAAGCTGCCACATGCAACACTGGCATCCCATATAGGCACCTGTTCTTTTCCACACTGCTCTTCTGATCCACCTCTCTGCTAATGGCCTAAGGAAAACATTTGAAGATGGCCCAAATGTTTGGGCACCTGCCACCATGTGGGATGCTGATTCTGAAACTCCTGTTTCCTGGCTTTAGTCAGGCCCAGCAGTGGCCATTGCAGCCATCTGGGGAGTGAACCAGTGGATGGGAAATTCTCTCTCTCCTTTCTGTGTAACTCTGACTTTCAAATAAAAAAAAAAAATCTTAAAAAAAAAAGAATTGACAGGGGCCGGCGCCATGGCACAGCAAGTTAGTCCTCCACCTGCGGTGCTGGCATCCGATATGGACAGCGATTCTAGTCCCAGCTGCTCCTCTTCCAATCCAGCTCTCTGCTGTGGCCTGGGAAAGCAGTAGAAGATGGCCCAAGTCCTTGGGCCCCTGCACTCATGTGGGAGACCTGGAAGAAGCACCTGGCTCCTGGCTTCAGAATGGTGCAGCTCTGGCCATTGCTGCCACCTGGGGAGTGAAGCAACGGACAGAAGACCTTTCTCTCTGTCTCTCCTTCTCACTGTCTGTAACTCTTTCAAATAAATAAATAAAATATTTTAAAAAAAGAATTGATAATATAGCTCAGAAGAATGTCTAAGACTAACCCCTATTATTAGAAAGTCTAGGTGTTTTCTTCACTGCCCCTGCACTTGGGTAAGTCTGTAGTTTTGGCAATGAGGTCAGCGCTTTTGTTTTTTAAGTAACTTAAATTATTGAGCTGTCATTTCACATCGGTTATTTTTGTTTAACTGACCTTACAGCTGTCAGCTTACTTTAACTTTTTTGCTTTCTGGAGTTTGGCTTCTCAGAAAGCCTCTCTCTCTCTCTCTCTCTCTCCATATATATGTGTGTGTGTGTGTGTGTGTGTGTGTATACACATACATATACATATGTATATATATATATAAAATTGTGACATGTTTTATGTGTGAATAATAAGATCTGACAAGTTCTCAACCTCCCATGGGTAACTTGTCTCCGTACATGTTTATTAAGATGACACACTCTACTTCAGTATATGGATTTGTTCCACAGCAGACTATATACAGTATAAAATATATTTCCTTACTAATGTAGCTGCTTTTTCCTCCGGTATACACAACATATAATTTTTATGTATGTATGTACAGTCTTGAAATTTGATCCAAGCATGTATATACAATGTGATATAACAGTTATCTCACCTTGTTACCACTTCTTTCTTCTTCTTCCAGTACTTGAATATTTGAAATAATGTAAAGTAGAGATTAAAATGCTTATTTCCTATTTTGTTTATTTGAGTCAAATGTATTCAAGTTGTATCATGGAAAGTTCACTCATAGAGAAATACATAAATAAACAAACAAATAAAGTGGCTTACCTTTTCAACTAAATATTGGTTACTTTCCATAGATAAAAAATTAAATACTATCTTCTTAAACATGTTATATATCCAAAATTTTATTATTATTAAAATGAGGCAAATATATTTTCAAGACAATTAGAGATGTATAAATAGTAAATGAGAAAAGTATATGTTATTGAAATTATAAAATTTAAAGAATAACTTAGTGTATGTGTGAACTTTAAATGAACACATATATATGATATGATTTTTATGTATCAATATGCAATATTATGTGAAATTTATTAGCTTACAAGTCATTACTACTGTAACTACTGTATAACTAGTTAGAATATACAAGAAAAGCAATGTTTGAAGATTTACTTGTTTATTCTAAAATGTTCTAGGTACCCATAGCCCTAATACTTTGTCTTTAATTGTATTTTGCAAGGAATACTATTTTTTTATTTCATGACTAGGTATATTTTTTGTACCAATTAGAGAAAGCAGACTACTTGCCAAATACAGATATTAAAATCAACAGATATTTAATTTCCAGCTTTTCTTGCACCTGCAGTATAGGCAAGTCATGTCATCTCTGTCTACAAAACACATCCTTCCTTTCAGCAGATGGTAATGCAAGAAAGAGCTCAGGAATGTGCTTTGAGAGAGAGTCACCATAGTTTTCCCATATCTGGATTCCAGACAACAGGAGCATTGTTGCCAGCACGTCTCAGTGGCCTGTGCTTGCAGTGTTGGCAGCCATGACAATGCTTTGAGGTCAGAAGAGATTGCAGCAATGACTTCCAGGGACAGATTCTGATGTTCATTTTGGTGAGACTCCAGCTGTAATACCTCTGATCTCAGTTTTTCAATTATGACACACATATATTCTTTTCCTTTTCATTAGCCACACTCTCCTACCTGGAGAGTTGTAACTAATAACCCCAACCAATCTGTAGTCAATAGGACTACATTGTTTCAATGAATAGATTATAACTTCATACTAATTTGGAGACTCTATTTCCCTTTGGCTTACAATTGATACAATATTTCTTTAATTATTTACACATGTCAGTTAAGTTTCTTGATTATTGTCTGCTTGTTCAAAGCTCTTTCTTCATGAAGAAGTCACATCTAATGCCTCCTCATTATATTGTGAACGTTCACAGGTATATAAAATGTATATGTGTGAAATGTCTCTTTTGGCCTTTTAACTATCCATAATAAATGTTATGTGAATAGTGAACAAAAAATACCAGTGGCATTTTAAATTGCGATTTATCCTTAAAACATCTGGTACAATTCATTTTGGAGCAATTTTCTAAATTTTTTTGTTGTCATAATCTCATTGGTAAAACAGATTATGAAATGGAAAAGATGATCACCAAACCACGTATCATTGATTTTCAAAAAAAAAATACAAAGTAACATTTAAATAAGCATACTTTCAAATTATTTTTATTGCCTTTACTTTATTAAATCAATATACTTTTTTCATTTAAGACTTGATAACCTCTTAAAGACCTCATGTTAAGCAATATTATATGAAGCCAAAATGCTGGTCATAAATAAGCAAAAGCATATTGGAAAATGATTTCAACAGTTAAAAATCATTTCAATATTAGAACTTATTCAAAGAGAGTACTGAATGTTAGTTAACAGCTTATTTGAAATGAATTATGTATGTTAGAAAATGTGGGGGAGATGATAATCTAAATGGATTAAGGGAAACATGATTCTTAGGGCAACAATCACCAGTTGTGAATGGAGTGAGCAAGAGATAGAGGTTGTGTTATGTTGGAGTTGTGTTACCTGAGCTTTCTCCCTGTAAATTCATTTTGGATGGCTGCATCCTCCCTTAGCTCTTTTCATATCAGTGACTTAAAGTGCTCCCCACGAGAGATTCAGCAACTGTTTTCTCCCCTTGCTTCTTGTGCTTTAAAGGGAAAACAGTGTCTAGCCATTGGTAGCTCTGAGATCTAGTGATTTCATTGCTGGTTTCCATGAATCCATTTTATGGTTTTGCAAGTAGCCCCTCATTTGTTATTATACATTAGTATGTTTATTATATTAATATATATTTATTGATAAGTTAATGACACATTTATATTTATTAATAATTATTATCAAAAGCCTGACATAATATTATTGTTTCCCAGGCAAATGTATTATCTGTGTATGTTGGAAAAGAACAATTTAGATCTGCTGTAAAGACTTAAATAATCCAATACAATGCATTTTATATGGCTCCATTATTTTTGGCATTATTGAAACATTAGATAACTTAATTTTGTTCTAAACAAGCCACAATTATTTCTGTTAGCTCTTTTTACAAGATTTATTAATTTACTTGAAAAGACAGAGTGAAAGAAAGGGTGAGACATGCACAGAGAAAAAGATACCTTCTTTCTGTTGGTTCACTTTCCTAATGGCCAAAAGAGCCAGGGCTAAGCCAGGTCAAAACCAGGAGTCAGGAACTCGATGCTGGTGTCAACACAAATGGCAAAGTGTCTAAGTGCTTCTGTCTTCTCAGATGCATTAAAAGGAAGCTGGATCAAAAACAGGCAGCTGGGACTCTAACTGGCACTCTGATATGAGATGACAGCAACCCAAGCAGCAGCTTAACCCACAGAACTGGCTATACACCAAAATTACTACAATGCAATGAAAATTATAATGCTGAAAATATTATCCAGATAAGCACACACACTCTATATATAGATGCACATGAGAAGCTAAATCATCATTAGGTGTCAGATTAGTCAGCAAGAAATAAGGAGGTATTAAGTTATCCACTGCAAATTTTAGTCACATTTTAAAATTAGATTCTAGGAGCAGGCATTAGGCACAACAGTTAAGATACTAATTAGGTTGCCCACATCCCTTAACGGACTGCCTGAATTCAAGTCCTGGCTCCACTTCTAGTTCCAGTTTCTGCTGATGTGCACCCTGAGAAGCAGCAGGTGATGGCTCAAGTAATTGTGTTCCTACAACCCACCTGGAAGACATGGATTGAGTTTTGGGCTCCTGGCTTCAGTTTGTGCCAGATTCAACTTGAGACATCTGTGGTATGAATCAGTTGTTGGAAAATTTGCCCCACCCCTGGTCTATGTATGTATGCCTTTCCAAAAAAACAAATTTAAATCAAATTGGAGTATTGGGGATGATGTTGTGGGGCAGCAAATTAAGCCACTGCTTGCAAAACCAGTCCTCCAAATGGGTGCCATTTCAGGTCTTGGTACTCCAGTTCCAACCAGTTCCCTACTCATATGCCTGGAAAAGCAGCAGAAGATGGCCCAAGTACTTGGGTCCCTGCCACCCACATGTGAGACCCAGATGGAGCTTCAGGCTCCTGGCTCCTGGTTCTTGGCTTTAGCCTGTCCCAGCTCTGGCCATGTCTTCCATTTGGGGAGTGAATAAATAGATGGACTATCTCTCTCTCTCTCTCTTTCTCTCTCACCCCTCCCCCTTTCTTCCCCCCGCCATAAGTCTGTCATTTAAATAGATAGATAGATAAATAGATAGATCTTTAAAAAAACAAAAACATTTTTGAGTCTGAAGTAAGCCTAAATTTATGAAGATAAATTTCTTAATGATTAAATAAGGATATAAGTAATATAATTTTATAAGAGAATGTGAGAAATATTTCTTTTTCTTTTCTCTTTTATTCTCTGATTCTTATTTTTTAAATTATGAATAGCCCAACTTCAAAAATATTTAGGAACAAGGAAGAAAATAGGATAAGGTTAACTCTGTAAGAATATCAGTACTGTGTATGTTCCAGTAGTATGGCTGAAAGTTCTGTAGCACAATGTTATCTTTTGAAGACACATTTGTTTTATCTTATTCACAGTAGTTTTCACACCAGATCCACATATATCCCCATTAAATTATTTTATGAAAAATTACTGCTTTGACCCCATCCATTCAACATTTATCAACAAGAATCATCACAAAATGGACAATGTTTCTTCAAATGTGTCTTTGGACACCTTTTGAAACTGTCACTGACTCACTGAAGCAGGAAAACAGAATTTATGGGAGTGGTTCTGGATAGTGCAGCAATCGCAGTGGGAAATAAAAATAAGACTTCCAGAAAACATGACCAAGAGTCTCCAAAGGCTCTAAGCAGGAGAAATTTGGAGACATTTTCCAAAGATGTTGGCATCAGAAAATTCCTTGATGGAGTCAAGTAGCCTACAACTACTTCCCATGCCCAATTGGCTGAGTTTGTGATAATTCCAGCCAAGATTACTCTCCCATGCACTGTGGTTGAGGAAGGGGTCTGAGCTTTCCCCTGGGTAGTAATTCCACCACAGTTATAAGGATGGAGAAGGGGCAGCTTCTCCAGCAGAACAGATGTTGGAAGGACTTATATCTACATGTATCAGTGGGAAAAATGCCTGGATACATGGCAGACAATTCCAGGAATTTTTTTTTATGTCTTCCAACATGTCATTTTTCTTTCATAAGCAGTGATGGTTGAAATTTTAAAAAATAACTTCAGATAAATTTTTAAAAATCATATCTTTCTTACTATCATACTTGATTTTATTATCAGCAGCATATTTAGTAGTAGATTTTATGGTTGGTTAAAATAGATGAATGATAAATTAGTAATAAAATGTTTCTTGATAGAACTTTTAAAATAACTAATTATAATGTATTTTGGATACTAACTCCCATTCCAATGATAATAATTTAATTAATTAATTACCTGAACTAGTCCCTTTCCCAAGCACTCCAGATGTGTTAGGAAATAAGATTGAATCATTATGATGATATTATAAAAAAGCAAAATTAAAATTATATTCTTTCACATATGGGGAAACTTGGGCATAGATAATGTAAATAAATTTCCCAGAATTCTGGATATAATGCATAAGACTCCTGAAAAGTCACTCTTAACTACCACCACCTATACTGCCTTTGTCTTGAACAAAGATTATCTAAAGAATTTTGGACTTAACACATGATTTTTACTGCAAGCAACTTAGTTCGGGGGCTATTCATATATGTGTTGAAATCTAACTTATTCACATTCCTAAACAATTTCAATAGCACAAGGGAAAGACAATCTGGTTGTGTGATCTAAGAAGGAAAGGAAATGGAATTTTGGGGATCAGCTTTTAGTAGGCACAAAAGAAAGTCATTAGCATTATTCATGTTGATTTCTATTATGAATCTCCATAAATATGCTGTAATTTAGACCCTATCTTCTCCATTTTAAACTTGAGGAAAATGTGACTCCTAAGCTTTATTTCATTGAAGGATGTCAGTTTCCTTGGCGAAAGCTTCTGAAGTCACTCATTTTTTAAATCCAGGCTTTGTATGATTCTGCTTTCCAGAGCAACCCACCTCCTTCCTTTATAACAACTTACCTTTTAGTGTTTGGCTCTCTCTGTAAAAATATAATCTGGAAAGGGCAGAAAAGATTAAATTCTAAAATACACATGTAATCTTTCTGTGCAGAGAAAACTGGTTGATATTTTGCTATGGTACCTTATAGTAAAATCTCTGTGTATTCATATTAATCTCATATGATTTGATCACACCAGAATTAAACTACTGTGCTCTTTTATTATTTTCCAGTGAAGACTAGCTCATAATATTTGTTTCTCATCAGTAATATATTTGTCTAAAAGAAGCTTCCTTGATTTTCTATGGATTACCAAAGTAGTTTTGTCATTACCCTAATTTTTTTAAAAATATTTATTTATTTATTTATTTGAATGTCAGAGTTACAGAGGCAGAGGGAGAGACAGAGAGATCTTCCATTCACTGATTCACTCCCTGGAGGGCCACAATGGCTGGGCCTGGGCCAGCCCGAAGCCAGGAGCCAGGAGCTACATCTGGGTTTCTCTCTAAGCTGGTGTCAAGGCCCTAAACACTCAAATTATCCAACACTGCTTTTCTCAGGCCATCAGCAAGGAGCTGGATCAGAAGTGGAGCAACCAGGGCACAAACTGGCACTCATATGAGATGTCAGAGTCCCTGGCAATGGTCTTGTCCACTGCACTATGACTCTGGCCCCTATTATTCTAATTTTTAACCAGTAAAATAATTTATACTCATATACACATACACACATACACACATATGCAATATTTGCAGTTGGAATAGTTATTGATAATTGACAATTTCCTATATGATAAGCCTATATGATGAACATTCCCTATATATTATTTCAATGGATCTTTGCAATAGGGATTATTCTTACTGTCCTAAGGTGATATAGTCCCTGAAACTCAGAGTGGTTTTATGATATTCCAAGAACATAAGGCTATGTCTGGTTTTAGTCCTATGACCACCTAGGGGCAATTACATTCTCCCCACGCACTAACTTCAAACATAGTGGGGCATCTCTCAGGCTCCTGAATGGTTTCTGTCCGTGTATGGCCAGTAAGGTTAACTGTGAGTTTGAAAGGTACACAGCACAGAAAAAGGAGGCATCATGGGAGTGGGAAGAAGAGGGGCAGCAATTTCAGTAATAGCCGATTCTTCTATGAATCAATGTTCTGCTGATTGTCTGGGCTCTGTTTACGACTTCTAAGCTGAGTCAGTAGTGACTTCTAGTTATCAGACCATGATTTGATTCAGCAGACTCTGTTTGGCATTTCACCTAATTTATCACCTGTGTGTGTATCTAATGTCCTTTATTCTAAGACTCCAGTGGTTCTTGTTTTCCTCTTGGAAACTACATTTCTAAATATAGTCATTTTTTTTTTTTTTGGACAGGCAGAGTTAGACAGTGAGAGAGAGAGAGACAGAGAGAAAGGTCTTCCTTTTCCGTTGGTTCACCACCCCCCCAAATGGATACTACGGCGGCACAATGCGCCGATCCAAAGCCAGGAGCCAGGTGCTTCCTCCTGATCTCCCAAGCGGGTGCAGGGCCCAAGCACTTGGGTCATCCTCCACTGCACTCCTGGGCCACAGCAGAGAGCTGGACTGGAAGAGGAGCAACCAGGACAGAATCCGGCGCCTCAACCAGGACTAGAACCCGGGGGTGCCGGTGCCACAGGCAGATGATTAGCCAAGTGAGCCACGGCGCCGGCCTTAAATATAGTCATATTTATGATATATATGTTTTCAAAAGTGACATTTCCAGTTTAAAGATTCTATTAAAATATTAAGCTAAGATATTATTATTTAAATATTTATAGGAGGAAATTACAGTAGACTTTCTAGTTTCCTGATGGATTACTGTGGCCTGCATCATCTAAAGAAACTGATAAATTATATCTCCCAGAGTGACCTTAGGCTATGTGCAACATGATAATTTGAAAATTTCCTGAGCATTTACCATATGTTGAAGAAATTAGTCAATATGCTATAGCCTTCTGGTCAACATATTTGCTTTCTATTTTTCTATGTCTATTATGTAATAAGTATCACTGAACTTCCTGTTTAACTCATTATTTCAAATATCTAAGGATTACTTTACAGCATTCTTGTCATTTCCTATTACCCTAAATTGATACAAATAGTTTAATTTGTCTCTGAGATGAGCAATTTATTAGATAAAATGAACATGTAGGATAAGAATTTCTGAAAAAAATTTGCAGTTCCTATATTTTAGTACTTTGCTTACACTAGCTGAATCTGGACCACATTATAAATGTCTTATTCTTGTTCAGCTACTTTGTAATATTATCATATATCCATATTGCTCTTTTCCCTGTCATCTTTCTTCATCAGAATATACCTTACAAAGATTTCATCCTCAGAGTAATAGGATTCTAGACATGTAGACTGTATCTTCTTAATATAAAATGAAACTCCACTTTACCTAATAGCTTGTTAGTGATTTTGAACAAGATCTCTTTTATCATATAAACTAATATGGCCATGAGAACATTATTACCACATTTTGGAATTCTTATGTTAAAATATCAAGTCATTTTTATTATCCATTTTTATGTTTGGTTCTGAATCAATGAGTAGTGAAATGTTCTCCATAATATCAAGTTTAGATTTTCATCTGGATTATTTTGTTTGCATCTTCCCATTACAGTTTAAATTCTCTCATTCAGCTCAACAAATCTTTTGGGAAAAATTCCTTCTTTTAGAATAGTGAATTCCATTCTTATCTAACACTTAATTTGTAGATACAAACTTTGCTTTTAATTGTTTCAATATAGTCAATTTTATGCATATGTCTATCTTTTTACAAGTCAAGTTACTCAGTTAGAAAAATGAATGAAGCTTCAACTTAACTCCAACTTCTAATTTTAATCTTGAGTTTTATTTATGGACCCATACATTCTTTCATGAATATGTGAATGTATTCATTTTTCAGTCTTTAATACACTAACTCAGTCATTCATTATTTTTTATCATGAATATATCAAATTCTTGGTGTATGAAATGCACCACAATTTATTATTTTCTAGCATTTTCTTTTTTCACAGAATATCCACATATCAATCAGAACATTTATAGTTCAGCTATGTATAACTTATTATGATAAAAATTATCAGGGTGTTTATTTGGCTGAGGAGTTAAAATGACAGTTAAGACGCTTGGGACTCACTTTGGAGTCCATTGGTTCAAATCTAGCCTCTGACTGCTAATGTCAGCTTCCTGCTAATGGAGACCCTTGAAGGCAGTAGAAATGGCTCAAATAATTGGGTTCCTGCCACTCAATTCAGAGCCTTGGATTGACTTTTCAGTCATAGTGGCCAAATGGAGTGTGAACTAGCAGATAAGAACTCTGTGTGTGTGTGTGTGTGTGTGTTCACACATCTCAGTGTCTCTCAAACAGGCAAATAAATAATTCATTTAAAAGTTAGCAACATCTCACAGTTTAAGAAAAAAAATTATTTCGCTATTCATGAATGGTTTGAGTTCACTTTTTCAATCGTATAATGATAAAGAGGCTAGTGATATTTAGTGAACTAAATTTGGAGGGATTATTTGGCATAATAAGGGAATGTGAGTTTATTAATTAACATGTTAAGATTCCTATATAATGTTAAAAGTATACAATAGAAAATTATCTTACTATCCATATATATAACAAGAAAGATCTTTATAAAGGAGGCACATACTTGAGACGTATGTAAATAATAACTTTTGCTATTGTAAACATATACAAATTTAATACTTTATTAATAGCCAGGAAGATTATGTATAGAATGGAAAGTAATTACAAACAATTTTACAAAATACTAAACATAAATTGTAGTACATAGAAATGCTAATAATAACATTTGACTTTTGTAATTTCTTAGCTTAAAAATTAGATATCAACTTACACAATACATTCACAAGATATACGAAATTTATATAGAGTATATATGTACAGATAAAAAAGAAAACAATAAAATATGTTACTTATGAAATGTGTACTGTGTTTTTAAACTACCAAGCTACAATAAATTTTGCCTTTCTCCATGTTATCCTGTTTAATCTAACCAATAATTGGTTTTTATGTCATTTCTTCAATTCTCTTTCTTGTAACCATGAGTTTCAGCACTTCTCCAATGTGTATATTGATTTTGAGGCTTTGCCAGTGTTTCTGGCTTTTGTTACTATGCAAAGAAGTACATGCTAACCTTTCAGATTATTGATTCTTGAAGGAAAAAAATAATGTTTTTGTTTAGTGTTAATGTAAAGTTTATAATAACATTTTCTACATTTATTCACCCTTTAAATATTTTTGTCCACAGCGCAGGCTAAACTATTAAAAATACAGCTATATTAGGTTTATGTAAATCTGTATTTCCTCTGTATCTCTATCACTGATACATTTATAAGATATATTCCTTTTACCAAATTATATATAAACACTCTCATTTATTCAACTACCCATAATCTAAATATCATTCAATTCAATAAACATAATATTTATTGAGCACAAAATATGTGCCAGGTATTATGCCTAACGAATATAAAGTAATAACACCTAAACATTTGAGTATATAATCCTTTACAAATCTTAGTAATAATCATTGCTATTCTCTCTCTCTCTCTCTATATATATATATATATGTTTTTGTATTTATTCTCAGAGTGTTAAAATATCTTTTACATGAGAGTAAATGATGATGATTTAAATAATAATATGATTTGAAACAACATTAACACTGGAACACTGCTAGATATTCTGTTAATTAAAACCCATGTTGCCATTAACAGGAAACTGTGGAAAGTCTGTTTCTGGGGAAAAAATAAAGAGGAGTGCGTGTATTTGAGGAGAACTGGGTTAGCACATGAATGGTAATGGGTGATTCTTACTGGGACCATAAACCATCAACAATCATGTCAAATCTTATTTTCGTCACATGGTCTCTTATATAGCTACAATTCTTTCTGCATCTCTGCTTCATTTTCCTTCTCAGTTGGGTGCTCTTTTCCCTCTTTAAAGCTCGCTATCTCAGAATACTGGTGTTGCAGTCTGGGCTCCATCCCTCTCATCCACCTCTGCCTGCCCCTTCCCCCACTGCCCCAGGCCTTGGCCTTTCCCAGGGCCTGCCATCTTCAGTTATAATTGTGAGCATGCTGGACTGGGAGAGAGCATGTGATGAGGAAGCAGGGAATACTTGGAGACTGACCCGTCAGCCTGCATTAGGTTTTATGTTGTTATCTCCTATCTAGGGCTCTTTTCATGGCATAAAAATAATCATAAAATATGTATTAATATCGCTTTCATTTCATAGAATGGGAAATTGATGTTTACATAGATGGAATGACTTCCAGAAACTATGCCAATAGGAAGTAACAGAGCTAAGTTTATCTAATTCTACATTAAATCACCATATTCTCTCAGTTCCTAGAAAACAGAGCAGGAAAGAGAGAGATGTTAGAGGTTTATCTGGAAAATTAAATGCTGCATAATAAAGTTTAGTAAGAAGAGAACCAAAGCTAGAAAATATGGAGCAAGATGTTGTGTTGGCATTCTGGCTACATCTTTTCAATGAGGCACAGATAGGGAAAATTGCATGGTTCTAGGTGCTGTTTTACAGGTTTATGGACAAATTCTGCAGACCTTCTCTGCTTTGGAAACTTGCAGGGAGGGGAACAATCTTTGTGTCCTTGGCTATTTTCCATTTTCTCTCTCCCCTAGACTGTGTTTGCTTCATTTAGGACTTTTGGAGGATGCTTAGAAAGGCTGTTATAAATCCTTGTGGTATGGTTTCTTATTGGAATCAAGAAGTGGACCATAGAGGTAAGAGAGGTTGTTGTACCAGCTCGGGAGAAACAAGGTGTGGGCATAACCAGAGGAGGTCGCTGTGGTAGCTGTTAAGGCAGAGGGAAGAGCATAGATCTCAGGATCAGGGGAACTGATCAGTTCTAAGCAGCCACCTATATAAGATACATTCACTCTAACCATCAACAGATATAGAAGAGGTACAGAAAGTTCAGCTTAGTTAAAATTCTCACAGTTTTCTTAGAAAGTAGTTAGAAAAAATTGTTTCAAAAAAGTTAATAACATTCCATAAAGAGACATGTAAGCAGACAGATGCCAGAAGTCAATCCTGCATTGTAGGTGGTAGCACAGACTGCATGGCTAAAATTAGGTAAGAGGATTACTATAGCATGGCTTATGCAGAAAACATGAACTATAATTATGTTTAATTACGGATTCATGAAGAGAACCTAAAAATAAGGTGTTCAGTGAAAACTAGAACACAATTGCTAATTATAATATAGGGAGTAGCAAGAGATTGTCATTCTTACTTAACAAGGAGGGCAACTAATGCAAGCTACAAAATCATATATATATATAATTAAATGCTGCATAATAAAGTTAAATAAGAGGGACACAAAGCTAAAAAATATGGAACAAGATGTTGTGTTGGAGCTCTGGCCAAGCAAAGCTATGAGAACTTCATTCTAAGTGTTAGCGATTCCTTTTTACTAAAGACCCACAACTGATTAAATCTCTTACAGTGAGGACATGAGGTTATGAAGATGAATTCAACATTAATGGATGGGCTTAAGGATAAAATCAAAAAAAAAGGTTGTGATAGATGTGGATTTTGGTAATAGACCAGAATCTAAAGTGAATCTAGCGACAGAGTGCAACTGCAACCATTTGTCTATCCTTTCTCACTAATTTTCATTGATTTCTCAAAGCTGGTACTCTTACCACAGGAGATAGGATTTGGAATATTGGTAAAGCACTTTGTAACAGAGCATCACCAAAGGCTAGAGAGAAGTAAGAAGAAAATGGACTCTCCAAGGCAGTTTTGTCTTTATGACATACAAATGTGGGTGTCAAAAGCTAGAGGTAGGGGCTGGCGCTGTGGTGCAGTGGGTAAATGCCCTGGCCTGAAGCGCTGGCATCCCATGTGGGCGCCGGTTCAAGACCTGGCTTGTCCACTTCCAATCCAGCTCTCTGGTGTGGCCTGGGAAGGCAGTGGAGGTTGGGAGACCCGGAAGAGGCTTTTGGCTCCTGGCTTCTGATCAGCACAGCTCCAGCCATTGTGGCTATTTTGGGGGTGAACCAGCAGATGGAAGACCTCTCTCTCTCTCTCTGCCTCTCTTCTCTCTGTGTAACTCTGACTTTCAAGTAAAATAAAATGGATCTTAAAAAAATCTGATTGGGATTTAAAAATTATATATAAAAAAAAAAAAGCTAGAGGTGGGGCAGGAGTTTGGTGTAATGACTGACATTTGTCTCCACATCAGAATTCACAGGTTTCAAACCAAACTCTGGTTCAAGACTAGTTACTACCAAAGCAGACACTGGAAAGTAGTGGTAATGGCTCAAGTTATTGGGTTCCTACCACCTTTACAAGATAACAGGTTTGATTTTCTGGCTTCTGGTTTTGCCGAAGACTAGCCCTGGCTATGGGAGGTATTTGAAGAGCAAACCAGCTGCTGGGAGTCTTTCTGCCTTGTCTCTCTCTCAAATAATAATTTTTAAAGTTAGAGGAAAGCAAAAGGAATAAGAGACATTACCTTCCCTCTCTTCCCTCTTCATCAACACACTCACACGCACACACACATGCAAACACACACCATCTGCTGAGGTACTCTCAGCTTTATGGAACACTGTGTACCTGCCCCCTGAAGATTTGGGGTGAGGCTGAAAAATGGTTTGATATTCCTAAGAAGCAGAAAACCAGAGTAAGAACTAGGAGAGGTGATTCTCCATCAAAGGAAAAGCTGACAGATGAGATATGGAACAGGGATATCTCTCATGGCTTAAAGCTTTCAAGTATTTATGAAGCATTACAAAAATAGACCTGAAAATTTTTTAAAATCATATGGGAAATCTAAACAATACCAAGAAATTTAACTAAGAAATAATTAAAGAAAAAATTATAAAAGTAGAGTACCCCAAATAAGTGAGGAAGTAAGAAATGTAAGAACAAAGATGAGATTGGATCTAAATGTGTTATATTTAATCCATACATATTAATAATTGCATTAAACAAAAATGAGCTAAACTTTCTAATGATAAGGCAGGATAGGTTTATTAAAGAGAAGTTAGAGAGAGAGAAAAAACAGAGAGGAGAAAATGACAAAGACAAAATGATGTTTGAGAGGTGCAACAAGATGAACTCTGGAAATAATAAAGATAGGAAAGCTGGTATAGATAAGAATGCACATTTCAGGTATAAATGTTGATTCAAAAGGATATATAAAATGCTAAATATGCATGTATTAATATGAGAGAACAGGGTTAATTCGTCAAAGATATAGCAATTCTTACTAAATTCTTACTAAAGTTTCAAATCATGTGGAACAGTAATAGTGAACTAAACAAAGAAATAAACAAATATATAATAATACTTGGAATAACATCATCATCTTAGTTAATATTTAAAACCACTTACAGAAATATAAGTTAATATGTAGAAGTTCCAAATAATATTATCAACCACCTTTCCCTAATTGAAATTTATAGAAAATCATATCAAAGAAATACAGAACACACATTCTTATTAAATGTAGCATGAACTTTCACCAAAATATAAAATGGTATTAAATAAGATTTGATAAAAGTCAAAACTTAAATTCAGAATATATTCTCTGTAATAATGTTATAAATCAATGACCATCATTTTAATAGAAAATTTATATATATGAATAATTATAATACACTATAAATTTAGGGTTTGATGAAGAAATAATAAACAGGATTATAAAGTATTTGAATTGAATAGTATTAATAAAACCAGTATAGCAAACATTGTAGGACAGAATAAAAGCATTACTTAGAGGAAAATTCATTTTATTAACTTCCTATAATTGACATCAGAGTATTATCAGTTATCAGATTTTCACCTTAAAGGACTAAAACAATATTATAGTTAGAGTAGAAGAAAGAAAATAATAAAAATAAGGGCATATGTGTGGGGAGCAACTGAGACTAGACTAAGTTACTGGAATTAAGACTTATTCTATGCATCTGCTCTCCCACAATATGGCGCTGGGAGAGGAGTAAACAGCTTCTACACAGCTGCCTCTCGACAATTTGATTGACTGAGCTGCAGGAGCTGATCTTGCTCCTGATTGGAGGAGAGCAGCGTACTCGGCGTGTGGGTAGCAGAGTTGGGATTGGTGGAAGAGGACTATAAAGGAGGAGAGAGACAACATGCACCAGGAACATCTATCTGAAGGTATACCTGAGCAGCCCCCGAGAGAGCCAGCCGGCGGTGTGCCGCTCCCCTGCGGAAGTGGGGAAAGTGGCAGGGAGAACCGCCCTTCCACAGAGGTGGAAGGGACGGTAGCCAACCCGGGAAGAACCAGCAGCAAACCCGGGAAGGGCCGAGCAGACAAAAGAACAGCGCAGGGTCTAGTGTCGTTCCTCCACGAAGAGGGGGAGCGACACATATGTCATTGCAATAATAGAATTTGTAAAAATCTGTTGAGAAATTGAACAAGGTTAAAGCAGAAATTTGAGTAAATTGATAATGTTAAGTGTTTACCAAGAATGCTGAAGAGGAGAGAGAGAGAGAAAGAGAGAGAGAGAGATAAAGGAGGCTCTCCGTCAATTGTCAAAATCAGAAATGAAAGAGAAGCACCCATGGAAAAACACTCAGACCTTTTAAAAAGTATACATAAAAGTATAATTTGGGAAATTTTCAATTATATAAAACAAAAAAATCAGTTCCATCAGGACACATGAGTATATTTTTGGTTTTCAGGAAATGATGCATATGATATTAATAATTTAAAAATCTTAAGATATTCAATAAGTAAAAATGACAAATATCTTGAATTAAGAATTTATAAAGCCAGCGCCGCAGCTCAGTAGGCTAATCCTCCACCTAGCGGCACCGGCACACCGGGTTCTAGTCCTGGTCGGGGCACCTGATTCTGTCCCCGTTGCCCCCTTCCAGGCCAGCTCTCTGCTGTGGCCAGGGAGTGCAGTGGAGGATGGCCCAAGTGCTTGGGCCCTGCACCCTATGGGAGACCAGGAGAAGCACCTGGCTCCTACCTTCGGATCAGAGCGGTGCGCCGGCTGCAGCGCACTGGCCGCGGCGTCCATTGGAGGGTGAACCAATGGCAAAAAGGAAGACCTTTCTCTCTGTCTCTCTCTCTCACTGTCCACTCTGCCTGTCAAAAAAAAAAAAAAAGAAAAAAAAGAAAGAATTTATAAAAACTATCACAAGAAACACATCATGAAGTATAAATAGACACACATCTATCTGAAAAATTAAAACCACTGTCAACAACTTTCAATGAAAAAGGTGCTCAATGTCATTAGTAAGTATCAAGCTAAAGCTATAGTGCATTGCCAGTTAGTACTCACTTAGCATGACTAACATTTGTTAAGGCAGCATTATCAAATGGTCCCTAGGGTATGGAGTAATTAGAACTTTCATATATTACTACTAGCAATGTAAAATTGTACAACAACTGTGAAGGATGTTTTGTTTGTTAGTGTCATATGAAATTAAACATACAACTACCTCATAATCTTGTGACCTAGAAATTCTACTCTTATTGAAAATCAAAAATACGTTATTCCAAAAGAGTATTTTGGAGAATATTCATAGCAGAAATAATACCTCAAATGGAAAATCAAATTGCTTATCAATTGGAGAACAGGATCTAAGTTGTGATTTTCATGCTGTGGCTAGAGTCCTACACTGAATAGGAAAATATAAGTAGTATTCAATGTGGATGAATCTGAAAAATATTACTCTAGATATAAAGGTTGAAATGATGAAATAATATGCCATTTATATAGTATCTAGGAATAGGCAAAATCATTCTATGAAGGGTGTTTTGATAATTACAAAAGTGGTATTATGAAAGTGAGGAAATGTTCTATATTTTCTTGTGAGTATACGAACTATATGCTTGTCAAAACAATGAATTGAATTCTTGAGGTGATACATTATGTTAAATGGGTATTATCCCTCAAAATGTGTAAATAAACCAAAAAGTTTGCAATTTTTAAATATATGCATACTATTCAAGAAATATAAATGTGAATGTCTTATATTAATCACAGAAAATGGGGCAGCATCTGGGCAAATGACTGTAAATAAGGTTGAGGATGTAGAATAAAAATAGTAGATTTTGTGAAATGTGGAGAAAACATTTTATGTACAACTGAATATACTTGCTCTTTTTGGAGGGAAAGTGATATTTTATTATTTGATACATTCCTTTGTATACTGTTTCATTGTATTTGAGATAGATAGAGGTGTTTCCTGAGAACTTATGCATAGTTTCCGGGCTGTTTTCTAAGAAATACAGCCAATCTTTGCTAACTTTTGGCAATATCGCTTTTATTTGAGAATAGTGGGAGGGAAAGGTTCTGTTGTGATGCAGTGGGCTAAGCTGCTGCTTGGGAAGCCCATGTCCCATATCTGATAGTCTGGGATCGAATCTTACCTCTGCTTCTCATCTAGCTTTCCACTAATGTACCTGGGAGGCAACAGATGGTCCAAATATTTGAGTTCCTGCTTTCTATCTGGGAGACCTGCATAGAATTCATAGCTCCCACTGTTGCAGGCATTCGTGGAGTGACTCAACACAAGGATGATAACCACTCCTCTTTTTCTAATAAAGTTAAAAAAAAATTTAAAAACGATCAGTGGAAGTTGACATGATATTTTTGAACAGTATTGAATTTGAAATAACTTGTTTTAATTGGCTTTATACATAATGTTAATAACATTGAACACAGTAGATTGCTGAAATGTTAGTAAACAGGAGCAACCCAGCACAGACTGTATTTGAGTGCTTTTGTTCTCACAAATACTCTTTCTGATAACTTGAAATGCCGTGCTTTTACATGTTTTAACAACCAAAAAATAGCCCAAGTGTCGCTCCCCCATTCGCGGAGGAACAACACTGGACCCTGAGCTGTTCTTTTGTCTGCTCGGTCCTTCCCGGGTTTCGGCACCATTATCCCTCCTAGGTTCATATCCGAGTCACGGCACCATTATGTTGCTCCCCCATTTGCGGAGGAACGACACTGGATCCTGCACTATTCTTTTGTCTGCTCGGCCCTTCCCGGGTTTGCTGCTGGTCCTTCCCAGGTTGGCTGCCGACCCCTCCACCTCCGTGGAGGGGCGGTACCCCCTGCCACTTTCCCCGCTTCCGCGGAGGAGCGGCACACCACCAGCCGGCTCTGTCGGGGGCTTCTCTGGTGTTCCTTCAGATATTCCTTGTGCATGTTGTCTCTCTCCTCCTTTATAGTCCTCTTCCACCAATCCCAACTCTGCTACCCACACACCGAGTACGCTGCTCTCCTCCAATCAGGAGCAAGATCAGCTCCTGCAGCTCATCAGTCAAATTGGCGAGAGGCAGCTGCGTAGAGGTTCTTTGGTCTCTCTCAGTGCCATATTGTGGGAGAGCAGATGCATAGAATAAGTCTTAATTCCAGTAATGTAGTCTAGTCTCAGTTGCTCCCCACACCCAAGATTATTTTTAATAATCTATTTAGTAATCTAACTATAGTTAGTTTCAAATAACTATGTGTGTATACATAGCTATGCATTATTTAATTATCTTACTATTGTTATAATACATACAAATACAGAAAAAATGCATGTATTAGTGAGTTGTGTGAAATGATCTCTATTTTATTATTCTATGTATAGTGGTCTAAAGTTTTCATAGATTATAGTCACTCAATGGAGAGGAAGACTTAGGACTAATGAGCTAAACCTTGAAAGCTTCTGCATTTTCAGAGATTATGTTCAGAAAAATCGATGTGACTCACAGAGGACCATGTTTTGTGCTAAGTATCATGATTATAAAGCAAAATACAACATTCTTATATTTGAAGTGTATGTAAGAAATTAAAAATTTGTCATGTAGAATAAGTATAAATTTATAGTTTTCCTCAGGACTCAAAGCATACATACACACATACACTTTCTCTTTATCAAAAAAAATCCATTTTTTGATTCTCCTCTCCTCCCCTCCCTTCCCTCCCCTCCTCCTCCTCTCCTCCCCTTCCCCTCTCCCACCCTCTCCCTCTCCTCTCCTCTCCTCTCCTTTCCTTTCCTCTCCTCTCCTCTCCTCTCCTCTCCTTGCAGAAGCCAGTGAAAAGAATACTAAGTTTGGAAAGATAAGCTCAATCTGTATATTAAACAACTAAATTAAAAATGAGAGCTCAGAGTGAGAGAGCTGGTTTCAGAGACGCTTCCAGTGTTAGTTAAAAGTGGGAAAGCATGGCACAGATCTCCTTGAAAGAAATGCTTAAGGTGACAGTGAAGTGAAGAGCTAACTAGAATTTTAAATTGTGCTAGGAATTAATATTACTCAGTTGTGATGCCTCAAATATTCAGTTGTTTTATTTTTAAAAAAATATTTATTTATTTGAAATGTAGAGCAACAAAGGGATAGATAGAGGGTCAGAGAGAGAGAGAGAGAGAGAGAGAATCATCCATCTACCATCCTCTGGTTCACTCCCCAAATGGCCAGGGTTGGGCCAGACAGAAGCCAGGAGTAAGAACTCCAGCTCAGCTGCAACATGGTTGGCAGGGATCCAGTACTTGGGTCATCTTCTGCTGCTTTCCCAGGCACATTAGTAGGAAGCTGGAAGAGAAGTGGATGAACCAAGACTCAAATCAGTATTCCAATAGTGGGATGCTGATGTCACTAGCAGTGGTTCCATTTTTTTAATTCATTTATTTTTATTTATTTGAAAGGCAGAGAGAGCAAGAGAGGGAGACAGAGATAGAAATAGAAATCCCCCATCCATTGTTTAACTTTCCAAATTCCCACAATAGCCAAGCTAAATCCAGTTAGTGTGAACTCAATCTGGAACTCCTTATGTGGGTTGCAAGGAACCAAGCAGTTGATCCATTCCCTGCTGCCTCCTAGGGTACATGTTAGCAAGAAGTTTAAATCACAGTGGAGCTAGACACAAATCCAAGCATGCTGATATAGGAAATGAATGTCATCTTAACTGTTGTGCCAAATGTCTGCCCTTGAGAAAAGATTTAAACTTTTCAACTACACTCATAATTGTTGTTGAGGTGTGCTTTCATTGTAGTAACATCACTGGGCCTGGGCTACACAGGATTTCAGTTATATTTGAGTGCAAAGACATATCCTATACATTGTAGTAGAGGTTATGCAAAGATACTGAAAAGCATATTAAGATTCCCAATGTAGTTCAGATAAAATTTCATAGAGGATCCAGTGTTGCACTAACCTCTTGAAGAATTAATAAAAGTTAATCAGGCTAACAATGAGAAGAGAGAGTAAGAAATAAAATAGGCAGTATGGATAAAGAGAATAGTATTGAAAAGTTTGGGTTATTGGAGAAATACATATAATTCAACAAGGGTGATAAAGGAAAACCAAATGGGAGACTGGGAGAAAATGCTAACTGTTCATTCTCAGGAGCAACATCTGAAAGGGAGTCTGTGAAGTAATACTACGTATAATCTAACACATTCCTCACAACATTTCATTCAGAAAAAAATTTTTTTTCTCACTGCATTTTATTATAAATTAACCCCAATAATGTGAGCTTTTCGAAAGAAGTAATTTGATGTAAATTTGTAATATCTGACTTTGATTTCAAATATCTGTATTGGTGGGTGTTCAAGGCAATAGACAATAAGACACTGGAGGTCTTGCTACTTTGGAAACTTGCAAGTGATGATGAGTAAAAAGTGGTAGAGTACAAACCATGAGAAGGAGAGCCAGCCATACCACTTGGCCATAGTATAATGGGAAAGTAGACTTGAAACACTTAAGTGGGAGCCAATTCATGAAACTCTGGCAGATTTGAATGCTAGGCAAGATTGAGTGATTGAGATTATATCAGTGTACTCAAAACAAATTGGAAATTCAGAAAGAACACATTTTAAATGGAAGATGATGTTTATGATCCAGAATTTTTTTTTTTTTTATTTCAAAGAGGCATCAGGATATTTGCAGCAATATTTTGATAAGTGATTTGTTAGAAATCTGGAGATGGAATTTGGTGGAAGACCAGTTCTAAGATTTGGATTGAAGAGAAAAAGCAAGCTCATGGAATTAATTTTTATAAGAGACATAATCCTTTCAAATTAAGGGGACATTTAGATGGAAACGGACGATTTGATCAAACTCTCTTGGAAATGTGCTGATGGTATTTCCAAAGGAAAACTAACTAAGATTCTTATAAAAATGTTGTTAATAGTATATATTTGATCTTCTTAGATTGTTTATTGTCAAAAAAAAATACTGATTTGTGGACCTGGTATGCTAAATAAAGGGGGTTTGTTGTACAGGCATTTTCTGAAGAGTATAAAACTGCAGAGTGTCAACATTGAGACAGTATTCGTTGAGAACAGTATTTCCACACAGACTGTTCAGAACGCTTCGGCTATTTTAAAGCCAATCTGGAAGCTGTGCTTGGTAGATACAGGCTTCAACAGAAGGAAACATTACACCTGGATTTTCACATTAATAATATGGGTTGGTGCTGGTGTGATCTATGATTTGTGTGAATCTGCCTTAACAATTGAACTTTTTTTTGTAAAACAAGGACATTTTTAGATCACCAGAGTTTCACTGAGTATTGAGAAGAGTGATGATGAGAAGAAAGTATTGGTGAATCAGGAGACTAAATAATTAGCAAGGTCTTGGGGGAAACTCAAAAAAAAATTTTAAGGATCTACTTGTCAAAGGCATCAAATTTGGGAATATTTCTGAAGAAGCATATCAAGAAAAAGTTATCTCATGACTATCCAATAACTTTCTTTCAGATAGTTCAGAATAGCTCTCAAGGTATTAAATGAAGAGTTGAAAATAAGTAAATAATAAATATTCCATCCTGGAAAAATATGAGATCTAGTGATCAAAAACTAGTAGAAGCTTAAAAATGATAAAGGTATTTTATATATGAATACTGCTAATTAGCACATTATTTATAGCCAGTATGTTTTATCTTCAGTATTTCATTTCACAAAGTTTATGTGGTAATTATTCATATTTACCAATTTCAAACATAAATAATTAGGCTTTAAAATTAGTAACTCACCAAGATTACAAACACAGTATATTTTAGAGCTATATTTGAAACACAGACCTTCCACCTAAAGCCTCTACAGTCAAATCCTGACGTGACCCAGGCTGAGTACAACTGAAATTGTGGTTCTTAGAGTTTGACTTAGAAGAACAGTGTGTGGAATCAGGAAATAGTCTATAAACTAGACTAAATGAGAACAAAATGCAACCATCATGCTAAGTTAGAAAGTGAGAGAAAAGGATGTGTGACTTTGATTGGAAAAGAAGCTTCACAACTCAAGTCCTTACAAATGAGTGCAAATCTATAAATTTCACTTTAACTTGTTCAAATATTGCAAATACTTAAGAAGAACACCTACCAAGTGGGCTTCACTATAATGACAAATGAGTGGACAACATTCATATGTGATTTTTTGATAACATAAAGGCAAAATGAAAGCTGTTAGAATGAATCTATCAGTTGGCTTCTTTAAAGACATGGATATTGGATATATTCTTGGCATAAATGAACTAAAAGTTACTACAAATGATAAAATTAGATTCATTAGCTTTGGATTTAAGAATAAATCAAGCTGAGTGAGCCTTTTTGTCTCCATTTTTCCTTTAACTCATTGTAATTTTGGTCAGAGTTTTTTTCTTTTTTCTTTTTTAACCACTGTAACTTCATTACTTTATTATTAAATTAGTATCAAAATAAAACCTAGTACCAATTCTTTGTGAATAAATAAGGAAAAAAACATTAACAAAGTCAGCACATTACCTGACATGATAATAGGGCTTTAATACACACTAGTTTTTTATCACAGATATGTTAAATAAAATTCTGTCCAACGTCATAAGTTAACAGTTTTGAAAATTTTTATAAAGACTAGTATTTTAAAAAGATATTTTATCCTATCACTCCTGAATTCATAGCACAAAAAAGCATTTACTTAACATAATTTTATTCTATTATGTTAGATTTTGCTATACTCTCCACCTCTTTCCCCTTCACTTTTCTGAAGGAGCTATTACCTTGTCAGAAACCATTAAGATGTCAATATACCTGCATTACCTTGTTTTGACTCTTTCAAATAAGGCAGATACTAGTACTAACTGCTCAACAATTGAAATGACTTTCTTTGATGCAGTTGTTTGTTTAAAAAACATACAACAAGTAAAGGAAATCAATTTGAAAAGCTGAGAACACTATGTTAAAATATTATCTTCACATTGAGGCAAATTTAACAACTGAGTGCATTTATTTATTGTGCCTGGAATTCTCTGTATAATTGTGTTGTGTTTCCTGTCTACAATTTGTGTATGAATAAAAGTCAAGCCCTCTACTGTGCAGTAGCTCCTCTTTCCTATTAGACCTTGGGTTTGAGTTATAATGGTAGATTAAGTTTTAACTGCAGACATAAAGCTGCCTCCCTATCTGAAAGTGTAGTTTTATGAACCCACAGTTTTACTATGCAGTTTTCAGTATCTCTTTATGCCCTAATTTCCTTTTTTTCTGGAAGTCTCCAGGTGCTTGAATGTGATTGTTTGTATGAGGTATATTTGGTCAGTGAGGCATGTAATGCATTTATAAATTACATAGTCAAGATTTTGCATAGAAGAATTTTCAGTTTTATTTATATTACTTAAAAAATCACACACTGTCATAAAATAAAATCAGGATTAAACTATGAAATAGAAGAGATTGCACTAAAACTAGTTGAAAGCCATACATCTTTGTATTTCATTCACTTTATGATTCATCTTTGTTAATAGAGCTCTGGTTTCATATATTCTTTGTGACACTGAAGGAAACACATAAAACCTTTTCAGGAGTTTTCCGAAGTGGCTGGAGGACATATGAATAACAACCACAGTTTCAAGTATTTCACCTAATTTTTATAACAAGTTGGTAAATTAAATGTTAGTCTCACCATCACCAATTTATAAATAGTGAGTGATGGTCAACATAGTTAAGGAACTTGATGAAAGATACTCATTCTAGTAATCAATCTAGATGTAAACTTAGTAAGCCTCTTGTGTTCAGTGTGTTTAACATGGGTGCATGCTACACCTTCAGAAGTGTCGTAGATACTATTTCGGGGCTAGTAGCCAATTTAACTATGCTATTAATCTTTACAACAATTCAAGACTGGATCTCTCTCTTGAAGATACTCACAGAGGTTAACTAACAACATCATTACAAACAGGTAGGACTCCTGCTGATGGGTCAATGTTTCCCACTCCAAAGTAAGTAGCCTATTTTTCCCTTGGTAATGAGAGAAAAACCCTTAAAAATCTGTGTAGTGGACAAGTCAGGCAGACCACTTTGGGAAATGGGGTCTAAAGAAGGAACTAAGGTAGAAATGTGAAAATCACAAGGTACTGTTTTCAGGAATGCCTTGCTCTTTTAGTTTAGTTCTTACTTTTTAGTCTGAAAATGGCTTTTCTGTATTTTACACTTTAGTGTGCAGAAATACCTTTACTTGTCTGCTAAGCCTGGCTGGGTCAGGCAGAAGTTCTCGGAAATATATTGATTTTGTGTTAAGCCATCTCAGATAAATTGACAGTGAGTTGAGAAAGGATTTTCTTTGTTCCAGAGCTCTACAAAGGTTGTTGTTTTATCCTAGAAAGTAAACATGGCATTAGAGGGTAAAATTTGCAATAAAGACCAACACTATATTTAATGCATATGATAACAGCAATGTGAGAGGAAAGTATGCATTTTGGGTCCTGCTTCATCTCTGATCATCTTGTGAAATGGAGGGACCACTTGCCTTCTCTGAAATTTAGCTTCTAATGGGTAAATGGGGAGATGAATGCTATTCTCTAAGTTTAAGCTATATTAACCTGTGAAATCATTAGAAGCAGGTAGAAAAAGCTTATATTTACAGAGGAAAATATTGAATATCAAATATCAAATTAGACATAAGAGCTCTATGAATGGCTATATGAGGACACTTCAAAAAGTTCATGGAACATTGTATATACAGTAAGTTTATTTTGATTCCAAATATTCTTGAAATCCATGCATATAAGGGGCCTTCAAAAAGTTCATGGTAAATGCAAAGTTTAAAAGCTATGCGTAGAACTCAAATGTTTTTTTCCAAAATAAACATACCTTTTAATTCAATTTTCCATGAACTTTCATGATGCACTTGTATTTATTAAATGTCATAATTAAGATGACTTCAATTGAGACAATTGCTTAGACATGGTTTAAAGTACTTTGTGCTAAACATCAGAGAATATTACAAAAGGAATACAATAATGCAGTTATTTAACTTGGGTGCATTTGTCAGATGAATTAATAATGGAAAACATGTTGATATAAATGATATATGTATCAGAAGATGCTGCCCAGCAATCCCTTGTAAGGCACACATTAAATATTTATGCTCCAAAAGGCACACCATCCATGATTTTGTATTTTATCTTCATAAGTATATACAGCCAGTTCTACCAAAATGCATATTTTGATAAAAACCCATTTTCACGCAACTGAAGTATTAGACTACAATTCGAATAGAATAGAAATTTCGTGTTTTCTGATGCGTGATTTTATTTCTGAGAAACATCAGGTGAACTCAGATAACTGCATCCAGCCAAAATGAGCTGTGTAGAAATGCTCAAAAGATACACATGCACAGACCTCAAACATGTGCTCCATGGTTAACAGTATGTGCCATTCAGTCACGTTATGTTTTGTAATGTTTTGCATTTGTGAGAAATACATATTTATACATACACACACATCAACATTCCAGATGTATAATCTTGATCCCAGAGTATGAAAAATGAAATTTTAGATAATGAGCAAAATACTGAAATTTAAGTATTTTGGAAGAAACTATAGAAATTTTGGTATCTCTAGCCACCAGAACAAAAATAATTTATATTGTAAATCAACAGAGAAAATAAAACCAAAATAAAAGAACAATTTCAAGTCTTGCAAATTCCTAATAACACGGACTAAAGAAATAAAATGAACACATCAAATATAAAAATATTATTAATACATGTGTACATACATACATAAGAATGTTTTGAGTAAAAGACTCAAAGGACAACTAACAAAGATTCAAGAACCACTGTTTGTACAATCAAAGCAAAAATGCCATGCATATATGAAAGACCTAAATTGCTAAACCCATTGAAGAAGTGACTAATGCCAGTGCTAAATATGGCTTGTTTTGTAATTTCAAGGTCACCATAATTTCAAGTCTTCATCTGCTGGATTAAGCCACAGCACCTAAGGGAAACCTGAGGAGGGAAAAATTTACTGCCATTGTTCAAAAATTATATAAAGTAAAAGGCTAGACATTGCAAATATTCCTCAAAGGATCTACATCTCAAGAGATGAAATATATGCCTAAGAATATGAATAATACACATATAATTTATTATTATATGATATATAAAGTGTAATAAAAGCAATAGAAGGTAGCCCAAGTCCTGGTGCCCCTGCACCCATGTGGTAGACCGGAAAGAAGCTCCTGGCCCCTGACTTCTGATTGGCGCAACTCCAGCCATTGCAGCCATTTGGGGAGTAAACCAGCAGATAGAAGACCTCTCTCTTTCTTTCTCTCTCTCTCTCTCTTTCTCTCTCTCTCTCTCTCTCTCTCTGCCTTTGCCTTTCAAATACATAAATAAATCTAAAAAAAATTATAGGCAATTTCAGATAGTGCTCCTTCCAACACTTTACAAAAACTTACAAGCTATTTAGTGCTGACACTTTCTGAAGAACTCTCAGGTCTTTTTGAAGACAATGAGATATTTATTGTAGTATTTATTCATTTCTAAATGATTCAATGTATGTAAAACAGTGCTACCATTTATTAAAAAAGTATATTTTAAAAATGTGTGCCACTAAGGATATTTCCTCACATATTTCCATAAACACTAAGACTGTGTATTTTATATAGCAATGGCATTTAAAAATTTACTAATATGTAGAACAGATTTCATGTGATGTGTTTCATAGGTACAATTCTAGGAAGAGAACCATGTTTTCCTCCCCATCTCTCCCTCAGTCCCACTCCTTCCTTCATTTATTTTTTTTTTTTTTAGTTTTTGCAAAAACATAACTTCTTCTTTTTTTTTTTGACAGGCAGAATGGATAGTGAGAGAGAGAGACAGAGAGAAAGGTCTTCCTTTTGCCGTTGGTTCACCCTCCAATGGCCGCCACGGCTGGTGCGCTGTAGCCAGCGCACCACGCTGATCCGAAGGCAGGAGCCAGGGCTTCTCCTGGTCTCCCATGGGGTGCAGGGCCCAAGCACTTGGGCCATCCTCCACTGCACTCCCGGGCCACAGCAGAGAGCTGGCCTGGAAGAGGGGCAACCGGGACAGAATCCGGCGCCCCGACTGGGACTGGAACCCTGTGTGTCGGCGCTGCAAGGCGGAGGATTAGCCTATTGAGCCACGGTGCCAGCCGCAAAAACATAATTTCAATTCACTCTATAATCAGAGGCTTAATGCACCACTAACCATAATATTCAACAGATAAAAAGCAGAAGGACCACAGTTCTACAGAAGTATAAACAAAGTCTAAAAGAGTAATGAAAGTAGAAAATGTCCATTTCATTTCTACACGTTTTTGTAGTCTATATTAACTACAGCATATGAGAAAAAACATATATTTTTTTTTTTGGAACTGGGTTATTTCACTGAACATAGTTTCCAATTGCATCCATTTTGTTGTAAAAGACAGCATTGCATTGCATTTATGGCAGTGTTGGTGTTATGTATTGTATATATACCAAAATGATTGTATCATATCATCTATTGATGTCAACCTGTGTTGATTCCATATCTTAGCTATTGTGAATTGAGCTACAATAAACATGAGAGTACAACTAATTCTTTCATATGGAAGTTTCCTTTCTTTTTGGTAAATTCCCAGGAGTGGGATTGGACTACTGGATCATATGGTAGCTACATTTTCAGATATCTGAATAATCTCCATACTGCCATCCACAATGGTTGTACTAGTTTACATTTCCTGCAACAGTGTGCAGGAGACCTTTCCATCCACATCCTCACCAGCATTTATTATATTTTGATTTTTGGTCCAAAGCCACTTTAGCTAAAATGTGGTGAAACCTCACTGTGGTTTTGATTTGCATTCCCCTGATGGCTAGTGATCCTGAGCAGTTTTTCATGTATCAGTTGGCCAACTGTATTTCATCCATTGAAAAAGGATGTCCATTTGCTTTGCCCATTTCTAACCTGAACTGTCTGTTTTGTTGTTGCTGAGTTTCCTGAGAAATGTATAGATCCTGGACATTAATCTTCTATCATTTGCATAGCTTGCAGTATTTTCTCCCTTTCTGTTGATTACATTCTCACTTCAGTGAATGTTTCTTTTGTTGTGCAGAAGCATCCTAGCTTGATATAATACCATTTGTCTATTTTTGCTTTTAGTGCCTGTGCTTCTGGGGCCTTTTCCATAAAGTCTTTTCCTATGCCAATCTCTTGCAGAGTTTCTGCAATGTTTTTCTTGGATAATATTGAATGTAAAGGGACTAAATTCTCCAACTAAAACATACAGATTGGCTGAATGGATTTGAAGCAAAACCATAGATATACCTCCCACAAGAAACCTACCTTACCAGCAAAGAAACACACAGACTGAAAGTGAAGTGATGGGAAATAAATTCCATGCAAATGGAAATCTAAAACAAGAATGAGTTCATATCCTAATACCAGACACAATAGATTTCAAGTCAAAAACTGTTACATGAGAAAAAGACCATCATTATGTAAAATCACAGCAGGAAGATATGACTATTGTAAATATATATACACTCAATGATAGAGTATCCAGTTATTTAGAACAAATGCTGGGACTGGCGCTGTGGCATAGCAGGTGAAACTGTCGCCTCTAATGCCGGCATCCCACATGGGTGCCGATTCAAGACCCGGCTGCTTCACTTCTGATCCAGCTCTCTGCTTTGGCCTGGGAAAGCAGCAGAAGTTGGCCCAAGTCCTTGGACCCCTGCAACCGTGTGGGAGACACAGAAGAAGCTCCTGGCTTCAGATCAGCCCAGCTCTGGCTGTTGTGGCCATATGGGGAGTGAACCAGTGGATGGAAGATCTCTCTCTCTCTCTGCCTCTCTGTAGCTCTGTCTTTCAAATAAGTATATATATATATATATATGTGTGTGTGTGTGTGTGTGTGTGTGTATATATATAAAAATTGATGTAAAGTGAGACACGGGCTCCTATACAATGATAATGGGGAGTAGCAGTCAACTTTCATCAATGGAAAGAACAACTAGACAAAAAAAAAACAAGAAAAAACAGAGATAATCTTCACTATGAATCAAATGGACTTAATTGATATCTACAGAACATTTCACCCCACAGCTGCAGAATATACATTCTTCTCATTAGTGCAAGGAACTTTCACTAGGATGGACCATGCACTTGACCATAAGTGAGTCTCAACAAAATTAAAAAAAAATCAGACATATGTCCTTTTAAACAACAATAGAATGAAGCTGGAAATTAACAGTTTAATAAACTAGAAAATATACAAACACATCGAGATTGAAAACCATGCTTCTGAATGAATAGTGTGTCATTGAAGAAATCAAAAGAGAAATCAAAAAATTCCTAGAAATGAATGAAGATTGTTTATTTTTAAATATTTGTTTGAAAGGCTGAGTCACAGAGATGGAAGGAGAGACAGACAGAGAAAATTATCTTCCATCCTTTGCTTCACTCCCCAAATAACAGCAACAGACAAGGCTGGGTTAGGCAAACCTAGGAGACAGGATTCCCAATTGTATCTCCCATGTGGGTGGCAGGGGTTCAAGCACTTAGGCCATGTTTTACTGCTTTCCCAGGAGAATTACCAAGGAGCTGTATCAAAGTGGTTCAGCTAAGACTTGAACTAACGCTCATATGGGATGCCCATGTTGCAAGTTGTGGCTTAACTCACTGTACCACAACACGGATCTCTACAAACATTTTTAATAATGAATAACTCTGTAAAATTAAAAGTAAAGAAAAAGAAAAAAAAGTTATCCACTACAACCATTCCACACCTTAGACTTTTTCAGATCTATGGATTTGAATTTAAACATTGTAAAACATTGTTTCAAATTCAACGCATATATTGGGGAGACCATTTGGTCTCATAGATCAGATACCAATTAAGATGTTCATATCCCATATTGGAGGGCTTGGATTTGATTCACAGGTTTGCTACTGATTGCATATTCTGCAAATAGCAACACTGTGAGATAACAGGTGTTAGCTTATGTAACTGGGTTACTGCCACACATATGGGAGACCTAGATTGAGTCCCTGGCTCCCGACTTTGCCAACCACTTCCCCACTGCTGCCTTGCTGTCCACCAGAACCACTGTTGGAATTTGGGAGTGAACCAGTAGATAAGAGCTCTGTGTGTCTGTGTGTCTCTCTTCTTTCTCTGCTTCTTAAGCAAATAAATACATACAAGTAAGAGTGTATTGATTGTTATTTCATGTGAACTTTTTCACTTAAAAATATCAGTTATAGTTTCATAAGAAACTCAGAAAATAGACTAGCATATCCATCACTTCATTTTACCAAGAAACATATAAACATATTTTTTTTCTTTTTTAACTTTTATTAATATAAAGAGAACAGATTTTGTGTATTTCATAGGTACAGTTCTAAGAAGATAGCAATACTTCCCTCCCTTCACCTTTCCCTCTCTCAATACCCATCCTTCCTTTCATTTTTTTTCTTTAATTGTTGCAAAGAAATACTTTCAGCCCCCTCTATAATCACAGGCTCAGTTCACCACTAGCCATAATATTCAACAAATAAAAAGTAGGAAGACTGCTATTCCACAGGAGTATAAACAAGGGCTAAAAACAACATCACAAGATGTCCATTTAATTCCTACACATTTTTCTTATTCTATAGGTTTCAGAAAAAACATCACTAAGCATAATGGTTTCCAGTTACATCTGTTTTGTTGCAAAAGAAAGGATTTCATCTTTTTTATGGCTGAATAGTATTCCATATAAAACCCACAATGAAGGCCGGCACCGCAGCTCACTTGGCTAATCCTCCATCTGCAGCGCCATCACCCTGGGTTCTATTTCGGGAAGGCAGTGGAGGATGGCCCAAGTGCTTGGACCCTTACCCGCATGGGAGACCAGGAGGAAGTATCTGGCTTCTGGCTTTGGATCGGTGCAGCGTGCCGGCCGTGGTGAGTGAACCAACAGAAAAGGAAGACCTTTCTCTCTGTCTCTCTCTCTCTCACTGTCTAACTGTGCCTGTTAAAAAAAAAAAATGAGATTTCACCTCACCTCAGTTAGAATGGCTGCCATCCAAAAATCAAAAAATAAATAAATAAATACTGGTGAGACTGTGGGGAAACTTGTACCCTAATACAGTGTTGGTGAAAATATAAAATAATACAACCACTAATGAAGACAGTATGGAGATTCCTCAGAAACATGAACATTCATCTACCATATGATCCAGCCATTCCACTCCTGAGAATTTACCAAAGAAAATGAAATCGGCTTATGAAAGAGTTATCTGTACCCTGTGTTTATTCCAGCTCAATTCACAATAGCTAAGATTAGGAATCCACTTAGATACCCATCAATAATTAGATAATTAATTCAAGTACATTACATATGGCTCGACTGAAATTCTCTTTATAGTGTTCTTTAAGCAGTTGTTGTGAAATCATGCTCCTGGGAGAGCAGCATCAACACTGCCTGAGAATTTGTTAGAAACACAAATGATCTGGGCCGGTGTTGTGGTGTAGCCGGTAAAGCGGCTGCCTTGCAAAGCCAGCGTCCTATCTGAGTGCCAGTTTGAGTCCCAGCAGCTCCAATTCCCATCCTGCTCCCAGTAATATCTTGAAAAGGCAGCAGAAGGTCACAAAGTGTTTGGGTCCCTGCCACTCACAAGGGAGACCTGTTTGAAACTCCTGTATCCTGGCTTTGGCAGGTACCAGTACTGGCCATCATGGCTGTCTGGAGAGTAAACCAGCAGATGTAGGATCTCTCTCTTTCTTCCCCCAACCCCCTCCGTAACTCTGACTTTCAAGTAAATAAACAAATGTTTAAAAGAAAAAAACACCCAAATGGTAAGACAACATCCCCCATTTACTAACTGAGAGCTGTAAAAGGAAGGCCCAGTGATCTATCTGCGTTTTAACAAGATTCCTACATGATTCTGATACCTATGTATGCACATAAATAAAAACACTGGATTCAGCCACAGCAAAGGTAACCCATTAATAGATTTTCATTACACTACCTGTTACTCAAAGTGTAGTTTGTGATACTTTCCCCTGACTATATAACTATGCTTATGTTACATAAATATCAAAATATTTCTCTATCCTCAACAGTTTTGAGGGTTATTTAAATAATTGGTAATAATAGAACACTAAGATCAAAGCATGGCACAGAGAAAGTGCTCAACACAAGTAACATAACATTTTAATTCCAGTCTAAACATCTTGTTTTATGAATATAACAGACTCTTTTTAAATACTTATTTTTCATATTTTTATTTGTAATTATAGCATCTCCATCATAGGTGCTCCTGAACAATAAAAGATTACACAGGGATTAAGAATGGACAAGAAATGTGAGAATCCACATGTCACAGGTAGAGTTCTCTGGGAGAGACTGAGAAGGACTCAAATTGATCAACACCTTGGAAGGGAGAGGAAAGAAGCAGGAGATGGACATAGGAGTAGTTAAGTTTTGATGCTGGCTTGAAGGCAACCGTGACCAGCCTCTTTGGGGAAGCCCTGGAGCTCACACAACAGCTAAAGGTGCCCTTCCTGGGGCTGAATTGCCTTCTTTAATGAAACCCCCTTCATCATTGATTGGATGTGAGCATCCAGGAGAAGGGCACGGATGTGGTTAAGGAAGTTCTCCACTGTTAAAGCCACCCCGAAGGGGCTCTCAGGGAGTTTGTCTGCCAGAAGCATCCATTACATCAGAGACAGCTAGTCTTTCTTGAAGGAGGGATCTGAATAGCAGATATGTTTTAAAAGTAGGAAATATATGGTGTCGTGTTGTGGTACAGCTGCCACCTGCAACACCTGCATCCTATATAAGTAGTGGTTTGAATCTTGGCTGTTCCATTTCTGATCCAGTTCCCTGCTAATGTGCCTGGATGTTGTTCCAAATACCCTTAAAAGTTACATAAGCTTTATCATAATTTCCACAGAAGAAAGGGAATTAAAAATGAATAGCACTCATTTTTTTCATTGAATCCTTAAGTGTGCCAAACATGGGTCCTTTATGTAATGTTAAACAGAGATTGTGATCCTTTCTATAAGAATGATAGAAACTGAAGTACCAGAAATGTGTGACACCAGTCTTTGTTCAGTTGTGCCCGAGCATGGATTGAATATTGTGGGTGCTATATCTGTTCTGTGGGTCAATATTTTATTATTGGAGATTTATAGGGTAAGTAAAATTCTTTCTCCCTTCAATAAACCAAACAAAATATCATAGTAAAGATTTATGAAAGTGAGGCATTCCATTAATATGGCATTTTAACTATGGAGAAGGAAAATCAGAATAACTTTTTTACTAAATATTAAACAGCACGTAATACAGAAAAGACAAAATTTCTTCACAAAACAGAGTACTTTTATAAAAATTCTAAATGTCTATGGCTTAGCAAATTTGTATTATAAAACTGGAAGTTAGGGAGAATTATATTTTTGTATTCATGATACTTAGCTGTCAACTGCCTCATGATCTGTGGTCTTAATCAACATCCTGATCTACTCCTTAATGGGCAGAGGGCTGCATACTGTGTAGCTACTCCCAATTCCCAGAGAACAATTCTTTGCCTGTTCTATCTGATCCAAGAAAAATCTAGACATGAATTTCTGAATAATTCCACTGTATGTGAAATCGTGCTTTTGATTAGATGTTTCTGTGAAAAGGTTATCTTATCAAACTAACAAATGAACTGCAGCACAGGCTGACAGACTGCATGGCAGGAAATGGCTTGTGCCCCATGGCTCAATTAAAAACCAGCCAATAGGAGGGCTGGAAGCAAAGCGAAAGGTGATTAATTGATTGCCATGTCACAGTAAGCAAGTGAACTCTCATTGCCCAAAATGTGAGTTGACACTCCAAATGAGAATAGGAGAGAGGCAAAACAGGATGAAAGCTATCAGACTGTAACAGAGAATAACAGAGAAACAAGTAAGGGCTCAGTTAAAGAGAGTGAGGAAGTACTTCCAAGGAAATACACATTCACCCCATTTGATTTGATAACAGTTCCTATCTTAGCCTCTCTTTCTCTTCTTATTTCCTAACTTAACAAAATTCCAGCATGTGAAAAGTTAGATTTCTGAAAGAAAGTTCTTCAAAAAACACAAGCAGAAGGGTTTGAGTTTCATTAGTATTTTGATGGGTTTTAATATAAAGCAAAGAAAAAAATAATAAACTGTCAGCATCTGAAGAGATAGATCTCTCCCACTTTCCCTAAAGTAGAGCAGGATCCAGTATTTTGTTCTACGAAAGAAGTCCTCCTTCAGACATTCCCATTGCTCTACTGAAAGCGAAATCTGCTTCCCAAACAGCAAGCAGATCTTCCTGAACTGCCTACTGACTAATGCGGCGTCATGTAAAAAGGCATTGGAATGAAAACCAAAAGACAGAAAAAAAAGTGAAGAAATGAGAAGAGAGGAGAAGAAGGGATCAAAGGAAGGGTTAGAAGGCTGTGAAAGGAGGAACAGAGAAGGAATGTGTTAAAAACAGTTTAACATAGGAAGATTGTATTTTATTACTTACAACCTGAACGGAATGGTGAAGAAGCTGCCAAAAATATTGCAAATGATAGTGACAATGACAAAAAAGCAAAAAAAGGGAAAGATTTAAGGCCTTTTCAAAGTACAAAGATAAGGAGAAAATCCCGAGAACAAATTCAAGCTTGTACTATGAAATGCATAGGGCTCAGGTTACTGCATTCTTCTTATGTCCATATATCAGCTCACGTTTTGACAGGGGAAGCAGAACAAAAACGAGGAAATAAACTATCCACATTGTGATTAATATATACAGATATAAGTTCTCAAGAGCACCAGGCTCTCAGTGAGCATTTATCATGCTCCAGCTTTCAAAAAGAGCCAAATCACTTCTTTAATCCAGAACCAGTGAAAAATAGGGAGACTCCTGGGGAAGACATTCACCTAAAGGACTTTACTGGAAATATAACTTTAGTCATCATAGTGTTACTTTAAATGCCTTTCTGGACCTTACTTTGGTTAATTTTTAAGACAGCCTATTGAAACTAGCCACATTCCAGTATATTCATCTCAGTTACATAAAAACAAATTAATTGTGAAAATGTAGCATGTTGACTCCAATCTATTCCTAATCTTGTGTTTGGGTATATCAGTTATTGTATACAGTCTGAGCAACCAGAGAATTTTATTCTACAGAGTGTCTATGATTCAGTTAATGCATAAATATGACTTTGTCAGTACGGTTATTAGCTTACTGAAGTAAGACTTGAACAGTGACTTTTTTAAATATCAAGGAGTAGGAATAAATATTTCAATAACATGGTGTTATTCTAATATATTGAGCACCTGTATTTCTAACAATTATTTCTACATTTTCTATATTTAATCTGTCTGAACTATTACTTCTGTCTCTGAATTATCTCCTTTACAATCTGTAGGTGACAGCACTGATGGCTTAAGTAATTGGGTTCCTGTCACATGCTTATGAGACCTAGCTCCAAGTGCTGGCCCTGGCCTAGCTCTAGTAGTTGGCAGTAGTTGGGAATAAACAAATGGATGGGCTCTCTCTCTCTCTCTCTGTCTTTCCCTGCACCCTCTCTGTCTCTGTTTTTCTGACTCTTAAATAAATAATTTAAATTTTTTAAAAATTAAAATGTTCTGACAAGAACAGATAATACTTATTGGATCATTTTAAGGTTATTGTATGAATTCAATTCATAACGCAGATTTTCATTCAAATCTAGTATATGTAAAACTGGAAAACATAAAGTGTCCCTTTGTTCATTTTCATCTTTTTAATAATTGTTTAGAAGTTTCTGATATATTACAGTAAAGAAAGAAAATATTAAAAACAAATATTGCAAAGCTCAGAATTGGAAAACAGTTGAACTTTATTTCACATTTTGATAAAAGACGTAGACCTAATATAAGTATTTTAAATATTTAAGAATAACCCCATTTCATAGTATAAATTAAGAAAATTGGAGTTTATAAAGTGAAGTAGGCACTGAGAGAAACTTTAACAATCTTGATCAGAGAAATATGAATTGCTAGAATAGTAATTTATCACATATTTTACCTCCTTAATCCATCCAATTCCTTATTTAATGTTCTTAATAAATACAGTTAATATGTTTTAATGTTATTGTATTTTTATGTGAGTTTATTATATTTAATTATATGTAATTACCACAAAAATAATCTTATCAACATATTCCTCTATAGTAACATCTTAATCAATGTAACCTTACATTTTATTGAAACATGTTTGGCCTGTTATTCAATGCAAAATATAACTAATTTTACTTGTTTGTTGTTTGAAACGATCCAAAAACATCAAGACAGAAAAAACTGACCAAAAATCAAATTCTTTAAAAGTAATGTTACAGTTTTGACCATGTGCTTTAAACTAAAATGTCTCCCTATTTTTTGCCACATTCAGAAACAGTTAACTCTTATGGCATTTGGAATAGATAAGAGACATACTTAAGAATAGCATAATAACCAACTGACTCCCCAAACTAAATAAATTTTATCTACACTCTATATGCCAAGTAATTTTGTAGGCACTAGAGGAGACTCAATAAAAATATAGATTTCATTTAGACAAGCAATCTAATTTCAAAAAAATATATTTAGCCCTAAGATAAAGTACACATCTGAATTTGGAAATATACCTATTTGTCCTATATTTAATTTTATATGATTAGGAAACTGTTCCAGATCACTGGGGAGTGAGTAGAAGAGGAAAGTGTAGTTTGCATGAGACAGAAGAGATCCTGAATTCAAAGACCAGCCACGAAAGAATGTGAAGCGTTCTCAGAAATGAAAGATTTCTTTCCCCCAAACACTAAGTTTTCTACTATAATATAATAGGATATAATATAATATTGTGGGGTAGAACTTTAGTCTGTATTGCCATGCGGAAGGTTTTTAGTTGATACTCAATTAAAACACGCTAAATGAAGTTTAAAGTCAGGTATTATTTGGAAAAACAAGTACACTATTGTAAAATAGAGAACAAAAAGTAATCTTGTTGTGTTCATACGTTAGCCCAACATTATCAGCTTCACTTTTAACTCACACAGAAGAATAAATATTTTACCAGGCTCCTTATCCCTCCCCATTAAAATAATAGAGAGGCAATTGGCAATATTGAGGGTTTTCTTTTTGCCATTAAAGAAAACTTTTACATAAAACAATGCTAAGTTGTTGAGAGAATTTTCTTCTATATTACTGTATTGAGATTTGTTTCTCATCCCAGCCTAATGAAGTGTCACTTTAAGATAGAAAAGATTGTCAGCTTCTATTAACAGTACAAGGGACAAGGTACTCCTCATTTCATCCCTGAGTTACCCTTTGTTTTTTAACTCAGAGGCATATGATTTCATTTACTTTTTCTGTTTCAGTATTTAATGTTAGCTAGGTAGCTTGCAATTAGAATGCAATGGTAAAGACATTAGTAAAGCTAACACTACTTTAACTAATGTGTATATATATATATATATATATATTCAAGATTAAAAATGTTAAGCAATAGTTACAAAGCACTCATAAGAACTCAGTATCATCTCTTCTCATCAAAGTCACTTGTTCATCCAATAAAATGGAACCCTCTAATGCAACATCAATTTGATGTACCAGTGCTCAGTATAACGTCTTATTCTTTGTTGGGTTGGGTCAGATGGTTGTTGTGGCACAGAAGATTAAGCCACTGCTTGATACAACCTTATCCCAAATCAGATAGCACATTAGAATCCTGGCAGTTCTACTTGCAGTCTCACCTGGGTGGGACAGATGATGGCTCAAGTATTTGTGCTCCTGCCACCCATGTGGTAGACCCAACTAGAATATGGGACTCCTGGCTTTGCCCTGATCCAGACCTTGCTGTTTTCTGGCCCCGCCCTGGATGGTGCGTGCATTTGGGATGTGAACCAGCAGACAGAAAATTTCTCTCTCCCCTTTATCTTTCAAGCAGTTAGAAAGAAACAAATAAGCATTAAAAAGAAGCTTATACCTCTATAGGTGATGATACTGATCAGAAGGTGGTATGAGTGGATTGGTTTTTCACTGTGTAATTGTTTTGACAAAACTAAAAATCTACTAGACTACAGAGTAGTGTGGTTGTAAGCTCGAATTATGTTGTGCTCAGAGGGTGAGATTTAACATTTTTTGACTATAGATATATGAAGAACTACAAAAAGTTCATGGAAAATTCTCACTATCATTTTAAAATCAATTCCATTTTATTTGAAATGCAGAGAGACAGAGAGAGAAAGAGAAATAGAGAGTTCTTACATCTACCAATTTACTCTCCAATTCTGCATATTAACCAGGATCAGCACAGGATAGAATTCAGGCTCCGGAATTCCATCTGGATCTCTCTCGTGGATAGCAAGGACCAAAATATTTGCACCACCACCCACTGTTTCCCCAGGTGCACATTAGCAGGAAACTGGATCAGAAGCAGAGTAACTATGACATAAATGAATCATTCTGATATTAGATGCAGTCTTTGGAAGCCACATCTTCTGTGCCAAATACCACCCCCCCCAACACACACACACATACACACACATTATCTATTAATTCTACTTTTCTGCAAACTTTTTGAAATGCACACACAACTCTTTTAAATTCATGGAGATGTTGAAGAGCATCACAACTTCAATTATTTTTACTGTCAGTATGCCAACAATATGCCAAGGCTTATCCTCATTTGTGTTTATTACCTACCTTTATTTGCTTTTGCAACTGTCAAACACTTACTGAAAGCTTATTTTCTAATATTTTAATAAATTATCCCTGTGCTTTTCAAGCATTCTCATAAAAGTGGGAAAATAATTATTTTGGCTAAATTCATTTGAAAAAATGATCTGTGTACATAGATCTTAATTTTTCTTTTGAAAATATTTTATTTTGAATAAAGCATAAAGTACTGCATCAAAAGACAAAATTTGCCTCTTTAAAATCTAAAGGAAAATGCTTTACATATTTTATTTTTTGTATGAAAATATTAACAGAGCAATTTGTTTTATAATTACTAGTCTATTGATATAGTATTTCACATTTCAGCTTTCCATATTCAGCAGGCTTTTGTTTTTCTGAATAAATTGCTTACAATAAGTGTAATAATTTTAGGAATAATCTTAGATACCTGGACTGAAAGACTTTCAATGCTAAAAACCAAACATGGAGTATAACATTGTCTAAGCAAGCTCAAATAATAGTGGACAAAAGCAGACATTGCTCATTGTCTACACAACATCCATTCCTCTTTTTCCTAACAAAACCTCTTCATTGATATCACCCATATATAGCTCAGGGTATGTATGATCAGTCTCAGGAATCATTCCAATTGGTGTGTTTTCAGTGACTGTCTAAAGAACAATGTGGTTAAATAAAGGATAATGAATTATAAAGAGATTTTAGACCACACTGGAGATCTTAAGCAAGTGCTATTGGAGAAAGCAACTGTAAAACTCTCCTGTGGGTGAGAAAGAACCTGATTGCTTTGGACTTTTCACTGTTCCTAATAGAAAGAAGTTATAGATGAAGCCAACACTGTAGGTGGCCAAATGCAAACTGGAAGAAAATAAGATATTAAAAACAGCATAGGATGCATTGGGCAGGTGATTGACACAATGCTTAAGTCACCTCTTGATAGGCCCTTAACCCATAATTGTATCCTGCATCTACTTAAGATTCAGCTTTCTGCTATTTTGCATCCCTGGGTGTCAGAAGATTATACTTCAAATACTCGGGTCCCTGTTACTCAAGTGGGAAGACATAGATGCAGTACCAGGTTCCTGAACTAGGTCTGGAAGATTCCTGGTTATAGCAAGCTTTAGAAGAGTAAACCGACAGAAGGAAGATTTTTAAAAATGGTTTCTCATATATACAAACTTTAAACCTTATTCTCTCTCTTTTAAAAAAAAAAGTATGTATTTATTTGAAAGGCAGAGTTCCATAGAGAGTGACAGACAGACAGATAGACAGACAGACACACACACACACACACAGAGAGAGAGAGAGAGAGAGAGAGATATCTTCCATCTGCTGGTTCATTCCCAAGATGGCCATAACCAGCAGAGTTGGGCTGACCCAAAGTAAGGAGCTAGGAGCCAGGAGATTCTTCTGGGTCTCCCATGTGGGTGCAGGGTCTCAAGTACTTGGGCCGTCTTCCACTGCTCTCCCAGGGAGCTGGAATGGAAGTGGAAGAGCCGGAACTCTAACTGGTGCTTATATGGGATACTGGTGGCTCATGCAGTGGCTTTTGTTTGTTTGTTTGTTTTGGTAAAGATTTATTTATTTATTTATTTGAAAGCGTTATATTGAAAGAGAGAGAGAGACTGAGGGAGAGAAAGAGAGAGAGGTCTTCAATCACTGGTTCACTCCCCAAATGGCCGCAACAGCTGGAGCTAGGCTGATCTGAAGCCAGGAGCCAGGAGCTTCTTCCTGGTCTCTCACGTGGTTGCAGGGGCCCAAGAACTTGGGGACTCCTCTGCTGGTTTCCCTTGCATATTAGCAAGGAGCTGGATTGGAAATGGAGCAACTGGGATTAGAGCTAGTGCCCATATGGGATACTGGCGCCACAGGCCTGGGCTTTAACCCACTGGGTCCTGGCCCCATAGTGCTGCCCCAGTTCACTCTATCTGTAGACACTTTATTAGATATCAATTCTTTTATTTTAAGATGATATCTATTTCCATTTTTTGATGATACGTACCACAAAAGCTACTTTCTCTAACACATTTCTATCCTGTATTTAAGAGTTTAAACTATAGTTGAGAAAAATCATAAAATGCCTTCTATTTAATTTTATCTATTACTATTGTAAAAGTCTTTCTTCTCTGTTTTACCAATTCCTCAACTCATTAAAATATTGAACTACTTTTAAGCAGTTTTTCAATTAAGCATCAAGAGGATTCTAGGCAAGTATGTTTTCCAGATTCCAATAGTAGGAATATTGATTCTCATATACTACTACATTGTAATATTTGGAATTGATAGCACTTTCAACTGTGAATATAATTGGTAGCAAACAATGTTGTCTCTATGTAGGTGTTTATTTGAAAATTAGTAATTAACTTTGCTTGAAACATATTAAGGACTTTAACAATTGGTTAATTCCTGATAATTCACTCCCTCTGCTTTGTGTACTGCAGTAAAACAAAATTCTACAAATTGGCCCTAAAGGAAAATAATCAAAGAGGAATAATATAAGGCTTAGGTCATACACTGATATATAAATTGATATGGCCTACCAAATGGATTCCAGTTTGAGTTCCGGCTGCTCACTTCTAATACAGTTCCCTGCTAATGCGCCTTGGAAAGCAGAAGATAACAGTACAAGTATCTGGGCCACTACTACCCATGTGGGAGACCTAGATTGAATTTCAGGATCCTGGCTTTGGCCGGACCAAGCCCCTGCTATTGTGGCCATTTAGGGAATGTACCAGTAGATGGAAGATCTCTCTGTTTCTCTCTGTCTTTCCCTCTCTGGATATAACTCTGCCTTTCCAATAAATAAATAAATGAAAAAAATGTTTTAAAAACTGACAGTTGGGGCTGGCATTGTATCAGAGTGGGGAAAGCTGCTGCCTGTGATGCCAGCATTTCTTATGGGCATCAGTTTATATCCCAGCTGCTCCACTTCCCTTCCAGCTTCCTGCAAACTGCCTGAGAAAAGCAACAGAAATGGTCCAAGTCTTTGGACCCTGATACCCATGTTAGAGATCTGGGTGAAACTCTGGACTCCTGGCTTAGGACTGGCCCAGGCCTGGCCATTGTGGTCACATGGGAAATACAGCAGTGGATGGAAGATTCTCTCTCTCTCTCTTACTTTGTAACTTTCAAATACATATTTTTTAAGAGAAGGAAAAATACAATGTAAGCAGAACTATTTTTCCTAACTTACATTTAGAAAGCGATTAATTAAAACAGGTTACTTTCTAATAAGTAAAAACGAAAAAGATTATTTGTAAAACTGCTAAATAAAGTAAACCATTTATTCTACCAAACAATAGAAATGGACGTTTTTAAAGCCAGAATGCTAGATATTTGTTTCTTAACTCCTACTTAACTCCTACTTGGTCTATTTTGTTTTTCTTACCTATATTACTAAAGTAACATATACACTATATACCCTTTGGCACTTGACATTGCTATGCAATGCTATGCACGTGCAATTACAAAGTACCTATACCTACTTGATTCCAATTGCAAGCACTTGTGACTTTGATTGAGGCCTTGCTCTGACTGTGTGAACTTGCTTTCCTCTCCTACCAAGCAAGCAGGAAGTTCCAAGAAGTTACTAGGCTTGTGAAGCAGCCATCACCTGTGATTAATAGGACTTTCTTCCAAATATTTCTGGAGATTGATCACCAGTTGCCTACACTGAAAACTGCTTGAAACTTTGCCTTTACGTGTTACTTCTTCATCATCACAGCTGAGATAAAAAACTTCTGTTCACATTATTTTCTTAGAGTCCACTTCTAGGGTAATGCAACCAAAGACATTTTCTCCATTGTGTGTGTGTGTGTGTGTGTGTGTGTGTATGATTTATCTCTTTGCATCATTGCTTATGATTTTGGCAGGAATAATTCTTATTTTAAGTATGAAAATAGGTCCTCATTTAAAGCAATAGAAGTAGCACATTTTCATTTCCACAGTGATTGGAGCTGAAATGGCCAAGAGACATGATTTTGGATCAGGGCTGTGCTGAGGCCCAAACTAGGAGTTAGGAATTTAATCCAGACCTCCCATGGGTATCAGGAACTTAACTACTTGAGCCATCACCATGACCCGTTAGAGTCTACGTTTCTGGAGACAGTTAAGAACACTGTAGGGAGACAATCACTGGAAGGAGTACAGGTTTGATGCAGAGGACTGTCCATCAAGGTGAACAGCTTCCTTGACAACGCTGAGCATAGAGGTTTCTATTTCTCTCTCATCTTCTCTCAGATGATAGCTGCTCAGGCATGTCCTGCTGCATCTAGATGCTCCTTCTTCTGCAACACCTCCAAAGGCAGCAAAGTTGTTTGTTGGTAGTCTCCTATTTCTCAGTGTTTGTTTCTTAGTTCTAAAGTCCATGTAAGAATGTGAATAAACATAGGTTGGGGAAATCTTTAACCTTGTATCTTAGTTCACTGGTACTCAGTGTCAGGGAAAGCTCTTTACTAACATGGGAAGTTTAGACATTTGAGCATTTCACGATTGAAGTCCAGTGTTTTTTGTCAGGATTTGGGCCAAGGTGACAGGCCTTCTACTAGTCTGTAGTATTAAACAGCTAAACTAGTTCCACCTAACCAGGTTGATGAATGTTGTGGGAAATAAACAGGTAATTATGCACCAAAGAATTTTCAATCTATTAAAATTCAAGGCTGGGCAATTGAACACTAGATTTATTGTCTTACGTAGTAGCAGCTTCAGCAATTTATATCACAGTTAATTATGTCTGCGGTGCCAACTCCCAGTTGAATACTATCTAGAATTTCATAAAAAGCCCACTGCTTTCACTTAGACTGTGAGCATGTAGTGAAGCAACCAGTATCAACATTGGTTCCAAATATCCACAGAGCAAGCTTAATGATAGAATCCTTGGCAATATATATTGATTAGAAAATTGCATGGGTTTAGCATTGTAGATGTTGCCCATCATTTGAACAGGAGAACTTTAGAGGAGGCAAGGGCAAGTGTATTGATAAAATTTTTGAAAGTAAAGGAAGCTTGCAGGTTGCAGTGATGCATGTTTATTCATAGGACTTTAGAAAATTCATGTACTGATCCTTTAAATGCAAATATGAATAAAAACAAGATTCTGTATTTCTTTTCCTTATGTTTATTTTCAAATAGAGTTATGGATGTGGAGTTTGGACAACTGGCTACTTCTTAAATTCACAATCTGGCCACATTGCTCAAAATTTGAGAGTGAATGATGTGGCCATTCTAGATAATGGGTTAATGTTGAGTAATGGGACCAGTTTTGTGGCGACAGGAAAATAACCATAATGAATTTGCCAGCTGTAAATAGTTTAGATTATATTCAATTTTGTGGTCATTCTGCATATAATCATGTCAAATATCGATTATTACCTCACCTTCAGTTTTTGTTTTCCTTTGATTCCATAAAATGTTAATGTGGTTTGGTATTCTTGAATATTTTCCCAACCAACTTAGTTTTCTTCTATGATTCCTATGTAAGGAATCAAGTGAACATAAATATATTCAGATTATATTGATGATTCCTATTCTGTTACCCAGAATGTAAAGTATAAAATATTTTAATAACTTGACTTGTAAAATATAGTTTTGGGGTGGCACTGTGGTATAGCAGGTAAAGCTGTCGCCTGAAGTGCCAGCAGACTATATGGGCACCAGTTCACATCCTGGCTGTTCTACTCTGACCCAGCTGTCTGCTATGGCCTGGGAAAACCGTGGAGATAGCCCAAGTTCTTGGCCTTCTGTACCCGTGTGAGAGACCCAGAAAAAGCTCCTGGCTCCTGGCTTTGTATTGGTGGAGCTCTGGCTGTTGCAGCCATCTTGGGAGTGATACAGTGGATGGAGGACCTCTCTCTCTCTGCCTCTGCTTCTCTATAACGCTGCCTTTGAAATAATAAAATAAATAGATCTCTCTCTCTCTCTCTCTATATATATATATGTATATATAGTTGGGGGTGTGGATTAAGATGGGGGAGTAGGGAGGGAGCTTGCACCTTGAATCTAGGAGAAAACAGTTTAAAAAAATGGAGAGTGCATTCTCAGGGAAGAGTTAGGGAGAAAAAAGCAGGGGAAACTCTAGGTAAATTGGAGGAATGCAGTGGACCTACATGGAGGGCAAATACAAGCACAATGTAGGACTACAGCAGCTGACAGCCTCTGCACCAGTGTTGGAGAACAAGGTGAGACCAGAGTGCAGCAGCCCAAGCTACTGGTGAAAATGCTTCAGGAAGAACCTAGAGGGAATATGGCTTGGAGCCCTGTGGGGGATAGTGTACCCATAAAACTGGAGGAGAAAAAAAAAAACAAATGGGAGGTACATTTTTTTTCTCTCCTCCATCATCTTGCAATGACATCCTGTAACAAGCTGAGAGAGAGCAAGCTCCATTTTGGACACATGTAACAGCTGCGCCAGCTCATGTCAGTGCCCAGAAACCAATCAAGTAGTCACTCCTCTGTCTGGTGGAGAGATTAGACAGTGGGCTGGGTGCTCATGACTGTAGGAGGCTTGTGTGCTGGGACTGTGAAAACACTGAGGTTGTGTGGGAGGACTCAGGGTGTGGCTGGGACATTGGGCAGTCACTGTGGGAGGCTCCACATGATCAGGGCCTGGTGAGAGAAGTTGATGGGAATAAAGCTTATACTGAGGACTGCACAGATCCTTTGTGTGGTTTTTGTGGCAGAGTGGACGAATGATATACTTACTGGGGTGAGCACTTAGGCACTGGTCTCCATGGAGAGGAGTTCAGCTGAATCTAAGTCAACAGACAAGAAGAAACCTCCCCTCTGATTAAAACAAACAAACAAACAAACAAAAACAAACAGGAGATTTACCATTCCAAATCTGGGTGTGTCACCTCAGACACACTCTTCACCCTAGAGCACTGAATAGAGTTCCCTGGCCACTCCCACCACATGCCTCTAGGTATTCCCTGATAGCAGACACTCCACTAATCCTATCAGACATAGTCCAAGGATAAAAGCTACCACAGTGAAAAAGCAAAGAAATCAACGAGTATCCCCACAAATGCCAAATAACAAATGCACCAATCCAAGAAACAAGAAAAAGGAAGACAACGTGACACCCCCAAAATAAAACAATACCTCAATACTACACTGTTTGATGATGAGATTGAAGAAATGCAAGAAATGGAATTAAAAAAAAAAGATCATAGGATTATACAGAATAATCATGAAAATGCATGAAGTAATGAGATCCATACATGACATGGAAGAAAATTTCTCCCCACAAAATTTACATCTTAATGAGAAATCATAATGAAATCTTAGAAATGAAGAATTCAATAGAACAAATTAATAATACAGTGGAGAGCCTTACCAACAGAATCGGTGAAGCAGAAGGAAGAACATCCAACTTAGAAGACAAAGCACAGGAAGTTATACAGTCTGACCAAACCCAAGGAGAAGAAATTAGAAAACTAAAAACACTGTTGGGAATCTACTGTTTAATATCAAACAACCCAACATATTGGTTCTAGGTGTTCCTGAAAGCATGGAAAGAGAGAAAGGATTGGAAGGGCTTTTTAATGAAATAACAGAAAATTTCCCCAATTTGGAGAAAGAAAGGTGCATCTAAGTACAGGAAGCACATAGAACTCCTAATAGACAAGACCAGAAAAGATCTTCACCACGACACATTGTAAACCTTGCCTGTGCCAATGTCTTGCAGGGTTTCCCAAAAGTTCTCTAGTAATTTGATGGTATCAGGTCATAGATTTAGGTCTTTAATCCATTTTGAATGGATTTTCATGTAAGGTATAAGATAGGGGTCCTGCTTCATACTTCTGCATCTGAAAATCCCTCTCTCTCTCTCTCTCTGTCAGACTTTCAAATAACTCTTTTAAAAATAGTAACAAAATAAAATACAGTTATGTTGCTGGGCCGGTGCTGTGGCGTAGTTTGTAAAGTTGCTACTTGCAGTGCTGGCATCCCATGTGGGTGCCAGTTCGAGTTCTGGATACTCCACTTCAGATCCAGCTCTCTGTTAAAGCCTGGGAAAGCAGTAGGAGATGGCCTAAGTACTTGGGCCCCCAGACCCACATGGGAAGACCTAGAAGAAGCTCCAGGTTCCTGGCTTCAGATTGCTGCAGTTCCAGCCTTTGCAGTCAATTGGGGAGTGAACCGGGGGATTGAAGACCTCTCTCTCTCTCTCTCTCTCTCTCTGTTTCTCCATCTCTCTCTGTGCAACTCTTTCAAATAAATAAATGTCATTGAAGAAACTGAAAAAATGTGTTGTAAAGTTAAATTTCTAGTGCTAATTTTAAATGTGAAATTATTTAATCTGGTGAAACTTAATCAATATATGTGCAAAGAGTTCCTGCTAATATTGTGAACAATGATCTAGCTTTTGTAACAAGGAAATATGTTTAGGTCATAGGTTAAACTACAAGAGAAGTCAGAAAGCCTATTACTGTATTACTTAAGAATTCAGATGTCCAACTGTGGGTGATTGCATTAGCTGTGAAGATTCCAGTTGAGACATCTGCATCCCATATCAGAATATCTTGGCACTGCTTTAAATTCCAGTGTGCTGCTAGTGCAAACTCTGGGAGGTAGCAAGGGATGATTCAAGAAATTTATTCCATGCCACCCATGTGGGAGACCCTGATTGAGTTCTTGGTTATGGCTTGATCCAGTCCAGGCCATTGCCGTAATTTGAGAGTGAACCAGCGGATAAGAGTTCTTTGTCTGTTTCTGTGTTTCTCTGCCTTTAAAATGAATCAATGATTGAATAAAAATTTTAAAAAGATCAAGCTTCCAAACTAACCTCCTCCTTTTTTTCCTTTCTCCTAACTCATTTTGGCCTTGCCTGGAGGGTGACAGATCCTGTAATTCAATTATAATTTTTATTTAGAAATGTAAGGATGCAATTGATAGGACACAAACTATTATATAAGTCTGAGATAGTGGGGACTATATGTCCAAATGGTAAATATTTGTCCCTCTGTGAATGAGGTCATAGAAAAAATAGCAATGGCTGCGTATGTTGAAGAATCACTAAGATCAATTCTAAAACCTCACTGTCATTAAACTCTTAGCTTATGCAGATGTATGCCAATAATCAGGTTCAGGACACATGACAGATATAACAATAGAATAAATAAACTAACAGTCAAAGTCATTGCTTCTCATTAGCTGTTCAAACAAATGGGAGTTCATTAAATGAAAAGAAGTAGGGGGAAAAAAAAAAAACCTCTGGGAGATTGCCTACCCGTGGACATCTTTTAGAATAGATGGAATTAATTGGAAATAATTACAATTCTCTGCTTATTTCTGAATAAACAAGCACAACTCAGAATCCTGCGGGGAACTGATTAACATCCTCTGATGTGTGTTAATATACAGAGCACATATTCAAAAACGTATAGGCTTTAGTCACGCTAAGAGAGGACCAGCAATTGAATGGAACAAGGAAAATTGGAGATGGACGTGGAACCCTACTTTGTGCACGTAAAGGCTTGATATTGACTACCAAAGAAAAAAATGTTTGGGCTGACATTGTGGCGTAGCAGCTTAAGCTGTTGCCTGCAATACTGGCATTCCATATGGACCCTGATTCGTGTTCTGACTGCTTCACTTCTGATTCACCTCTCTGTCAATGAGCCTAAGAAAGCAGCAGAAGATGGTCCAAGTGTTTGAGCCCCTGCATCTACGTGAGAGACATTGAAGAATGTCTTGGCTCCTGGCTTCAATCTGGCACAGCCCTGGTCATTGTGGCCATCTGGGGAGTGAATCAGCAGATCAAAGATCTCTCTGTCGGCCTCTCTGTCTCTTTATAATTCTTCCTTTAAATAAATAAGTAAATCTTAAAGCAAAGAAAACAATGTTTATTCTTGAGGAGCAGTTTACACTAGTCTAATTTTATTTGGGAAATTGAATTTAATAAAAGAATCAAAAGAAAGAAAAATGAAACAAACTTTTGACATTTTCTCAGGAAGAAAATTTCTGTTTCCCCATTCTGCATCCCCAGTTTCTCAAAACTTTTACCTCTCAAATCTTCCAAGTAATAATAAAGATTTTTAACACAGGTTAAAAATGGAAGAAGAGATAATGACGTAGAACCCAACTGAGGTTAGAGACTGCAACATAAAGTCATACTGGTTTGTGTAATAGTGTCATTTTCTGTATGCAGAGGCAGGGAAGGCAAATTCCAGTGGTCTTACAGAATGGTGCTGCTTGTATGTTACAGAAGTATAGTGTACTGAAAATGCACTGAAACTTTGGTGGTAATAATTTCAGGTTGAGACTGAATATGGAAAAATAAAGGAGAAAAGGAGTAAAAATAGTATCTCAAGAATAGACAATTCTCTTTCTTGTTTTTTTTTTTTTGTTGTTGTTGTTTTTACATCTTAGTTGGATATTTGCATTTAAAATATTACAGAGGCAGCTATTACAGATGATGACAAGATCCAGACCATTTTCATGAAAAGTAGTGCGTGAGGAGATATAAAGACAGGTAATAGAAAAGGATATATGCATATGAATATAAAACCATGATGCTGGGTAGATGACTGAAACTGATGTCTGAAGCCAGTGACGAATCAGGATATCCAAGAAAAAAAAAAATAGCAGCCAACAACCTCTTGAGGTAGGAAGGTAAAAAAACGACAAGTTAAAGAACTACACCCTTGGATGCCACTGAAGGTCAACAACAGTTTCATTGTTGTTTTCTTATTTAAGGTGGAATACTGATGGACTAGAAAAAGGCAATAGAAATTTACAGTACCAATCAAGCCTTATCCAAAAGATGTCTGTGAAAGGGGAAAATAGACCATAACAATTGACACCAGAAAGTGATTCTGAAGAGTAGAAAATTAAATCATATTTTAGTTAATCCTAGGAAAATATACCAAAATTGATTTCAAACAGACAACGGAGGAGGGGCAGGTGTTGAGCATATCACATGTCTTAAAATGTTTCCAAAGAATGATGAAAGATTGATATGACTTCATTAGCTGTAGTATCGGTCAAGAATGATGACCTGGGGGCCAGCACTGTGGCACAGTGGGTTAAAGCCCTGGCCTGAAACACTGGCATCCCATATCGGCATCAGTTCTAGTCCTGGCTCCTCCACTTCCAATCCAGCTCTCTGCTGTGGCCTGGGAGCAGTGGAAGATGGCCCAAGTCCCTGGGCCCCTGCAGTCACGTGGGAGACCCAGAGGAAGCTCCTGGCTCTGGGCTTCGGATCGGCAGAGCTCTGGCTGTTGCAGCCATCTGGAGAGTGAACCAGTGGATGGAAGACCTCTCTCTCTGTACCTTTCTCTGTATCTCTGGCTTTCAAATAAATAAAATAAATATTAAAAAAAAAAAAAAGAATGAGGACCTGGATACTCAGATAAAACTTCATAGAAGCCTTGCTCATAAAAGTCAGTTTTGAAATTCTGAAACAATTTTCTAGAAGAAATGAATCAGAAAATTTCTGAAAGTTATTAGCTAAACTGGAGTATTGTCTTGTGAAGGAAGTTGCCTTGGCTTGTTTGGTGCAGATGAAAGGAAAAAAATAAATCAAAAGTTATTTTTGCATAATATTATTTTTACACCCATGCCCATGAAACACTGGCTTTCTAAATTGCTACTGTATTTCAAATACTTGAATTAAGACCCAAGTGGACCGACCCAGATGTGGTTATTATTATTGTGAAGAAAGAATACGATAAGGAAATATGCCATATCTGGAAATTAATATTAATCAAAATTTAAATTAAAGAGACCCCAAGTGACAAACAATATAATATTGCTATAGACAACAAAAAATGATTTAATGATTTTGTCCTGGTTCTCACTAAAACTTAATAAGAAAAAAGTTAATTTTCTTTAATTCAATATAAACTCAATCTTTGGAATATTTTCTAATATATTCATTTTAGCATTAAGAAACAGTGAAAAAATACACCATTTGAATAAGATTTATACAATACAAAAATTCTTCCATTTTCTTTTTTTTTTGTCTATTTTTTATTTGTTATAGACAAAGAGTTATAGACAGTGAGAGAGACAGAGAGAAAGGCCTTCCTTCTGTTGGTTCACCCCCGAAACGGCCGCTATGCCCGGAGCTGCTCCGATCCAAAGCCAGGAGCCGAGTGCTTCCTCCTGGTCTCCCAAGTGGGTGCAGGGGCCCAAGCACTTGGGCCATCCTCCACTGTCCTCCCGGGCCACAGCAGAGAGCTGGACTAGAAGAGGAGTAGCCAGGACCAGAACCTGGCGCCCACATAGGATGCCAGCGCCTCAGGCAGAGGGTTAACCAAGTGAGCCACGGCTCTGGCCCCCATATTCTACAATGTGTTTATTTTGTCTATAATGTTGCATGTAGAAAAATGCAAGTTTGAGTCTTCTATTAAAAAAAGCCACATTAAAAACAATATCTCAAACCAAGTGCACATCATAAATACAAATTAAGCATATATTCTTATATCCATAGTTTGAAGCTATATAAACTACATTTATTTGAATCAATTATAAGAAAGCATATTTCTGAGTCTCAGAGATCAAGTTATTTGACTTAAATTATTGCTCATTTCCCACCAAAAAAGGAAAACAATTTAAGTGAATTTCTTTCAAGAAAAATGGAATACTATTTCTATGATAAAATAATAAGTATTCCTAATTTACCAGATCCATTAAAACTGGAACAAAAGACACTGAACAATTCCTACAAATCTTCATATTTCATAATTGCAGAAGCAAACAATAAGCGATGGTTCTGACAGAATTCCAGCATCCCATTTAGATATATATCATGGCTGACAGTCCAAGAAAATTGATTTAAGCCTCTCTCTGACTATGTGCCAAATATATGAATTCCTTGAATAATTTTATCCATTTACCACCCTATTTTTCTGGCTCCCAATTATTAAAATTGCTCAGATAAGAGGAAGTGTGAGAAATAACAAGACACCACACCAGCTGTGCTGAGCTACTTAGGCATACACAGCTTGAATATTAAATTATCCAGAAGGTGAAACAGTGTAATACACATGAAAAGTATCTTTTCTCAGAGGCTTAAACAATCCTCAGAACTAATAATGGTATTTGTGCCCCAATAGTCTTGCTGGTGAGTGGACGAATCATGTAGTAGATAAAGAACTCATGGAGCTCCATCATTCATTGGACATACAACAAAGTAAGTGCTAGCTCAAGGACCTGATTCTCCCAAAGCTGAACTCTACATGCTGTAAAAATGCTCTAAGAAGAATTGGAAATTGCTTTGAATCTCTGTGAACAATAGGATATCAACTTATTTAATACAAGGAAGCAATAAATTATGTTATGCTCTCCCTAAAGAATTATTTTTTTGAAAACAGATTGACTGGAAGCATTGTTAAATAGGAATCTGGAGAATGAAATGAATGAAAACATCTTCCAAAAATGTCTAATTTACAGCAAGGGAGTCGTTTAGGCGCAGGGAGGATAAGTGCTATTATCAAAATGCAATAGTGAAAATGCATTAGGCAACTGCTTAATGGTTTGTCAGGGATAGAACTGATAGCTCAATTAAAAATAAAATATTTTTATAACTATGTTTACTTGTTTTTGAGTCTTATTCTAAATTCCACATTACTGTTTCATTCACTTTTGTCTTCTTATACTCTCTATTGCTTAATTTGGTCCTCAGATTCAGTAGGAGGAAAACTGAAGCTGACTTAGTAGGTGACCTACAGAATTCAAACTGCTCGTGATAATCCTGTTGAAGATGTTGATGAAATAATAATCAGTGGCATTCCTCTGGACTCTACTCAGTGTGGTCCTGAGAGCCCAAAACATTAAGGAAAAGAAAGAAAAGGGCATAGAGGATGAGGAGAAAAGGGAGAAGGTGAGGAACAAGTGGTAGAAGAGGAAAGAAGAGGAGCAGGAGGGAACCAATGAGAAGACAGAAGGGGAGATAGAGATTAGGGTCAGTAGCAAGAGAAGGGGAGGGATGTTGAAAAGAGAAGTGGGGAAGACATTTCTTACATTTCCGTATGGAAACGAATACATGTTTGGTCCCTTAAGAAGAAATATCTTTTTTTTTTTTCAAAGATTTGTTTATTTTATTTGAAAGGTTGAGTTACAGAAAGAAAGGGAGAGACTGAGCAAGAACGGGAGTGAGAGAATCTTCCACCTGCTGGTTCTCTCCCCAAATGGCCACAAAGGACATAAATGAGCTGATCTGAAGCCAGGAGCCAGGAACTTCTTCTGGGTCTCCCACATAGGTGCAGGGTCCCAAGTTCTTGGGCCATCTTCCATTGCTTTCCCAGGTGCATCAGCAGGGAGCTGGATTGGAAGAGGAGCAACCAGGACTGAACTGACACCATATAGACGGCAGCACTGTAGGTGGTGGCTTTAACCACTATACCTCAGCACTGCCCCCAAAAGATATTTCAAAGATGGGTGAGTTGGGGGTTGAGGGTGTGCTGAGTAGGTTGAATGTTTACTAGAGTTTCCCGATATTAGTTTGGAATGATCTTTCCATTGTTATAATTTTTTAACTATTATTTAATGAATATAAATTTCCAAAGTACGGCTTATAGATTACAATGGCTTCCCCCCCATAACGTCCCTCCCACCCGCAACCCTCCCCTCTCCCACTCCCTCTCCCCTTCCATTAACATGAGGATTCATTTTCGATTCTCTTTATATACAGAAGATCAGTTTAGCATACATTAAGTAAAGATTTCAACAGTTTGCTCCCACACAGAAACATAAAGTGAAAAATAATAGATGATTTTTTAAATGATGATGAAATCAGATCAGACCTATTGTCATGTTTAATCCCAGTGAGAGTCAAGTTGGGAATTGATAATTTCTTCTTCTTCTTTTTTTTTTTTTTTTTTTTACAGAAGATCAGTTTAGTATACATTAAGTAAAGATTTCAACAGTTTGCACCCCCATAGAAACACAAAGTGAAATATACTGTTTGAGTACTCATTATAGCATTAAGTCTCAATGTACAGCACATTAAGGACAGAGATCCTACACGAGGAGTAAGTGCACAGTGTCTCCTGTTGTTGACTTTACAAATTGACACTCCTGTTTATGGCATCAGTAATCTCCCTATGTTATAATTTTTTAAAGATTTGTTTATTTATTTGAAAGAGTTACAGAGAGCCGGCGCCGTGGCTCAATAGGCTAATCCTCCGCCTTGCAGCACTGGCACACCGGGTTCTAGTCCCAGTCGGGGCGCCGGATTCTGTCCTGGTTGCCCCTCTTCCAGGCCAGCTCTCTGCTGTGGCCAGGGAGTGCAGTGGAGGATGGCCCAAGTGCTTGGGCCCTGCACCCCATGGGAGACCAGGCTAAGTACCTGGCTCCTGCCATCTGATCAGCGCGGTGCGCCGGCCGCAGTGCACTAGCCTCGGCGGCCATTGGAGGGTGAACCAACGGCAAAGGAAGACCTTTCTCTCTGTCTCTCTCTCACTGTCCACTCTGCCTGTCAAAAACAAACAAACAAACAAACAAAAAGCAAAAAACAAAAAAAAGAGTTACAGAGAGACAGAATCAGAGAGAGAAGGAGCTGAATCAGAAGTTGAGCTGCCAGGACTCAAACCAGCACCCATATTGGGATGCTAGCATTGCAAGTGGTGGCTTTACCCACTAAGTCATGGTGCCAGCCCCCTTGTTGTTATTGATCACAACTACTTCCCCATTTAACTTGGCTGAATCATGTACATGTTATAAATATCACCATAGGTATTCTTTCTTCTGGGCGATCATCAGTAGCCTTCAAAAATGGGATAAGCACTCTTGTTGTGTATGTACATTCCTGTGCCCCCACCCACTTCATAAGGAAAGTGATAATGTGATTTAAATAAATATATATGTATATGTATATGTATATGTATATGTATATATTACTTATTTGAAAGACAGAAAGAGAGAGAAAGGGAGAAACAGACAAGACAGAACTCTTCCATCTGTTGTTCCACTCCCCATTGCCTATGATGAGAGAAGCTGGGTCAGGCTGAAGCCAGGAGGCAGGAACTCCATCCGTGTCTCTCACAGGAACCCTAATTTATGAGCCATTAGCTGTTGCCTCCAAGGGTGTGCATTAGGAAAAAACAAAGATTATGTGATTTTTAGTGCTGCATCCCCAGAAAGTTTGAACATGTCTTTCCACATTATTTATTCATAAATTCCATTAGAATAAATGATGTAATAGTCTCAGAAATTCCAAGTAGTTCTATGGATCACTTGTTTTCCTATGGATTCAGTAGATGCATCTCTAGGTGTTTTTTATTTTAATTTGAAATAGCTTAACAGAATTTTAATTTTAAAACAGTTGTAGATTTATAAAAAGTTGAGACCATTATTGTCATCTTACGTTTTATGGCACATTTGACACAACTATAATGAATCAATGATGATATATGCTTATTAATTATACCGTATACCACTCAGATTCCTTATACTTTTTTATCTTCAGTAATTTTTTAGAAAATTTCTTTATTTTCAGGGAAAGAAGAGTGGCAAAGATAGAGGAGAGACAGAGGAACCTTCCATCTGCTCATTCACTCCCCAAATGCCCGTAACAGCCTGAGTTAGGCCAGGACAAAGCTATGAGTTAGGAACTCTCTTTCTCCCACATGGGTACCTGAAGCTATGTACTGGATACATTATCTGTTGTTGTGTCAGCAGGTGCATCCGAGGTCCATCAGCAGGAAGGTGGAAAGGAGACATAGAGTAGCTCCAATATAGGATGCAGATGTTCCAGGAGGTGGGTTAATCCTACCTCGCTCTGTCATTTTATATTCCAAAATTTCATCCCAGATGCTACCTGACATTTAGTCATTATATTTTCTTAGTGTGCTGTAGAATGTGAATGTCTCAGACTTTCTTGTTTTTGATGACCATGACATTTTTGATGATGAATAATTAGATATTTTATAAAATTCCCCAACTTTGTGCTTAAGTTTGTCATTAGAATGAAGCCATAAATTTCTGGAAGCACCACCCCAAGCTTCAACTTTTCTTCTGCATTATTTATTTAGGGACACTAGTTAGGGACTTTATCTGATCATTATTAACTTTCTCAGACTTTTACTTCCAATGATGAGACAATGTTAAAATGTTTCTCATATTCCCATTACAATGGATGGATTGCCTGACATATCTCTGACTCAGACATGAATTAAAATTGCCTAACTTATTTAAAAAGAACAAAAAAAACACCAAAAATGATAACAATGAAAATGTTAAGCAGTATTTAGAAAAAATCCCATAGTCAATAATTTCAATATAAATTGCAAAAAATTAAGCACAGCAAAAGAAACAATAAACTGTGTGAATAAAACAATGGAAGGGGAGAAATTATTTGCATACTATTCTTCAAAGAATTAATATCCAGAATATATAAGGAATTCAGAAAGCTCAACTACAACAAAAGAACCAATAGTTTTAATGATCTGAAATCACTTTAATGTTTACTGTATATGGGTGAAATGGTAATTTTTTCCATCCAATTATTGTTTATAGCTGTTGTCTATATTCTGACTAAACTGGGGTCTTTTTGCTTTTTCTTTGTTAAACTCCTTATTTGGTAAAGTATTAGGCTTTTTTACACTCATCTAATTTTAAAATATGTTATCTCAAAAAGTAAACAAAAAAAAGACAAAGAGAAGGAAAGACAGTGGGAGGGAGAGGGAGAGAGAGAGGGATGAAGGGAATATCATGTTTTTACAATTGTATCTGTGATTCACATTGAATCTGTTAAACACTAATTAAAAGTATATATAAGTCAGCGCCGCGGCTCACTAGGCTAATCCTCTGCCTTGCGGCGCCGGCACACCGGGTTCTAGTCCCGGTCGGGGAGCCGGATTCTGTCCTGGTTGCCCCTCTTCCAGGCCAGCTCTCTGCTGTGGCCAGGGAGTGCAGCGGAGGATGGCCCAAGTGCTTGGGCCCTGCACATCATGGTAGACCAGGAGAAGTACCTGGCTCCTGCCATCGGATCAGCGCGGTGCGCGGCGGCCATTGCTCTCTGTCTCTCTCTCTCACTGTCCACTTTGCCTGTCAAAAAAAAAAAAAAAGTATATATAAAATAAATAAGACAAAAGAGAGAAATGGGCACAGGATATGAATAAATATCTCTCTCAAAAATAAAGACCAATAGACAAAGAAAGTGTCAACACCCTTAACAATAAGGAAAATGGAAAATAAAAACAATAATGAAGTACCATCTCAGTCCAACGAGAATGGCTATTTTCAGAAAACACAAAAAATAGCAATGCTGGATAGTATGTGGAAAAGGGGGCACCCTTATTCACTGTTGGTGGGAATTCAAATTAGCATAGACATTATGGGTAACAGAATGAAGGTTTCTGAAAAATTAAATATAAATCTCCCAAATAACATAACTATCATTCTTTGGATATGTAGCTGAAGAAAATGATATCAGAATGTAAAAGAAATTCCTTCACTCCCGTGTTAAATGTAGGTAGCCCTCTTCACAACAGCCAAGATGATTAATAAGCCTACTTGTCCATTAACAGATGGACAAAGAAAAAGTGGTATATAGATACAATGGAATATTATTCAGCCATAAAAAGAATGAAATTCTAACATTTGAAGCAAAATGGTTAGAAGTGGAAATCATTAAGTGAAATACTAAATATTCTCTCTCATTTGTGGAACTTAAAAAATTAGAAGGTGTGTGTGTGTGAGAGAGAGAGAGAATGAGAATGAATATAATGGGTTCTGGTGTTGTGCGACACAGTGGGTGAATACAGCTTACAAAGAAATGAGACAGAGGAGCTAGTAAAATCCAAACACAAAGATATGATAAGGAGATCAAAAGGCTAATTGCCTAGTATGGTTGATTTTGCTGTAAAAGTGTTGAAATATTGCTCTGTATCTCTATAAAATGTAGAAGTATTGTATGTTAGTTCAAACTTTTAAACACTAGCTAAATTGCAGGTATGTTAAATAAAGAAATTTCCTTTTAGGTTTTACAATTTTTTTTATTCTTACCTATCAAGTAAAGACCTGATTGTATGATTTTTATCAATTAATAATTGGCAAGTAGAATTAGTAATACACTTTTGCATTAATAAATATAGAAGTCTGTTTTATATTTATTTCTCTTACTCTACATATAACCCTCCCTCAAGCCTACTGCTTTTTCAAATCAAAATTAAATTGTCTTTCAGATAGAATTATTTTATTTTTATGCAGTATGTATAAAATATCAGCTTGAATTTCATGTAACTGAAACTGTGAAAATATCTGCAATTACATATTTGGAAAGAACAAAGACTAATTATAATGAGAGACAGTGTGTGTTTTATTTCATGAATTTTTAAACATGCAAGGTGCTATAAAGAATTATATTATAAACATTAATGGACTAACCAGACAGTTTAAGATGTAATATATAATTTATTACCATTAATATTTATTGAAATGCTAAGCTCCCCACATATATTTAAAATGCACATTAGTACATAAAAGCTAATTGGTTTTTGTTGACTTTATTAACAAAGAAATAAATGGGTTTTCACCTTCACGACTTATATGACACTCTTTACCCAGGGAATGTATCGTTTTGTGTGCCAAGTGTCAAACTGGCTCTTCTTGTCAATTTAGGAAACGACTATTTGAAAATTTAGTTTTGACCATCTGTTCTGTTGTCAGAGTGGCAGGTGTTCCTATTTTGCTTTACCAAATCTTAATAATTTATTGGACAGTTTAATGATACAAGAAGTAAAGATTGCTTGTTGTTTTGGTTCACTGATTGGAGAACATAGCTCTTTTCCTGGGGAAAACCCACGCAATTTAATCCTAATATGATTATCTGTCCTCAACCAGCCTTATTCGTGTGCAGAAATGTAGAAGTAATCACTTTTAATGCATATCTAATACATTCAGTTTTTCTAATTGGATACACATTGGGGAAAGCAACATTTAACTTTTTGTATGCATCTATCTATAACCATAAAACCTTATAACTATATCTGCATCTATCTTTCAATGTTTTATTATTTTCTGAGAGGTTACTAAAGTATTTCTGTAGTGTTTACAAATGTAAACTGTCATGTATGTAGTTTCAATAAGAGTGAGTGGGTATAAAATAATGAATTTCTTTTAAATTAGAGTTGACTGATAGGCTATTTGTCTCCCATGCTATTTTCAGTCAACCAGCAACACAAAAATTTGTACAATGATTTAAAAATCTGCAATGAAATTTCAGTTAAAACATATGTCTGCTGAAATTGCTATACTTTACAGGATTTCTCAAAAGCTACTAAATAGGATTAGAGAGTACAGCATTGTGGCATAGCAGGTAAAGCCACCACCTGCAATGCCAGCATCCCATTTGGGCATGGGTTTGTGTCCCAACTGCTTCACTTCCAATATGAGGTCTTGAGAAAAAGCAGTGTAAGATGACCCAAGGGCTTGGATCACTGCTGCCCATGTGGGAAACCTGGAAGAAGTTCCTGGTTCTTGAATTCTTCAGCCTTGCCCAGCCCAAACGCAGCCCCAGCCTTTGCGGTCTTCTGGAAGGAAATCAGAGGATGGAAGATCTCTCTGTCTACTCCTTGCCCCTGTGTGTATATATGTGTCTCTCTGTTTTTCCCTCTCTCTCTGTAACTCTAACTTCCCAACAAATAAATAAATTTAAGAAATAAATAAATAGAACTAGAATAATATTTCCAACAATACAAACTAGTGTTACTTTTAATATACTTATACCATTTTGACAAAATGGGAGACTGCCAAAAAATATACTACAAGTGTATACTCCACAGAACTATTACAGATCTACATATGACTTAAAATATGTCCTCATTTAACAGAGAAATATATCGACCCCCCCAAGAGAAAAAATCTGTGTAGTTCAGTTAGTGTATCTATATGGCTGACAATAGCTTCCTTTGGGTTAAAAAAAATCATCCCTAAGGACAGACTTAATTTTGAACATTGTGAATTGAATGTTAAAATGACCATAATGAGACTCTTTAATACATTACTGAAGAGAGAGAAAGGATACAAATCACATATAACATGTTTAAATTAAAGCTTTATCTCTCTCAGCAGTTGTTGCAATGTAAAATAAATGCAAAGATTGTGTTATGTAGATTCACCTCTACTCATTTTTTTATGCACTCCTTTTAATATAAAGGATATTGCAAGACTGTTTTGTTACACATTTATAAACAGTTAAGTCCACATGGTAATAAAATATTTTAAGGTAAACTGTAACTTGGCAATGACAATGTTCACAAAACTGGTCAACACAACATGACTGAAGTTATTTTACCAATGGTGCTAGTTCTTTGTCAGTTTGATTGCTTTTTCCTTTTTTAATATTCATTGAAAATCAATTAAGGATCAGGGGTTCAGTTTCTAAATCATTAATTCACCTCCCAGTTCTTGGTACACCTTAAGTAAATTCCACTGGTTCAGTGAGAGGAAATTATATAAACTTTGATTTACACAAATTTATATCTAGCAGTGGTGACCAATATATACATAAAGGATGCTTGCTGTTTTTGAATGATTATGGATTATATATTATATTTTAAAGAAATTATGTATTTTAAGTTGAATTTTTGATAACAGTCTCTTACAAAGATAGACAATCAGTGTGATGAATTTTCATATACCTATCACTGAGATTAAACTTTGGTGCTGTTGTAGAAGCACAATGGGTTAACACACTGCTAGGGACACTTGCGTGACATATCAGAGTGCATAATTCGCTTCCTGACTACATTGTGCTTCTGATCTAGCTTCTTGCTAGTGTATCTGGGAAAGCAGTAGGTCATGACCCAAGTATTTGAGTTCCTACTCCCCATGTTGGAGACTCATATGGAATTCTTGATGCCAGCCTTTTCCCACCCTATTCCTGGTTATCACAGCCATTTGGGGAGTGAACCAACTGACTGAAGATATCCTTTCTCTCTCTCTCTCTCACTCTGTTGCTCTGCTTTTCAAATAAACAAATCTCAAAAAATTATAGTTTAACAAACACACTATTAAGTGGTTTTTTATGTTTATTTTATTTTTGTAAATATTCATTTTATGTATTGGAAATGTACAGTTACAGAGAGAAAGGGGAATATACATAAGGAGAGATCTTCTATCCACTGGTTCATTCCTCAAGTAGTTGCAACATCCGGGGTTGGGCCAAGCCGAAGCCAGGAGCCAGGAGCTTCTATTGAGTCTCCCATGTTTGTGCAGGGGCCCAAGGACTTGGGTCATCTTCTGCTGATTTACCAGGCACAATAGTGGGGAGCTGGATTGATCAGAAATGCAGCAGCTCAGACATGAACTGAAGTCCATCTTGGATGCTGGTGTTGCCGGTGGTGTCTTAACCTGTTATACTACAGCACTGGCCCTTGTTTATTATGAGAGATACTAGCATACCAGGCTCTCAGAATAGATGTCTATCATGTTGATCAGTCTGTTGACTTCTTTGAAATGCCGTTTCAATCAAATTGCTTTCTATCTCTATATTTATAGACAATTTTTATCAAAAGTTATGAATGATTGAAGATTAAAGATTAAAGATATGAATGCATACATGCTCAAACTTTAAAAAAAATGGTGTTACAAGAAAAGCTAATGGTTCATATAGCAGAACATCAGAGGTATTTAGTATGTTTACCAGCACTCTTAGGGGTACCAGTACTACTGTTTGGTGAGTCAGGTATTGACTGCCTAATTTGTCTTTTAAATAGTCCCACACTGATTTTTTTCAAAGATTTTTGCCCACTGATTATTTCATTTAAACTGAGATTGTGATGGCCAGTGCTGCGGCTCAATAGGCTAATCCTCCGCCTGCGGTGCTGGCACACCGCGTTCTAGTCCTCGTTGGGGCGCTGGATTATGTCCCGGTTGCCCCTCTTCCAGGCCAGCTCTCTGCTGTGGCCCGGGAGTGCAGTGGAGGATGGCCCAAGTGCTTGGGCCCTGCACCCGCATGGGAGACCAGGAGAAGTACCTGGCTCCTGCCATCAGATCAGCGCGGTGTGCCGGCTGCAGTGTGCTGGCTATGGCAGCCATTGGAGGGTGAACCAACGGCAAAGGAAGACCTTTCTCTCTGTCTCTCTCTCACTGCCCACTCTGCCTGTCTAAATAAATAAATAAATAAATAAACTGAGATTGTGATTTTCCGCTGATGACTATTCCAGTTTGTCAAATTTCTGTATCAAGCACTACAGTAAGTGATTTTTTTCTCAACTACTTGAAATGATTAATTTAAACACTGATTCTCAATTATTTTAAATTAATAGTGACTGTTGATTCTAATCATATATTTGCTTGTATTGGATCATTGGACTTATTTACATCTGCTGTGTAGCTGGAATAGAATAATTCCCAACCTTTAAATTATGGTAATCTATTATTGCTTTTTCCAAATACTTAATTATTGCCTTCTTAGGTATCTTATCAGAGTGTTCATCTGCCATTCATTATTGTAAATCCCCAGTTGGATGCTAGATCAGAGTGTGTGGCAATGACCATTTGACACTGGACTATAACATTGTGGGGAATTCCATGTGCAGAATTGCTTTAAGTAATAAATGGCATTTTTGGATACTCTTTGCAGAAATAATATATCAATTAAATATTTGATATAAACAGATATGCATCTAATTGGGGATTTCAAATATCTTGTATCTCCAGAATGAAAATCAGACATCCATTAATTCGTTCTTTTTTTAAAAAAAAATTTTTTATTTACTTGAAAGTCAGAGTTACAGAGAAAGAGAGAGAGAGAAAGGTCTTCCATCTGCTGGTTCACTCCCCAGATGGCTGCAATGGCTGGAGTTGAGCTGATCCAAAGCCAGCAGCCAGGAGCTTCTTCAGGGCTCCCACATGGGTGTAGGGGCCCAAGGACTTGTACCGTCTTCCACTGGTTTCCCAGGCCATAGTAGACAGCTGGATTGGAAGTGGAGCAGCAGGGACTCAAACTGGCCCATATGGGATGCTGGCACTGCAGGTGGAGGCATTACCCACTATGGCACAGTGTGAGGCCCACATTAACCCATTCTTCAGATCATTTAGATAATATCTAGCTAAATAATTTTGCATAAAAGGAACTGAAGTTACAATATTGAGAGAGGTACCATCACTTTCTCCAACCTGCCTACAGTGGAATATAATTATCTTATCAGTGAAAAAGACACATGGTAGCAAAGTGAAAAGTGCTACAGTAGGAGCAAGGTAAGAACTACCATAGAAAATTTGCCTACCTTTAGGAAACAGGGAAAACTATCCTGAAAGAAGAAGCATCTAAGATAAATACTGAATTCTTTTTTACAGGTTTTTCAGTGATAAAGTTATGATCTCCATTTCTTAAGACTTTAAACCTAGGGGCAGGCATGTGGTGTAATAGGTTAAGCCTGGCCTGTGGTGTTGGCATCCCATATAGTTGCCAATTCAAATCCCATCTGCTCTGCTTCTGAGACAGCTTCCTGATAATTTGCCAGGGAAAGCAGTAGAAGATGACCCAAGTACTTTGGACCCTGTACCCACATGGAAAACCTGGAAGAAGCTCCTGGCTCCTGGCTTCGGGTCATCCCAACTCTGGCCTTTGTGGCCATTTGGGGAGTGAACCAGATAATGAAGATCTCTCTGTCTCTCTGTCTTTCCCTTTCTTTGTCTATAACTCTGCCTTTCTTTTTTTTTTTTTTTTTACAGGCAGAGTGGACAGTGAGAGAGAGAGAGACAGAGAGAAAGGTCTTCCTTTGCCGTTGGTTCACCCTCCAGTGGCTGCCATGGCTGGCGCACTGCGGCCGGTGCACCGCGCTGATCCGATGGCAGGAGCCAGGTACTTCTCCTGGTCTCCCATGCGGGTGCAGGGCCCAAGCACTTGGGCCATCCTCCACTGCACTCCCGGGCCACAGCAGAGAGCTGGCCTGGAAGAGGGGCAACTGGGACAGAATCCAGCGCCCCGACCGGGACTAGAACCCGGTGTGCCGGTGCCGCTAGGCGGAGGATTAGCCTAGTGAGCCGCGGCGCCGGCCAACTCTGCCTTTCAAATACATAAATCAATCTTTTAAAAATACATTAAACCTTGATGTCTACTATATATTAACCTTAAAATATTATTTGGTTTGGTTGGGATTAGAAGATATATCATACCAAAAAAAAAAAAAAAAAAAAAAAAAGAAAACCTTTTTGGAGACACTCAAGGCTCTGCTAAATGGTCTTTCTATGGTGTCCCTTGATGTAAAAGTAGTCTGGTCTTTCATTTAAACAAATACATTGTCAGGATTATGTACTATATTATAAGATCTAAAGCCCCTGTTTCAATACCCTTTGCTCATCTTTAGCTGACGATAATAAGTACCTTGAAAAGTTGTTGCAAGGATCAAAATAGAAAAATTCAAAGACAGTGCTAGTCCAGGGCTTTCAATGAATATACATTAATTACTATTTTATCAAAATAATTATTATGTGATTATTAATGCATATGGCTGTAGTGCTCTGGAAACAAAGAATAGCTATATTCTCAATACAATGCTTCTTGGAGTATGGTTTCAAATCTATTATCATGTAAAACTCACTAATATCTTTATAATTGTATTTTTTTTTTATTTTTTTTGACAGGCAGAGTGGACAGTGAGAGAGAGAGACAGAGAGAAAGTCTTCCTTTGCCATTGGTTCACCCTCCAATGGCCGCCGCGGCCGGCGCACCACGCTGATCCGATGGCAGGAGCCAGGAGCCAGGTGCTTTTCCTGGTCTCCCATGGGGTGCAGGGCCCAAGCACCTGGGCCATCCTCCACTGCACTCCCGGGCCACAGCAGAGAGCTGGCCTGGAAGAGGGGCAACCAGGACAGAATCCAGCGCCCCGACCGGGACTAGAACCCGGTGTGCCGGCGCCGCAAGGCGGAGGATTAGCCTAGTGAGCCGCGGCGTCGGACATAATATCTTGATAATTAAAATAAACCTTCCCAAAGCTAAGCTATTCACATGGAGAAATGATAAGTATATGACTTTGTAAAAATCAGGTAAAAATTATATGCCTGAATAGGAAAACGAAATAAAGGATTTAAAACATAATATGTATGTGTATATATAAATGATAGAGTAGATAATATTTATATATAATATTGATTTATGAAAGAAAGAACAAATAATATAAAATCACAAATGGAATCTGAAACCATTTATTATTGTCTTACTATACCAGTGCTGAAAAGTAGTCTGAGTCCATCCTTAAGTTCAAAATAAAAGAGAGGCAAAAAGAATGTTCCATAAACACCGTTGAAATTTGCAAATACTCCTAAATGCAGCCTTGTGTTAAATCAGAAAAGAAAGAAGTTCATACCTGAGTTCCCTTATTTTGATAACAGAATAATTGCTTTTGCTAATCTACAATACAAGGCCCTCTGCAGTATATAACAAGATTTTACAATAGTCCTAGATGACTCATCACTATTTATTGGAAGAAACTTTATAAGGATATTGTTCAGACATTAGTACAATATACCATTTCATGACAAGCCCAAAAAGAAATGTCTGTTGCCAGGAGTAACTGGGTTTATCTTTTTTTTAATAAAGATTTATTTATTTATTTGAAAGGTAGAGTTACACAGAGAGAGAAGGAGAGGCAGAGAGAGAGAGAGAGAGAGAGAGAGAGAGAGGTCTTCCATCCATTGGTTCACTCCCCAGATGGCAGCAATGGCTGGAGCTCTGCCAATCCAAAGCCAGGATCCAGGAGCTTCTTCTGGGTCTCCCACACGGGTGTAGGGGGCCAAAGACTTTGTCCATCTTCTACTCCTTTCCCAGGCCATAGTAGAGCGCTGGATCGGAAGTGGAGCAGCTGAAACTCGACCAGGTGCCCATATGGGATGCTGGCATTGCAGGTGGTGGTTTTATCTGCTAAGCCACATCAAGGGCCCCTGGTCTTATCTTGAGCAATTAAGATGATCATAGGAATTCTATGAAATCAGATCATGAATGCATCATTATTTTTATTATTAGAAATACTAGTGACAATGTGGAACATTCCATTTGATAGAATATGTATGAGGAAATCATTACAGAGTTATTTTTCTCTTGTCGCTTCATTCTTAATTTTCTATTAACTATGCATATTTGAACTTTTTTTTTGAACTCATGCATCCATCTCAAGTGTTATTTCATTTTCAAATCTATGTGTATATATGTATAAACACATATCTGCATATATAAATATATATACATATACACACATATATATGAAAATATCACATTTTTCCCTAGATGAAGGCAAGATTTACATAAATAAATGTAAAATTATTAATTTTTTTATACATATTAATTGTAGTGTAGTTTTTTCTAACATAGATTTCATATATCTGAAAAAAGTTCAAGTGCATACTTTACCTCATAAGCACTTTTCATGAACCTGGCAAAATAGCAGTGAACAAATAAGGCCAACCAAATCGATAAAATAGTAACATCATTTTAGAGGTGGTATTAGAAATAGGAATACGTGTCTAATTGGCTTTGTTTTAATTTTCATAGTAACGGTTGCCAACTAGATAAAAATAGATATATATTGCTATGATAATAGTCCTCAAAAATAATATAGAAGGAAAGGGAAAAGAGTACTTCTTTTGCAATATCAGTTCTTAATCAACCAAAAGACTTGTTTAAAGGAGTCTATTTTTGTAAACATAAAATCATGCTCATATTAAGAAAGCACTCATGAATTACTGAAATTATAGTAAGTTATGGTGAGTTTGAAAGTCTCTGGCTTGTGGCCTTTGTAAAATTTTCCTACTAAAACATTTTAACATATTTTTGTTATGGTGCTATTTATTAGAAATGAAATGACTATCACACTGTGAGTGAAAGACCTATTTGTGTGAAATACAATGGTCCTTTTGGGAAGGAGTTGCTACTTAGTGTAAAGATATTTTAGGAGAAGTAAAAGGACTAAACTATTCAACTTGCCAATATTTGCTTTGTCAAGTCAATGGTTAATTACTTAAATATATTCATTGTAATTAGGTCATTTTTCCTTTTGATTTTTTGAGGTTATGGAATACTTTTAGATGTGCTAAAAATGTAGATAAAGTAGGGCATTCTCATAGATCTTTTATCTGGTGTCCTCTAATGTTAAGATCTTATGTATTCATGACCCCTTGTCAAAACTAACAGATCAATATTGATATGTTAACTAAACTATAGAACTTATTAAGATTTATATGCATTCCCTTTGTTTGTGTTAAGATCGATCCAGTATGTCATACTCCAGTTAGACTCAAAATATTTGGAAGAAGTAGAGTGTGCTTTTAAGAGAATAGAATTACTATCTGACCAACTTGGAGTTCAAATTCTAGTTATTTCCTAATGTCCTAATTTTGGACAAATAGTGTAACTAAACTGACAATTATTTTCTTAATGTAAAAATAATATGATGCAATATGAAATAGTATATTTTCAAGGGATGATGCATAAATTCACTAAAATGATCCATGTAAACTCTACGCATTTCTTGTAACATACTCTCAATGAGTATATCCAATGAGTTCTATCCACTAATGGGGCCTTGAGTCTTTCTCTTTTTCTTTTCTTTTTTCCTTTCTTTTCTTTTCTTTCCTTCCTTCCTTCCTTCCTTTCTTCCTTTCTCTTCTTTTCTTTGAGGCAGAGTGACAGAAAGAAAGGGAACTAGAAAGAGAGAGATTGATTGAGAGAGAAAGAGAGAAAGAGAGAGAGAGAATGGAGATCTTCCAGCCACTTCCTAAATGGCAGGTGCAGCCAGGGCTGGGCCATGCCAAACCAAGAGCTAGAAACTTCATCGAGTTCTCCACATGGATGACAGGGATGCAAGTCCTTGAGCCATTTTCTACTGAATTTTCAGACCCATTAGCTGGAAGCTAAATTGGAAGCATAGTAGCTGGGACTTCAACCAGTTCTCTGCAGTGGGATGACAGCGTGGCAAGCTGTAAAAGCCACTGAAGCACAACAGCCCCTGAGTCTTCTTTTCACTCACTCCCTACTCTTAGCTTACTAAGAAAGTTCCCAACTCACCTAGAAGTTTGGAATCTGGCAACATGCACTACAACGAAAAATGATGGTATGTGAGGTCAGAGATGTATAACCACCATGGGCTGAGAAGTTTTATTCATGAGTGAAAAATGATAAATTAAGGAAAGGTTTTCAACCTTTACCAGGAGGTCTATATTTATATAGAATAAGACTCATTGGAAAAGGATGAAAAGTGAACCACACTTCCTGGTTTTATTGTATTGTATAAATTGTAAATTCATTATCCTAATCTATAATAATTACTTTCTTAGTTATTTCAATGGAAATCATAATTTATGAAATTAGTTTTCTATTTAAGAGTTACCATTTATTTATTAGAAAGGCAGTGTCAAAAAGAGAGAAAGAGCACTGGAGTTTGAGACTTAAAAAAACTTCTGATTCTTACATTTACTCATGTGCATCCTGGGAGGCAGCAGGTGGCGGTTAAAGTGCTAGTGTCCTTGAAACCTTTGTGGGAGACCTAAACTGAATTCTCAGCTTCTGCTTCTATTGTAGGCATTTGGGGAGTAAACCAATGGATGGCATCTCTCTCGGAGCTTCTCTGTGCCTTTCAAGTAACTACAAATAAAAAAAATAATAAGTTTAAGTACTAGATAATTAAGCAAACTTTCATTATGAGTCTTTTGTAAATGAAGTTGATGATTTTTTTTCTTGTCTCACACAGTTTTCTTTGTTTTCCAATATGTTTTAAAGTGGACTTGAATTATATTACCAGAACAAAAGTAAAATAATCACATATGATGTGGAAAATCACTTGCTGATTCTAAGTACTTCAGGCTTACTGGGTTTGAAAATTGTTTCATGTGTCTATTAGAGGGACAATATTGCAAACAGTAGATGAACATTGCTACCACAGGAATGATCTAAAAATGTCTGAAGTTACATAACTATTTCATTAATGCTTCTATTTTTCTTCATTACAAGAAAACTCTGCAATTCTTGAAAATCTTTCAGGTTGTAATGGATACATGATGTCTAATCATATTAGAATACTTTCCTGAGAGTTTTTCATGATAAACATAGCAACTTTTTCTATTTAGTGAAAAAGATTGTTTATCCTAACATATTTATAAAAAAACTGGTACTGTGATAACAGTAACATATTGAGAATGACAATTAATATGCTTTGAAATAGTCAGTCACAAAAACAATGTTCTGAGAAATCACCACCTAACAAACATAAACAAAAAGAGGAGAGGAACTGGTGAGCAGAATATCTGGAATTACCTTTTTATGAGAAAGTGAAACATGATACTATAAAGAAATAATAAGAATGGGCTGGCCCCGTGTCTCACTTGCTAATCCTCTGCCTGCAGTGCCAGCACCCCCAGTTCTAGTCCTGGTTGGGGCACCAGTACTAGTTCCGGTTGCTCCTCCTCCAGTCCAGCTCTCTGCTGTGGCCCGGGAGTGCAGTGGAGGATGGCCCGAGTGCTTGGGCCCTGCATCTGCATGGGAGACCGGGAGGAAGCACCCGGCTCCTGGTTTTGGATCGGCATACAGGCAGCACCAGCCGTAGAGGCCATTAGGGGAGTGAACCAACAGAAGGAAGAACTTTCTCTCTGTCTCTCTGTAACTTTCTGTCTCTCTATCTCTCTATAACTCTCTCTCTGTCTCTCTCTCTCTAACTCTGCCTGTCAAAAAATAAAAAAAAAATAATAAGAAAACCCCTACCTGCTCTATATGTATTTAATTATCCACTCAATTACAATTTGAATTTTGAAAACCATCTCTAGATTGAATAAGCTAGATTATTCATTTATTTTTCCTTGTATGCCTTTATAACATGGATTTGTGTTTATATATCAGAGTTGCTGTCATAAACACTCCTAATGGTAGAAATTTGCATCATAATCCTCTAAAAAATCTCTTTTTCACATATAAGATTTAACCTTCTATACTTCCCTGTAAAATGATAGAAACATAAAAAAGTTTTCCATGGCAACCAGTGATGAGATTGTTTATTCATTCATTACTATATATATGTATATATATATTTATTTATTGTGTGTACTATACTACTATAGTAGTATACTACTATACTATTCATTACTATACAGCAAATTTTCACCATCACTATACCAGATTCTTTGGGCACAAAAATTTAACAAACAAATCTTTTATTTCTTAACTTGTTCATGACATGGAAGAACAAGTTATGATAGAATTATATAATGTACTATAATGTAAAAAAAAATCTCCTGTAAATGTTACCTGGTTCTTTTTAGCTTGTTAATATATAAATATAAGAAATAAAGGATTTTATAATCTCTTAAAAGTCATTCATATATATTTTTACTCTAGCAAAATGATGTGGACACTCAGGGTATTGTTTTGTGGTATAGTATGTAAAGCTGGTGCCTAAGATGCCAGCATCCCATATGGGCACCAATTCATGTCCAGGCTGTTCCACATCTTATCCAGCTCTCTGCTAATGGCCTGTTAAAAGTAACATAAGATGGTCCAGGTGTTGGGCCTCTGCAGTCACATAGGGGACCCAGATGAATCTTTTGCCTCCTGGCTTCTGTCTTCAGCCTAGCCCAGCCCTGGCCCTTGCAACTATTTGGAGCGTTAATCAAAGAATTGACGTTTCTCTCTCTCTCTTTCTCTCTCTCTCTCTCTCTCTCTCTCTCTCTCCGTGTGTGTGTGTGTGTGTGTATGTGTTCCTCTCACTATGTAACTCTGACTTTAAAATAAATTATGACATCTTTTTAAATGATAGAGGACCTCATAATTATTTGTGTTTTATTGGATATGATTAAATTCATTAAGAAGTATTCATCTGATTTTCAGTAGAAAAAAGTAGGAAAGGCAGAATTTTCCTGTTGTTTATTCACTAACTATTTAAAGGAGTTCATGAAACAAATAGGAATGGTAAGCAAGTTTTGATAGAACTGACCCAGATCTGGAATCTTCTCTAACCAGGCAAAATGATTCTTGCTTTTTGCCACATACAACTCAGTGTCTTTCTTTCAAATTCAAAATGTATCATTATGGTGATTTGAAAGGACAGGGACTGCATCTTCCTGACCATATTTCCATTAGTTAATTGTCTGATGCTTGATCAATCAGCGAATTATCCCAAGTTATTGTTTGGTACCATTAGAAATAATAGTTGTCCAGATGGCCTTAACAACATTGCTCTGAATCAGCACCTAAAAACTTAATTAAATACGGTTGTTACTGTAATTCCTTCAAGAACAAAAACTCTTCAGAAACATAATCTTCTAATCAAATTTATCCATCAAATTAAATACTTACATTGAAATAACCTATACATTAAACAGTTCCATCTTTAGTTGGTGTAAAGGAGATTTCAAGAGACCACTGATTCATGTTTGCAAATACTAAACATCTTTTTCTGTCCTATGGAATCATGTACATGTTCTTAAAATGTTCTAGTAGGGTTGCCACCCTGATTCTGATATGAGCTTTATCACAATATATATTTTTAAACCTAGGTTAAATATATATCACAATATATATTTAAGGTATACAAAATTCATGCATTTCATATATACAAATTTAGGAACATAATGATTCTTCCCAATATCTGTTAATTCAGTATTTATTTTGATAATGAGAAGGAAGCTCTTAAAATTGTGCAAAAAGAAAAAAGATAGAGAAAAAAAGATATGCTTCACTATTTCTCTATACATGTGTGTGTGCGCATTTTAAAGGGCTTTTAACTTCTCTGATTGCCATTTACTGAAAATTCTTTTTTTTTTTTTTTTTTTTTTATTTTTTTGATAGGCAGAGTGGACAGTGAGAGAGAGATACAGAGAGAGAAAGGTCTTCCTTTGCCGTTGGTTCACCCTCCAATGGCCGCCGCTGCAGCCGGCGCACCGCGCTGATCCGATGGCAGGAGCCAGGATCCAGGTGCTTTTCCTGGTCTCCCATGGGGTGCAGGGCCCAAGCACCTGGGCCATCCTCCACTGCACTCCCTGGCCATAGCAGAGAGCTGGCCTGGAAGAGGGGCAACCGGGACAGAATCCGGTGCCCCGACCGGGACTAGAACCCGGTGTGCCGGCGCCGCAAGGTGGAGGATTAGCCTATTGAGCCACGGCGCCGGCTTGAAAATTCTTAATGAAGTAGTTTAGAAAACTCTAATAAATTAGTCTATTTTATAACATTTTTCTGAATGATTTTAAATTTAAAAGCAAAAATTGTGAATTATTACAAAGTTCCTGTATACCCCCCACACAGCTTTCCCTATTATTGATATATCATACTAGTATGATATATTTGTCACAATTAATCAGCCTTACCAAGGTCTCCCTATTGTTTTGGGGCAAAATCCTTCTAATTTTCCCACTTCTTTAGCCACCAGAGAAATGCAATTGAAACCACAATGAGATATCAACATACTTCTTCCAGAATGGGTACCAAAAAAGATAGAAAGTGCTGGGGAGGATGTGGAGTCTAATTATTTTTATTTAATGACTTTACATCCAAAGACAAAAGTACAATGATTTCACTATATAATGTGAATATGAAATTGGGAAATGACATTATGCGTTCAGAAATCAAAGAAGCTAGTATGAAACATTGAGAATGAATATTTCCCCATTAGCAAACTCTCATCTTATCAGTACCTCCACTGGAAACTCAACTAGAAATAGCATTTATAAGTTTTATTCATTCAGATAATACAGGTTACATATATTAACTTGGGGGCAGACATAATTTTAGTTCAATGCATGTGGAATTTATTAATAATAATTTGATCATAGATATCTATTACAGACTGAATTGTACCCCAACAAAATTCATGTTGATATACTGAACTCTTATACATCAGAACATGACTATTTGGAGATATGCCATTTAAACAAGTAATCAAGGTTAAATGAGGTCCTATGGATAGGGCTAAATCAATATGGTTGTTATCCTTATGAGATGAGGAGATTTTAATGAGCAGATTCATGGAGAAATGACTACAAGAGGACACCATGAGGCAATACACATCTACAAGCCAAGGAAAAAGAATGAAATATAACCCTACCAACACCTTGATCTGGGACCTGTGGTCTGTAAATGTGTGAGGAAATATATTTCTCTTATATAAGCTACCAGTCATTCTATGGGACTTTGTTAAGGCAACTCAGCAAATTAATATAATAGCCTTCTATTTCTCAGGTATAGAATCTATTATAGTAACAATGATTATAAATATAATTAGAGAACAATTTCATTACTGAATATTTAATTTAATTTAAGAGAGAGCACTAGAGCTAGAGTCAGAGAGAGAGAGACAGAGAGACAGAGACAGAGAGACAGAGAGAGAGAGAGAGGCAGGCTAAGACATACCTCTTATCTACTGGTTCAATCCCAAATGCCCACAACAGCCAGGGCTGAGCCAGGCAGAAACCAGGAGCCTGGAACTCAATCTGGGTCTCCATAGTCAGTAAGAACCATACTAATTGAGATATCATCCTGTGTCTCTCAGTGTACACATTAACAGGAAGCTAGAATCAAGAGCAAAACAGAACTCAAACCCATGTACTCTCATATAGTAGGTAGGCATACCAAGGCAGCACCTAAATCAAATGTCAGCCCTCATCATCAATGGATTTTAATCTGTTCAGATTTTATATGATTTTACATGAAACAGCTTGAATATGGTTAATTTTATAGAATAAGTATTAATTTATAGAATAAATTTATAATTGGCAAACGAGAATAAACCCTATTCCCCAAAAATAATACAAGACCTGAATCTATTCAATAATCCAGGTAAGAATCAGACCACTGTACATTATTCCCTTTACTTGTTAAATTCCTTTATAATGTCAGGATTTCACTTGAACACTGAAGCCAGAAATACATGCAACCACACATGCACATGCACACATAAACACACACATACACAGAGGAAAATATGTTTTATTTCTCCTGAGCCAATAAAGAACAACTTTCAGACATCTTTCTATGATCATGGACAAGCTTAAATATTACAGTAGAAGCTGATTAGGAAATACAAGGTAACTTTCTTTGAAGTCTGAAAACTAGCTTCTTCACTGTTTCCTTGTTAGATCTATGCAGACCAAAGGGGATAATGGAAACTTTATTTGTGTGTGATTTTCTTAAGATTTGTCACTTTATATTGTTTAAATCTGTCCTCTAACTCATTTATTAAGCTAAATCATTTATGAAGGTGTCTTGAATTATTTGCATCATGCTGGTTGCCTGTGGCCTTTTCTCAAGGTTAGTCTCTGAATTCTTTAATGTTTGTGTTCAGAATAATCATTTCTGATTTCCATGCTGTAATCCTGGAAGCTGTTCCATTTCTTAATGTATCACATTTCTGCAAGGTGTTTTAGCAACTCCTTAGGAGATTGAAAATAGCAATGATTACTGTCTTCCCCAATATCAATCATTACTCAAAAGAACATCCTTTACTAGGAGAAATTCCAGTTACTCTAGATTCCCTTCAAGGAACATATTCCTGAGAGAATATTATATATTTTATAGATAGGCTGAAAATACACATTTAATGTTTAATATATGAATTACTTTAACAGTTATTGAACACCAATTTTTGGTTGTTTATTCATAAAGCAGGGACACAGGAAAACTGTCAGTTTCTGCCCTTGAACAGCAAAAACAATAGAAAAACAACTATAATCTTGCTGCAAGAACTTTGAAATACTGTGCAGTTTTAAATGGCCTTCCTGGGGCTGGCATTGTGGCATAGTGGGTAAAGCAGCTGCCTGCAATGCCGGCATCCCATATGGGTGCCATTTCAAGTCCTGGCTGCTCTACTTTCGATCCAGCTCTCTGCTATGGCCTAGGAAAGCAGTAGGAGATGGCCCAAGACCCTGGGCCCCAGCACCCGTGTGGGAGACCCTGAAGAAGCTCCTGGCTCCTGGCTTCGGATTGGTGCAGCTCTGGCCATTGTGGCCATTTGGGGAGTGAACTAGCAGATGGAAGACTTCTCTCTCTCTCTGTGTAACTCTGACTTTCAAATAAATAAATAAATCTTAAAAAAAATGTCCTTCCCTCAGTAGTCTCTCCAACCTTATGTTATTAATATCATGAACTTTTTGAAGATTACCTTATTCAGGGCTATCTTGATTTTCAAAGAATCATAAATATCTTATATTTCTATATTACTAGATTTATAATAAAGTAATTTACTTTATTTATTTGAGGCAAAATTGACTCCTGTATTGTGAATTTTTTATTTGGGATAGATAATATATAACACGTACACTTATATGAGAAAATATACATCTAAGTGTGATAGGAAACAGGGTATGTATAGAGCCATTTGACAACATTGCCAGTAGTGTAAAGACCATTGCATTAAGTAATATTGTTAAAGAAGGGTAGGGATTTGGGTTTATGTTTAAGCTGATATAAAAGAGTAGTAATAAAATTTCATGCCAAGAACAGACTAGGTTAGAGACTAGGTTGGTTTAAGAAAAAACTGACACAAAAGAGAAAACTGTGCTTTATGAGAAAATACAACATAATTATTTTATTTTGGAACTTTGCTTCCCCTGAAAATTTACTCTGAAAATATCTTGAACTGAATGAAGAAAACATGCCCTGTGGAGAAAATCGTATTTTTATCTGCTCAAGAAACACTCGTGTGTTTATAAATAAGTGAATAATAGAAATGAGGTGAAGAGATTTCTGTCAACATTGGGCCAGTTTGGCTTCCAAGCCATAAAACTTTCCAGGTACTTTCAACAGAAGCAGAGGTTACCAATTAGAATAAATGCTAAGTCATATACAGAGTTGGGAGTTGGAGCCTTTGTGCATAGCAGGACTGCAGGAGGAAAATCAAGTATTGTTTTTGTCTCAGGTTATAGATTTCCTCCTCACTAAGATATCTCTGATCTTCCTGGTCTGTATAAGCTTTCCTTCTTATATAAGTCCACACAATTCTGTGTTTGTTGCTCCAAATCCATTGATTGAACTTCATTAAAATTACCTTTTGTGTGGTTGTGTCCTGCATTGGAATGAATTCCTGGGGAGAATAAGGCTGCACATATTGGGAGTAGGAGTGGAGGTGGATTCTAGCCAGGAGCTGAATAGATAGGTAAGTGGCAAACCTCAAAATTCTACTGTCCTCCCCTCCCCAGATTACTTTGAAATATCTGTTAGCCTCTATTTTATAGATAAGACAAGAGTATGACAAGGATTATCAGGACAGTACAAATTTTTGTCAGAATAAGTATCTAATGCAACAGGTATTGCTCTTTTTTTAAAAAAAAAGATTTATTTCTACTTATGCATTTGTTTCTACATAGCATTCTCATGAAAGCAGGACTATTGTGCTAAAACTTGTGGGCTCTGTCTACTCTTACTGTGGCTTCTTATTAATGGTCTAAAAGGAAACACTATTGTCTTACCTCATCTGTGGTGTTGTAACAAAACACTTGAGGCTGGGAAGATCACAAAAAAGCGAAATGTATTTGTCACAAATCTGGAGGTGGCAAAGACCAAAATCACGGTGCTAGCAGGTTCGGCCATCTAGTGAGGACGGCTGTCGTCCAGGATGGTGTCCTGATGCTGTATCCCCCAGAAGGAAAGAAGATTGTGTCCTTGCATGGTGGAGGAGCAGACAAGAGCAAACCAAACACTGCCAAACACCACGTGAAGCATTTTTAAAGTTTTTTAAAAGGCTTACTTCTTACTATTATCACACTGGGCATTAAGATTCAACACATAATTTTTGAAGAGGACACATTCAAGGTGCAGCACCAACCCAAAGTTCTTCCCTGGTAGAGTCTCAGTGGTTTTCTGATCCTTGGAATGCTTAAGTTGAGGGGAAATGTTTAACTGGCTTCTGAATGAGCCAAAACTTGGACTAAGGTCCTTACTTTAGCCCTTGCAGGACATTTATTATTTACAATGTCACTGTTGGACTAAGGAAATCTAAGCTCACAAGCCAGAATCCTAGATGTTTATCCAGCACAGCAGATAAATGAGAGAGAAAAAATGCTGAGTAACATTGAAGTATTAGGAGAATTAATGAGAGAGATGAAACAGGAAATTGAAATAAGTTCATCTGATGTGCATGTGATGAAAATATGATATTAACACATAGCAAAAACATGAATTTAAAAAAAATGAAGTAGGTTGAAATGTCAGTCTGAAAAATATAAATCTTTAAAACACAAGTTTGAAAGGCAAGGAGTCACCGAATGAGGATCAAAGACGTCTTTCATCAACTTGTTCATTCCTCAGAGAGCCTCAATGGCCAGGACCAGGCCAGGCAGATTCCAGGAGACTGGGACTCCTTCCTTCTCTGCCACGTAGGTTGCAGGGGCCCAAGCACTGGGGCCATCTTCAGCTGCTTTCCAGAGCACATTAGCAGGAATCACAAGCAGAAAGTGGAGCAACAGGCACTTGCTCATATGAAATATTGACATTGCAGGCTGCGGTTTAACCCACTGAGCCACAATGCTGACACCTATTTTTACAAGTTTAATAGTGAATAAATACCGGGCTAGGTGTCATTTGCCTCTTAGTTAAATTTTTTCCCTCTCTAGAACCTCTTTCCAGACTTCTCCAGCTCCCTTCTACTCTGTGAATTAGGTGTTAGCAAAGAAACAAAACAAAACAAAACAAAAAACCTTTCGCTCTTGCTTTTTCTTGGCATCAGTCAATAGGATGCGCAGCAAGAGATTGAGCAAGAAGTGGTGATTCACATATTCTTAAGCCTCATTCACTGCAGACACCTATTTTACAAGAGCTGCTTCCTCATACTAAATTAGAGTTGGTGTTTGTAACTGCTCCCATCCCTTGCCTTTTTAGGAACAAAATGTTAACGTCAAGATGCTACCACCATGGGGGTGCTAAACTATGCCTGTTAATTTCTTTAGTCCTGTCTACACCTTTGAACGTGACCCCTTCATCAAAACACTTTGAATTGCTCTTTTGAAGGTATACTTATTTATTTCTTGATGTTTGAACCATGTATTACTTAGTGGCACAACTAATCCAGGAAACAGATCTTGGAAAATAGAACCTTGAGATTTAGATTTTACAAAATTGAGGAATGCATGGATTAAATCTTTTCCTCGGACAAATAGAGACATAAACCATCCACACAGAGGCATGGCAAGTGCAGGCAAAGGGCAAGGTGATAGAACACCAAGCAGCTGAGCCACTTAGTTACTGTGTTGACACAGTAATTTCAAAGACGGTGGTGAATTAGAGCAGCACTTTCTACAGTGGCCCCAGAAAGAATATGTGGAGGAAGGGCACATGAAAGTCATGCAGGCGTGTTTTGTTTTGTTTTGCTTTGCTTTTTTTTTTTTTTTTAATGGCTGCTGGGGTACTCGGACTTTGTCCTGTAGCTGTTGATTAGATGTAGTTGAGAATTACAAACCTTTAATTTTTTCTTTTTTTTTTTTTAACAGGCAGAGTTATAGACAGAGAGAGAGAGAGAGAGAGGTCTTCCTTCCGTTGGTTCACCCCCCAAATGGCAGCTACGGCCAGTGCGCTGTGCCAATCTGAAGCCAGGAGCCAGGTGCTTCTTCCTGGTCTCCCATACCGGTGCAGGGCCCAAGCACTTGGGCCATCCTCCACTGCCTTCCCGGGCCACAGCAGAGAGCTGGCATGGAAGAAGAGCAACCAGGACTGGAACCCAGCTGCTGGCTTTAAAATTTTATAAAAATGAACAAAAAAATTTTATAAAAATGAAACCTGGACCCCAAATCACCTGAAGTTGAGTATAGAATGTCTGATATCCTCAAATTTTAATTTTGCATCTGAGTCATTTGTGTCTGTTGATAATTTGAATTCTGAGATTGTAATTTTTTTTTTTTTTTTTTTTGACAGGAAGAGTTAGACAAAGAGACAGAGAGAAAGGTCTTCCTTCTGTTGGTTCACCCCCTAAATGGCCACTATGGCCAGTGTGCTTCTCTAATCCAAAGCCAGGAGCCAGGTGCTTCTCCTGGTCTCCCATGCGGGTGCAGGGCCCAAGCACTTGGGCCATCCTCCACTGCCTTCCCTGGGTCACCGCAGAGAGATGGACTGGAAGAGGGGCAACCGGGGCAGTATCCAGTGCCCTAACAGGGACTAGAACCCGGGGTCCCGGCGCCACAGACAGAGGATTAGCCTAGTGAGCGGCGGCGCTGGCCAGAGATTCTACTTTTTTAAGACCTGGGAATGGTCACTATTGTGAATCTACAAATTCTAAAATTGTGGAGGGAAGACCTTCAGACTCAGAGAACTGGGACTTCAGTTTCAGCTTCCACTGGGGATCTCATCACTTTCTTCTCTAATCACACCTGCTGGGAGATTCCAGGGGGCAGTTTCTTTACCATGGCATTAAAGCAAAACAAAACAAAACACACACAAAGGCTTTATGAATGAAATAATAGCACCATGAAGAGATTTTTGGCAGTGCCAATTAAGAAGGAACTTCAAGTTCATTAAAAAAAAAAAGAATTGAGAGATAAGTTTTAAAAGATTTATTTTATTTATTTGAAAGAGTTACAGAGACAGGTAGAGACAGAGAGAGCGGTCTTCCATCTGCTGGTTCACTCTCCAGATGGCTGCAACGGCTGGAGCTGTGCCGAAGCCAGGAGCCAGGAGCTTCTTCCAGGTCTCCCACATGGGTGCCAGGGCCCAAGGAATTGGGCCATCTTCTACTGCTATCCCAGGCAACAGCAGAGAGCTGGATTAGAGGAGGAGAAGCCAGGACTAGAACCAGAGCCCATATGGGATGTGCTTCAGGCCAGGGCTTTAACCCACTACGCCACAGCACTGGCCCCATAAAGTTTTTTTTTTTAGTCTTGGTACAAGAATTTTTGAAATCCAGGCATAGTGTGTTTCTTTCAAGCATTTTCCATAAACTTTAAAAAAGATCTTTAACTTTTGGACAGTAGAGGAAAAGACTCAATTTTATTAGCTAAGTTTCTTTGCCCCTAAAATAAAATGCAGTGACAATCCAGATAAACATTTTATGAATTACAAGTTCCATTAATGAAAGACTGCATATGTTGTTTCTTATAGGTATATGAAGAAACTTTTTCTCAAGTCCTTCATGAACGGTTATACCTTCAGAGTCTAGAATGAGGCCAAAACCATTTACTACTGGGAAACCGTGTTTATTTTTTTCTTCTATTTGTTGAACACTTTACTAATTGTAGGTTTCATCTTATGAGTATAAAGTGAACTGAGAGTAGATCATTATAAAAATTATGGTTGGAAAAAGAAGAAGGTGGGGAAAGAATAGAAATGTGGGCTGGAGGGAGGGTAGGGTGGGAAGTAACACCTAAACCTGTATACATGAAATTCATGGAGTTTGTAATCCTTAATTAAAATTAAAAAATAAAAAGTGTAGGAAATGTTTCCTTTACTGTATTGTCAGTCACCGCATTGTTTCCAGTTTCTGGTCTTAGTTTGCATCTTAAGTACCTAGTAGGATTCAAAAAAAAATAAAAAATAAAAAAAAGATTTTATAGCACAAAGGTCTGACATAAATTGGCTGTTAACTCTTTGACTCCATATTATTTCAAGCAAATTGAAATAGTTACTTAACAATTTGGGACATTATATTTTCTATCTCAAATATTAGGTTAATGAATTTGCCTAATCAGGATTTTGTTAATCAATGAAAGTACTTGAAAAATAGCACTGGATACAACGTTCAGTCTGTAAATCCACATTCTTTTTCAACTGTGGGTTACACAAGAATAAAATGAAAAGACCAATTACAGATTAATGGGATCTTGGAGAGAATGATACATTGGGAATGTCCCAATATACTGGATGGAGGGGAGACACTGGGGAGAAGTCTGGGTCAATACTGAGATACTGAACCTAGATCTAGAACACAATTTCCTGATGTAAATAAGATAGATGAAAAGATCTCTCTTGAAAACAATAATCAGTAAGATTATTCCTGTCACTGTCTTTGAAAGAGGAAAGAGAATTATGGTTAGCAAGAAGCTTAGGAATACGCACTTTATTTTATTTATTTTTTTAGACAGGCAGAATGGACAGTGAGAGAGAGAGACAGAGAGAAAGGTCTTCCTTTGCCATTGGTTCACCCCTCAATGGCTGCTGCAATCCTCCTGGTCTCCCATGCAGGTGCAGGACCCAAGGACTTGGGCCATCCTCCACTGCACTCCCAGGCCCCGACTGGGACTAGAACCCGGGGTGCTGGTGCTACAGGCCGAGGATTAGCCTAGTGAGTGGCGGCGCCAGCCAGGAATGTGTATTTTAAAGACAGGCCACTCAAGCAATGAATTTGACAGTAGGTCTAATTCACATTAAAACATAATAATAGGAAATGCCTTGACCAAATTTCCAAAAAAATATTACTTTATACATTTAATTTTTTCTAGCACCTTTGACCTTAGTGACTCACATAGATACATCCATAGTAGAAATTCCTTAAGATTGTCATAAATTAGGACTGCATTTAATTATTTCTAGAATATTTTGTTAATTACCTTACACAAATAAAATGTGATTGTAACAAAGCAAAGAGTTCTTAGGAGACTTTTTTAAAGTTTAATTTTCCCCACAGAAATCCCCCCAATAGTACTGCATTACAGTACAGAGATTAATGTAGTATAACTTTCTGCATCCCTTTCTATGATTATATATTCACTTGCAAGCAGAATACACAAACATTCATTCAAGAGGAAGCATACTTACAATGTTCTCATTATTTTCTTTAGTTTGCTTTACAGAACTGGGATTATACCAAGCACAGGTGTTTTTTAAGCATAATGACATACCAAGATGTGTTTCCAGGGCAGTGCACACGCAGGCTAGAATACCATCTGCTTTGAATTCACTTAGCTTTTTTGCTTTGTTTTATTTTTAACAGTAATCACAGCTTCTGATCAGCACAAGGTAAAAAGTGTCATCACATGTAACTGTTACCATTTTGACCAAGAGAAAAATTATTGACCTTTAAAATATCTTTGCTATAATTCTTCAAGCTTTGAGAAATGATGAAAATAGTATAAAGACCATTACTAATTTCTTAGTTTCTAGCATGCTATACACCCAAATTATGAAAGCTATAAGAAATAACAAGGCCTGGACAAGGAAATTATTAACTTTCAGAATTTTTTCAGAATCTTATCTGAGCAATATAACAGTATTAACTGTATACTGGTAAATGTTTCTAGAATAGTGATATGCTCAATTGAATTAGTTTATTTGATCTTGTTTATTAAACTCTAGCATAAAATTTCTAGAATAACAAAACCATAAATATCATCTTGAAAAGATATATAAGTACACAATTTAATAATTGTAATCATTTTACTTTGAAAATATGTAAATTACATAAAACTTAACCACAGAATCAAACTTTGAAAACGCAGAAAGCAATGTACAATTGGAAACCATCCCCACTACCATACTTCATAGCCATTTAAAGGACTCACTTAAATATGAGACACAGAAGAAGCATTGAGAGTTTTTAAGTTGCCAATGTTACGTTCAATGTTTTCTTTGTTCCCTCCATTGGCTGGCCCCAATTTAACATAAGGTCTGTAAGTATATAGACAAGAATACCAAGGTAAAAACCTGAATTATTTCTGCCTTGAAAAATCAAACATTATTTAAGAATAATTACATATCATGTGCACATTTTCTAGGAAGCAAAGCTTTTACATTTGTATAAGTTTGTGTGTTGTAAGGAAAAATAAAAAAAAAAATAAACAACAAACAGGATAATTCTCCTAAAAGTATTGCATAGGTAAAGCAACTGCTGCTAGTGGAGATTACTTGTGTGTTTCCCAGGATGTCTGTTATTAGTGTGTGTGCAAGAGCTCTGGATAAACATCCCCCAACAGACAGACAGGAGAGAATCAATTTCATATCCGTAGTTTACCCTTTTCTTTCTTTTTTTTTTTTTGTTTTCAATATGGAAATAAGATTTATTTCTACCTCATAATATAAAAAACTTAGAATACATTACATAACAAAACCATAAGTATTTTTTATTAGAAACATTCAATAAGAATCTCTTTTTACCTTAAGGTAGCAAGCTGTTTCTTAAATAAGACATATAAAATATCAGAATACACTAAACTGCTTGAATTACAATTTTTTGACAAAAATACTGCTTAACAAAAGTGAAAAGACAAATCATAAACTCTGACAATATATTTATAACATATAAAACCAACACAATTTCAACAATAAGTGAAGATTTCATAAAAATCAATAAAAACCCCAAAAATGAATGAAAGATATAAATTTTATAGATGAAGGAATAAATAGATCAATAAAATAGATCCCATACCTCTTCAATAATTAGGAAAATTCAAACAAAATCAGGAGATATTATAATTTACTACTAATTTGAAAATAATTGATATTATACAATGTAAGATGTTGAAGATGAAGATAAGCAGTATCACCCTGTATGTTGCTGCTGGAATTATCAATTAGTACTATAACTATAGAAAACACTTGGCATTATTTTCTTTTTTTTTTTTTAACTTTTATTTAATGCATATAATTTTCCGAAGTACGACTTATGGATTACAATGGCTTCCCCCCCATACCGTCCCTCCCACCCACTACCCTCCCCTTTCCACTCCCTCTCCCCTTCCATTCACATCATGATTCATTTTCGATTATCTTAATATACAGAAGATCAGCTTAGTATACATTAAGTATGGATTTCAACAGTTTGCTCCCACACCCTTTTCTTTCAAATGTTGACTAAGAAAAGCTGCTCTCTCAACTCCCTCATCACATTCTCTTTGCAAATTCGAAATTTGTAGCAAATTCCTCAAGACTGCGAAGCATCCTTTAACTCTGGATTGGAAAGATGGTTTTTGGTTTCTATTAGAAAGGCCAACAAAGTTAATATGAGGCATTAGGATATTTAATCTTGACTTCAGTTTCAGCACATGGACTTGGATTTCCTTTAAGATCCAAATGTTTTGGGGGCTGGGTGTTGTAGCACAGCATCAAGTGGTTCTTGAAAATGGTAGCTGGTGTTTAAGCACAGGGTGAGCCTATTTCCTTAAAGGAGAGGTTGGGAGACAGGAAGGAAAAACTGGCAGATGTCTGCACTCTTCACTGCTGTTATGAAAAGCCTCAATTGATAGTCATCTCTCTTCCCTATCACTCATTCTGGATGCAAATCAGGTTCAGCAAACAGCTCTTCAGACCTCAATGACTTGACATCTTCAGTGTGTGTGATTTCTCAAGGCCCCTGTAGCTACTGCCTTGCTATGAGTTGGGCAAAGGAGTAAAAAGTGATATCAGTGGTATAACCTAGGTGACAAACACTCTTTTTACTGCACAGTTCAATATCTTAAGTAAATTTGTAGTAACTATGTAATTATCACCACAATTCAGTTTTAGAGCATTTACATCAGCTCAAAAGGCCGTCTCTCTCTCTCTCTCTCTCTCCTTTTTTTTTTTTTTTTTTTTTTTTTTTTTTTTTTTTTGACAGGCAAAGTGGACAGTGAGAGAGAGACACAGAGAGAAAGGTCTTCCTTTTGCCATTGGTTCACCCTCCAATGGCTGCCGCGGCCAGCGCGCTGCGGCCGGCGCACCACGCTGATCCGAAGGCAGGGGCCAGGTGCTTTTCCTGGTCTCCCATGGGGTGCAGGGCCCAAAAGGCTGTCTCTTTTACGTGCATCTTAAGTTAACCTCCACAGCACACTCACTCTAGTATTTTGTTGAGGATTTTTTTGGTCTAGGTTCATCAGGAATATTTGCCCATGAATTGTTTTTTGTGTAGTGTCTTGTTTGGCTTTTGTATTAGGATAATGTGGGCTTCATCAAATGAGTTAGGAAATATTCTGTTTTTGATGTTTTGGAAGAGTTGGGAAGGATTGGCTTTAGTTCTTCAAATATTTGATAGAATTCTGCAGGGAAGGTGTGGGTGTTGTGAGGCAGCAGGTTAAGCTGCTCTTCATTATGCCCATATCCCTTGCCAGAGTGCCTGGGAGCAGATAGAAGGTCTCTCAATATCTCTCTGCTCTGTCTCTTTCATAGCACTCTGCCTTTCCAAAGAATGAATAAACATTTAACAAATTCATCCATCCGTGAAGTCCTGAGGTATTGGCCTTTTCATTTGGGAGAGATTTATAGTATTGATTCAGCATTCTTAGTTGCCATTGGTCCATTCAAATTATGTTACTTTATAGTCGAATTATGGTAGGTTTTATGAGTCTATAGGAATTTATTTATTTGTGCTAGGTTGTACCGTTTGTTGATATATAATTACTCATAATAATCTGTTATGATCCTTTGTATTTCTGTGCAATCAATTTTAATGTTCCTTCTTTCATTTTTAATTTCATTTATTTCAGTTATTCTCTTCTAACATTTTTTTCAAATTGGTTTACTCTTTTAAAAATCAATTTAATTTATCTTTTTTATATTTTCTGACCTTTATCTTACTTATTTGTTTCAATATCTATTATTTCCTGCCTATTGTTAAATTGGGGCTTAGTTTGTTCTCCATCATCTAGTTCATGGAGATATAAAGTATGTTGCTTATTTCAAGTTTTCTTTTCTGTTAATGTAGGCATTTACTGCTATAAAATTCCCTCTTACAACTGCTTGTCCTGTAGCTTATGAATTTTAATATGTTCTGCTTCTATTTTTCATTGTGTCTTTTAAAATTTTTATTTCTTGTTTAATGCATTGATTGTTTAGGTGTATGTTGCTTAATTTTATATATTTATCAATCACAATTTTTTCATGTCTTTGATTTCCAACTTCATACCATTGAGGTCAGAAAATAGGCTTAAATTATTTCAATCTTTCTAAATGTGCTACTAATTTGCATACTGACATGTGATCTAACCAGAAATATCACTTGTGCACTGAGGAAAACTGTATACTGGGACGAGCACTGTGGCACAGTGGGTTAATCCACTGCCTGTGATGCTGGCATTTCTTATAGTGGTGCTAGTTGGATTTTTGTCTTCTCCATCCCAACACAGCTTCTACTAATGCTTTTGGGACAGCAGCAGTAGACAGCCCTGCTATTTGTGTCCCTGCCAGCCATGTGGGACATCTGGATAGAGTTTCTGGCTCCTGGCTTCAACCTGGCCAAACCCCATTTGGGGAGTGAACCAGCAGATGGGAGGCCTTCCTCTCATTGTCTCTTCTTCTCTCTCTGTCATTATGTCTCTCAAATAAATTTTAAAAATATTTAAAAAGATTGCATTACATTGTTGTTGGATGCAATGTTCTGTATATGACTGCAATAACCATTTTGTGTATGATGTTTGCAAGCCGTTGTTCTCTAATTGATTTTCTTCTGGATGATTTAGTAAATTGTTTAAAGCAGGCATTGAAATATGACACTATTATTGTATGGCTGTTTCTTTCTTTTTTAGTTTCTGTTAATATTTCATTTATATGCTATGCAAATATTTAAATAATTGAATAATTAATATTTTTATATTTAGATATTGTGATGTTGGATGCATTTTTAATTTTAATTGCTAATACTATTGGAGAATTGATCCATTTCTTTTTATATAATGAAGTTCTATGGTGCTGTTACAATTTTTCTGCTCAAAATCTTTATTTTGATATAAGTGTAGCCATATAGCCATCATCACTCTCCTTTGGATTTCATTTTATTGCACCATCTTCTTTCATGCCTTCATTTTAACCCCGTGTGCTTTATTTACAGTAAAGTGAGGCTCTTGACAGTGGCTTACAGTTAGATCTTATTTTTGAATTCATGCATTCCTTTATGTTTTCATTTTACAAGATTTAATTCATTTACCTTTTGTGTAACTACTGGTGTTAAAGCCTCACTATTGATATTTTGCTCGTTTTCTTCTAATTGCTGTAGTTTTCTTGGTCCCTTTTCTCTTCACTTGTTATCATTTTTGTCATTTAATAATTTCGAGCAGTGTGTTTTTTTCTTTTTTTTTGTCTTTTGTATAGTTATTCCTAGTTTTCTGTTTGTGATTATTATTAGCTAGCTTTCTTTCTTTCTTTCTTTCTTTCTTTCTTTCTTTCTTTCTTTCTTTCTTTCTTTTTTGACAGACAGAGTTAGACAGTGAGAGAGAGACAGACAGAGAGAAAGGTCTTCCTGTTGGTTCATCCCCCAAGTGGCTGCTATGGCTGGCGTGTTGCGGCCAGCGCGTTGCACCAATCTGAAGCCAGGATCCAGGCGCTTCCTCCTGGTCTCCCATGGGGTGCAGGGCCCAAGCACTTGGGCCATCCTCCACTGCCTTCCCGGGCCACAGCAGAGAGCTGGCCTGGAAGAGGAGCGATCGGGACAGAATCCGGCGCCCCGACCGGGACTAGAACCCCGTGTGCTGGCGCCGCAGGCGGAGGATTAGCCTAGTGAGCCGCGGCGCCGGCCTGATTACCATTAGTTTTACCTAAAACATTTTACTGTTATGTAACCTATGTTAAGCTGATAACTTATGTTAGGTCAAATACAAAAGCCCTACTTTTACTTCTCCTTCTTTAAATTTTAAGTGTGTGTTAATTTTTTGATTCAGCAATTTTGATAATAAAATCCATTCAAAAGAAATGATACCTCATGTCCACACAAATGCAGAAATGTTTACTATGGTATTATTAATAATCATCAAATTGTTGATGGAACAGCAATGCTTTTCAACTAATAAGTAGAAAAGCAAAAATTGATATACCTTTTAAATGAAATATTATACATTAATACATAGGAACAACATGTTGACAAATAATCAGAATTGAAAAAAAATTCAAAAATAGAACTCTATCAGACACACACACACACACAATTAGACAAGCAAGTCCACTACTTTATGGTTTCATTAGATGAATTATCTTAAAAGGACACATTTACACAATGCCTTCTGTTTTCATGACTAAACACTGGCTGATAAAGTTCCCTATTTGTGAAACAGTCTAGTAGAACATATTTTGCATAATTGGGATTTCTTTCTAACCAGATGTGATTTAAATGCATTGTTTACTGTATTTCAAATGGCAATTATATATTGGTAGATCATGACCTATAGTGTAATTAATTACCTTATAAGTTGTGATGCCCTGAAATGAAGTACATATTGCAATGTTTTTGGAGACCAAGTGCAGCAAATACTATTGTCTGGGGAAGTGAGGACTGCAAAGACTATGCTGTTGTGCTGTTTCTTTATGACAGTACTGTAACCAAGGGTGAAAGATTTAGGAAAGAAAGGGACACAGGGATATGGCAGAGAATCTAAAGCAGTTTGCTTTATTGAGTTTGTTTTCCAGAATATATTGCAGAAAAACTTTCCTTGCAACATTGTACTCAAGGAAGGGAGTTAGACCACTGAAAATAAGGAAAGCAGCAGTAGACCAATCTGTCACGTTTTTGAATATACACTGTATTAAAATGTATGTTGCTTGATCCAGAAGGCTTCCCCCGTTCCACTGATTTCTACATCCAGGATAGTCCCCTAAACTTTGTTATAAAAACTGGCAAACTGATTGTCAGGGAGGTATTTACCTTAAAAAATAGGCTTTCTCACTCTTTCATTCACTTACTGCAAATGAATAGAGCTTTCCTTTGAACAACTCCTGCTTGAGGTTGATTGTTTGATGACACTTGCAGGAAATGGACTCTTGTATTGGCTAACAAAATTGACAACTCAAATGGGACTGTCTAGCCTACGGATGAGGCTATTGGGAACAATGAGTAAAGAAATTGGCAGTGGCAGCTTGTCCAGTGTTTATTCACTCTTGGGGAATGGCTGCTCCATCCTGGAGGCATGGGGAATTTCACTTGGTGCCTGATAATTCTCAGTTGCAGACTTTTTAAGAACCAAGAAGTAAAATCATTGTTTATATTCCTTTCTGTCAAGCACATCATGAATCAGTTAATGACAACTTGAAAATAACAATGAAACATGATGAGATTGGCATGTAGTACCAAAGCTGAAATGATAAATATCATTCTGCTATTGGTCTCAGGATGAAATGATTATAAAACTGGAACTTTTATTCAAAAGGCAGCAAATTAGTAGAAACAGTAGCAATATATTAATTTAAGGACACACAGTTATTTTTTGAGATTGTTATTTGGACTAAAAATCTTTTCCCTTTGATAGTTTTAAAAATATGATCTGTCTGTATTATTTCAAATCATTGAACAAATAACTATACAGCCTAAGCAGAGATCAGCATGAATTATGGATACTTTGCTTTTTGACATTTGTTGATTGACCTACTATATATAATGAAAGTTTGAAATTCTCTGTGCCAAATATGAGAGTTGACTCAGTAATTCTCTTGGACAGAGTATGAATGAACACACACAAATCTCAGCTTTTGTTGGTACTAGGAAGGTTGACATGACCAAGATAGCAGAAGTAAGAAATAAGTAGAAATTTCAGGCACCGGCGCTGTGCTGTAGTGGATAAATAGAAATTCTGGGAAGTAAGATGTCAGATTTAACCTGACAAGCCAGTGTTAATAAACTCAATAGTAAGAAAATAATCAAGTTAAGCATAATCCAATAAACAATCCAACTAAAATAGGACAGGACCAAAGATCACCTACAATGTGTTGTTGTTGTTGTTTTGTTGGTTTCCATGATGTCACAACTCTTCACTCAATGGAAGGTAAGGAAATCAAGAGCCCTAGAATTTATCGGGGACATCAACATTCAGCAAATACTGAATCGGAGGAAGTAGAAACTCATTGGAAAGCTGAAGGGAAAGCAATTATAGGCACAGTGATGATTAATGTTAGAGAAAGGAGGATATACTTAAAATGTATAAATATATCACGGAAATTCAGATAAATGGTGTAAACCTGCATGTGTTCACAGGGGATAGCACTGGCACTCAATAGCACAAGGATTTGCATTTTAACCGACACTATAAGCACAGAAGTCTAGGCAGTCAATACAGAATTTCCATAGAAAATTAAGCAGAGACTGTTATCTAATATGTTGGGACCTTTAATGTTTCTAATATAGATCTTTATCTTTCTCACCCAATTTACCTCATGTGCAAAATTCTCCACTTACCAAAAGTGCTTGATGGATACCCCTAAGTTTGCTTTACTGATTTCCAACTTAATATAAGTGAAATAACCAAAACCCTCCCCCAAGAAAACAATTATCATGTTTTCTGATTTATGGCAACTAATAGGTAGAGTACAAAAAACCTTAATGTATATGAAGGAAATTGACATCTCGAGATTTGATTATTGCTCATTGTCCAATCTATATTCCTGCTGAATAGTCCTCTTTTTACTTTTACTTGTTGACTTCTTTATTAGCTGGAACATCAGCCTATGATTATAAAGTAAATTAAAAATATGGTATCACAAAAATTTAAAAAAGGAAGAAAAGAGGAAGGAAATGAGAGATTATCATTATACTCTTGAATTGTAGCTAGTAATTACATGAAATATGTTCTCTTTAACTTAATAAAATTTAAAAATTTTAAAGTTATACTGTTTTTAAATGTGCTTACAGCACAAAGTAGGTAAAAAAGAGAAATTCTTCAAATTTACAAGGATTGTATTGAAATTACTGTTTTATAAAACTACTCATATCACATTTGGGAAATATTTGATGCCAATTTCTAAGTCCACAAAAATTCAACATCTAACAAAATCACTATTGTCATAAAGAAAGAACTGGTAACAGTATCTTCTATTTCTGCAAGGGGGAACTATTATTTCCATGAAGAACTAAAGCAGCAAGCTAAAACTCATATATTGTGAGGAAAGTAGCTAAACTGCAACTGACAAATGTTTATTATCAAAAGTAAGCCTGACAGCACCTAGGTGAAATTTCTATGTATTACCTATCACAAGAGTTTTCTTTGTTTCCTTTAAATCCTTATTTTTAACAATAAGTGTCAAAAATAGTATACATTTGCCTTAAAGCTAGATACCATTTCTACTCTATCTTTCATATGTTAATAGAAATGGGACAAGGCAGACATATATGATGAAGGTTTATATTGCCAGTACCCTTTCGCTTGTCCATCTTAGAAAGGTTCACTCGGTACTCCATGAGGCAAACAATTCTGCCTGTCAACTTACCTCACAGATCTAGGAATAATGAACACATCAGATGCTGACCTCAAGCAATATTCCTCCTGATTTGTTCCCTTTCACAGCACTCTTGGGTTATGCCCCATTACTTCCTATGTATTGTTTCATTTCTTGGGTTTCTTAGAAAATGGAGACGTGGAGGAGAGGGAGATACAGAAAGGAAGATGGATTTGCAAGTCCCAGAAAAATTGCTACCAATCAGAACCAAATATGTTGAAAAGCAAAATCTATAGCAACCCTTCCATTAAGCAGATGTCATAGGTTTCCCTAGGCTGTAGTAATTCTAGTATCCACTTACACTAATAAATTAATCCAAAACATTACAAAAGCCTCTAGTTTTGAATATTTGTATCTGTCACTGCTTACTCTTACTTAGCAATTAAGGCTCATTAGAAAAACAAATGCTCTATCTACAAATCATCTTGAAAATTATTGAGTTTATTGGTTCATGAGCTTCTTGAAAATGTTTTTAATGTTGCTAACCATATGTGTAACTCCATTATAACACAGGTATTTAATATTATTTTAAGGTAAAATTATCTATTTTGTCTTTTGCTGTTGTCAACATGTGATTCTATTATACATGTATGCGTTTTACCTTTTTGTTTGTCCCTATGATTGCTGATTATTTCCTAGGGAGGAGTGTATGAGAGGCTAGTAAAATTAGAGTACCCAACTCTTAGGTAGCATAAATCAGAAAAAAGAACGTAGTAGCATCATCAAAGTTTTGTCCCATGGTTTATCCCTCAGTTCTTCATCTTGTGTTCCCTGTCTGCTTTCATATTTCAGCAGGGAACTGAATCAGTTTTGTTCCCACTCAATTAGAAAAATTTCAGTTCATAAAATGCAATATCTTATTTTTAGACATTATAGCTTGCAGACAGTATTGCTATTATCAAGTACAGCTTGTCTATTTTTAGAGAATTTGTTACGTTGTCATGTAAACCAGATATATGAATTTTATTTAGCTTCTTTAACATTTAAGTGTTGGTTTTATTTTTAATTCTCTAAATTACCTTATTAGAAATAAAGATACTATCATCATGGGACAGAGTGGGATACATTAATCTCAAATATATTGCAAATAGATTAAAATTGAATCTCAACTCTGCTTTATATGAAAGATATACTTGACAAAAATAACAAAGCAATTAATCAAAATTGATTTAGTTATGAATAGTAGAAAAGAAATTTGTTGGCTAGCTTCAGTTAGAAATAAAGCTGTGATTATGTCCTTCTTTTCTAAGAAAAAGGAGAAATCATCAAATCAGCCTCAAATTATGCAATGCTGTATAAACATCAACAACAACTATAATTAGATTTGAATACAGGAAAAATAATGGCATATAGAGGAATATGATCCAAGAGCCATGAGACAATACTAAAAGTGTAACATGTTCGATTGGATTCCCAGGAACAGTAAAAAGAAGGAACACAGTACAGAAAATATATGAAGACACAATGATCAAGATTTTACCATAAGTAATGAAAGATAATTAGTGGCAGATTTCTGATGTGTATGGAAGCCCAAACAAAATATCCAGAAATAAAGGCACAAAAAACCATGAAAATTAAAGGAAAATTTTAAAAGAAGTTAGAATAAAATGATGTATTCCTATATATATATATATATATTATAAAATAGATTATCAACAGTTATTGAAATATTTTCTCCAATCTAAATTCATATTAGTTCTTCTATGATTTAACTAGATGAAGAATGGGCCAGGTGGAAGCCAGGGATCTGCATTATCCATCACCACTTCCTACTTTTCTCTACCTTTCAAAATTAGGGGATGCACACATCATCTATTAACTTTGAAATCTTTTGGCAATATATTTTGTAAATTTAATATATATATATATATATCCTGTTAACCATTCTATTTCAGATTTTATTTATTTATTTGAGAGGTAGAATTACAGTGAGAGGGAGAGACAGAGAGAGGTCTTCCATCTTAAAATGGCCACAGTGGCCAGAGCTGTGCCCATCTAAAGCAAGGACCCAGAAGCTTCTTTTGGGTCTCCCACATGGGTGCAGGGGCCCAAGCACCTGGGTCATGTTCTGCTTTCCCACGCCATGGCAGAGAGCTGGATCCAAAGAGAAGCAGCGAGGACAAGAACCAGTGCCCCTATGGGATGCTGGCAATGGAGGCAGAGGATTAACCTACTGAGCCACAATGCCAGCCCCCTAATAATTTTTACATTTCAAATTCAATATACTAATGTTTTCAGTAATTTCAAAATATTGCAAAAGCATCAAATACATTCTGCTGCATGTCTCCAACAAAAACCATGCAAAAGAACCCATCACCCAGCCAAACAAGAACCTCCAAATATCTCTTGGAGCCTTAGGAGGTACTGTTTACATTGAAGACAACAAACCTGGTGTTAGTAAATACAGCATTCCAAGGGATCATGCAGTAAAGCCCAGCTAAAATATTAGTCATATAAATTTTAACTTGAGCCTCTTTCCCTTTCTCCTTCTGAAAAATAAATAGTCCTTGCTTGGGTCATTGTGTCTGTAGAAGAAGCATGAGTTAAAGGCACAGCATATCAAAGCTCACTGCTGTGACCCACTGTGAGGCATACACAGGAACCCACTTCACTTGGTCTGTTAATGACAGTTAAAAGAAAGTATGTTTTTAAGTTAGTAACTCATTGAAAATTGTAAATTCCATAGAATAAACTTTAATCAAGTTGTTTTACTATTAAGGTTAATTTTATTGGAAATGGTCATTAATGTGAATTATAGGAGAGAGAAAAGAAAAAAAATGGTATAAATATTAACTTCTTAGAACATCCAGGATATTTTTTAGATTCACTTGTTTATTTGAAAGGCAGAGAAACACACACACACAAACACACACACACACAAATATCTTCCATCTCCTGACTTACTCCCAAGATGGTGGCAATAGCCAATTCTGGGCCAGGTAGAAGTCAGAAACTCCATCTGGGTTTCCCACATAGGTGGAAGATGTCCCAAAGCCTTCATACATGCTTCAACAGTTGGCTTGAAAACAGAGCAGCCAGGACTCATACCAGCATTCTGATGTGGAATACTACCTTGGCAAGCCATGGTTCAACCAGTGTGCCACAAAGCTAGCCACTAAATTAGTCAAATTTTTGAGGTAACTTCCAGATCACTTCAAAAGGCTTGAAAACAACTCCAGGCCAGAAAAGCTCTTCTGTTGCCTGGTGTGTAAAATTTGCATTAACCTTATTCAGATAATTCTTATAAACTATTATAAGTCTAGTAAGCTTCTGAAAAATCATAACTATCCTGAATTACAGTGCCAGTGATGTATCAAATCTGAGAACTGACACAGGCCTTAGTTTACCACATTTTAAGCAAAGCAGTACATGTACCACACACTCAGGAATAGTGGGGGACAGATAGAGGATACAGGGAAGGATCTGACTACTATGTCATTTAGAAAATGGCTATTTTCAACTTGGTGACAGAGTACATGGAAAGCACAAAATAAGTATCTTCTCATCCCTGCAGATCTATGTTCTGGAAGAAAGAGATAGTTGCAGGTAATGCTAGCTTAAGCTCCTTATAAAAGTTAAATATATAGAAGGAGATTTTAATAATCAATGTTCTAAATTGACTCAATGGCTCACAATGTGGTTTCTGGAACTATGCTTCTTGGGTTTGAATCCCACATTCTGATTGGTTTACTGTGGAATAGGTACTTTTGTTCATATCTCTTTCCCATTTATAAAACTGTAAATGACAATAGTAACGAGTCAAAAGCTTGGACTATGTACACATGAGGTGACTACAAGACATTTGCACATCTGTATATCCATTTGCAATAGATGGATGTGTTATATATTGTTATTGCACTAATGTATAACTTTGTAAGGTAACCAGCTCTCTACCATTGGAAGAAGAAAACACAGATATATTCTAGGAGAAATTGCTACTTTAGTTAATATAATTGAACATTGTGATCTCCAAGATAATTAACTTTTAAAGAATGCCATACTCTTTAAGACTCTTTAAGGAAATGGTCTATATGAAGTATTGACATTGGGTCAATAGGAAATATATAATATAGTTGGCTAGATATGGAAGGACCTTAATTATAGACTAAAATGTAATTCAGTATGTTTCTAGTGTAGTAAAATGGATAGGGTAGATTTTAGTGGGGGTTTATTAAGTTGCCCTTTAGTACTTTGTAAGTAAAAAGTGGTGCTGTTCTCTAGCAGGAGCTTAATAAATACTTGCAGAATTATTGAATATCGTAAGATCAACTGGGAGGGTCCAAGCTTTGAGTCAACTTCTCTTTATATCTAGTAGTGTAATATCTGTTATTTTTCTTTCTGTCTGAATCCTGAAACTATAGGTCAATACAGATTGCAGTAAGGATTTAGACATTTTACATTGAAGTCAGTGTGAAGCTCAATAACCTTATTGAGAGAAAACAACCAGAAATAAATTGTTACAAAACCAATTTCCCAAAAAAATGCTATCAAGTTATGGTGTAGCACAGAAAACTCAAAGTGCCAGCAAATCTGTATCCCCACTGAAAGTTACATTTTCTGTTTCTATAAATTGTTTATCTATATAACTCATTGAACATATAAAAACTAATATTTGGTCCAATCTCTTTCTCTTGATAAAATAAATTCTACTTTGTTTTTAATTTCATTTACAAAATTCAACCTACAAACATTTATTAACTTGAATTTCTACCTAAATGTTTTTTTTTATTGGACAATTGTAAAAAATATGAAAGTGTGTTGTCAATGCTCTATATATTTCCTATGACATATTATTTAAGTAAAAATTAGAATGCTTCAGACCCTAAACAAATTTAGAATCTGCTGCTTTTAAGTTTATTCAATCAGATGACAATAGTGGGAATTCCTAGTCATATGTATCATTAAACATTTGACTATGAAACAGAATTTTTAAAAATATGAGCATGCAATCTCATTTTTTTTCCTGTGTGACTAACAGAAATATTAGACAGACAATTATATCTTATACAACTTTAGAAACTAGAGAAAGAGCAGAAAGGGTAAATTCATGAGGTATTTAAAAATATTGATCTATTTCAAAGGCAGAATAATGGAGCGGTCAGGAGAGACAGAGAGAGGGAGAGAGACAGGGAGAGAGTTCCATCTGCTGGTTCACTCACCAAATGCCTGCAATGGCCATGACTGGATAGAACAAAGCCAGAAGCCTAGAACTCCATCTGGGTCTCCCATGTTGGTGGCAGTGGTCCTAGTACTTGGGTCACCTTCAGCTGCTTTCCCAGACAAGTTAGCAGAAAGTCGGATTTGAAATGAAACAGCTGAGTCCTCATATGGGATGCTGGCATCAGAGGTGATGGCTTAATCCACTACTACACAATACTGGCTCCAATTCAGAGGTTTCTTTTCCTTTTTTTTTTTTTTTTTTGAGAAACTTTTTATGTAAAGTATACAAACTTCATGCATTTCAAATATACAAATTTAGAAACATGATAATTGTTCCCACCTTACATTCTCTCCTGCCCCCACTCCCATCCTTCTTCCTTCTTTTTTTTTTTTTTTACTTTTATTTAATGAATATAAATTTCCAAAGTACAGCTTATGGATTACAATGGCTTCCCCCCCATAACGTCCCTCCAACCCGCAACCCTCCCCTCTCCCACTCCCTCTCCCCTTCCATTCACATGAGGATTCATTTTCGATTCTCTTTATATACAGAAGATCAGTTTAGCATACATTAAGTAAAGATTTCAACAGTTTGCTCCCCCACAGAAACATAAAGTGAAAAATACTGTTTGAGTACTAGTTATAGCATTAAATCTCAATGTACAGCACACTAAGGACAAAGATCCTACATGAGGAGTAAGTGCACAGTGACTCCTGTTGTTGACTTAACAAATTGACACTCTTGTTTATGGCCTCAGTAATCACCCTAGGCTCTTGTCATGAGTTGCCAAGGCTGTGGAAGCCTTTTGAGTTCACCGACTCTGATCATATTTAGACAAGGTCATAATCAAAGTGGAAGTTCTCTCCTCCCTTCAGAGAAAGGTACCTCCTTCATTGATGACCCATTCTTTCCACTGCGATCTCACTCGGGGAGATCTTTCATTTAGGTTTTTCTTTCCCCCAGAGTGTCTTGGCTTTCCATGTCTGAAATACTCTCATGGGCATTTCAGCCGGATCCGCATGCCTTAAGGGCTGATTATGAGGCCAGAGTGCTGTTAGGACATCTGCCATTCTATGTGTCTGCTGTGTATCTCACTCCCCATGTTGGACCATTCTCTCCCTTTTTTATTCTATCAGGTAGTATTTGCAGACACTAGTCTTGTTTATGTGATCCCTTTGGTTCTTAGTCCTATCATTACGATCAATTGTGAACAGAAATTGATCACTTGGACTAGTGAGATGGCATTGGTACATGCCACCTCGATGGGATTGAATTCGAATCCCCTGGTATGTTTCTAACTCTACTGTTTGAGGTAAGTCAGTTTGAGCATGTCCCAAATTGCACATCTCTTCCCTCTCTTATTCCCACTCTTATATTTAACAGTGATCACTTTTCAGTTAAGTTTCAGCACTTAAGAAGAATTGTGTATTGATTACAGTATTCAACCAAAAGTATTAAGTAGAACAAACAAAAAAAATACTAAGAGGGATAACATATTAAGCTGCTCATCAACAGTCAGGGTGAGGGCTGATCAAGTCACCGTTTCTCATAGTGTTCATTTCACTCTAACAGGTTTCCTTTTTGGTGCTCAGTTAGTTGTCACCTATCAAGGAGAACAAGTGGTATTTGTCCCTTTGGGATTGGCTTATTTCACTCAACATAATGTTTTCCAAATACTCGCCTATCCCCATTCTTATTTTATACAAAAATCTATTTTCAATTAACTTTATATTTTAAAGATTTATTTATTTATTTGAAAGTCAGAGTTACACAGAGAGAGAAGAGAGGCAGAGAGAGAGAGGTCTTCCATCCACTGGTTCACTCTCCAGATGGCTGTGACTGGAGCTGCACCGATCTGAAGCCAGGAGCCAGGAGCTTCTTCCAGGTTTCCCACATGGGTGAAGGGGCCCAAGGACTTGGGCCATCTTCTACTGCTTTCCCAGGCCATAGCAGAGAGCTGGATTGGAAGTGGAGCAGCCGAGTCTCAAACTGCTGCCTATATGGGATGCCAACACTACAAGTGGTGGCTTTACCCACTGGCTACACCACAGAGCTGGCCCCCTCAACTAACTTTACATTCATAAGATTAACCCTACACTGAGTAAAGATTTCAGTAAATAGAATGGAAAAATAAGAAAATCTGTCCTCAACAGTCAAGACAAGAGCTGTTCATATTTCTTGGCAAGGAAAAAACAGGTAGAATTACAAAATTACATCCCATGGCATTTCCTTTGTAGAACATCAGTTGTTCCTATGCAATATTGAGTTTTTACTTCCACTTTAATAAATCTTCCCAATGAACACATGTATATTTTAGGAGGTTAAACTACATTATTTTGAAAATGTTCATGTTTAAAACACTTTGTGAAGAAAAATATTTAAATTAGAACAGCTAATAATAATACTGTAATAGTTTAGATATCAATTTGACAATAAAAAATCAATATTAATTGTAGTCTAGATTTCTAGGCAATAAATGTGACCTTTCCATGAATATCAATATGAATTTAATGCTTTAATTTGCATTGCAATGAAAATATATTTATATGAAAGCCATGTTTCAATTCATTATGATAAAATGTTGGTTTGTCTTTAATATCATGAATCAAGAATGTTTAGACTTTGATAATGTAAATCAATTGAGGATATTTTGAAACAATCTTTTTTCTATATAATATTAGAAAAGAATAACATCATAAATAACCAATGCTTTTATAAACACACAAAGACATGTAATTTATAGAAAAAAATTAGTTTTGATTTCATTGTTCACATACCTAGTTAAAGAATTGGCACAGCTAAAAAGATAGGTTATAGGGTCTTCAAAATGTTCATGGATAATGCATATTTTGAAAAATCTGTTTGTATTTTAAGATGATTTGCACCAAAGTAAACTTATCTTTTGATTTCATTTTCAATGAACTGCTTGATGCATCATTGTATATGAGTACATATTATCTTTCTATTTCTAAAAGCAATATGATTTCTGAATGTGTGTATGTGTTATGAAACCCCTAATTTGGCTCATTTTTTCCTACTGGTATTGATATTTCTTCCTTTAAATTTCACAGGACCATAGAAAAAAATTTTTTATAATGTGAAGTTAGAAAGGCTTGATTTCAACTACTGCTGAGATAGTTGATGGAGATATTATAAGATTATCCCATGAGACACTAAGTGAAATAATCTTATTTTACTTTGTTTTGCTGGTACTGGATTTCTCTTAAATTTTTTCTGACATCCTTCCATATTATGCTGTGACTTTTCACCATTGTCTGTCTTCTCTATGGAAGCTTCCATTTTGATCGATTCTCCAATATCTTGTGTAGACTTGAGAGGAAAAAAGATAACTTTATCTATTGAGCCCTTTCTTAAAAAAAAAATAATATAAAATTCTGACCTGAAACCTATATATCTTCTATATGGAAAAAATGGTAAAGTCTCCATGCATATCCTTTGAGCTACATGTTACTTACTAACATAAGGTTTTTGTTTTTGTTTGTTCTGCATTTATGCTGTAATTCCACAGATTGAGTAATTTAATATTAGAATCTACATTGGAAATTGGCTAGTAGAAACATTCATAAAATGCGTATTGACTCTCTGTATATATTCATGTTTTAATAGATAGTAGAATATTGTATAAATCAATTTATTTACTTGCTAAAACCATATAGCATAAATTGAAAATAAAAAAAATATATACTCCTGATTCCAACATTATACTGATGTTTCTATCACATGGAAGCTGTGTAAAGAAACTTTGATCTATTTTTCTCTCAAACTACTCATTGCCATGGAGATAGTCTACTGTTGCTTAATTCACATTCACTGTGGCACTGAACATAAGTGTAATTTAAAATAGTAAGGTGTTTCATATTTGTTCTTTATTTATATTTCCAAAGATAAACATGGTTTATAAACTGAAATTCAAAAATGAATATAATAATGTTTTTAAACACAAGAACAGCCTCAGCTTTAGAGCTTGTTGAGATATATATTTCATGTAACACCATGCTAAATGTAGAAAATGTGATGTATGCATGTATGTGTTTGTGATTACAAAATGAAATAATTAATTTAAGAAAGTTTAACTTGAAGTGTTTTTACTTATGCACTTATTAGTGTTTCTTTGCTAGCCTCCACATACTTATCCTTAGAAATTCTATGTTCTTCAACTTTTATAATATTAAATTGCTGGCCAGCGCCGCTGCTCAATAGGCTAATTCTCCGCCTGCGGTGCCGGCACCCCTGGTTCTAGTATTGGTTGGGGCGCCGGATTCTGTCCCGGTTGCCCCTCTTCCAGGCCAGCTCTCTACTGTAGCCCGGGAGTGCAGTGGAGGATGGCCCAAGTGCTTGGGCCCTGCACCCGCATGGGAGACCAGGAGGAAGCACCTGGCTCCTGGCTTCGGATCAGCGCGATGTGCTGGCCGCAGCACGCTGGTTGCTGCGGCCATTGGAGGGTGAACCAACGGCAAAAGGAAGACCTTTCTCTCTGTCTCTCTCTCACTGTCCACTCTGCCTGTCAAAAAATTAATTAATTAATTAATTAAAATATATATTAAATTACTAAGAAGGCATTTAAATCAAGACAACATCATAATTTCAGAATTAATCATAGTAGCTATTCATAAAAATAAAGTTTTCTGAACCTATATGCTTCTAAAGGAGCTATTTAACCAAATATGAAAATATTAGAATGAAATGAACTTCCTCCCTGACCTCACACTATTAAAATATCAAAGCACAATGTTTCATAGCCTTTGCCTTTCTTTCATTATTTCAAACTATAGGTTTTATTGACCATAAAACTATGTAACCCTTTTTAAAAGCTAGCAATATAAACTCTTGGAACAATTTCTCTCATTTTATCATTTAAATAGCCTATGAGATTTTATCTCTCCTCAGAAATATTCTTAGAATAATAGGTAAAGTGAATATTATATCCTATGCACCACTAAACTATTAATAATAATTTATTTATATGTTATGGGTTAAAGAAATATTTTTGTTTGTCCTCTATTATTCAGCATCTCTTTTTAATATTACTATTTGTATCTATATTTTCAATCATGCATACTTAATTTGAATAGCATCATGAAAATATCTAACCTTCCTCAGAATAAAATATGTACTAGCAATTATAATTATTTATATTTATATTCAGAAATATAAATATGTACATTTGTAGTAATTCATACATCATACTCCTTGTTTGAAAACTATTTTTTTCAAACTATTTGAAAAAACAATGCTTCTTTGTTTCTATGGCGTAAATTTATCAAAAATGTTTAGTACATCTTTGTGCCATGAATTAAGAGGAATTCATTCCTCATCATACAGTTTGAAATTCTAGTCCACTTTAATTAAAATCTTCACATAGTATTTTTCAATTTAAAATTTTTCTTATCTTATTATATTATCTTATTTTAATATTGTCAGTTTTCTCCTTTTAGTCTGCAGTAGCATTAGGCCTCTTCAAGGAGAATGCACATAGATCAGCTCTGAATTGTTAAATAACATACAAAAAGAGGGATCTCTTAATCAAATCTTGTCGTCCTTCCTTCCTTTTTTTCACGGGTACTCAATAAATCCACAGTGCATTATGTAAAACATGGAAAATGAAGTGGAATTTAGTCACTTTAAGCAGACTTCATATCTTTTAATAATATGGATTGGTCAGAGGAAGGCTGATGCTTCATTATTATGATTTTTTAAAAATTGTTTGAAAGGCAGAGTTACAGAAAGGCAAAGGCAGAGAGAGAAATAGAGGTTTTCCTTCTGCTGGTTCACTCCCGTAAGGGCCACAGTGGCTGGAGCTGGGCTGAACTAAATCTAGAAGCCTAGAGCTTCTTCTAGGTCTCCCAGGAAGGTGCAGAGGCCCAAGGACTTGGGCCATCTTCCACTGCTTTCCCAAGCCACAGCAGAGAGCTGGATCTTAACTGGAGCAGCCAAGACACAAACCAGTGCTCATATGGGATGCTGGCACTTTACCCACTATGCCACAGCGCTGTTCCCTGATGCTTCATTATTATAAATTTTATGAGTTAGCTGTTGATATCATAGAGTCAATACAGTTTTATTTTTTTTTTTTATTTTCATTTTTTACTTGAAAGGAGAAAGAGAGAGAGAGAATGAGAGGGTGAGAGCTGAATCACTCTCCAGTGCCTGTAACAGCTGGACCATCTGCCCTCCCATACAGGCAGCAGGGAGACAGATAGTAAGCCACCATCTGCTGCCTCCCAAGGTACCCATTAGCAGAAAGCCGGAATCATACTTGGAGTAGCTGGGACTGAAACCTGGCACTCTGATATGGAATGCATGTGTCCCAGGTGGTGTCTTCACTGATGTGCCAAATGCCCAACACCTAATCAATGCATTTTTTTAATGTTATTTGCCCAGAATATTAAAGTTCCAATGTATAGTAGGATTTTCGACATAATAATTCCATAGCATATATACTGGTAAAAAGATAAGCATAAATAGCACACCATTTTCCTCTAAATGTCAAAATAAATTGTTTATATATATATATAAACAGCATATAACATAAATATATTTGGTTATATATATATAACAGTATATACTTATGCTATATACTGTTTATATATATGTAATGCAAATCTTATATGGATACTATGTTCTGGAAATTTATTTTTATCATTAACTTTATCCTATTAGCTTAATTATAAATGAATTATGAGGGCATAACATGTTGATTATGTGTTTGGGACGACTGTCTTCCAAATTGTATTGGATAATTTCCTGTTCCCAAGTTATAATTCCCTACATTCTAATACATAAATTTATAATAGATAAATAAATTCCACTCGTTCACAATCACCTTTCAGAAAAGAAAGCATTATACTTTTTTTTTTTTTTTTTGACAGGCAGAGTGGACAGTGAGAGAGAGAGACAGAGAGAAAGGTCTTCCTTTTGCCGTTGGTTCACCCTCCAATGGCCGCCACGGCTGGCGCGCTGCAGCTGGTGCACCGCGCTGATCCAAAGCCAGGAGTCAGGTACTTCTCCTGGTCTCCCATGGGGTGCAGGGCCCAAGCACTTGGGCCATCCTCCACTGCACTCCCTGGCCACAGCAGAGAGCTGGCCTGGAAGAGGGGCAACCGGGACAGAATCCGGCACCCCGACCAGGACTAGAACCTGGTGTGCTGGCGCCGCAAGGCTGAGGATTAGCCTAGTGAGCCGCGGCGCCGGCTCGCATTATACATATTTTTATGTTAAGGTATCTAAGACAAAAATTTCCATGTAGATTATGTAGACATTCTTCCAAAGTGCACAAAATGTAAACACTATGGTTAAAATGTTACTTAGCATAGATAATACTGAATTGGTTGGTATAAATTTTCAAAACCAAATAAAAAACTTTGAGTAAAGTCCTTAATGAATCATATTGCTTGTGTACCTTAATATTCCAGATTCTTCCTTGGAAATAAACACCAGTTTGCGGAGTTTGCTTTTCTTGTTACATACATCAATTCAGATTTATTTTACTACTTTTAATGATGCTGCCTTTTATCATATTGAGTTATGTGTTAGCCCCTAGAGAATTTACTTTACATGAGCCATTGCTGCATTCAGCTTCCCCTTACATGTAGAAGGAACATGTGCTAGCAAGAGCTTACTGACATGCTCACTTCAGCAGCACAATACACACACAACGATTAATATAGCCCCTAAGCAAGGATGAACATAGAAATCATGTAGAATCCCCTCCCTTCCCAGAAAAACAACTCACTGCCCTTCATCATATGATGCAATTCTTTACTGGCTGCTAAGCTTCAGACAGTCCCAGAACAGCATTTGGTAATGACTGAGAGAAAGTTCAGGGGTAGATCAAGGAGTACCCAATGAAAGCCATCTCAGACTTAACAGATCCTGTACAGTGTCCAGTCAAGCTGAACCCATTTGTCTCCTCAAGCATTGATCATGTCTTCATGTGAAACCATTTGCAATCCTTATTGTGAGTACATTTTAGAAAGATACGTGGTTCATTATCACTTTCCATAATCTTTTCTCTAATGAGCAAGTTGATAAACTTTCCTTGAACAGAATAATAATGGTGATGACTCAGAGATAAGCAGTCATGTAGAAAAGCCCCTGGTATCCTGAGAACTGGTGGATATAACCAAATGCTTCATATTTTTCTCTCAGATAAATACAAGGGTACTTGAAAGAGTTTGTGAGAAAACTATAATTAAAAATCAGATGATTTGGATGCAAAACATTTTGAAATCCACATAAAGTATGATCATAATGTACATTTTCTATGAAGTTTCTGAGGTCCCCTCAGGTGCAAAGCCCTAGCCATGTACAATGCAATTATTTGAAAAATGAGGCCAGAGGAAGGTTTTCACACACTGTGACCATTCAGGCATATTAGAAGATTGCTTTTAAACAAGAAGAGGAATTAAAGTAGAATGGAGTAATTAAAATGAGCAAATGACTCAAATGTACGAAGAGCCCAACTGCATCCCACAGAGCACACAGTACCTAGACAGAAATTAATTCAACGTTTTTCAGTCTTTATGTGTGCTACTGGGTAAATACACATGGCCTCTGCTGTCACAGGCTGAATTTGTTTGGTCATAAATTCATAGGTTGAAGCCCTATCCCACATCATCTTGGAAGGTGACTGTGTTTGGAGACTGAGTCTTAAAGAGGTAATTAAGATTAAATGAAGTTATTAGGGTGGACCCTAATCCAACATGATTTCTGCTGAACAAGAAGAGATTAAGATGCAAACTATGACTCAGGGAAGACCGTGTGAAGACCCAAGAAGAGTATGACCACCTGCAAGCCAAGGCAAAGATCCAGACCCTCTGCAGATATAAATCTTGTTCTTGGACTTCCAGTACCCATAGCCATGAGAAAAACTCTTGTGTTATTAAGTGCTCAGTGTGTGGTACTTTGTTAAGGCAGCCATAGTAAACTAATACAACTGATGGATGGTTTTCCTCTGGGAAATACGTTTTATTATATTAGTATTAGGTCCTACTGTGCTTCATTATAAACTCCTGGTTTCTGCTACAATGGTATTTATGAATCAACATTCATCTGCACAATTATATGCCTCTGTGTAGTCTGGGTCCCTCGGTAGTTTTTAAATTGTGACTAGAGTCACTTTTGTTATAAAACTCTTATATAATGGTGATAATATGATGTCTGCCTTCATGGTGAACACAAAACGAATATATATACACACATATACCCTTCATTATGGGGCACATATTAAGTCAGCAGATTAAAAAGAATAATAGTGTTCTACTTAGCCCTCAATCTGGCTTTTGTGGTACCTACTCAGCTGTGAAAATACTTATAAATTATTATCTTTTCTGTGTCTCTGTTTTTTCAGCCATTTTATTTTGTTTGATGATTTCTATTAAAAAGTTAAATGTATTTCACTTATACTAATTTTATTCCCTTGAACTTCCAGGAATTATATTAATTATGCTATATTGTTTCTTTCTTTTTCTTTTTTGACAGGCAGAGTGGACAGTGAGAGAGACATTCGTGGTGGGAATGTAAATTAGTACATCCCCATGTAAATTCCAAAAAAGTGAAATAAACATAATTTTCTAAAAATTTGCAAGACAGTTTCATAAATTTAAATCCTTTTGCCTATTTTTTTTTTTTTTTAACAAAGTGGACAGTGAGAGAGAGAGACAGAGAGAAAGGTCTTCCTTTTCCATTGGTTCACCCCCCAGTGGCCGCTGCGGCTGGTGTGCTGCGGCCAGCACACCGCGCTGATCCGAAGCCAGGAGCCAGGTGCTTCTCCTGGTCTCCCATGCGGGTGCAGGGCCCAAGCACTTGGGCCATCCTCCACTGCAGAGAGCTGGACTAGAAGAGGGGCGACTGGGACAGAATCCGTTGCTCCGACTGAGACTAGAACCCAATGTGCTGGCGCTGCAGGCAGAGGATTAGCCTAGTGAGCCGTGGCGCCGGCCATTATGTCATATTGTTTTAACTGGGTCAACCAGACTATGCAGGTAATGTTAATTAGCTAAAATAACTAAAAACCTTTTTCTTGCTTAGATATTTCAGATATATATGCTTTATTTGAAATTATTAATGTGCTTATGCAAATTCATTAATTATTTATTCACTGTTCCCTAATATTTCCAGAAATAATTGCATATATTAATGATTAGAATAATGTGCAAAAGATTAAGGACTACTGTACACCCACAAAATACAACTAGTTTGATACAATTTTCACACATGAAAGACACATGGAAAGAGACACATCATGAAAATTATTAACACCGTAATAGTCTTTATTCACAATGAGATGTTTTTGTGTTTGGATAATAGTTTAGATATAGCCCAAAGACCCATGTATTTGGGGCTTTGTTCTCAAAGTCTTATGTTAATGATTAATGCATTAAAAGTGACACCTGATATAATTATGATGTTTAGGAGGTAGGCATAGTGTTAGGTTTTGGGTCACTGGGGGCAACCCTCTGAAGATAGTTCTCAAGAAAAGTCTGGCTGAACAAGATAGGGCTGTTCTCTGTGTCTTTCTGCTTTGGGTCTCACCATGTGATTCTCCCTCCAACCATCACCAGCAAAACAGTAAACTGAAATAACCCTACCTCCCTCCTATGTAGCTTGTCACAGATGCTTTAGTTGAAGAAACAGAAAGCAGACTAATAAAGACAGATAAACAGATATATCAAATAAAATGTGATTATAAGAGCTTTTCCTCTTCAAACTTCAAAACTGGAGGTGGTGTGTGGTGCAGCAGTTAGGCTGCTCTTGGGACACCTGTATCTCATATTGGAGTATTTGATTCAAGTCCTGGCTCCTCCACGTGCGATTCAGCTGCCAATAACAGGCATTGTTGGAGACAGAAAATGATGGATCAAGTATTTGGGTCCCTACTACCCACTTGGGAGATCTAGATTTAATCTGAGGCCACTGGCTTTGGTCTGGTGTATCCCTAGCTATTGTAGGTATTTAGAAAGAGAATCTGCAGGTGGAAGATTCTTTCTCTCTATCTTTCTATCTCTTTCTCTCTCTTTGTCTGTCTCTCTCTCTCTCTGTCTCTCTGCTTAAAAAATGAATACAAATTTTTCAAAATTAAGAAATAACTTTAAAGCTGACAATGGATCTACTCTGGTTTTCCCATTTTTACACCAAACACATTTTAATGGAGAACCATGACTTAGGAATAGATTTTATAGACTGTTACAGACTGGCAACTTTCCTTCACTGTGGAAATAAAAAGAAAAACTTACATATTGAGCTTTTGATAAATTACTTTATTTCAGAAAATATTAAGCAATTGTGAAAAATTACAATTTTTAAAATATTAAGCAATTGTGAAAAAAGTCTTGAGAGTTCAAGACAAATAAAGGATATCCCATGTTCCCCACCACAGAGAGGTGGCTGTGGAGGAGAAAATCCCTTTCCTCCCTGTAACAGAGCAGAGAGAGGAACGTAGGAGGACTGAAGTTTGCAAAGAAAATGCGGATATTTGTTTTCAAATTTTACATTGTTTCCTCACCCAGTGTTTTCAGAAATATTAACAGATTTAATATTTCAGACATATTGCCCACATATGTAAATAGCCTACACATCACAGTACTACCGTATTCTGCTATATATTTAGTTTTAGTCCAAATCTACTGAGTGTATTTTCTTTAAATTTGATAATTATTCTTCGGAAACCAAGTTTTTAAAAGTGATGTTAGAAAAAAATCATATAAGGTACTGCATAAATTTAATTTTTTGATGTAAGCATTTAACCACAAATGGAATGTTTTCTTTTCTTTACCCCCTTAGTGGAGCTTAAGTTCTTTACCTTTCTATTCAGGAAGATATTCAGGTAGATAGCCATAACATGAACTATTCCAATGTTCAGAGCTATGACATTTATATAAACAGTTTGTAAATGCGTGTTATTAAAGAATGTGGTGGATGTAATAAACAATGTGTTGGCTTTAAAAAAAATAAGTCATTTACATTGCCCTATTTATTATTCACACTAAAATGATTTTATATTAAAAGCTATTCATATTAAAAATACTGCTTAATATAATACAAGGAATAGAACTGAAAGGGGGAAAACATTGAACATAACAGTTCTTAAACTGAAATCTATGGCTCGAAATAGTTATATGATATAACTGCATTTTCTGTCCCTAGGAAACTAGGTTGAAGCCTCTTGTCTTGAATGTCCCTCCAGCAGCCAATGCACACCTCAAGGAGCATTCTTTTCAATTGCTCCTTTTAAGTACACCTATAAATCAGCATTATGAGCAATATCTTCAATGAATATAGAAAAGCAGTGTGTGTGGATGGTAAACAGGACAGGTATTTCAATTGACCTCAAACTTTGCCTTTAAAGGCTACTGAAGAATGTTATGTCTTTATTCAGTATCTCGAGTGCAAAATTATTGATTCACTTAGATGACTTTTTTAAAGAGCAATAAACTGCTTAGATATATTTTCTTTTCCTATTTGCCCTATTTTGTGTTTTCTTATAGCTCAGCTTTTTATTAAAATTAAGAGATATCTGTCCTTTTACCTTATCAATAATTGAAATTTAGGAAGTTTACCGTAAATACATTGCATCAAAGCCTGGAAAACCCTTTGTTTAAAAAAAGGATCAATTTTATTGAAATTGAATTCTGCAAACAAAATGCAGGAGCAATCAACCAGTTTAATGGGGTTGTTGGTAACTTTATACTTTACCCCAAGATACCCTGCTGTCTAGATTCTCAAACTAATTTATTAAAGTCAAGAAAAACTATTGGAAATCAGAATGTTATGGTCTGTTATCTTCTTGAAACATTACATTTATACTCATCTCTACTCACAATTATTTTAAAAATAGTCAATGATAGTAAAGAAAGAACCAAAGGCACTATTTTACCAATTTATGAGTGGGCCCACTCAATGCAAAGTACAATTTTGGCAATGCCTTAGAGATGCATGCAAATTAAATTGGAACTTACTGGATGTTAGGTCTTAATGCATATTTTGATTTTTGTGATAGAAAAAAACTTTTAAAAATCAGTTGTATGTTTATTTTGCTTCATGTTCATTGTTATCCAGAAATTTTAATTAATATGTGTTTTAAAAATACTATTCATGCATAGCCATAGCCCAAATGACTCCATTTTGCTTAATAAATGTTAACTGCTGATTTTGCTCATCTGACTACTTTTTGATTTAACAGATAGATAATGTTTGTTTGAGAATTCCAGGGACTAGTCTTGAGAAAGCTGGCTGAAGTTGTAATTAATCTGGCTCTGGTAAGCATGATGAGAGGATTAGATTTACAACTGCAAGATGAAAAAAGCTGTGTGACTTTATCACTTGGCTGGAGGCCAACAGGCAGCTGACCCCATCTTTGTCTAAGTTGTTCTGAATCCCCCCAAATTACTTTCGCTTTCTGCGTCTTTCCAAAGATAGCTGAGAGTTTCAGGTGGTCATTGTGACAGGAGGCCCACCATCTCTTCAGGTTGCCAGCCTCTTGTCTGATATGCTTGCATCAATGCCTATCTCCTGAACATTGGCTTTTTGAGTGGTGAGCAGTTCTGGGTTTGTTTAGGGTAATGTTTACCTCTGTGTCACTATGAAAGTCAAAAGGTGGAGTGAGAATTTTTCAAAACCCATAATATTTTGGAGCCTCAAGAAAAACCCATGTGCACTTTTAGATCAGCATGATGAGGTTTAAATGATTTAATAGTATCTTTAATATGGGGTATTTATCTAAATTTAAATCGTACTATAATAATAGATTTAGTATACATGCATTTGCACAAACATATGAACAAACAGAATCAGATATTAACAATTAAAACTAAGCAACAGGCATAAATGCAATAGTAATGCTAATTAATAAAGATAATCCCGAATAGTACATTATCAGGCAAGTTACAAGAAGGATCAACTAAAGCTTAATCATACTGGTATCCTTAGGAGACAATGTTATCAAAGTGTTCCTCAGTTATCCCACAAGAGGAGCAAGGGAGCTGGGGTATTTATACATCAATTCTATCAGTTATGGAAGAAGGGTTTTTATTAGAGTTGATGGCATTAGGGCATTAATTCCCAGCACTGCTGGTCTGCGTGGCCCCCAGGCAGAGAAGGATTCTTCAGTCAGATAAAGTTCAGAATACTGATGAAGGTGTGGATATGGAAAGAAAGGCAAGAGAACACTGAATGGGTAAAATTTAAAGGGCTAGTGCTTCACTATGAGAAACAGTGACTTGATCAGCCCTTGCCCTGACTGTTGATGAACTACTTAATACTTTATCTCTCCTAGTATTTTTTTTTGTTTGTTCTACTTAATACTATTTGTTGAATTCTGTAATTAATACACAGTTATTCTTAAGTGTTGAAACTTAACTGAAAAGTGATCGCTGTTAAATATAAGAGTGGGAATAAGTGAGGGAAGAGAGGTACAATTTGGGACATGCTCAATCAGACTTGCCCCAAATGGTAGAGTTAGAAATGTGCTTGGGTATTCCAATTCAATCCCATCAAGGTGGCATGTACCAATGCCATCTCACTAGTCCAAGTGATCAATTTCTGTTCACAATTGATCATAATGATAGGACTAAGAGTTAAAGGGATCACATAAACAAGACTAGTGTCTGTAAATACTAACCTATAGAATAAAAAAAAGGAGAGAATGATCCAACATGGGGAGCGGGATACACAGCAGACTCAAAGAATGGCAGATGTCCTAAACAGCACTCTGGCCTCAGAATCAGCCCTTAAGGCATTCAGATCCAGCTGAAAAGCCCATGAGAGTATTTCAGGCATGGAAAGCCAAAACATTCTGTCAAAAAAAAAAAATGACCTAAATGAAAGATCTCTGTGAGTGAGATCCCAGTGGAAAGAACAGGTCTTCAAAGAAGGAGGTACCTTTCTCTGAAGGGAGGAGAGAACTTCCACTTTGACTATGACCTTGTCTAAATATGATCAGAGTTGGTGAACTCAAAAGGCTTCCACAGCCTTGGCAGCGCATGACAAGAGCCTAGGGTGATTACTGATGCCATAAACAAGAGTGTCAATTTGTTAAGTCAACAACAGGAGTCACTGTGCACTTACTCCTCATGTAGGATCTCTGTCCTTAATGTGCTGTACATTGTGATTAATGCTATAACCAGTACTCAAACAGTATTTTTCACTTTTTGTTTCTATGTGGGAGCAAACTGTTGAAATCTTTACTTAATATATACTAAATTGATCTTCTGTATATAAAGAGAATTGAAAATGAATCTTGATGTGAATGGAAGGGGAGAGGGAGCGGGAAAGGGGAGAGTTGTGGGTGGGAGGGAAGTTATGGGGGGGAAGCCATTGTAATCCATAAGCTTTACTTTGGAAATTTATATTCATTAAATAAAAGTTAAAAAAAATTAAAGGGTTAGATACCAAAGTGTTTTGTATGTATGAGGAAAGAGTTTGTGTTCTGAGGGGAAAAAATAAATCTGTGTACAAAGAGAAATTGCAGAGTACTAATAGATATGACCCTTAAAATGATGCTTACATTGTATGGAGATGAGTAGGAAAGCAATGCATTGCAAAGATAACTTACTTAATAGAGAGAGCATGCTCATAGAGCTGGCATAGAACCAGAATCACTAATTTAATTTGTGTGATTTAATTATGGAGTCATTAGTTATAGTCACATTGTATATGACATGTATTCCATAAAATTTTGTGTCTTACAGTGATATAAAATTCTTATAAATAATTATAACTTGAAACATAATAAGAAGTGAATATACCATAGATTGTTGTGCAATAATTACTTTTTTTATCTTTCTGTCTATAGGCAGAAATGTGTAAAGTCATCACTGAAATAGATACACAGATACACAAACACATTCATATACACACATACTTTAGCCTCCATTAGTACTGTTGATATTTCACTTTGGATTATCACACTAAATAAAGCTAATTTGATTGTATTAATTGATGGTATTGTATAACAGTCACATATTTAAAAGGCACACAGATTTTCTACTACAAGTTTCAGAGATTTCGCATAGGACATTTCAAGGTATTTGACTGTAAGAAATATTTATTCAAATGGTTTCAATGTGACACATTACCACAAAAAAATATGCCTAAATATGGAAAAGTCACTATTGGAGGTTAGTTAACATTCACAAACTCTTGAGCAGAATTCTTTTTTACTTCCTGAAGAACTCTAGAGAAATCTGAAATCATAGTCTACCTTATAACATTTGCATGTTTTCAGAATCACTTATAGCTATGACTATCATATAATAACTTATTTATTTTTATCTAGAAAACAAATTTATTCCTCTATGCTCTTGAAATAAAATCAGATAGTAGTCGCCATATAATCAAGTAGATTATAAATTTCAATTGCATTATTTAGTTTTACATAGCTTTACTTGCTTATACTTATTCTTCAAGTATTTTTGATAGTGCATATTTCTCATTCCATTTTATCTTTTTATTTTCCTTAATACAAGCTCACATGTATGTAATACAAAAAAGAAAATATATTTGTGCTCAGTGACAAAGCATAACTTACTTCCTAATAATCCATGATGAAAGGGAAGATAAAATATCTCTTTTTTCACTACATTTTTTATGCTTTACCCACATTAAAATATCCATGATATTTCTCCTGTCTAAAAACTTGTATTTGTATTAAAATTCTGTTGATATTTTGGGGGTTAGTGAGCTTACCAATGGCAGGTCAATATTTGTATGCTATTTCATTTATTTATTCATTTGAAAGGCATAGTTTCAGAGAAGGAGAGACAGAGGCAGAGAGAGAGAGGTCTTCCATACACTGGATCACTTCCCAAATGGCTGCAAGAGTCAAGACTGGGTCTGTCTCAAGCCAGGATTCAGGAGCCAAGAGCCAGCAGCATGGAGTTTCATCTGGGTCTCCCACATGGGTGCAAGGGTCCACACACTTGGATCATCATTAATTGATTTACCAGGTTCATTGGCAGGGAGATGAATTGTAAGTGGAGCAGCCAGGAACCAAACCATCAACCAGATGGGATGCTAATGTGGCAAGTGATAGTTTAACCTGCTCTGCCACAGCAAATTCCCCTTGATTGTTATTTTAAATGTCATCATTCTTAGTAATAATTATCTGTGATAATTTTGCTTTGAAATATAATTGTGATTTTTTTGATTGAGCAAATGATCTTGATCATTGTTACTTAAATTTCCAACTTGAATTAGGGGATTACTTTTGATACACAAATAATATAGTTTAAAATGTCCACAAAGGGAGAATTTTCTGCTAAAGAAAATGCATTGTGGGTGACCTTTGTTTTTTTATTAAACAGGATTATTCCAAGTTAACAACTATTTTTTTTTCTGTTAAATATTAAGTGAGCTCTCTGTGCCAAATTTCCTCATTGGAGTTATAGTTTGATGACTGAAATTATAACTTCTATCTAAAATTCAATATTATTACCAATCATTTCATTTTAAAGTGAGAGGTAGCCAATATAATAATGAGCCTACTTGCCATCTCTGCATGAATTCAAAACTGGTAGATTAGATGGTGTCAGAAAGGTACCCAGATCTATCTTTGAACTTGTCTAAACATAACGAATATTACAGCATTAAGTTTACTGTGACACTGTAAAAAACCCACCCCTGAGTAGTTCTTAGTACATCATATCATCCTTTCCTAGTAATTTGTTTCTTTTAGTGTCTGCAATAAAAAGGGGGAATTATTAATAAACTCATCCTATTAAAAATGTTGAATATGTATATTATAAAATGGAACTTTAAGAAATAGCTAATATATAGTCCAAAAGGTCACATAATGTTTGTAGTATGTGTGTTTTTATTGTAATTGAGTTGTTAATGATTATTGAGGGTATGAAATTTAAAGACAGTTTCTAAAAGAGCAATATAGTTAGGAATTTGAAGAGATGGGTGATGATATCTTACTGAGACGTAGTCTCCTCTGAAGTTTGAGGTCATTGCTTGTGTGAATCACTCTAAGAGATGAGTTCTAACTCACTCAAAGAAAGTACCAAAGTTAGGTAGGTTGGGGATTGAGAGAGACCTGTTACAGTCTATTGAATCTGAACTGGAACATCTTGGGATGCTTCAGGATAAATAAAATGCCTGAAGCACAGGAAAGTGCTGTCACAAAAGGTCTAATGGGCCCTGAGAATAACCCATGCCTTTTAAATCAAATCGTCCACCTCTGGGCTTCTCTGGATTTTCCCCTTCCATGTTTAAGGTAATCTGTACAACCTGGCTTTGGTTTAGCTTAACTATCAAACAAATACAAAGTGTGTGTAAGATTATTTCAAAGAAAGTCGCCCCTTTATCCTGAAGCTGGTATAAATAACAGTTTCAATAACCACCTGGTTATTCAACTCCTGAGGAGAGAAATTTTAGGCACAGAATTGGTTTTCCATAGTCCGGCAGCTGCTTCTATTCAAATATTGTTTTATTTGCTTACCATCTTAACAAATATGAATTTTATTGATATTAATAAAGTAACACCAAGCCTGTTTATGTATCATGTTTATATATTATGAGTAGTCTTAATTTCCTAATTTCACTCAAACTTCACTATATGAACTTACTTTATTATGAGTATTGCTATATGAGTATGGCTCCTGCTACCATCACAATCATTATCTGTACTGCTGCTGCTGTTTTTACTTCATTAGTATTGTGACTGCTGCAAACACCACAGCCTTAAATATAAGTGTGCCATGACTTACAAGGTGCTTCCAAATGCAGTAACAGGTCTACTAGTGACCTACCTATAGTTTAGCAACGGTTTACAAAGGAGCCCCTACAGGGCTAATCCCTCTAATGTTTCCAGGTAGCCTCATGCCCAAGTCATTCACTAACTTTAACTTAGGCCCAGAACTTGACTTGTGCAGCTCAGCTGAACTCATGAAAATCTAACCCTTTCAGGTATGAGATTGCTGGCAACTGGTAGAATGAGTATTTCTTAAAACACTATTTTAAAATGTATTCTGTGTACTTCCAGATGAGCTGGCCTACACTGCAACTTGCATATGTCATGTTACAGAAGCCCAAGTTGAATTAGTTTGCATATTTACTTATTTATGGTTTACTTATTTATTTGAAAGGCAGAATGGCAGAGAGAGATCTTTCATCTATTGGTTCACTCCCTACATGGCCACAACAGTCAGAGCTGAGTCAGGGCAAACTTGGGAGCCAGGATCTCCATCTGGGTCTCATGCATAGGTGGCAGGGTCCCACGTGCTTCAGCCGTACTCCTTGCCTTCTCAGATGCATTAGCAAGAAGCTGACTGAGAAGTGGGGCAGCTGGGACTTGAACCAGAATTTAATACAGAATTTCAGCACTGCAAGAGGCACTTTAACTAGCTGTGCCACAACACAGGCCATTGAATTCGCTTTTTAAAATATAAACAGGATTTGGGGCTCACAAAATCAATGTTACTAAGAGTGAATCGATCTGGGCGTGTAGTATAACCACAACGATTTTCTTAGAACTAGATCATTGCATTATATATACTTGCTTCTTGTTTTCCTCTAGCTGAATAGTATAGCTGCCATCTTGGGAGTGAATCAGCAGATGGAAAATTGCTCTCTCTTTCTTTGTCTCTCCCTCTCTCTCTGTAACTCTGACTTTTAAATAAATAGATAAAACTTTAGCAGAAAAGGAGTCTGAGAAAAGTTTGGTTAAGGAGAGTCTTGGGTCCTCCAAAATAATTTGGATATTATTATTACTAATATATAAAATATATAGTAAGTTGATATTATTATTATTTTTTATTATTATTACTATTATGCACCAGCCCTAACCCCTAATCCTGAAGCCCTGGAACATTCATTCCATGAACATTTTAATTAGAGATTTATTTTACAAATAGATTTCAACAAATCAGATTTTCTCCTTTTCCTTATTTCAGTTTTTCCTACAAGTGATTATTATATCTAAATTGTTCAGTTTGTTGACATACAATGTTGATGCATTCATAGACATTTTCTGTGCTTTACTGATTTTACTGAATACGGGACTTTGGTTATGAAATGAGTTCTGGTTAAGGTGGTCTTGATCTATGTTGTATTTAATGTGGGCAGAGCAAAACCTTCTCATCGGTCAGGTATTGAATTGAATCAATGTTGTTTTTCACATTTATAAGACCTTGCTTAGATTCTGTTCACTGTTGGTTCTTGTTGGCAGTGCTCTCTGGTCCTGCCAGAAATCATGGAATGATTACCAGGACCCTATTGGTTGGTGGAACTTGAATGCCTTAGCTGTTTGAAGCCATTAAAAGAGATGCTAACTTCTTAATTCCCCATAAGGAAGCATAAATCTCTCAAGTGGAAAATCTGTGCCTATACTGATCTGACCTCGAGATATATATATATATATATATATATCCCTCGGTATATATATTCCCTTTCTCTCAGGAATATTTCCAATGTTTTTGTAGTTCCTTGGTATATTTAAACACATCAGAGTGACATTGTCCCTGTGTTTGAACCATTCAGAAGTTGTAAAACACGCTTTCAATTGAGCTATGCAGATGAAGTTCAAGTAAACCCCCAGACAAATCATGTCCTCCTTTTTGTGTTTCCACTACTATGTGCCAGCATTATGCTTCCAGTTTAAAAAAAATGTAGATCAATACTGAGATTGATTTTTAAGTCTGATACAGGGTGTATGTAACAAGATTTTTACTAATAAGATTATAGTTTAATTTCAGTAAGTGTCTACATTTATATAACTATAAATTATTAGTCAGATACATTAAAGATGCATCAGAATTAGTTTGAAGCACTGAAAAATTTCCAAGTATTAAGCCATTAATGTGGCATCACTATAGCAAAGAGACTAAAAAGATTTTGTTCACACATTTGCAATTCAAAGTGTTGTCAAATATAGCCCACGAATAGATTCAATTAAAAGCAAAACATAATTTTCAGTGAAAAGGTGAATTATAAGTTCAGGAAAAAAGAATTATAGATCAATTTTGTACATATGATGGCATTATAGGCAGCATGATAAAGGTGAATCTCTCCCTGAAGTAAGACATCTTTCATTTTAAAATTTCCTAACAATATAAAAGGGTATTTATGTAAATAAGTAATACATTATAGCTTAGAACATAATGTTGCATAATTGACATTTGGAGATTAAAATCTCAATTCATATATCCGTTGTATAATGTTGGCAAAATAATTAAACTGCTTGAGTCTTAGTCTGCTATTTTTTAAAATAAATCTAATAGCACTGACATCCTGTTACTCTTGTGAGTATTAGATGTGTTAGATGTGATCACATGTAATGGGAGCATCTACAGCCCTTGGCCACATTATGGGCTTAAAAAACATTTTCAATGTACCATTTTTATTCTGTTCATATCTCCATTGGTCTCTATATAAAATACACATGAAATTTTCAAAGGAGCATTCTGTGTGTTGTAAATATGTTTGAACTAAACTATTAATGATGATAAACCTTTAATTTAGTGAATTTGGTATCTAACTGTGTTTTGACAATAAACCTACAGAGAAATATAAATTGAAATACATCTTATGGGTAGTCAAACATCATATGTTTAGCACTGAGTGTATAAATTTATACAGTGTCACAATTCTTGCCAATGATAAAGAAAATCATCTAACTGGCAAAGCAGAAAGCAAGCCATAGTGAAAGTTCCAATAATATAGACTTTCACCCAGAAATCAAAGGGAACACACCCTTCAATAAATTATTTGACATGTTCTTTGAGAAGAATTCGCTTATCTATAAGTTTGAAATTCACACCAATTCAATGTGTATATGATATACAAACACATAAAAGATAATAACAACCCTTTTCTCTAAGAACAAGGGTGGCAAAATAAAATTCAGATAATGAAATTCCTCCCAGAACAGTAGTGAACCAACTTATGCACTATTAAATTTTATTTTCCCTAGAGGAATAAAGACTTTGGAAAGCAAAAATACAGCCCCAGTGTGTTTACTATCTTGCAAATTATAAATTTTGTATATTTTGAAAACAACAAAACTTTCCTTAAGGATTTTCTTGCTTTTATGCTAGAAACACAAATATATTAGAATTTATATTCAAAGTTGCTGTAATTCTTAGATATGCAAAGCACAGGTGGTTTAGAATTCTTTATCTCATAGCCTCCTTTCTACCAATAAGTCCCTTATCATTTCACCTGTGGTGAATCTCAGATTGTTTCCTCAAAGGGTATTTAAGGTATTCCCCCACCAGCATTTCTAACTGGAAATGAAGTAGCCTTTGAAACAGAAACTGCTATAAATAAATAAATAAATAAATAAATAAATAAATAAAACCAGTTACACTGTTTCTGTGATAAAAAGCAAATCAAGCCATTTATAAGTGGGCCCAGAAGAGAATGAACACATTGTAATTACAGTTGTCCATTTGTATCTGCCAGAGACTGGTTTCAAGAATCTCTTTGTAAATCAAAACCTAGGCATGTCCAAGACTCTTGCATTTTATTTAACTAACATTATGTGTATGACATAAATTTATATGCTGAGATGTAGCAGTGCATTCAGTTTCATAATTATACACATAATATTTCATTGTATATAATATGTAATATATATATATATCATTAGTATATTAGGCATAGTATTCACCTGTAACTCATGAATATCCTCCTGCATACTTATATTATCTCTGGATTAGTTATAATCCTTAGTACAATGCAAATGACCTGTAAGTAGTTGTGGATAGGGTGTTTAGCCAAAAGTTATAATTTTGGTGAAATTGTTGCAGTATGTATACGCCATAGTACACCCTAGGCTCCTGGCTCTAGCTTCCTGCTAATGTGGATCCTGAGAAAGCGTGATGATGGCTCAATTCACTGAGTTCCTGCCACACACAGGGCATACCTGGATTGAATTCTTGGTGCCCAACTTTGGTCTAGACCCACCCCAGAGCATTATACACATTTGGAAAGTGAACCAGTGGATGAGAGCTCTAGTTCTCTGCCTCCCAACTCCCTTTCTTTCTCTGCTTTTCAAATCAGTAAATGAAAATAAAAATAATTGTTATATTGGATTGTTTAGCAAATGATGACAACAAAAATCTGCTCATGTTAAGCACATGTCCAATTTTTCCTTAAATAATTTTAAAGATTCATTTATTGATTTGAAAGTCACAGTTACAGCAGGAAAGAGAGAAAAAGGGAGACAGAGAAAGAGAGAGACGTCTTCCATCTTCTGATTCAGACCCCAAATGACCACAATGGCTAGGACCAGGCCGAGCCGAAGCCTGGAGCCAAGAGCTTCATGTGGATCTCCCGCGTGGGTGCAGAAGGCCAAGCACTAGAACCATCCTCTGCTATTTTCTCAGGCTCATTAATGGGGAGCTAGATCAGGATTGGAGCAGCTAGAACTTGAACTGGTATCGATATGGGATGCTGATACTGCAGATGACAGCTTAATCTGCTGTGCCATCACTCAGGCCCCCACCTCAAATATTTTTAATCAGCAGCTGGGAATCCACACATTCAAACTTGTGGGTAGGGAGAGAAGCCTGTGTACTTTCATCTTGTTTTTGAGATCTTGATTGCTCAATGTTGGCATTGTTATTTTTTTTCTGCTTAAGAATGTATGAATACAGAATTAGGTAGAAAGACATAGAAAAATAGAGAGTGAGAGAGCAAAAGGAATTATTGGAGCAAGGGAAGGTGGAAGGAAAGGTATATATAAATGAGATAAATTATCAAGTGATTTCTTAGTGATTAAAATCTTGCATATATATGTATATCTTAGGTTAATATATATGCATTATCAGATCTATGACTTATTAATTGTCTTCAGCAATTTATCTATATTTTTCTCTTTTCTTTGGGAAATAGGAATAATGAATTTTATTTCTATAAACAGAAATGGAACATTATATAAATACAAATGGGCTATTCCCAGAAAAACGCTTTTGATAAGGACGATTTTACAAATAGTCATATGTGTTTAAGAGATAATTATTAATGTAAGACTATCATTATATATTTTCCACAGATTGTTACATCTGAAACAAGATTATAAAAATATTGTTTTAATCCAATTGATGTTTTGCAGCAGCGTGATATAATGAAAGACCAATAGACAAGCCTCAACTGCTGAGAGAAGCTATTTAATACAAAACATTAAAATGTAACTAAACTCACTTATTTCATGAAGGATAGCACAGAGTTTACCCAGTGTTGGGCACCATGATAAACTCTGTTGATGAAATGATAAAGGAGAACTGGATGGCTGAGGGCTGGTGGAGGAGGGCAGCCATGTACTCTGATGAGCTTGTTAATGGAAACACCTACAAAAACTAGCAGGCACACAAAAAGGAAAAGATGTCATGCTAACGAGTAGCAGAAAACATGAGGGCATGAAAAGTCCGAAGAAGAAATGACAGTTTAAGCAAAAGTTCAAAGCAATTTAAAGTCTCTCATCACAAGAAAACGAACATGTATTCTTGATTTTCTATTATAATATAAACTGGCTTTCTATCGACACAGCTCCAGCCATTGCTGCCAGTTGGGGAATGAACCAGCACTCTCTCTGCCTCTCCTTTTTTCTATGTGTAACAGGCAGAGTTAGACAGTGAGAGAGAAAGACAGAGAGTTATAGACAGTGAGAGAGACCGGCGCTATGCTGATCCGCAGCCAGGAGCCAGGTGCCTCTTCCTGGTCTCCCATGCGGGTGCAGGGACCCAAGCACTTGGGCCATCTTCTACTGCACTCCCAGGCCACAGCAGAGAGCTGGACTGGAAGAGGAGCAACCGGGACTAGAACCTGTGGTGACGGCGCCGCAGGCGGAGGATTAGCCAAGTGAGTACTGCACTGATCTGAAGCCAGGAGCCAGGTGCTTCTGGTCTCCCATGCAGGTGCAGGGCCCAAGCACTTGGGCCATCCTCCACTGCTTCCCGGGCCACAGCAGAGAGCTGGACTGGAAGAGGAGCAACTGGGACTAGTACCCGAGCTGCCTGTGTTGCAGGCAGAGGATTAGCATAGTAAGCAGCGGCGCTGGCACGTAACTTTGACTTTCAAATAAATGAATTAATAAAAAAAAAGGAATCACATAAGTTGTCATTCAATTTTTTTTTTTTTTGAAGTTTCAGTGCATTCTCAGCCCATGCTGCTTTATTGCTAAGAAGTATATACACACACACAGGTGCAGAGTTTCCAACTCTTACAATTCTTTTTTACATCAACGAATAAAATTTTTTCAGAAATCCCAAAGATGCATAGATTATAAAGCAAGCTGCCTTTGTAATACTTCAAACATACTTAACGAAATTCTTTTAGCATTTACCAGTGGTGCAATGAAGAATGTGCCGAAGAAGCAAGCATAGTGAGCAACCCCTGTACTTGGACAGTAAATAAACTATATTATGAAGGACATGCTAATATTCAAGAGATGTGTGGCTTTAAGGTGTGTTCCCAAACTACTGATTACAACGTATTGGTGACGGAATGGAATGCCACTGATTAAAATATATTCTCCCACAGGTTAGAAAAGCTATTCTGGCAATACGTCATTCAATTTTTTTAATGACAATGATCATTGAACTTCAAAGCAAGCTCTAAGATTTACCAATCACTCAACCAAAAATCAACTTAGTACTAAATCTACGGGAAAATTAAGATTTTTTAAAGGCAAATGTATTCTATAAATCAATGAAGTCATATGTTATAAAACATTCATTAAATCATTTGTTCAAAAATATCAAACAAACACTTTGCTTGACCAAGTATTATTACATATGGGGGGGTGATAAAGGATGCATAAGGCCCATTTTTTTCTTCATAGACTTAAAATCTGGCTGGTTTTATAGAAGTAAAATATAAGTATTTTATCTGTTATTTACTTGTTCTCCCATTAATCTACTTATTCATTCAATATATGTTTATTTCTACCATTTTTCAAGCCATGTGTAGAAATCAAATTTGTAACAGAAAACAAACGTTTTTTCACAGGCCTTCAGTCTAAGGAAGAGGCTAGGACCTAGAGCTCCACTTAGAAATAAATTGTGTGCATTAAAGGGGCTGGCATTGTGATGCAGTGAGTTAAGCTGCTGCCTGTTATCCCATATGGATGCTGGTTGGTGTCTGAACTGCTATAATTTCGACCCAGCACCCTGCTAATGCACTTGGGAAAGCAGCAGAAGATGGCCAGATTGCTCAGGTTCCTGCCAATACCTGGGAGACCTGGATGAAGCTCCTGGCTCCTGATTCTTATTTGGCTGAGCCCTGGCCATTGATCGTGGCCCATTGAAGAGTGAACCAGTAAATGAAAGACTCTCTCTCTCTCTCTCTCTCTCTCTCTCTCTCTTTCTGTGTGTTTCTCATCTTGTCTCTCTATAGATCTGCCTTTCAAATAAATAAATAAATCTTTAAAAAAGCTGTGTATGCATGTACTGTGAAATTATATGTATGTTGTATGTAATATAATTTATGTGTGTTATATATGTATAATAGAGACACACAATCAATTGATAAGAAAAGTAGTATGTTAAAATTGGAATGTTTTTAATATATTATGAAATGTCAAATACTAATTAGACTAATTATATGTGGAGATTCAGACAGGTTCCACAGAGGTCAAATATAAAATGGTGTATCTTTGCCTCAAATAATTAGTTATGTTTTCCTCAGGAAAATTCAAATAGTTGGAATTATGATAAGGAAATATTTGAAAGCACAAATTGTGAACTAGTAAAAAAGGCATTGTGAATTGAATCTGGACACTGATTAAGTCTGTTGTATCAAAAACTTGTCCAGTGAGCTGGACATGATTCTGCTAAGGGAGAGACCTTACAGCTTGGTGTTTAAAAACAGGGACTATGGATACATGTTCTCTATCATCATTTACTCTTGAACTTTTGGCAAGTAAATAACACTTTCCATGCATCAGCACCTGACTCAGTGTGAACTCTAAAGCAATAGTTAGAGGGTAGGCCTAGCAGCCTAGCAGTTGAGACACTGGTTACCACACTTGTGTTCAGGGTGTAAGCTGGACTCTGTTTCTGGCTAGGGCTTCTGATTCTGGCTAGGGCTTATGATTCCAGCTTCCAACTAATGCAGAATCTTAGAAACAGCGGATAATAGCTCAGGTACTTGGGTTTCCTGTGTTCCATGTGGAAGACCTGGATTGCATTTGGGTACTTGACTTTGGCCAGGCACAGCCTGGGGTGTTGTTGGCATTTGGGGAGTGAACCAGCAGGTAAGGTCGAGTGGGAGGGCACTTGCTTTCTCTCTCTCCCTCTCTCTGCCTCCTCAATTAAATAAGTTTTTCAAAAATTTTTAAAAATACTTAGTGTTTACTGTGCTCCAGACATTATTCTATATCTTTTTATTTAATCCCCATTCAATTTGATGCTTACTTTATCCTCACAAAAGCCTAAAATATTTTTCACTAATTTATGTGTGAAAAAACTAGTGCTTAGCAAATTTAACTTGCCCAAAGGCATACAAGTTAATAGGATTTTTAAGACAGTGCCATTGATTTTGCTATTAAACATAATAATGTGTAAGACAACCAAAAATGTAAAAAGTGTAACAAAGAATATTGCAAAATCTTATTGAATTACTTGTCTCCTTAGGGATAAAGGACATCCTTATCTGGTAATATTTTTATGGTAGGTGAAAAAGAAAAAGAAAATCTTTTTTTCTAATTTTTAAAATAGAATGTCTTTAGAATAAAAATCACATGAAGAAAAATAATGAAAGGGAAAATCAAAACTCATGTAAAAATGGAATTAAAGGATGTTTACTTTGTGTAAAAATTTGAAATCAATGTACAGTTTTCATAATATATTTCCTTGAACTTTATAATACCTTCATATTTATGAAATTCAGGGGTAACTGTTTTTGTATAAAGCAGTGTACTGTAATAAAACGTATTGTTGTGACCTTAAAGTTTACTCTTGACAATGTGTACTCTTTGGATTTTCACAACAGTATAATGACGTTGTTTACTATTGTAGTATTGTACTGTTCTGAAAATCCCTTCTGCTTCACCTACTCACCCTCTTAACTTGTGGCAATCTAAATATATAAAGAAATGCAATCATATGGAACAAAAAGATGAGGAATTCATTCAGAAAAAAAAACAATGGATTGAGTATATATCTGATATTAAGTATTTTACTGTATTCATTACAGAAGAAGTAATGTAATCTGATGCAGTGTAAAATACAGTGAAACATCACATTTCCTACCAAAACCTTTTCACTGATATGATTAATGTCACCACATCTATTTGACACTGAAATATAGATTAAGCAAGTTCTATAATACAAGGAAACAGGAATAAAGCAGAAATTTGGTAACAAAGAAATAAAATTATAATATACATAAGAGGCCAGATTATACATGCATTAAAATAAAAAGTTTCTGAATGACTTTTGGTCAATAGACATAAGTTAAATAAACAACAAATAATCATATTCCTTTCTACTAACAAAGGACAATTTGGAATTAAAAAAATAAAAAAATAAGCCATTTGTAATATAAAGTAAATACACCTAAAATGATATGTGAGGCTTATAAAAATAAAATACAACACAAACTACTGAATTGAATTATATCAATCATATATAAATAAAGGATTTCATTATGTTCAGGGATTTGAAGTCTTAACACTACAGATATAATTTCTCCCCAAATTCATCTATATATTAAATGTAAGCCTAACATTAATAAGTGACATTTTTGGAGTTTGAAAAGCTACTTCTAAAATTTATATGGAAATATAATGAAAAAAATAGCAACTAGAATGTTTTAAAAACTAGAAGAGTGAACTACATGATAACCAAAACTATTGAACAATAGTGAGTAAAATAGTGTGCAATGTCACTAAAAAGACTAGATCAACAAAAATTGAGTGATTGTCTAGAAATAGAGCTGCAAATATAGACATTTGATATGTAACAAAGGCATCACTGCTCATTGGTTCTGGGTTAACCTCCATGTTTGTATGGAGAAAACATATATTGTAATTTCTATTGTGTATACACATTTAGCCCAGCTGAATTGCTTTTCTGTTGTTTTGCTTTTTTTTGTCCCCTCTATGACAGAGAACAGTTGGTACTCAATAAAATACTGGGGGAAAAAACTGGAAATATTTTACAAATGAAAATCATCAGATAGTTGCTATTAAAATGTATTCAATTTATACTCGCCAAGGAGTTTAAAATTACTGATTTTATGAGAAAACATTAACATTCAACAAAAGAGTATGTAATAAAATATTGATAACAAAAACTGTGGAAGAATTGCTGAAATGATGAATCAACAAAAATGTCACACAAAATTAGTAAGAGAACAGGTCAGTGCAAGTATTTTGGAAAAATTACAGTTGTTTTTCTGATTTATATACATCTGCTGTGAAAACAATGCACACACAGGTACACGCATACACTTACATGTACACACATATGCATGCATTGTATATGAGTTCTCTGTTTAGGAACCAGGTGTTATGCACAGATTTGAATATCTTAATGTGTTAATATCTTAATGTGTTTGAATATCTTAATGGCTATTAGATTAAAAATAAGTATGTTGGATGCATAGAATGGTTACACTTAGCAGTGCTATATTTTTGTTTACTCAACATATTTATGAAATAGAGTAATAGTGTAGAGTTCTCTTCTATTCTTCTCCCTACTGAGTTTTTTTTTTTTTAATATTACCTTGGCCTTTAGAAAAAAAATTAAAGAAACCATCACTAGGTTCCAGATAACCTGCTTTCTCTTTATTTGGTATTTTCATACTTAGTCACTAATGTGAACATGCAAAGTATGTAACACTAATGTTCCTTATATAAACAAGGACACTGAGAATCATGAATTTAGTAAAGTGCACATCTAGGAAGAGTCAAATCTAGGATCCATATGTTCAATTGGCATTATTTAGATGTAATACCCAATAGATCTTATTTGATGAGAAATATGATGAAAATGTTCTGACTGCATTTCAAAACTGAAATTCTGTCATTCTTCATAACTACAGCATTTTGTGACTGTTTTAAATTAAGATTTTTAATTGTAAATTAAGATATCTTTATTTGGAAAAATGGCATAATAATAAAGTTTAAAATGTGTATGTATTTTTTTCAGTTTAGGAAGTAATTATATCTTTAAAAATATTATTTGAATATAATTTAGTGGATTACTTTCTATCACTCATACTTTTGCTGGTTGAATATACTGTGGTTTTATTTAATGGGGAATGAGCCAATTCAAACCAGCCTTCAATCTTTGTGAGAATTGCTCTGTTTCTTATTGATCTGCATTCTAAATTGCTGATAAGAAGCCTTAGAAATCTTGCAGCATTGAACAGGTCTCCCATTGGCAAGTCCTAAATTCCAATATTGGATTCCCACACATAGGAGACTAGTTGAAACTCTTGTGGGCCCTCTCAGCTGACACATGTTGCTCAAATTTCTTGCCACTCATGTGCATAGGAGTACCACAAATGAGAAAAATGTATTCGACTAATGTCTTTGAGCTACAATTCTTTCCTTGTTCATGAATATTCAAGCTCTGACTTCTATGGTACTTTTGTGATGACAAACCGTTCTTTAATATTATTTATTTTAATTGAGATATAAAAACTGCATATTTCTATACTGTACAGTGATATTTCAGTACATATTCGTATTTTAATGGCCAGTTCATGTGAAGAGAGGACTTTGTTCTCATCAAAGAAAAAAAGTATAAATATTTGAGGTATTGACAAATAGAGTCATTTTGATATGTTTTATCCAATTTCCTAGACCACCCCTCAATCTGAAAAAGAAAAAGTATGCCTTGGGTTAGTGAGTCTGTCACCTGTATAAGGGGGAATACTGGTGTCAATGCACTTGTATTTTTAATAAAATTTGAAAAAAAAAAACCAACAAAAATATAGGAAGTGAATAGATTATGCAGAATGTATATCAAACTGGTTATAAAAGTAATAAGGGCAGAATTCTTTTTTAAAAAAGATTTATCCATTTATTTGAAAGGCAGAGTTATAGAGAGGCAGAAGCAAAGAGACAGAGAGGTCTTCCATCTGGTGATTCGCTCCCCAGATGGCTGCAATGACCAGAGCTGTGCTGACCTGAAGCCAGGAGCCTTTTCAGGGTCTCTCACATGGGTGCAGGGGCCCAAAGACCTGGGCCATCTTCTACTGCCTTCCAGGCCACAGCAGAGAGCTGGACAGGAAGTGGAGCAGCCGGATTTCAAACCAGCGCCCATATGGGATGCCAGGGCTGCAGACCAGGGCTTTAACACACTGCATGCAGCACAGTGCAGGGCTGCCAAAGGCAGAATTTTGTGATCTAAAAAGGTAAAAGGTAAGTATAAAAATTTGTCTGGGGATAGACTCACAATTTAATCATTGGACCAGTCTTAAGAAAATAATGCCTTCAAATTTTTTAATACTCATATATGGCAGTTTCTTTCAATGGAAACTAAGAATGTTTTAAACATTGACATCATTTTTGCACAATAATACCCTCTCCCTTATTTAACAGAGACGTATATATTGAGGACAATATTTAAAATTAATATGATTGTTAAATGTGTGTTGCTTCTGCGACTGCATTTCAGGACAGAACAATAAAATCTTGTAAGGAAAAATATACTGATATTATAATTTTACAGGCAATGTAATTTCTACTGAAAATTGCTTCAGCCTGAGGAAATACTGCAGAATTATAAAGAAACCCAAAAACCTATGCTGTCTGTTGAGTGAATATTTCCCTCTCAAACATGCTTATGAAAAACAACTGTTAGAAATTTTGACTGGGGTTATTTGAGAGTGAGAGAGGCATTTGGGAAGAAAGCAGGGGATGGTAGTTGTGTTTAGTAGCTTTCTTTTCAAGAGCATTGAGCTAAGTGTACAAGGAGGTATTTATTATGGAGAATTAAAAAGGTAATTCTTGGGGCTGGCACTGTGGCATAGTGGCCTGCAGTGCCAGCATCCCATATAGGCGCTGGTTCGAATCCTGGCTGCTCCACTTCCCATCCAGCTCCCTGCTATGGCCTTGGAAAGCAGTAGAAGATAGCCCAAGTGCTTAGGCCCCTGCACCCATGTGGGAGACCCAAAAGAAGCTCCTGGCTTTGATCTGCGCAGCTCCAGCCGTTGGGGCCACCTGGGGAGTGAACCAGCAGATCGAAGACCTCTCTCTCTCTCTCTCTCTCTCTCTCTCTTTTGTCTCTCTGCCTCTGCCTATCTGTAGCTCTGCCTTTCAAAGAAATAAATAAATCTTTTTAAAATTGATTCTTAGAAAAGAGATACCATCATAGTTTTGTAGAATCTTTCTATATGATTCTTTGTGGTAAATACTTTAAATGTCATGCCCCACTCAGTGCTCTGTAAGCCATTAGCTGGAGGTAGATATAGTGTATTTACAAAGCAGAAAATCATGATATAAAAAAATTAGTTTCTTTTTCCAAATGTGCAAATGTAGTCAAGTTTAGACCAAAGCCAGTGTTCAGACTTAGATCTTCCTTGTCTCTGAAACCTTTACTGCATGTAGCTCCATTATTTTGTCTTTTTAATTCACAATATTCCATAAAATGACTTAAAATAAGAAAAGAATAAGTTCCTTATCAAATGTAACACCTTACTTCTATTACTATAAACTACAAATGATTTTGATTGGTAAAATGAAAATAATAACTTACTGTATGAAACCAGCAACCTGTAGTAAGAGAAGTTCAGAGGATGATGGTCCTGGGTTATTCCATTACAGTGAGTTTGATTTATTCAAATCCTGCTATAATTGTTTCAAAAACTAAATGAAAATGGAATCATTTATTATCATACAGAAGGATTAAGTGTTAAATTGGATTTCTGCATTTAAGATGAAAAAAGTAAGCTAACCTCTAAAATGCCTTAAAATTGAACTTTAAGAGCTTTAAGAGATTTAGAGGAAGAATTAGCCATATAAAAGAATCTTTTAAAGTGGTATAGTAACACAAATGATGGTTTTATAAGCAAATTAGGCCATATACTTTATTTTGCCCTTTGACCCAATATTACTATGATCCATTATAAAATTTTTCAGTTAAACTCTCTTTTGACATATTAGTTTCTTCTAGGTTAAACACACAATTTTGGGATAAAGGCTGAAATTATCCTCACACATATTAGCACAATATGGATAACTTATTTTCCTAATTTAAAAAGATAATCATAAATATGTTTTCTTTAAAAAGACAGGTACATTTCCACCTCATTCGGAGATTAGAGAGCACACATTTCTCTAAGGGAACTAAGGTTTACAGTTCCACCTTCCCGGTGGGAGGAAGAGCCTGTAGAGTTTCTGGTTAGGCAGGCATTTCACTATGCTGCTTGACAACACTGTAAGAGGTTGTGAAAACCCATGGGGTAGGGAATGCTCTGTCTATAAAATATGGGAATAGGTCAGTGGTTCTTGACAGAAATAATTCCCCTGCTTCAAGCCCCAAGTATATTTGACATTGTCTGAGAAAGTTTTGATTGTCACAAATGTGAGGAGTGTTGTTGAACTCTAACGGATAAAGGCCAGGGATGTTGTTAAACATCTTAATAGACCTTACAACAAAGAATTATCTACATTAACAGAAAAAAATTAATGGGCTTCCATCTCTAAGTTTTACATTGGTTTGTATTTGTGGAGTTCCTTTCAGGCAGAACGCAATTGCCTTGGAGTCAGTAGCAATATTACTTCAGAGCAAACACATTAGGCAAGTGCCTCTTAATTTGGTAGGAAAATAAAAGCAACAACCCCTCTCCATGTATGTTTGTTTTGGAAAGTAAAAACTAACTTTCCGTTCTACACTTCTATCTTGTTCATGATTATGAATGAATGTTGTGTAAATAAAGTCAACCAGCTCCCAGATTAAAATATGTGAGACACATGCAATATATCATCAAAGTATTTGTTTATAAGAATTTACACAAATGCTTTGAAAAACCAGGTGTCCAAAGTTTCTATTGGAGACATTTTGATTTATTAAGTGTAGTTAGGGTAAAGAAGTCTATATTTTAGTAAGAATTCCACATGATTTTGATGTAGTCAGTTCACTTTGGGAAACAAGCTAGAGAAAATGGAATGAAATTTCTTTGGCTCCAGTTGCATATTAAATAGCAATGTATAAATTTGAACCTCAACATATTTGATACAAAAATTAAATGTTAATTGAAGAAATATGGCCTGCAGCTTGAAAAGCACAAATTATACTAATGAAATAGAGTCTATGTTTGTAGATATGTATTTATGTGAATACTGTCACCTTAAGCATTTCAGAATGCAGCTTACATTTTGACATATAGTGATGCACTAAACTTATTTCTAATGAATGAACAAGCAAATTAATGAAGGATAAATATAATATAGTCTACATTGTGAGTTCATAAACTTTCATTTTTGACAGAATGTTATCACCTTATGGTAAGAAGATATATTTCAGGCAAACACATGTGATAGAAGTGTTCATTAGCAGGAAAATATTAAGAAAGTCATATATATATATATATAGTAGCAAAGTTGCTTGACAAGGTCGTAGTTTATAAATGTTCATAGTATTTACAAAGGTTTGGAACAGAACACACCACATGCCAATGCAATAAGAGACAAAACAATGAGTGAATATCCTTGGAGCAAGAGGCTGTTTGGAGAACTGTTGAAAAAGAATTGAAAGGGAAAGTTGAGAGCAAGAGCATAAACATATTAAAAATAAAATAAAAAGAAATTCCTCAGAAATGTACCAGAATATGATGCTATGCATTTTTTAGATACCTTGCCTAGAAGCATGCTTGCTATAGTTAAGGCAGGTATTGCAATGTAATTCATGGAATATCTAAGTCTTGTTATTAAAGAGACAATATTTGCAAGTACAATTATGCTTTGTAAATAATCTACTATAAGAAAGACAAAGATCCAAGACAAATAAATGAGAATTTTGAAGACAAAAAGAAGAACAAAAAAGCTAATGACAAAAAGAGGTTTCTAATAAGTGGTACTATCAATAATATGGAAGAGCTTATATCATTCTTTAATCTATGAGCATATTCTGGATGAATAACAAATACTACTGGTTCCTTTGTAATGAACTGAGGCTGCAGGCTGTATTTCATTTACCAGACTTTAATGAAACATAAAAGAAGTATGTATGTCAATGAGCTCAAACACATGCACACACATGCATAACCATACACTCAAACATTTGCTACAGAGATGGATATGTATTTTTCAGCATGTAACTTCTCTATGCACCTTGCTATAGCAAATTGTAAGTGTCTGCACATTCATTGACCATCCTCTTGTTCTTAGATGGTTTCCCTTTCTCTTTCATTTCTAACTGAGTAAGCTTAGTCACTGTTTGGCCAGTAGAATATGGTGGGATTGATTTGGCGGTTTCTAGTTTTATGGGCTCTACGAAATTTGCAGCTTCCACTTTTTGTCTCTTGCAAGACTCTTATCTAGAAGCCCTGGACACAAAACAGTGGTATCAAGTTCATCTGTTTGGAGACTACAGGCTGTGGAAGCCCTGCAAATCCCAGCCTCCTAGTGTCTCCCACAAAGCAGCAAATATATAAACTAAAGCTTCTGGGATCCTCCAAATGTAGCCCATCTACAAACTGAATGCCAGCAAAAGACATCACTTGACATAATTTGGAGCAGAGGAACCTCCCACCAAGAGCTAAAGAATACCTCTTGTCTAAATCACAAAACATTATAAGATAATTAAACAGTTGTTTCAATCATTGATATTTTGTAACAGTTTGTAACTTGGCACTAAAAAAAGGTTAAACAGAGGCATTGCAACCAAGATTTTAAGATATATGCAATAGGAAGTCAAAGGAACAGAGGCAGAGAATCTTTTTTTTAAAAGATTATTTATTTATTTATTTTACAGGTAGAGTTACAGACAGTGAGAGGGAAAGACAGAGAGAAAAGTCTTCCTTCTGTTGGTTCACCCCCTAAATGGCCGCTACGGCCGGAGCTACGCTGATCCGAAGCCAGGAGCCAGATGCTTCCTCCTGGTCTCCCACGCGGGTGCAGGCACCCAAGCACTTGCCATCCTCCACTGCTTTCCCCGGGCCATAGCAGAGAGCTGGACTGGAGGAGGAGCAGCCGGGACTAGAACCCAGCACCCATATGGGATTCTGGCGACACAGGCGGAGGATTAACCAAGTGAGCCATGGCGCCGGTCCCGAGGCAGAGAATCTTAAACAGTTTACTAGCTGAAGCTTGTTTTACAAAGAATGTTCCAGGAAATTGTATCTTGTAATCTGAGGAGGGCAGACTGCAAGAAACCAGTCTGAGTTAGTTGTAAGCGTACCATATGTGAAAATATATGTTGTTAACTAGGAAGGACTTTACTGCTCCTCCTCTTCTGCATCCTAGATGTGAATTGCAAGCAGGAGGGGCCCTCTGTCCACTCAGCCCCTTTTCTGCACCCTGGACAATTCCCTAGTGCTTGTGATAAAAGCCTAGCCCTTGTCAGCAAGATGATTTCTTTAGGGAAATAGACCTTCTTACTGTGTCCTTTATTTGCCACAAGTAAATAAAGTTCCCCTTTGAGCAACTTCTGCTTGAAGATGATTATGCAGGGACTCCCCAAGCAGATGGACCCCTGTACCCTCTTAACAGAATTTCTTTACTTTTCCAATTACTCATTTTCTGCATAACATTTATACACTATGATATTCCTTTACTTATTTATTATCACTTTTGTCCTAAAGAACATATATTTGGTAAAAGCTAAGACTATATGATGTGCTTACTTGTGTATACCAGCCCCTAGTACAAGGATTGGCAAATAAAACACTTAAAATATTTATTACATCGTTGCATTCAATAAATGGTATCATATTTTGGCTAATGTTATCAGAAGCCATCTGTGCATTTATTGTGAGAAAGATAAGTAACTAGGGGAGAATCTGGGGTCTGACTAAGCCAAACTACTGCTGGACAGCTCCTTGTCAACTCAAGCCAAACAGCTGTTGATAGCTGCCTTGCAGACCCACAGGGGTCGATGATTGACAGCTCCAGGTGATTTGTGTTTTGACAGCCCTGGCCAACTAACCACAGGACAGCTGCTGCCAGACCTATGACAGCATGACCCATCCTGTATGACAAGTATCTTTTTGTGCATCATCCAAGCTTCCCTTTCTGTGTGTACATGCAAGCCTGTATCCCATGTACCAGCAAGCCTCCCCCACCCAACACACACACTTCCCAACTAGTGGAAACTACAACGACCATGATGCTGCAAACTTGTAATCAGCACCAGCTGGAAATGTCCAACATAGTTGCAGGATGTGTGCCTCTGATGACCTTTTAGGTCATTATAATGCCATTATGATAAAATTACTCTTGGAATCACACCTACTATCATTAAGCACCTAACACCAGGACCATGATGGTTCTTATATTTTCTATTTTTTTTTTTTTAACAGGCAGAGTGGACAGTGAGAGAGAGACAGAGAGACAGAGAGACAGAGAGAAAGGTCTTCCTTTGCCGTTGGTTCACCCTCCAATGGTCGCAGCGGCTGGCGCGCTGCGGCCGGCGCACTGCGCTGATCCGATGGACAGAATCCGGCGCCCCGACTGGGACTAGAACCCGGTGTGCCGGCGCCGAAAGGCGGAGGATTAGCCTAGTGAGCCGCGGCATTGGCGGTTCTCATATTTTCTACAAAGAGCATACAAGTGGGCAGTGCTGTAGCTCCGCCACAAACTCCGCCCTCCTCCCTGAATATTCAGTTTGGCATTATCATAACATCACCACCTATACTTCTAGAAGGGAAGCCTAACCTTGTTGAAGAGACTTTATATTGAAAGGGGGCTTTTTCACTATTGGATGGTTTTCCTTGAAAAAAGAGTTTTTTCTTGGGTCCTTTTTGCATTTTCAGATGCTTGGTCATATATCAATTCTTTCTTGAGTTTGCACTCTGGTTTTGCTTTGAATACACATCTTTATGGCTCTACCTTTTAATTCTTTCACATGCTGGAGTGAAGAACCTACAATAAGCTTAGCTGGGAGCCCTAGAGCCCACAATGAGCTAAATATACTTATAAATTAACTAATGAGGAGTCTTTTATTTGTTCATGAAAGTATCAAGAGATAACACTTCAACCCTGTCAGAATGGTTTATTATCTAAAAGATAGAGAGTAACAAATACTAGCAAGATTAAGGGGAACTCTTACACTCTGTTGATGAGAATGTAATTTAGTGCATTTTTATTTGTTTCCCCTGTGTTTGTTCATTCAAAAAGGTAATCATATTTATTATGTAGCTTGTGATACTTCAAAAGAAATCAGAGATTTAAGGAAATGACTAATGGGAGAAAGAAATAGAACAGAAAATATGACTCATACTTTTCTTGGATTATCAGAATAAATTGTTTCCAACTCAAAGAGTGCTATGATTGATTATCTAAAGCTTCAGAATTCAGTCATCTTAAAGGATAGCTTTGAACTGAGTTCAACCCTCATAAAAATCAGTTTTATCATTCTATCAGTCCTGTACAACACACAGAAAGCATGTTTTATTTCCTCCAAAAATGTTATTCTGGGGCCTGTGTGGTGGCATAGGAGGCAAAGCTACAGCCTGCAATGCCTGCATCACATGAGTGCTGGATTGTGTTCCAGATGCCTTGCTTCATATCTTGCTCCTGGGAATGACCTGAGAAAAGCAAAGCAGAAGATGACCCAAGTATATGAGCCCTTGCTATTCACATGGGAGACCTGAAAGAAGCTCCTGGCTTCTGGCTTCAGTCTGGCCCAGCTCTGGCCTTGGCAGCCATCTGGGCAGTGAATCAGCAGATGTAAGATTCTCTCTCTCTCTCTCTCTCTGTCTGTCTCCCTTCATCTTTCTCTGAAACTCTGACTTTCAAATAAATAAATAAATCTTTAAAAATGTAATTTCAAGCAACAAAATGATATTGGAGGCAAAATAACAAGACAAAATACAAATGCTTGGGCATAGACTTTATTATCAAATACAAATTGACATGTTTTTAAATTAGTCTAAGAGTTATTCAATGTAAGACTTGTAAGAAAGCAATATAACATTTTTAAAATTATTTATTTGAAAGGTAGAGTGACAGAGCAGAACACACACACACACACACACAGAAAAAGAGAGAGAGAGAGAGAGAGAGAGGGAGAGAGAGAGGGAGAGAGAGGTCTTCTATCTGCTGGTTCACTCCCCAATTGGCTGCAATGGCCACAGCTGCACTGATCTGAAGCCAGGAGCCAGGAGCTTCTTCTGGGTCTCCTACGTGGGATCAGGGGCCCAAGGACTTGGGCCATCTTCTGCTGCTTTCTCAGGCCATAACAAAGAGCTGGATCGGAAGTGAAACAGCTGGGACTGGAACTGGCGCCCATATGGAATGCCGGCCCTGCAGGCGATGTCTTTACCTGCTACGCCAAAGCGTTGGCCCAAGCAATTAAAGTTTAATCTCTAATTTCTTCATTTATAAAATGTCAGTGACAATTTCATATACTTTATTGTCTTACAGAGAGGGTTACATGAATCAATATAGTTAAAATTTCTAGCACATGGTGTAATTATAAATGTTAGTTAATATTATTAATGTTCAAAATAAAAAAATAATTATCTGAAATTATTTCATATTTAGTCATTTGGATTTTTAATCATTGAAATTACTTAGTAATGAAAAGAAAGAGCAAAAAATTGTTTAATGGTTTTAGATACACTAATTAAACTGGTAACTAATTATTGCTAGAACATATATAGGATGTAAAGAAATCAATTTTCAAATTTAAGTCTACCTAATTATAAATTTATTATTAGTCAATAATTGATGTTTTTCTCAAACCAGTAATATTATCATTTGTGTTTTTACATATAAACTTTTTATTTACAAAATTATTTAGGAGCAATGACATAGATAAATATTATTTGGAGGATTTCCTTTAAAAATGTGCATTCTAAATATTTTGTCTAATTTTAGCAATATTTTTTAAAATGCATCAAATGATTTTATGATATTTCCATTTCAAATGCTTTTTTCATACTTTCAACTACTTTTCATAAGTATTTTGTTGGTTGGGATCTACTTGTTGATGCTAATCCTTGATTCTATCAAGGTTTTACCAGACAGATCCTTAGGACATGTTTAATGATCTCAACTACTAGGCTGAATTTTTAAAAATTATATATACTTATTTTCTTTTTATTTTAAAGGCAGAGACAGAGAAAGATCAATCAATCAATTTCCCATCCATAAGTTCACTCCTCAAATTCTCACAACAGTCAGGGCTGGGCCAGGTGACACCAGGAGCCTGAAACTTCCTCTGGGTCTTCCACGTGTGTTGCAGGGATACAAGCATTTGAGCCATGCGCTGCTGCCTCCCAGGCTGCACATTGGCCAGATGCTGGATAGGTAGTATAGGAAACAATACTTGAACTAAGCACTCTAAGATGCAATGCAGGCATCTCAAGTGGTGACAAAACCATTGTATTGAACACCCACTCCCTCTATTTATTTATCTGTGATGTATTTATGTGTGATGCTTGATTATGTACAGGCATTTATTTTTCATCCCCATGCATATTCTAATTATTATGTGTAGGGAAATCATTCATTGCCTATATATTAAGGTAAAACATGATAATATTTCTGTAAAATATGTACTTCATCTATAAATCAAAATAAATTTGGTAAATCCAAAATTCAGGCTGAAATTACAAGGTGGTATGTGCTTTGTTTATGAATTAAGTTAGTGATTATTTCATGAACTGAAGATAAAATGAATCACTGATTTCCAGACATTAGTTACCATTAATTAATTTCTAAAATAACAGTGATAGTGAAGAGAAGAACATTTGCATGCACCGAGTACTATACATTGTGCATTCTTTTTATATGAGAAAATATGCTAGACAATTACAAATAATAAAGTATGAAAATATGCTAGACAATTAACTTTACAAATAAGAAAATATGCTAGACAATTAACCTACTCAGGATTATAGTTTCAAAGTTGAGACTTTCCTAAAATATGTAGATTGAAACCCAGAGTAATGAGTGATTGATTCAATGGTAGATCATAACAATAATTGCGAATACTACATCTCCAATCGATTTACTCCTCTCTTTAAAATAAATATCAATATGATTGTTTTGAGAAAAATATATAATTAATAATAAAGTTTTAATTTTCCTTAATTCCTTACTTAATTCCATTCTAGATCCACTAGTAACTTAGACCTGAGTGCTGATGCAGAAGACCCCAACTATGCAGACTGGGCTTCATTTAAAATCATCACATCAAATAAGAAGTAGCCCTCAGCATATCACTCCTACTTGATTTGCTTGCTTTTCTGAAGACTGGGTCACATTATCTCTTCTTGAAAACCCCAACTCAGCTCTCTTGCTCACACTCCTATGTTGAATTCTTTTTTTTTTTTTTTTTTTGACAGGCAGAGTTAGACAGTGAGAGAGAGAGAGACAGAGAGAAAGGTCTTCCTTTTCCGTTGGTTCACCCTGCAATGGCTGCTGTGGCCGGCACACCATGCTGATCTGAAGCCAGGAGCCAGGTGCTTCTCCTGGTCTCCCATGCGAGTGCAGGGCCCAAAGACCTGGGCCATCCTCCACTGCCCTCCCGGGCCACAGCAGAGAGCTGGACTGGAAGAGGAGCCACCGGGACAGAATCCAGCGCCCCGATCAGGACTAGAACCCTGTGTGCCGGCGCCACAGGTGGAGGATTAACCTATTGAGCCGCAGCACAGGCCCTATGTTGAATTCTTACTATTCTCCTACTGACGTATATGCTAAACCACCTTACTTGTGCCTATTTACTTCTTCCTATTTACCTACATAAATTAGAGGCAATGAGAAAAGAGAGGCAGATAAGTAGAGACAGGGAGTGTACCCATCTGCTGGTTCATTTCCTATTTGTCCACAAGAATCCCAGGGAGGGTAAAAGACTAGAAGTCAGTAGTTCAGTCATTCTGCATTAACAGAAGTCTGTTTTGAGAACTCAGAGGCAGGAAATGACATGGGGCACTCCAATATGGGATGTAAGTGTCCGGACAAGGATCTTAACCAGTAGACTAAATATGCACATCCTCCTCTCTCTCGCTCTCTCTCTCTTCCTCTCTCCATCTCTCTCTGTCTTTTCCAGTTTGGTAATTGTCATACTGCCCATGCTCTTCCCTAGGAGTAATCCCTCTTCCCTAATAGATTATTCACTTTATTATACAAACATAACATATCTCATGTTTACAAGGAATAGAACTTTGACCTCTAATTCTACTGCACAGTCCTCCTTTTCTCATTTTCTTTATAGCAAAATTCCCTCATTTTGCTTGTATTTCTTGATGTTTCTTTAACATTATTACCATTATATTTTTACTTTTCTCCTTAGTCTCTTTCATTCCTTAGAAACTATTTATCATTGTTGCATGACCTGTCATGTTTCTAAATTTAATTCTCAGGCCTCTTGCTCTAATTCAGCATCATTCAATAATTTTTTTAAAAAAATTTATTCAATGCATTGCTTCACTTATATTTGGAGATACTATATTGCCCAGTTTTCTTCCTGCTTTACTAAATACTATTTCTCATTTTCCTTTTAGTTTTCTCAATTCCTACAAGTACCTGCTAGGATGTCTCAGATCATACATATCCTCATCCTTCTGTACTTGTCAGTACACTCTATTAAAAGGGATCATGAAATGACAAGGCTTTAAAATAATCTTTAATGAAGAGGCGGATGTTTGGTACATGTTTTGATGCCATTTGGGATGCCTTCATCCCTTATCAGCGTCCCTGGGTTTGAGTTCCAATTCTGTCTCCAATCCATATTCCTGATGGTGCACACCTTTGAAGGCAGCAGATGATAGTTCAAGTACTTGGGACCCGCAGTGAGTTCCTGACTTTGGCTTTGGCCTGGCTCAGTCCTTGCATTTGTGTTTCAAATTGGTAGATAGGAGATATTTCTGTCTCTCTGTCTCTGTCTCTTGTTCTCTTTCTCATTTTCCTTCTTTCTGTCTATATCCTATCCTATTCCATCCCTCCATCCCTCCTTCTCTATCTGCCTTTCAAATAAAGAATTATTTTTTTTTTAAATCCACCTCATGGAGACATGACTCACAAATTCATATCTAAACTTAAACTAATCAATTGATGTCACTATTTGTATTTCAAAAGCTTCTGTAGGATCTTTCTTTCTTTCTTCCTTTTTTTTTTTTTTTTTTTTTTGATAGGTAGAGTTATAGACAGTGAGAGAGAAAGACAGAGAGAAAGGTCTTCATCCGTTGGTTCACTACCCAAATGGGGACTACGGCTGGAGCTGCTCTGATCCGAAGCCAGGAGCCAGGTGCTTTTTCCTGGTCTCCCATGGGGTGCAGGGCCCAAGCACTTGGGCCATTCTCCACTGCTTTCCTGGGCCACCGCAGAGAGCTGGACTGGAAGAAGAGCAACCGGGACTAGAACCCGGTGCCTATATGGGATGGCAGCGCCGCAGGAGGAAGATTAACCAAGTGAGCCACGGTGACGGCCCCTGTAGGATGTTTTTTAAGGACAGTCTTTTATGATACACCCACCAGGTCATCAGAAGAACTCTGATTTCATATTTCAAAGATAAATGCTGTCTGAAGTCTCTCTTAGGTATTAATTACGTGTCCATTTTCCCAAATGTTTAGTGGAAAACAATGACAGCAACAATAAAATACTTGAGTCCTTTTTGAGATATGCTGTTTATCCTCTCTCATCAACTTGTCCAAAATATGGCAACATCTAACTTCCTTAACCACTAACATCCTAGACCTAATAAACATAGTCATTAGTAAGGACTACTATATTAACTTATTAACTGATCTCCTAACCAGTAACATTGATTTATTTCCTATCCCCTACTTATATATTGAATATATTTATATTATTGACTATAGGGCTCCTTAGAGTATGGAAACTACCTAAGACTTCTTCTATCAGTTTTACCAGATACATTATACACCTGCATCCTTTCCTTCTTTCTGCTTCTCAAATATTCAAAGCATTTTCTAGTCTCAACATTTGCATGTGGCATTCCCTTTGCCCAAGAAAACATTGCTTCAGATCTTCCATGACTTGCAACTTCATATTATTCAGATCTAAGTTCAAATGTTACCTACTGTCACTGATTCTCACCACCACATTCCTTTTCTTCCAACATCACTCTACTCATATTTATTTTTTCATAGCTCTATCACTTACTACATAATGTTCTTACTTGTTCACTGCTAGTCCAGTCCCGTGTAAAAGAATTTTCATGAAATTAGTTTGTTCAATAATTAGTTACGAGTGTCTTGAACTGTGGGTAGTAATGAAAACAAATAGATTATGAATTAATGTATAAGCTTAGCCATTATTTCAATCTTATTTTAATCATGTTTTAATGGTAAAGTCAAATGCTACCCACACAAATTTCCAATATCTGCTTAAAAATATAAGTATAAAAACAAAGAATCATAGAAACATGTTCAAGACTATCATTACCAAGTAGTTTAAAAAGTAAATAGGTATTTGTATGCTAAAATTATCTCCACTTGAAGATCTTGAGTTGAGGAAATAAGCCACAATTTAATGAAAAGGTAATAAGCTAGCTCAAAATATTTTTTTGAAATTGAACAAACATCATTTGTTCTTTTCTATTACAAGAACTGTTTACATTGTTTTAAAATGGAGATAGAATGACTCAAACATATGTCATTTCTTATTAGTAAATGAGATAAAATCTCCTCATAGTCAGAGTATATTTATCTTATTTTCTAGATATGTTAAGCTCACTTCTGAGCTTAACTTACATCCTGAAACATGAGGTTTCAAATGAATAAAAATGCTTTTATCCTTCCAAGTTAACCTGTTAGGTAATAGAGATAGTAGATTGTAGTAACAAAAAATCCTTTCAACTTGAACTATATCATTTACTTTGTTTGCTGATGAGATAACATTTACACAACATTGTGTGCCTAAATGTGTATTTCTATTTAAATCAAATTCATCTCCAGAGTTTATGTGTATAGTGAAGGAATGAAATTGAATTCTGTTAGAGAACTAAAATCAGTTACCATTTATTTCAAGCAAAGAGGTAATCAACATGCTTGACTGGAGAAGCTATTCAAGAATTGAGATTTTCTAAACTGTTTTTGCACAAACATTCTAAAACATAAGATATTAGGAAATCTACTAAACTAATTTTGGAGGAAAGGTGTATTATACACAGTTTATGACTGTGGGTCTTACATGCCTCATATAATCCTATTAAGAAAGGAGTTTTAGAAAAATATAAAATAAATAAAAATCAGAACAAATGTGCATTATATTGTCATAATTTAATCTGTTGTTTTTTTCAGCATTTTCATCTTAGAAAATACAGATAGGTTGGCACTACTCCATAGAGTTCAAATTGCACGCTCTAATCCTTGTAGCTGGTAAACCTCCCCAAACACAGACTTTTTCTGTTACCCAACAGCACATATTATGTTAGCAATCCTGTAGAGAAATACTTTCTTCAATGAAAATAAAAGTTATGAAACAAAATTAGACTTACATCGTTTACCCTTCCAGTTCCTTTTAGAATAGCATATTGGATTGATTACTGATGTTATCTGATTGTTTCTCTGAAATCCCAAAATGACTGAAAAACTGTGATTTCTTTAGCTTTTTTAATAGGAATTAGTTTCTAACTATGAACTTACCTTAATTGGAGATGAGTATATATGCCAAAATTATTAAATCCCAGTTTAATTTGATGTGAATAACTAGATAGATAGACAGACAGACAGACATAGACATATACGGTTTAATAGCATGGTTAGGAATCTATGTTTATAGCAGCTCAATTCACAGTAGCTAAGATATCAAATCAACCCAGATACCATCAACTGATGACTGAGTAAAGAAAATCTGGTGGGAACCAGTGCTGTCACAAGGCATGTATATCAAGATCAGTTGCAGGGCTGGTGCTGTACCTGCAGTGCAGGCATCCCATATAGGTGCCGGTTCGAATCCTGGCTGCTGTATTTCCAATCCAGCTCTCTGCTTTGGCCTGGGAAAGCAGTGGAAGATGGCCCAAATGCTTGGGTCCCTGCACCCACACGCGAGAACTGGAGGAAGCTCCTGGTTCCTGTCTTCAGATCAGTACAGTTCTGGCCATTGCGGCCATCTGGGGAGTGAACCAGAAGATGGAGGACTTCTCTCTTTCTCTCTCTCTCTCTCTCTTTCTAGCTCTCTCTCTCTGCCTCTGCCTCTCTGGAACTGCCTTTCAAGTAAATAAATAAATAAATCATATCGCATAGTTAATTTAAATTTGGTTATTTGAACTATATTCTATGAAAATCACTTTAGTTGGGTCTCAAATTTATTCCTACAGAATCTATTTACTCCTGGCTCTAATAAAGCTCCATATAGTAGCAACATTATCTATTTTTTAAAAAATAAAGTGTAGTAAGGGAAGTGTCACTATGTTACTGTTTAACAATTTTTGTTAAAATTTTTAACAATTTTCCATTTTCATTTTATATGTAAATACTACATACACATGCCTACATTTTTAAAATTTCATTTAAGTTATACAATTTTCCTGTATTTCATATACACAAATTTAGGAACATAGTGACACTTCCCTTACTATACTCCTTCTCATCCACTCTCCATCCCTCCCCCTCCTCCCTCTCATATCCCCACTATTAATTTTTGAAAGGATCTACTTTCGGTTTACTTAAAGATCATATACTTAAACCCACACTGAATAAAATAGTTCAACAAATAGTATGAAGAGACAAAAAGAAAAACAAAAAAAACCCGTTCCTGTTTGTTTACAAAGGCTGTAAACAATCAATGAATCTCAAAATGTTTATTTCATTCCAATGTATTACATTTCAGGTACTCTATTCGTTACCTCAGGTCAGGGAAAACATGATATCTGTCTTTTTGGGATTGTCTTATTTCATTAAATATAATGGTTTTCAGTTGGATCCATCTCGCAGCAAAAGACAGGATTTCTTTTCTTTTTCTTTCTTTCCTTTTCTTTTCTTTTTTTTTCTTTTTTTCTTTACAACTGAGTTGTACTACATTGTGTATATGTACCATGATTTATTTATCTAGTCAACAGTTGATGGGCATCTGGGTTGATTACATATATGTGCTGCAATGAACATGGGGGTATAAAAGCAGCATCAGATATAGTAACATCATATTGTGGGATTCATGACCAAGATCATAAATGAAGAAACACATGTATATTATAGTATGTGGCCTATAACTCAGTGAAGAAAACATTTATAATATATATAAAATAATATGGCATTCACACGTGCATACTAAATACTTTTACTAATCTTCCACATATAAAATATATCCATGTCTGGCTTATTTAACTTTGTGTATGATCTCCAATTACATCCAATTTTTTTAAATGTTGTAATTCTATTCTTTTTTCATGACTGAATAAAATTCCAATTTTTGGTTATTTATCTATTGATGGACATCTAGGTTGATTCCATATTATAACTATTGCAAGTAGTTTTGCAATAAACATAGAAGTGTAGGTATTCATTGCACGTACTATGGTTTCTATTGTGATATGTTTCATGAATGAAAGAATTCAGGATAAATTATTTGGGTTCAATTGTTTCCTAGTCTCAAGAATAGTGAAGATGGGGCCGGTGCTGTGGTGGAATGGGTAAAGCTGTCACCTGCGTCTGCAGTGCTGGCATCCCATATGGGCACCTGTTCAATTTCCAGCTGCTCTGCTTCCGATCCAGCTCTCTGCTATGGCCTGGGAATGCAGTAGAAGATGGCCCAAGTCCTTGGGCCCCTGCATCCATGTGGCAGACGAGAAGAAGCTCCTGGCTTCTGATTCAGATGCGTGCAGCTCCAGCCATTGCAGCCATTTGCAGAGTGAACTAGCGGATGGAAGTACCCCCTTCCTCTGCCTCTCCTTCTCTATCTGTGTATCTCTGACTTTCAAATAAATAAATAAATCTTAAAAATGAAAAGAACATTGAAGTCTGCTAAGTCTGTTAAAGGAAGTCATGTGTAAGATAACTCCTGAGACTATGAGTAGCTTGCCAATACTGCACAGGCAATAACGTTATTCCCAAGCAAAATCAGTGTATACTGGTAGATTTTTAATGAGGAAATTAAAGTATCACAATTAGGCAAAATAAATTATAGCAAGAGGTCAATGATACTGGAATGAATGCAAAGAGAAAATCAGGAGCCAGATCTCTTAATGTCTTGAGAGCCATTTTGAGTAGTTTAAACTTTAGAGATTTTTATGAATGAGGACAGTTAAACTAAAGGAGGTGTTCTGATTTGCACTTTAAACAACTCTGGCTACTGGAAAAAATGAGAAATTGCAGAAAGGAAAAGTGAATATAGGGATAGGATGTAAAAGATTATTTACAATATTTTTGGTGGGTAAGCATGAATGCTTGGATTAGGATGAACTCTATGGACTGAGAGAGATATAAGAAGAATTTTTAAAATACATTGGAGGCTGAACTTGCTAAAAGGTAGTGGGCTAAGTAGATGGAGACGGAATTGCCAAGAATAATTTCCTAGTCATTTGGCATATTTAACTTTGGTGGACACAAGTTAACTGGAAGATAAGTGTTATATTAAATATATGGACATAGTATATTGCTAACCTCAAATTTTCAAAATTTTATACACAGAGTACTCCTATAATCAACATTTATTGTTTGCCTAAAAGGAGCCATGGCATAAAAGTTGCAAAACATTCCTGAGGCAGAATAACTAAGTTTGAATAAAAGTAACATAAATAAACCACAATCTTATGTATTAAAATATTTAGCACAGAATATTTTAGCATTTTTTGGAAAAATTAAAGACAACCTATGGTTAGTTAAACAAGAAAATAATTTTTAATTATATAATGCTACAGCTCTTAAGATCTGGTTATTTATTTATTTGTTTGTTTACGAGGCAGAGGGACTGAGAGAGAGACAAAGGGAGAGAGACAGAAAGAGACAGAAACATGAGCTCCATTTGCTGGTTTACTCCCCAAATGCCTTTAGGAACTAAGGATTGGGCTAGGGCCACAGTTGGAAGCTGAGAATTCAATCTATGTCTCCTTTAAGGGTGGCAGGAACCAAACTACTTGAGCCAATACCTCCCTGGATCTGCATTGACAGGAGGCTAGAATCAGAAACCAGAACTGGGAATTAAACTGAGGCATTGTGATATGAGATGCGGGCATCCCAATTAATGTCCTAACCTGTAGGCTACATGCCTGCCTCTACCAAGTGCTTTCCATGGGGGGAAAGCACACATTCCTAAAATGTACCTACAAGAAGTTTAAAAATTTGTGTCAATGACAATTCCACCTTCACTTTTGTATTTCATTTTATGGGAAAATAGAGATACACCATAACTTATGATGTAACAACTTTAGGATGTAAAAACAACTAAAGAACTGTTTCCACTATAATCTATATGAATCCACAGCATGAGTTTTATAAATGGTCTGAATATTTTATGACTAAGTTTGGTGAAGTTAATAAAACTGTTTTGAGTAGTGGCCTGATAGTCAAACTTCATCCGATAACTTCTATATAGAATCCAGAAAGCTGGAATAAACAACACCCCCAACTTAACTAGAAAAAGTAGATAATCTATACAATCTTAGGGTTATTTGATCCCATCAGGGAATTGATGTTATTTGGTCAATAACTAAGATGGAATCTAGGAAAGGAGAGCTATGCCCCAGTAGTGATGTTAGCTGTGTACTGATTCACTAGCAGTAGAACATAAAAGGAGGTGGCTGAGAGTCTCAGCTAAGTTTTAACATCTGTGTAGTGGCTGGAAGTGAGCTGACATCAGAGTATAAAATCCGTGGAAACCAGAGATAGGAGGGAAGCTTCGATCTACTATCTTATTTGTCCAGAGATTTGTTTTGGGAATTCACATGAGAAAAATAGAGGCAGGTCAGGATATTGGATAAGACCTCCCAGGTGGTGCATCGGAGGAGCAGGGAGGTAGCTGATTTTGCTGTAAACAAAGGAGTACCTGCCTCAATAATTCTATTCTACAGAAGTGAAACTTTAACTGCTGGAGAAGTACAACAAACTTCCATCCTCACAATCTGTTAAATACCCACTCTGTCTCTCCTTGAAACACACACACTCCATATTGTAGTCCCTGGGTTTGAGGACCCAAGTCCAGTCTCAATTCCAACTTCCTGATAATACATACTCAGGGGAGCAGCAGCTGATGGCATAAGTACCTACGTCCATGGTAACCATACAGGAGACACTGATCGAGTTCCAGATACCTGGTTTCCACAAGAACCAGCCCCAGTTATTACAGGCATGTGAAGAGTGAACAAGCAGATGGAAGATCTCTCTATGTCTGCTTCTCTGGCTTTCAAATAGCTAAAACAAAACGAATCACAACAGAAGAACCCTTATGACTTGGCCTTTATTTTGGAAAATCAAACTTGTAATCATAAGGGAAGGACAAGAAACTGTCCTCGGCCCAGTTTATTAGAGACCTCTTTCCACTGGGGAGGGGCACAGGATTAGTGAGAGTTCCCAGCCCAGGGTACAAGGACATGGGGATGCCTAAGATTAAGAAGAGACTGTGATAGGCTGGTGTCTTGGCTCACTTGGTTAATCCTCCGCCTGCGGTGCCGCATCCCATATGGGCACCGGGTTTTAGTCCCCGTAGCTCCTCTTCCAGTCCAGCTTTCTGCTGTGGCCTGGGAGGGCAGTGGAGGATGGCTCAGGTGTTTGGGCCCTGCACCTGCATGGGAGACCAGGAGGAAGCACCTGGCTCTGGCTTCAGATCGGTGCAGCGCTGGCCGTAGCGGCCATTTTGGGAGAGAACCAATGGAAGGAAGACCTTTCTCTCTGTCTCTCTCTCTCTCTCTCTCACTTACTCTACCTGTCAAAAAATAAAAAAAAAAAAAAAGAAGAAGAGAATGTGTTATCCAGAGTTCTCTAAAGAAATAGTGCAAACAAGATACACAAAGCAAGTCGATTACCTCCTGCCTCCTGCACATATCCACCATTGCTTGTCTCTGCCTCCTTCAACCTCTATTACTCTCTCTCTATTACTAGAGAAATCTACACACATCCTAAATTTTTATTAGATTGAGTCTTTACTTTCCAGTTTGAATCACCTACAGAAATACATTTCTTCATCTGATTTCCCTGTTTAAATTTCATCAGCTTCACAGGACTGTTGTTATGTCCTTCCGAGCAATGGAACAAGAGATGAGTGAGTTCTTTTATTATCTGGGATCCTGGATTTCTGAAAGGCTGTATCTTTTTGTTATGTGAATCAGAGTGGCATAAAAGAAAGTCACTCCTGTCTTCACAGGAGTGATTTCAAATTGAGTCTTTGATAACTCTTAAGATTTTTCCAAACACTGAATTACTTTTTATTTATTTTTTAGGGCCAATGTGGTTTCCTTGTCCTTCAACGAGGTGTTGCCAACAGATAGCAGTATGTGATATAAAACTGATTTTGAGTAACTCTTCACTTGCTGACATGCAGCAGATAATTTTAATTTATTTGTAGTAGTCCCTAAGAAGTAAGAATCTCTCTTTTAGAATGGTGGTTACAACCTAGTAGTGAAATGTCCAATTTTGAAACAGAGAGGATAACTAATAAGATATCTCATTTCCAAACACAGAACACGTTTTTTTTCACACAAAAGGATCTCTATGTTCTCTTCCATGGCATTCTGGAGCCATGTTTACAAACAGTGAGTATAGCAGTCCCAGGCTTGGATGCACATCCTCATTTTATTGTGCTATGGTTTTAACTTACTTCACCTGTCACCGACATAATGAAGCCTGATGTTGATGAGCGCGCCTAACAAGAAAACAAAAATCCACTGAAGAGAATCCAGCGAGCAGCAATATGTTCACTCCTATACCAACACAATTTATCCACCACCTTTTTGACATTTGATTGGAGCTATTCATAGGCAGTGCACTTCATTCCCTTTATCAAGACCTCCAGGTTTGGCTTTATTGTCTGAGAGGATAATCCTGCTGTATGTTCAGTAATTCTGCAGTTGAAGTATTTAGTCACTGATCTGTTGCAGTAATATGAAAGAAATAAAATGGGTACTCCTTGAAGGAATGAATTTTACATTATAAATACATAGTCACAGGGCAAACAAAGAAGGCACTGAATAAACATTTCAACACTCCAGAATGAAATATGTGTTTTATACTGAAGATTTAGAATATACTTAACATGGCATTTAGGCCAAATGCCTACAGGAACAGAATAATGCTGGTATAATGCATATTTCTGGGTAAACTCCGAAAAAGAACCAGATTTTAGACTGTAAGAATCCAGGCAACTGGATCCCTCTAACTATGTAAAAATAACTTTTATCACTATCATAAGCTGATAAAATATAGGTTTTTTTATTCTGTTCCTTTTTTTTTGCTTTATATTTTCTGTTTCAATAGGATAATTCATTTTCCTAGATAGTCTTAACCCTTGGTTTGAGAGAATCTATGTATAACTATGCTATTGTCATAGTAATTTTTTCATTAGTAGGATCATACATCTGTCAGAGTCCCCAGCATGTTATTTTGCAGTGCAACCTTCCCACAGGTGGTTTTAATGGTGTTATGGACAGAATTATGTCACCAAAAAATCATGTGAGGAAAACTAAATCCAATGCGATTGTATTTAGACATAGGGCCTTTAAACAGGTGATTGAATTTAAGAGACATTTTGAGTATAGGGTCCAATACACTTAAAATAGCACGAGGAAAACAGCAGAGAAAAATGCATATAAGGGCACAACAAGGCAGCCAATAAGGCCATGGGAAGAGGTCTCTTGAGAAACGAATCCTGTTCAGACCTTGTTTGGGAATTTCTAGCCTCCAGATATTGGAGAGGGTAAATTTATCTTGTTTAAGATAACGAGTCTGTGTTATTTTTGTTACTGCATCTCTTGCAAACTGATATGAATTTATATTTATGCATCTAAAGTATGCTTTGGGGATTACTACATTATTAATCCAGGGAAACTACAATGTTTTTACACTTCTCAGATATTTTCTAAAAGCAAGATCCTCCTAGTTCTACAGAGTTCCTGAATCTTAAAAGCTTCACCTGAGGACACATGTAGGAATGGGCCTGAGCAGTGGACTGAAGTGAAAATTTAATAATAAAATGGTTTGGACATTGCCGTTGCTCTTATCATTAGCTGACCTCACCTCAAACTGCCTGTTACATTTTTTTCCTTTGATTTGTGTGGTCTGGGCTCTAAAATGGTGGACCTGACTATATCCTTTACTGGTAAAGGACTTCAATGAGCCAAGCCCTCTAGCATGTGGAGAGTGATTTCTGGAGAGAATTTGGAGAAATTTTACCATACAGGATTCCCTGCATTTTGACTTTAGAATTATTCTTTTCCTTGTTTGCCACAGCACAGCTAAGTCAGAAGGTGGGAGCATTATGATGGACATTAAATGGATAGAAAAATTTGCACAAACCCCTAAAAATATGCAATCAAGATATCTTCAGATTTATTCAAATATGTGGATTTAGTTTTTTCTAATTTCTCCTTCTCTTTTTTGGTCTGAGATATTTCCAAAAATGTGTCTTCTAGCTAGGATATTCTTTCTTCTGCCTCATAAGTCTGTTAAAGCTTTTCACTGTACATTTTATTTCACATACTGAATTATTCATTTATAGTATTTCAAATTGGTTTTTCTTCAAAATATCATGGGAAAATTTTTCATCAATGTCACGTATGGGTTTCTTTTTTTAATTCGCTATTTTTTTTCATCTAGGGAAAATCACTATATTTATTTTAGTGCTATCATCCCTCTATTTTTTAATTAATTAATTTATTTGAAAGGCACACTTGAGAGATAGAGAGAAGAGAGAAAGGAAACACACACACACACACACAGAGAGAGAGAGAGAGAGCTAGGGATATATCTTCCAATCACTGGTTCACTTTCCAAATGGTTGCAATGGCCAGAGCTGGGCCAGTCTGAAACCAGGAGCCAGGAAATTCCACCAGCTCTCCCACATGGGTACAGGGGCCTATGCACTTGAGAGCCATCGTATGCTGCTTTCCCAGGCTCATTAGCAGGGAGCTGGACTGAATGTGGAGCAGCCCAGACTTGATCAGGAACCCGTATGGGATACTGGCACTGCAGGTGGTGGCTTTACCCACTACACTACAGTGCTGTCCCATGTATGGATTTCTTTAACTCATGAATGCTTCTTATTGCTTCTGAGTAATCCTATGACCATTTTTTTGAATTCCTTTTTAGGCATGTCATCAATCTCTTTGTCTTTACCACCTAACATTAAAGCATTGTGTTCCTTAGAGGGGATCATGCTGTCTTTCTTGTTCTTGTTTCTTATAAGTCTACATTTATTTTCAGAGATTTGTGGAAAACATTACTTGCATTCTCCACTGTTGGGTTTTATCTTTGAACCATGCGTACATGGCTTAGTGGAGAGTCTGCTTCTTCAGTGAATACCCAGAGTAGTGTGCTTGGTGTGGCCAGGGAGCTCTGGTCAGTGCTCAAGGGTGGAGCAGGAGTCTAGGGTGACACCTAAATAGGGTGTGGTACTCTCCTCTGTTGTCAGCAGCAAGAGGGATGATCATGACTATTGGCATAATGACAACCTCATTTCTCCTTTTCCAAGGTGATCAATGCCAGAGGTTAATCTACACTGGCTCATGAACCACACAAAGAATCTGTGCAGTTCTCAGTATGAGCCTGAAATATGCAATGACCCATCCCAGGCAGTCAGGGAGCTCTGAGCTCTGAGCTCTGACACCAGACACAGTGATTGCTCAGATATACAGCTATACCTCACACGCTATGGTACAGTCACATGTTTCCCAGTCACAGTGCACAAAGCTCCCATAGGCCCATAGTGCAGAAGACTCCTCTCCACCCCCTGAGCCTGCTCCGTCCACCGAGAAAGCAGATTCACTTCCCAGAGCCAACTGCCTGTTGGTGCTCCACCTTGGCAGTTGGAGCCCTGGAGCCAGTGATAGGTTGAAAAGATGGGGGCATCTCACATTCCCTTAGTGGATGCCCAGACCCCTGTCAACCCTCTCAGCTGGAATCAAAGACAATGAAAAACATTGATTTTTTTCTTCTGTGAAAATCCCCTGGTCACACACACGAGTCTAAACAGCATCTCCTTGTGTCAAGATGTTGCTTCTTCCTGCCAGTTGCCAGGTGCCCCGTCAGGGATGTAGACAAAGAAATTTGATTTTCCTTTGTTGGTATGGAAGGGTGGTACCCTGCCCCTTGCTGCGGCTCCAGGCTGGAATCAAAGACAATGTGATCCCCAAGGATTTCCCTTAAGCAATATCACCACTGGCATGGGCTGCCACAGTCTGCTCTCACCTCGCCCTAAGAACCTGGCATCTACTCCAGCTGCAGGAGTCATGCATGGTGTCCCACTTTCCACACTGCTCCATGGCATTCCAATCTTTCTGTATAATTTCCACTGGTAACTTCTCTTCAACTCTATGCTGGGAATATACTTTGTCAGCTTTTTTTATGCTGTCTTTCCCTGGTCAGAATCAGTACTTCTTTTTTCTATTCAGCCATCTTGGAATCCTTCCCCAAATATATATCGTCTTATTCAAGTAGCATAACTGGTGACTATTTAATTTATTTTAATATTGGGAATTCCAGTTTAAATCAAAGCTCATATACTAATCACTATAGTAGGGAAAGTATAGGAATAGGATTGTGTACTCATAAAAACAGAAAAAAAATTATTCATAAAATAAGGTATTAACTTTATTTTTGTGAACTATATAGTCATTTTTGTGTGGGGAGCCATTGCACTGCGCCCTAAAGATGGCGCCGGCTCCTTTCTCCCAGAAGGACTGGCAAGAAACAAACAACTCCTAATAAGGAGATGGCTGAGCTCCCTTCTGGCTTCCGCATTGCTGTACCAATCAATGCTTGCCACTTGGCTGCTTTTGATTGGTGCGCTGATGGCTATAAGAGGGAGGGGAGAGGAAAGGAGGCGAAAGAAGAAGTTTGTAAAAGGTTCTTGAATAAACTGCTGGAAGAAGAGTTCGGGTCGTGTCTTCCTTGCTGGTCGAGGGACGCGACAACTGGTGGCCCGTACGGGGAACATCTCGAACGCGAACTCAGAACTTCCTGCAGTCAGGGCAGCGCTGGTAAGTCCCCCAGGAAAATAAGGTGGGGATCCGCGATAAGAGCGGGCAGTCCTGCGATAATAAAAATTACTCATGTACAAATAATTCAACAGAAACTTTCAAATAGTTTCATTGGAATAATTGCAGACTTTGATCATTATAATTAGTGCTATTAGTTTGAGAAACTATTAAAACAGAAAGTGTTCAAAAGAATTCAAAAAAAAACATTTAAAATTTGACTTCCTTGGTTAAATCAATTTCAAGGGATTTAATTTTTCTATAGCTATTGTTAATGGGATTGATCTTATAGGTTTTTTCTTGGCTGTGGAATTGTTTGTGCATACAAAGGCTATTAATTTTTATGTGTTAATTTTATATCTTGCCACTTTACCAAACTCTTTTATGAGTTCCAATAGTCCATTAGTGGATGACATGATTATGTATAATCATGTCATCTACAAGCAGGGATAATTTGACTTTCTCCTTTCCAACTTTTATCCCTTTGATTACTTTTTCTTGCCTAATAGCACTGGCTAAAACTTCCAGGACTATCTTAAATAGCAATGGTGAAAGTGTGCATCCTTGTCTTGTTTCAGATCCTAGTGGAAATGCTTCCAATATTTCCCTATTCAATAAGATGCTGGTGGTGGGTTTATCATAAATTGCTTTCATTGTATTGAACAAGGAGGGATAAACACGAGGGATAAATCCCACTTGATCTGGATGAATGAGCTTTCTATATGTTGTTGGATTTGATTAGCTAGTATTTTGTTGAGGATTTTTGCATAGTTCTTTTTCTCTGTTGTATCTTTTTCTGGTTTAGTAACTAAGGTGATGCTGGCCTCATAGAAGGAGTTTGTGTGGATTCCATCCCTTTCAATTGTTTTGCATAGCTTGAGAAGAATTGGAATTAGTTCTTTAAATGTCTAGTAAAATTCAGCAGTGAAGCCATCTGGTCCTATGCTTTTCTTTGTTGAGAGGGTCTTTATTACTGATTCAGTCTTAATTTGGTTATTGATCTGTTCAGTTTTTCTATTTTTTTTTTCAATTTATTTTGCCAATTTAAAAAAAAAAACTTTTATTAACAATCATACACATTAATGAGCTATAATGTTATATTCCAATTCATGTATATGATGTATACTGATCAAAACATGATAATTAAATTTTTCCTTCTTTGATGTTTTCTTGTAATTGTTTTTTTTTATATTTTATTTTATTTAATGAACATAAATTTCCAAAGTACAGCTTATGGATTACAATAGCTCCCCCCCATAACTTCCCTCCCACCCACAACACTCCCCTCTCCCACTCCCTTTCCCCTTCCATTCACATCAAGATTAATTTTCAATTATCTTTATATACAGAAGATCAATTTAGCATATATTAAGTAAAGATTTCCACAGTTTACACCCACACAGAAACACAAAGTGTAAAATACTATTTGAGTACTAATTATAGCATTAATTAAACACCTAAGAGTAATTGTGTATTAATTACAGAGTTCAACCAATAGTTTTAAGCAGAACATAAAAAATACTTAAAGGGTAAAGTATTAAGTTCTTTTTTTTCTTTTTTCCTTTTTCTTTTTTTTTTTGTTTGTTATGTAGTTATTTTTTTATTTAATAAATGTGAATTTACAAAGTGCAACTTGTGTATTGTTGTGGCTTCCCCCCCCACCAACCTCCCTCCCTCCCGTGGCCCTCCCCTCTCCCACTCCCTCTCTAATCCTGCCCTTCATCGAGTTTCATTTTCAATTACCTTCATATACTGAAGATCAACTTAGTATATACTAAGCAAGGATTTCAACAGGCTGCACTCACACAACCACACAAGGTATAGGGTATTGTTGGACTAGTAGTGTTGTTTTTAAGTTTCATAGTAAAACACATTAAGGACAGAGATCCTACGTGGGGAGCATGAACCCAGTGACTGCCATTGTTGATTAACAATTGGCACTCTTATTTATGACGTGAGTAATCACCCGAGACTCTTGCTATGAGCTATCTAGGCTATGGAAGCCCCTTGAGTTCACCGACTCTGAACTTGTTTAGTCAAGGCTGTATCACAGTGGAGGGTCCTTCCTCCCTTCAGAGAAAGGCGCCTCTCTCCTTGATGGCCTGTTCCTTCTGCTGGGGTCTTGTTCACCAGGATCTTTCATTTAGATTGGTTTTTGCCACCGTGTCATGGCTTTCCATGCCTGTGAGACTCTCATGGACCTTTTAGCCAGATCCGAATGTCCCAAGGGTTGATTCTGAGGTTGATTCTCTCAGATCTGTTCAGTTTTTCTATGTTTTCATGACTCAATTTTTGTATATCATATGTTGAGGACTCTATCAATTTCTTCTAGATTTTCTGACTTGTTGTGATGATTCTTTTTATTTCTGTGGTATCTGTTGTTTCATTTCCTTTTTCATCTCTGATTCTATTGATTTGGGTCTTTCTTTTTCTTTCTCTTTTCTTTTGTGTATTTTTTCAAAAAAAAGCTCTCATTTAACTGATGTCTGGTAGTTTTTGGTTTAAAGTTTGTTTATTACTCCTCTAAATTTAATTACTACTTTTGCATACCAATTTGGGGTTTGTTTTGTTCTTGGTTTTCTAGGTCCTTGAGATGCAGCTCATTTATTTGCTGCTTTTCTAAATTTTTTTTAATGTAGGCACAGATTGTTATAAATGTCTCTCTTAATTCTGCTTTTGCTGTATTCAGTAAGTTTTCATATGTTATATTGTCATCTTAATTTTTTCCAGAAATTTTTATCCCCCTTTTTATTTTATTCATTTATTTTTTAAAATTTATTTGACAGGTAGAGTTATAGACAGTAAGAGAGAGAGAGACAGAGAGAAAGGTCCTACTTCCTTTGGTTCACTCCCTAATTGGCCGCTACGGCGGGCACTGGGCCGATCCGAAGCCAGAAGCCACATGCTTCTTCCTGGTCTCCCATGTGGGTGCAGAGGCCCAAGCCCTTGGCCCATCCTCCGCTGCCCTCCTGGGCCACAGCAGAGAGCTGGACTGGAAGAGGAGCAACCGGGACTAGAACCCATCACTCATATGGGATGCTAGTGCTGCAGGCGGAGGATTAACCAAGTGAGCCACGGGGCCGGCCCCTACCCTTTTTATTTATTCTATCAGAATTTATATTCTGATAGGGAAATAGAGTTGAAACTTTTAGTTTTTGCTTCTTTGAGACATTTAGACATAGAGAATAAGAACAGAAAGAATTGGAATTTGAACAATTGCTAAATTGTTATATTGGTATTGTGTATCAGGACAGATATGCCTATAAAGGTAAAAAAAAAAAAAAAACTTAGTGAGTTTTATGAAAGAGCACTGTCAGGCTTCTATGTAAGGAATGCTCGGATAATACTGTAATGCTGGGGTAATCTTTGTGATGGCAACGACACCTGAGCTAAAACCTGAAGTATTATGGAAAGCACAGGCAGGATGTATTAGTGAGCTAATCTCAAGACTTAATTTGGATTCTGAACTTTGTATTACTGGATAGATCACTTTGCCTCTCATGCAGTATTTACAAAGGGAGAGGATGGCTCAAGTGTTTGGGCCCCTGCAACCTTCATGAGGGACATAGAGGAAACTCTTGCCTCCTGGCATCAGCCTGGCCCAGCCCTGGTTATTGTGGCTCGCAGGGAGGTGAATCTTTGGATGGAAGATCTCTCTTTGTCTCTCCCTCTCTATGACTCCAACTTCAAATAAATGAATAAATTTTTTTTTTTAAAAAAAGTTTAGAAATAATAGAGATAAATATCTCTACACTTGATCTTAGCCAAAAGGCCGAAATGTGTTACAGATAAATATTTCTAAAGATGGAACCCATTCTCCAATTTTCACAATGTAGGGACATATGTAATATTCCTGGCCAAAAGATGCCTAGATAAGGAACACAGGCTTTGAAAAGGAGCTCTCTACACTTGATCTTAGCCAAAAGGCCGAAATGTGTTACAGATAAATATTTCTAAAGATGGAACCCATTCTCCAATTTTCACAATGTAGGGACATATGTAATATTCCTGGCCAAAAGATGCCTAGATAAGGAACACAGGCTTTGAAAAGGAGCTCATGCATCTCTCATAAAATGTGCAGGACACTGTCAGGAAGTACAGTTTTTAGCCCTAGTGATCAAAGAAGAAATAGTTCTTTCTTTTGCTTTGATGTAAAAATTGTGTAAAAGTTGCCGGCGCTGCGGCTCACTAGGCTAATCCTCCGCCTTGCGGCGCCAGCACACCGGGTTCTAGTCCCATTTGGGGCGCCAGATTCTGTCCCAATTGCCCCTCTTCCAGGCCAGCTCTCTGCTGTAGCCCGGGAGTGCAGTGGAGGATGGCCCAAGTTCTTGGGTCCTGCACCCCATGGGAAACCAGGAGAAGCACCTGGCTCCTGCCATTGGATCAGCGCAGTGCACCGGCCACAGCACGCAGGCCGTGGTGGCCATTGGAGGGTGAACCAATGGCAAAGGAAGACCTTTCTCTCTGTCTCTCTCTCTCACTGTCCACTCTGCCTGTCAAAAAAAAAAAATTGTGTAAAAGTTTGTCCTGCTCATAAATCTGCTAATAATTCAAACCAATCATGCTCTCTTTCTCTTCTATAAACTGTTACACGATATATTACTGACAAGATTGTTTTAGTTCTCAACACTCCATCTCTTATAGCATCTTTATAATTGCTTTCGATTTGTAATTTAAAAAAAGTTAATTTATTTTGAAATTAGCAAAGAATTTTAGTTTAAAAAATAGAATACCATAATACATTGAATATAATTTAAAAATCATAAAGTTAGCTATTCTATATAAATCCATATTTGTTATATTCTTATTTGTTAAGAAATAGAGCTAACCAATCATCAGTCTCTGCTGGAATCCTTGGGGGGAAATGGAGATTAGAACAAACTTTATAAGATAAAGATAGGAAGGATTTCATAAGTCAGCTTCAGACATTTAAGCTTATTTACTTGTCTTACCATTACCATGAGAAATTTATTTTTTACATACTTGTCTTCTTAAAATCAATGTATTGAATATTTTTGTCCCATATTTCTAGTGTCTTAACATTTTCCCCTAACTGTTCCAGATTCTTTTTCCAGGGATTCCAAATCTCAGCTTCTGGTTGCTTAATGAAAATACTAACTTTTTTCTGTTGATCTTTCTAATTTTTTTTTTCATTTTCATTTGTTTCTGCTCTCATGTTTATTATTTCTCACCTCTTGCTGATTTGTGGTTTGGTTCGAGTTTTTCTAAGTCTTCAAGATGGATCATTAGCTCTTTAATCTGAGACTTTTTTCTTTTTTTTTTTTAATGTAAATGCTTAATACTATAAACTTCCCTCTTAATATGGCCTTGTTGTATCCCACACATTTTGATATGTTGTGCTTTCACTTTCCTTTATATCAAGAAATATTTTGATTACTTTTATAATTTCTTAAATGACTCATTGATCACTTAGTAGCATGTTGTTTAATTGCCAGTATTTATGAGTGCTCTATTGTACTTGATGTTGACTTCTAGTTTTTTTTTTTTTTTCTTTTTCCTTTATGGTCTTAGAAGGTATATGGTATGATTTCAATATTTTTAAATTTACTGAGTGTTGATTTGTGGCAGAATATGGTAGGGTCATGATTTTTTATTTGTTCAGCCAAACTAAATCTTTGGTTGATGAATTTAATCTATTTATATTAAAGGTTAGTGATAGATAAAAACTAAGACCCATCATTTAGCTGATTGGATAATGATACTACCTGCTCTGTTTTGCTAGGGTCATGTGTTTTCATGATGTTTACTTCTTATGCAGGACACTCTTTAGAATGTCTTGTAAGGCACATCTAGTGGTTGTAAATTCTTTGATTTTTCTTATCTGGGAAAATACTTTATTTCTCCTTCACTATTGAAGAATAGCTTCACTGGATATGATATTTTGCTTGGTATTTTTTTTTCTTATAAGACTTTGAATATACCCCACTCTTCTGGACTGTATGGTTGATTGTCATCAACCATATGCCTTAGAGAAGATTTTTTTGGTTGATTTGGCTGTGAGTTTTTTGAGTTTCTTATATCTGAGTGTCCATGTCTCTTTCAAGACCTGGGAAATTTTCAACTACTATTTCAGTTAGTAAGTTCTCAATGCCTTTTTCCTTTTCTTCTCCTTTAGGAATACTTATAATATGAATAATTGGTTGTTAAATTGTATTCCATATTTTAAAAAGAATTTCTCCATCCTTTTTAACTCTTTTCTTTTTTTCTGATGGGGCTATTTCAAAATTATTCTCTTTGAGGTCAAATATTCTTTCTTTCACTTGTCTATTCTGTTAAAGCACTCAATTATATTTTTTATTTCATTGATTGAATATTTCATCCCCAAAGATTCTATTTGGTGTGTCTTAATGAGTTCTATCTCCTTAGCAATATTTTCATTTATTTCACTCATTGAATTCCTCATTTATTTGACTTGTGTTCTCATGCAACTTGTTGAGTTCCCTTATAATCATTATTTTGAATTCTATATCTGCCATTTCATATATTTCCTTCAGTTCAGTGCCTAAATCTGAATGAGTGTTATGTTCTTTATGAGGCATGCTACCTTGCTTTCTTGTGGCTCCTGCGTCCCTACGTTGACATATATGCATCTGGTGTATTCTTCCCTTTTTTGTGGTGTAGGTTTTATTGTAAAAAGATTTTACAGTTTAGTTGGTGTGCAGGTTATTACTTGGCTTGTCATTTTGTCTTTGGTTTTAGGTGAGCTCAGGATTGAATTCTCTGAGTGATTTCTTTTGTCTTAATCAATGCCAGCTGTGTCTTTAAGTGACACAGGGACCAGTCTTCTTTAATTTGCAGAGGTAGAAGTGTGGCTTTGAGATGAATAAGGGTTTCATAGGTTGTGTATCTTTGATCCACAGAGAATTTAATGTTAGTATTCCTGGTGAATGTGATAGCCAGGACCTTGCTCTTAGTGCTGAGGGAGACAAAGGTGGCTGATCCCTTGTTTTATTGGCAAGACTGGAAGATGCTGGGGATTGTGGTATCAATTGCTATGGCTCTAGGGATGTGTGATATTGATGGACCCTTCCTCAGGTCCTGTTAGGAGAGTCCTTAATAAACTAACAGCCCTAGTCCTAAGACTAGTGTATGTGAAATGGACCTTTTTCCAATCCTACATTATGACTACAATGGATACAGGGACTTTACTCCGGAGGGTATGAGTCCAGAGAGGTGGAATGTAGGTAGGTTCTTCCATATGTCCTCTAGGTAGACTCCAGTCTCACCAAGAGATTTAGAACAAATTGCTACACTCTGATGTCCCAGGGTATAATAAGATCATTACCCATATCTCCTAGAGTGGGAGCAGACCTTTTTATGCTTCTGATGTTAGCCCCCAGAAGCTAAGGCGAATCCCCCTTGCTCATGCATAGTGCATCAGTGTAGCTCTGGGGCTAATGACCAAAAATTCCCACAATTGTAGGATGCAGATGATCTGTTTTTTGCCCCACACATTGCAATGTGTCTGTGCCTAGCTGTGCTGCATGGTTTCCACCTCCTGATTTGGTGCTCTTTGGGAGTAGAGGAGGGGAAGGAGTAAGTTGACTTCCCAGCTGTAAAGCTGGCAGTTGCTCAGACCCCAGTCAACTCCCCAGGATGAAGTATAAGTCAGTGTGCAACTGTGTAATTCCCTCTCAGCTAAAACTGTATAGTTGTTATTACAATTTTATATCACAAGGAAACTCAGAACATATCTTGAGTTTAGCATAAATTTTGAATTGCTTCCCATATACTACATAGGCATAATTAGAGAAAACAGCAGTACTTGAAAAATTAGCTTAAATTTGATGTTTTCCTTTGTCTTTCTATTAAACTCTAATAAATCAATTTTCAAAAATAGCACTCAAAATGCTGAAAGGGATAAACAACTTATTTTAATGAACTATGTCTTTTACAGAAACAATTCATTGACTTGAAGAAATTGCTCATTAATTATTGCACCAACTGGAATTAAGGAATTGAGAAATGGGGTTGTTTATAAAATGTAAACAGATAGTGCCTTATTAAATATCTGCCAATAGTAATTAGAAACAGCTAATAAACTTTAGTGCTTAGATAATATTTGATTCCCTAAAAAGATTCTTGGTTGGCTGTCAATTAAATAATGCACTATACAAGTGAAGTGACATGTAACTTTCAATAACATAGACTTAAATCAATCAATGTGTCTCTGGAAAGCAGGGAACATTTTTAGAAGTTTTGTTTCCATATGACAGCAGAAAACAAAGCTCCATAAACCCATGTGACCTAAAAAGATCAAATAAAACTTAGGAATGTGTTACTTTGACTTTCAAATAAATAAATAATTAAAGCAAACAAGTACTATCTAGCCTTCCAAACCAGTCACTAATCTTTGGAAGTGGTACAATTTAAATACCACAAAAAACTTCTAGTATAACTATTTATATTTTCTCATTTTGTAGATGAAGAGAACAAGATACACGTAGTTTATCTAAATATCACAAGGTCATAATTCTATATATGACGAAATGGGAGTCAGAATGTGTACCTTGAATCCTGACAATGTGCTCTTACTACAATGCTTGGCACTATTTCCTTAGGGATATACACATCCAAATATGGACACAGAGATAGGTATAAACAAATATGAATAGTTAAGATTTTTATATAACTTGCTATAGATGCAAAAATAAATGTAACAGAAATATATGTATTTGTCATTATAAAATAATTCTCTAGAGAAAGTAAGAAGAGAAAGGAGCTTGGAAAGATTTAAGGAACTATTCCATGGTAATAGTGGCTCTGCATAGTTGTTAGATGAAAATTTTCACTGCATCCTTTCTGATGGCCACATGGTCATCTTCACATTGCCAGCCTATCATTGCCATACTGTGATGAGAAACTTCTACACATTGAGAAAATAAAAGTTAGTTTGTCTAATAATTGCCAAGTTAGAAGTATGAATGTACATCACATTCCTAATCTCACTTTTTTTCCTTTATAATAAATATCACCTTTTCTTATCAAGAAAAAACAGCAACAGAAGTTTCTGAGGCTCAACTTCTCTCTGAAGTTCTCACATAATTCCAACTACACAAGGGTCCAGAAGTTTCATTAGACACCAAAATTTTGTACTATAGTAATATCAGCTATGAATGTGAAAGACTTAGTAATTTTAATATTCAAGAATACCATCAAGATTACTTTATTTACCTTAAGTTTCAGTAGCAGTAATTATGAACAACTTGTCATTAGAATATTTGATTGAGTATCTGACATTTGGAAATATATGTTCAGACTCTGCTATCTGATGGTAAAATGAAAGGGTACTTCCTGTAAAAACCCATGAGAATTAAATTTGAAGGAATTCTCTTATGTCCAAAGACATATAGGATGATGACTACTGTCGCTCCCCCTCTTCGTGGAGGAACGACACAGGACCCTGCGCTGTTCTTTTGTCTGCTCGGCCCTCCCCGGGTTTGCTGCTGGTTCTTCCCGGGTTGGCTGCTGTCCCTTCCACCTCCGTGGAAGGGCAGTTCCCCCTGGCCACTTTCCCCACTTCCGCAGGGGAGCGGCACACCGCCGGCCGGCTCTCTCGGGGGCTGCACAGGTGTTCCTTCAGATAGATGTTCCCCTTAGATGTTCCTGGTGCATGTTGTCTCTCTCCTCCTTTATAGTCCTCTTCACCAATCCCAACTCTGCTACCCACACGCTGAGTACGCTGCTCTCCTCCAATCAGGAGCAGGTCCTACAGTTTATTGGTTGAACTGGAGGCAGCTGTGTAGAAGCTGTTTTCTCCTCTCCCAGCGCCATATTGTGGGAGAGCAGATGCATAGAATAAGTCTTAATTCCAGTAACTTAGTCTAGTCCGAGTTGCTCCCCACAGACTACCTTCTTTTGCCTAGTTCAAAACACAATTCATAAATATGCATCACTCATCTCTTGAACAATTTTTAGAATTCTTATACAAATAGTATGTTTAGGATATATTCTTGCTAGTTTATTTGCAATGTTTTCATTACTCTCACAGAATGCTGCCCTGAGTAACTACAGAGTCTTTCCTTTCCTAAAGAAAATAAAAATGACCAGGAAGGGAAGAGTCATGAAGAAACTGACAAAGTGGCTGGTATCATGATTTGATATTAGCAATATTCTTGGAATTTTGATATGAGTTGATTATTTTAAATGAAATAGGAAGAAATGCTGATTTCTATTTCAAGGCTGAGATCAGGCCAAATTGGTGGCCTCTCAAGAGGAGAGCTGGCAAACCTTTTAGCGGTCTTTCAAGATTTTAAATTTATGAATAGAACATAGAACAAGTCACATATATAATAATATAATAAAAAAGCAATTTTATTATAAACTAATTTAGCTAAGAACAATTGCTGAATAATTGTCTGCAAGGTGTGGTTCAAAGAGAAGTGATCCTTAGTGGGTATCATTTGTCCTCGGTTATTAGAATTTTCATTCAAAGTAAAAGGTCAGCTATGCTAAAATACTTTAATCTTTGGGAGAAAGAATTGTTTCTTATGGCTCTTTCAGCTCAAAACTAGATATGGACAGCATTCATTTACCTTTTGCAAAAGCAATCAAAGAGAGGACATAGAATTATTGCACATCCAAACAGACTACTTAAAGTTTTCACTGTGTTAGAACAGATGTTATAACACCATGAGCTATTCCGCTGCTTGCAATGCCAGTATCCCACTTCTGAATGCTAATTCCAGTTCTGGCTCCTCTGCTTCTGATCCAGCTTCCTGTTAATGTGCTTGGTTTAGGTGGTCTTTTGAGACATGAGCTATTGAATGGAAGAACTCTCTCTCTCTCTCTCTCTCTCTGCCTTTCAAGTAAATAAATATATAAATCTATAAAAAGTTCTCACTATGTTTCATTTTCTGACCAGTTTCCTGAACAACTTTTGGTGTAAGAGAGACATAGACTCCCATATAATAGTAATGGGGAGCTTCAACACCCCATTTTCAGTATCGGACAGATCAACCAGATAGAAAATCAACAAAGAAGCACAGAGTTAATAGACAATGTAGACCAAATGGACCTAAATGATTTCTACAGAACTCTTCATCAAACCGTTGCATAATACACATTGTTCTGACCATTGCTTGAAACTTTCTCTAGGATAGACCATATGCTAGGCTTAGAGCAAGACTCAACACATACAAGCAAATGAAAAAAAAAATATCAAAATCATACCATGCATCTTCTCTGACCACAGCGGAATGAAGCTGGAAATCAAAACTCAAAGAATCTCTAGAACATATACAAACACAGAGATATTGAAAAAAAATGCTCCTGAATGAACAGTGGATCATAGAAGAAATCAAATGAGAATCAACAAATTTTGGAAACTAATTATGACAACAATACAAAATATCAATACTTATGAGATGCAGCAAAAGAAGTGCCAAGAGGGAAGTTAATAGCAACTGCTGCCTGCATCAAGAAATTGGAAAGTCACCAAATAAATGAGCATCTCAAGGGCATAGAAAACAATCAAATAAATCAGTGCACCTCAAGGAGCTAGAAAACCAACAACCAACCAAACACTAAATTAGCATGAGAAAAGAAATTATAAAATTAGAGAAAAATGAACAATATTGAATACAAAAATAATTTAAAAATCAATGAAATGAAAAAAAACCTGTTTTTAGAAAACATAAACAAAATTAATATACCATTGGCCCAGCTAACCGAAAAAGGAGAAGACCAAATCAACACAATCAGAGATAAAAATGAAATATTGCAGCAGATAGCACAGAAATAAAATAAGCACTAGGAATTACTACAAATACATTTATGCCACCACATCAGGAAACCTTGAAGAAATGGTTAGATTCCTGGACACATACAACCTGACAAAATTGATCCTGAAGACAAAGAAAACCTAAACAGACCAATAAACAAGTTGGAGATTTAATCAGTAATAAAGACATTGCCAACAAAGAAAAGCCCAGGACCAAATGGTTTCACTGCTGAATTCTACCAGACATTTAAAGAAGAACTAATTCCAACTCTTTTCAAGCTATTCAAAACAATGCAAATGTAGGGAATCCTTCCACACCCCCTCTGTGAAATCAGCATCACCTTATTTCCTAAGCCAGAAAAAGATACATCAGAGAAAGAGAACTACAGACCAATTTCCCTGAAGAACCTAGACACAAAAATTCTCAACAAAATAGTAAGCAGTTTAATCCAGTAACACATCAGAAAGACCATTCACCTATACCAAGTGGGATTTATCTCTGCTGTGCAGAGATGGATCAACATTTGTAAATCAATCAATGTGACACATCCCATTAATAAACTAAAGAACAAAAACCACATGATTATCTCAGTAGATGCAGAGAAAGCACTTTACCAAGTACAACATCCTTTCATGATGAAACCCATAGGCAACCATCTTCAACACAATCAAGACAATTTGTGACAAACTTATAGTCAGCATCTTATTAAATGTGGAAAAGTTGGAAGCACTCCAACTAAGATCCAGAATCATACAAGCATGCTCACTCTCACCATTACTATTCAATATAATTCTGGATGTTTTATGCAGACCCATTAAGAAAGAAAAAAAATCAAAGAGATACAAAGTGGGAAAGAGGAAGACAAAATATCTGCATTAGCAGGTGACATGATTCTATATTTAGAGGATCCAAAAGACTCCACTAAAACTACTAGAGTTCATAAAAGAGTTTTGCAACATGACAGAATATAAAATTAACACAAAAAATCAATAGCCTTTGTAGACACAGGCAATGCCATTGCTGAGAAAGAACTTCTAAGATTAATTCTTTTCACAATAGTTACAAAAGAATTAAAGACCCTGAAACAAATTTAGTTGAGGACATCAAAGGTCTCTATGATGAAAATTCAAAAACATTAAAGAAAGAAATAAAATAAAACATTAAAAATGGAAAAATCTATTTTCATGTATTGGAGGAATCAGTATCATCAAAATGTCCATACTACCAAAAGCAAATTACGGATTCATTGTGATCCTATCAAAATACCGAGGACATTCTTCTCAGATCTAGCAAAAATGATTCTGAAATACATATGGAAACACAGGAGACCCCAAATAGCTAAAGCAATCTAAACAACAACAACATAGCTGGAAGCGTTACTATACTGTAAATTCAAGACATACTATATGCAGTTATAATCAAAACAGCCTGGTACTTGCATAAAAACAGATGAGTAGACCAATGGAACAGAATAAAACTCCAGAAATCAATCAGTTTATTTACAATCTACTGATTTTTGACAAAGGATCTAAAATCAATCCCTGGCACAAGGATATCCTTTCAACAAATGATTCTGGGAAAACTAGATCTCCACATGCAAAACTATGAAGCAAGACCCCAACCTTAAATTTTATACAAAAACCCACTCCAATTAGAACAAGGATCTAAATCTATTAATTAGTACCATAAAAGTACTAAAGAATATTTGGGAAACCCTACAAGACATTGGCATAGGGAAAAAGTTCCAGGAAAAGACCTGAAAGTCACAGGCAATGAAAACCAAAATTGACCATTGGGATTACATCAATTTGAGAAGCTTCTGCACTGCAGGTGAAATACTCAGCGAAGTGAAGAGTCAACTGACAGAATGGGAGAAATTATTTGCAAACCATTTGACTCATAAAGGATTAATAATTTTATTGATTCTGCCAATTTCAGTTTTAATTGGAGATTATAATATACTTACACTAAAAATTATTGCTGATAAAGGGGTACTTCTTTCATTGTGCTATTTGTTTTCTATTTTCCTCACAATTTTTTAAAAATTTTATCCTGTATCACTTTCGTTTTGTGTTTATTCTATTTGGAAGCAAAACATTTAGATTCCTTTCTTTTTTTTCATTTCTTTTTTTTTACCTATTATTTTGCTATTTTGTATGTAGTTACCATAGGAATACATTTAATATATTGAAGTTATAAGAATATAATCCGAATATATATCAGATTAATTTCAATAATGAAATCTCTGTTTCATAGCTGTCCTGTTCTGATTTCAATGCTTGAGGCCACAAAATTATACAAGCTGCTAGAAACTTAAAATAACTTTTAAGGTAGAGCATCTATAATTTTATATAAAACAAAATGTAGAGTTATGGTGCTGGCACTGAAGTGCATTGGGTTAAAGACTTGGCCTTAAGCACCAGCATCAATATGGGTACCAGTTCGAGTCCTGGCTACTCCTCTTCTGATCCAGCTCTCTGTTATGACCTGGGAAAGCAGTAAAAGATGGACCAAGTCCTTGGACCCCTGCACCCATGTGGGAGACCTGGAAGAAGCTCCTGGCTCCTGGCTTCTGCCTCTGGATCTGTGCAGCTCTGGCTGTTGTGGCCATCTTGGAAGTGAACCAGAGGCTGGAAGACCTCTTTCTCTGTCTCTATCTCACCCTGTAACTCTGTCTTTCAAATAAATAAAATAAAAATCTTTTAAAAAAACCGAAAATGTAGAGTTACAAAGTGCAGTTGAAATATTTATTTTAGAATAAAACTAAGTAATATAAAATTTTTTTTAAAAATTCTTTATTTATTTTTACTACTTTAGATTACTCTACAGTTGTACATAATGTAAACTTACCAGGCCTTTTAGAATTACAGATTATGTCTTGTGGTTATACACTGTTAACACATTTTTCATGTGGGATAGTATTAATTTCTGTTCCTTTTGCTGGAGATGGGATTTTTGGTTGACATTATTTTCTTCTAATCTAGTGAATATATTATCCTACTGTTTTCTCATAGCCTACGTTTTTAATAAGCAATCTATTTGTAAACTTATTTAGGATCACTTGCATGTGATGTGTTGCTCCTCTCCTGTTAGTGTAAAAATTCTCTTTGTCCTCCCTTCAGAGAAAGGTACCTCCTTCTTTGACGGCCCTGTTCATTCCATTGTGATCTCACTCACAGAGTTCTTTCATTTAGGTCTTTTTTTTTTTTTTTCTTTTGCCAGAGCGTCTTGGCTTTCCATGCCTAAAATACTCTCATGGGCTCTTCAGCCAGATCCAAATGCCTTAAGTGCTGATTCTGAGGCCAGAGTGCTGTTTAGGACATCTGCCATTCTATGACTCTGCTGTGTGTCCCGCTTCCCATGTTGGATCGTTTCTCTCCCTCTTTTATTCTATCAATTAGTATTAGCAGACACTAGTCTTGTTTGTGTGATCCCTTTCATTCTTAGACCTATCAGTGTGATCAATTGTGAACTGAAATTGATCACTTGGACTAGTGAGATGGCTTTGGTACATTCCACCTTGATGGGATTGTATTGGGATCCCCTGGCACGATTCTATCTCAACCATTTGGGGCAATTCCGATGGAGCATGTCCCAAATTGTACATCTCCTTCCTCTCTTATTCCCACTGTTATATTTAACAGGGATCATTTTCAGTTAAAATTTAAACACATAAGAATAATTGTGTGTTAATTACAGAGTTCAACCAATAGTACTAGAACAAAAAAATACTAAAAGGGATAAAGTATTAAATTGTACATCAACAGTCAGGATAAGAGCTTATCAAGTCACTGTTTCTCATAGTGTCCATTTCACTTCAACAGATTTCCCCTTTGGTGCTCAGTTAGTTGTCGCTGATCAGGGAGAACATATGCTATTTGTCCCTTTGGAACTGGCTTAATTCACTCAGCATATTGTTTTCCAGATTCCTCCATCTTGTTGCAAATGACCAGATTTCATTGTTTTTGACTGCTGTATAGTATTCTATAGAGTACGTGCCCCATAATTTCTTTATCCAGTCTACTGTTGATGGGCATTTGGGTTGGTTCCAGGTCTTAGCTATTGATAATTGAGCTGCAATAAACATTAATGTGCAGACAGCTTGTTTGTTTGCCAATTTAATTTCCTTTGGGTAAATTCCAAGGAGTGGGATGGCTGGGTTGTATGGTAGGGTTATATTCAGGTTTCTAAGGAATCTCCAGACTGACTTCCATAGTGGCTTTACCAGTTTGCATTCCCACCAACAGTGGGTTAGTGTCCCTTTTTCCACACATCCTCTCCAGCATCTATTCAGATTTCTGAATGTGAGCAATTCTAACCGGGGTGAGGTGAAACCTCATTGTGGTTTTGATTTGCATTTCCCTGATTGCTAGTGATCTTGAACATTTTTCATGTGTCTGTTGGCCATTTGGATTTCCTCTTTTGAAAAATGTCTATTGAGGTCCTTGGCCCATCTCTTAAGTGGGTTGTTTGTTTTGTTTTTGTAGAGTTTCTTGATCTCTTTGTAGATTCTGGTTATCAGCCCTTTATCTGTTGCATAGTTTGCAAATATTTTTTCCCATTCTGTCAGTTGTCTCTTTACTCTCCTGACTGTTTTGCAGTACAGAAACTTCTCAATTTGATGCAATCCCAGTAGTTAATTTTGGCTTTGACTGCCTGTGCTTCCGGGGTCTTTTCCAAGAAATCTTTGCCGGTACCTGTATCTTGCAGGGTTTCTCCAATGTTCTCTAAAAATTTGATGGTGTCGGGTTGTAGATTTAAGTCTTTAATCCATGTTGAGTGGATTTTTGTGTAGGGTGAAAGGTAGGGGTCTTGCTTCAAGTTTCTGCAAGTTGAAATCCAATCTTCCCAGCACCATTTATTGAATAGACTGTCCTTACCCCAGGGATTGGTTTTGGATCCTTGATCAAATATAAGTTGGCTGTAGATGTTAGGATTGGTTTCTGGTGTTTCAATTCTGTTCCATTGGTCTATCCATCTGTTTCTGTACCAGTACCATGCTGTTTTGATAACAACTGCCCTGTAGTATGTCCTGAAATCAGGTATTGCAATGCCTCTTGCTTTGTTTTTGTTGTACAAGTTTGCTTTAGCTATTCGAGGTCTCTTGAGAGAATCTTTCTCTGAAGGGAAGAGAGAACTTCCACTTTGACTATGACCCTGTCTGAATAAGATCGAAGTCGGCGAACTCAAAAGGCTTCCATAGCCTTGGCAACTCATGACTAGAGCCTAGGGAGATTACTGATGCCGTAAACAAGAGTGTCAAATTGTTAAGTCAACAACAGGAGTCACTGTGTACTTACTCCTCATGTGGGATCTGTCCTTAATGTGTTGTCCAATGTGAAGTAATGCTATAATTAGTACTGAAACAGTATTTTACACTCTGTGTTTCTGTGTGGGTGCAAACTGATGAAATCTTTACTTAATATATACTAAATCGATCTGTATATAAAGAGAATTGAAAATTAATCTTGATGTGAATGGAATGGGAAAGGGAGCAGGAGATGTGAGGGGTTCAACTGGGAGGGAAGTTATGGGGGGGGGAGCCATTGTAATCCATAAATTGTTTTGGAAATTTATATTTACTAAATAAAAGTTAAAAAAATTCTCTTTGTGTCTTCCAAAATTTCAATAATTCAAACATTATATCTTTGAACATGGGTCTCTGAGTTCATTGTCATTTCTGTTTTGGCTCCTTTGATGCTTATGTTTATGTTTATGTCTGTCAGCACATTTGGGATGTTATCAACCATTATGACTTCAAATAATCCCTCTGCCAAGTTTTCTATTTCATTTCCTATCAAACTTCTCTACTTAGTTTACTTGAAGACATCTCACCGGTCTCAGGTACTTTCCATTTGTTTTTCAACTATTTTTACCTTTTGCATTTGATAATTTCCATTATCTTATCTCAGAGTTTTCTGATTCTTTATTCTGCCTGCTCAAATATGTCCTGAATCCATCAGGTGAAAATTTCATTCAGTTTATTGTTTGTCTTACTACCAGAGTTTTTTTTTTTCAGGACTTTTATCCCTTTATTAATATTTTAATTTTCTTCATACATATTTTTCTTCATTTTTAATTTAGTCATGACTTACATTAGGTTTGCTTGTTTGTTTTTCCCCTCTAACATCTTTAAGTCTCTTCTAAAGTCTTGTTGATAGATCTGCCATCAGTAATTTTCAGACATAATTTATGCTGTTTTTTCCCCTAAGAATATGTCATTCCTTGCTAAGTTTTTTTTTTCTTTTTTGACAGGCAGAGTGGGCAGTGAGAGAGACAGAGAGAGAGAAAGGTGTGCCTTTTTCCATTGGTTCACCCCCTCAATGGCTGCTGCAGCCAGCGCGCTGCGCACTGCGCTGATCCAAAGCCAGGAGCCAGGTGCTTCTCCTGGTCTCCCATGCAGGTGCAGGGCCCAAGGACCTGGGACTTCCTCCACTGTACTCCCTGGCCACAGCAGAGAGCTGGACTGGAAGAGGAGCAACCAGGAAAGAATCCGGCACCCTGACAGGGACGTAAACCCGGGGTGCTGGCCCCCGCAGATGGAGGATTAGCCTATTGAGCCAGGGCGCTGGCCGCTAAGTTTTTTTTTTTTATTGTTGAAAATATGATAATTCAATTGAATATTGTGATAACTTGTGAAATCCATGCTTATCTTTTGCTAGGGTTTGCAATTAAAAATGTGTTTTATTTGCTATAGGCTGTCCTCAATCCAAGGATCAGCCTGTGCTGTCAATTTATGGACTCCTTGGCTCTTTTCTTAACCTGTGCCTTTCACTGGGACTATTTAGTGATTTACTAAGATTTTATATTTGCGTTAAATATCTTAGTCTTCATTGAATGGATTCCAAGAGAAAAAAAGAGAGAGAAAGAAAGAAAAATGTATAAAGGACCGGCACTTTAAAGCCTCTAGAAATCGTTTCTACCTAGAGGGGTGGCTTTGCAACAATGGTTTGGCTGAGACACAACAATATGATTGCCATTTCCTTGTACCCCTGTCTTTGGAAACAGTACATAGTATTCAGAACACTGGTTCCTGTGTTTGGAAGACAGGGTCCTTTCTGCTCTCCCTGACTCTTAACAAGCTGTGTATAAGCTGCTGCAACAAAATGTGCACTACTACCTGCCAATGGGTTGAAGGATGAGAGATAGTTAGCTTCTACATTGCTAAGAGCTCAAATTGACTGAAAGTGACTGCAATTTACCATCCCAGCCTTCCCCTGGATATTATAAGCCTTCATTCAATAGACTCTGAAGTTTAAAAAAGGAGTTATATCAGATAGTTTCTGCCAGAGCAATTGTTGTCTAGGTGAGGAGACAGATTCCTTGAACTTCCTCCTTTGCTATCTTCCCCAGAATCCTTTCATATAATACACCCTTTTGAGACAAGTAAATTATAGACAAAACTCTCAAAGCTTTAACATTTTACTCTTCCTCTCATCATCCCTAGCATTGTGATATTTCTCGGAGCAAAGATTCAGCTTGACAAAACACCTATAAAATTTAGCATTTCCATACCCTGGGAATTATTGTAAATAATTTAATATAATTTATTGTCAAAAATGAATAGATGGAAAAATTAACTTTAATCTGTAGATGCCCTGTCTGTTAAAACTCTTACTACTGGTGGAAATGTCATAATCTTCTGTTTTAAAATATGGTAGTTGCTAGCCTCATGTATGTTCAAGAATTAGAATTGACCTACTATAATTGAAAACCTGAGTTAAAATTTTATTATTTCAGATTAATTTCTATTTAAATAGTTATATGTGGCTAGGGGCTATCATATATCATCAGTTGCTAGTTGTTCAAAATATTTTAATTTGAACATGGGTTTACTTGTGACAGAAATCATTGTTGAAAATGATAATGGCATTCATTGAATTCCTAAAACCTGCTGATGATAAATGTCAATGTTAAACCAAAAAAATTTTCTTCTTAAAATTTCTACTAAAATATTTGTATAAGTGTTGCAAAAAAATAAGATACACAAACAGTTTTTTTATCTGAGTTGAAATTCCCAGCAATCACTCGAAACTATCAGGGGTCACCATTTTCCAGTAATTTCTTCTCACACAATAGGCATCCAACCAATATGTAACAAATGAATATATTATTAACCAATAGGTATTCTTTGGTACCTGTACACTGTGTGTAACCAATGAAAATTGTTATGATTAATAATTTTATTATTTATTAAATTTACTACCCAAGTGAATTGATAATAATCTACATATAAATAAAATAGTCCAGAGATTTATATTGACTTCTTGGAACCTAATGCTTATCTGTTTCCCAACTCAAACATTTGATTATCCTTTTTATAATTTGAGGTTTATTGAGATATTAACTTTTAACTTTCTTAATTAGTGATTTGATAAATATATAATTGTTAAATAACCATTTAATATTTCTTACATAATGTGATTATGTGCTACACATGATTATTTAAACAAATATAATTTTAAATATATATAAAATGTAAATATTTGAATATTTGTGAATATATGTATTTTGAATATATCTTAATACATCTTAACGTTTTTAAGGAAGCTGCGTTTTGCATTCATTTTTTTCAGATGTATATCATAGAGCCTTACAATTAGCCGGATTACTATTCAATTTTTACTTATAATTTGATATTCACATAGGCATATAGTTTTTTAGATCATCTATGTGAAACTTTGGGTAGAGATTTCTACTGGAATAAGAAGCAAGAAGGAAATCATTAATAATATTAGAAAAACAACAGCTGTTACTATTTATGCACATTTCCAATAAAAAAACTGAGAACTCCAGAGTTGTTAGATAATCTCAGTTTCAATCTATTAAATATTCACTGATATTGCAAGATTCCCATTTAATTTCCAAACAAAAAGTTTGAATGAGTTTTTTCTGCTAAATACATACAAAATTGACACATAATAGTTTATTTTATATGAAAATGTATTGCTAAGCTATCATATTGCCCATACTAATTTAATGAGTTGTTGAAAATTATTTAGTGCTTGCTACTTGGTGTTTATAAGTGCTTTTCTTTTACACCATTAATTATGAATTTGTTAATTTTGACAACATTAACCTTGGCAACAGGAGAACACATGGGATATTGAGATTTTTTTTCATCAGCAGCACACAAGATCTATAGCTAATAAGCCATCTTAGATCTATAACTACTAAGGTTTCCATAAGCTTTTTATCCCACTCATCTTTTCAAAAAATATAGATCTCTTTACCTGGCCAAACATTGAACCAACCATTGTTTCCAAAATGTACTACGGTTCTGTATTCCTGACTTAGGAATCTACCTCTCTTTTTTCTTTCAAAATTCACCAAGTGCCTTCTAAAATTGCAAATCCATAACTAATTGCAATCCTGTAACTTCATTATTCTCTCAGTGTACTGCACCTCTCTTCCAGAAATAATGCTTTTTTCTTCCCTGGAGACAACATTTCAATGCTCTCAATGATTTGTTTTCCTCTCACACTCCATGAATTACAGGATAAGAAGATGGAATCTGAGTCATGCCATCATTTTCATAGGTAATTTTGCTAGCCTTTTATTTTTCTTACTTTTGAAGTAAAATATTTGGGGGACTGTGCCCGTTGGATTTCCCTTTGTGTTCCACCATTTTGTCTTCTGATTTCGCGTCAATTCCTGCCTTCATAAATGAAGATATGGAAGTCAGTGTGGCTGAGGGATATATCTTCCTGTTTTCATAGCCCTTTGATTTCTTCTTTTCATTCTTGCTCTCTCAGGCCCTTGGTGTTCTATTACAACACTGAACTTTGTTCCCAGTCATAGCTGTTCTTGGTGTTCTATTACAACACTGAACTTTGTTCCCAATCATAGCTGTTCTCCCTCCCAAATCAGGAATTCAGACACCCCACTGGTTCTTCCTTTGTGTAATCTCTGGACAATTACTTTGTGAAATTCTCTATAACTGCTCTTTAATTTCATGGGACTATCCAATATTCTGACCTGTCTATACTTCTATCATCCTTCATCCTTCTCTTTTTAACTTACCTTATGATCTAGATTACAAAGACATTTTGATAATCCTCTAGCCATTATGTTAAATCCCTACTTCTTGGTCATTTGTTTTCAACATTTTAGCAAAATGTAAACCTAGGTAAACACTGCAATTTTTTTCTTTCTACATGCTTACATCTATATATCTGTGCACACTCCACAGTGTGATGGATGGATTCTACAACCTATTTACGTTATCAATCTCAAATCAAGTAATATAAGTATTCTGACAAGTTTTATCTACCCATATCCTCCTCTCTGCACTAAATAAATGAGCTAAATACAACTGTACACAAGCAGCTCATGCTCTTTTTCAAACAGAGTGAAGGAGCTAGCATTGTAATTCTTGCAATGCCAGCATCACGTATCAGAGTGCTGGTTTGAGTTCCTAACAGTGCTCTGCTTCAGATCCACTTCTCTCCTAATGCACCTGGAAAGGCAGCAGAGGATGACTCAAGTGCTGGGTACATGATACTCACATGGGAGGCCAGGATGGAAATCCTGGGTCCTGGCTTTGGCTTGGCCTAGCCTCCTGTGGTGGTCATTTGGGGAGTGAGCCAGAGGATAGAAGATATGCGTACCTCTTGTCTTTCTCTGACTCCTTCTCCCTGTTGCTCTGGTTTTTAGATAAATACATAAATAAATATTAAAAAATTAACTAATTAAAATAGTGGTTTTTTTATTACTTTAATGTTATTTGGATTCTAGCACCTGCAGCCTTTCCAGCAATAAAAATGATCTTGTTTTCTTTACCTTTTCTTCCTATTGTCCCATACATAATCTCCTTCAGTCACTGCTCAATCTATTAGACTTCGTGTTAAGGACATTATTCCAAAATATATACTTGCAGTCACAGAATTTTTTTGTCTCCTAGTTGGTCTTTAAGTTACTGTAATTATATTTCAATTTCTGTTTTTTAAATCAGGCAATCTTTGCTAATGACAAAAAATGTCTTCCATGAAAATTAACTTGACATTTTAATTTCACTTATACAAATATTTGAAGTGCTCTCACACATACATGATATAAATATCCTGTATGATGTAAAACATGTATATTATCATTAATCTAAGTCATTTTATTTTTTTAAAAAGTCCAGCATGTGAAAGATTTTTAATTAAAATCTTAAGACAATATTTCTACTGATATCTAAAAATTTTACAATTCTTACCCTGTATAATTCTTCATACACCAGCATAGGTGTATAATGATTTATTTCAGAAAATTGATGCTATAAACATTGTGTATTGAAACACACCAAGTGAAATCATTGTTGTGAGAAATGGCATCATGAGCTACACAAGAATAACAGAGAAATTATCACTTGGGTTGAACATGATGTAATAAACTGTTATGCTTAAAACTATTAAAGTTATACTTTGAATTTTTCCTAAACTGTGCACAAATCTGAAAAAATTAACAGGAATGTAAGAGTTTTAAAAAAGGCACATTTTAACTTCCAAGAGGCATTGAAAACTATCCTCAAAATATGACTCCATTATAATTTAGATCTGTACTTAAGTTTTTAAATACAGTGGTTTTTTTTTTTCAGTAATCAGAACTGAGCTATACACCTATTTTACCCCACAAGTGAAGAGTTAGAAGGAGCTGGAGAAGAATAAATTAACTGCTTGATTTTAAAATTCATGCTCACCTGCTTTATATAACAGTGACTTTTAATGTTTCCCCCCAAATATTCAATGTATATTTGGCACTACCTTCGTTCTACATTCCATTACATTCTCATCTGCATTTTTATGAAAATGTGGATTATAGTTATATCTAGGTTACAATTACTTTTTATTAAATATTTATTTATTTGAAAGGCAGAGCAACACACACACACACACACACAGAGAGAGAGAGAGAGAGAGAGAGAGAGAGAGAGCAATCTTCCATTCCCTGATTCACTCTCCAAAATGCTATAACAGCCAGGTCTGGGCCAGGATGAAGCCAGGAGCCAAGATCTCTGTCCTGAATTTCCATTGAGGTGGCAGGAAAGCAAATCATTGGGCTGTCATCCTCTGCTTTCCCAGGCACATTAGCAGAGAGCTAGGTCAAGAACACAGCAGGTGCAACTGGAAAGGTCACACTGATTTGGTATGCTGCTGTCTCTAGTAGTGGCTTACCTTGCCCAACCACAACACTGGCACCAGGATTCAGTCACTTTTCACTACTGCCATGGCTCCCACACTGGGGAAAAATGCCATTGTCTCTCATCTGAATGTTGGAAACAGATCCTTCCCTAATCTTGCTTCAGCTACCGTCAGCCTAATTTCAAGCTAAGTGAAGTCATTTTAAGCTTTTATGCAAAATCGCCTATCAGTTTTTCAGTTTACTTAGAATCACCATAGTGACTGAAGATAAGCAACATGATTTAGTTCTTTATTAAATAATGAATTTCATATTTTGTTAGTCCCATTATCCCACTGTTTGCTTCACCAGTATTGGCCTCTCTGCCATTTCTGCAACATGCCAGAATGCCATCACCATGATCACGATGAGACCAATTCACTCACTATTTCCTATTATAAAAATTTCTTTGTTGAACTTCTCTCTCCCTTCAGCTTAGTCTTACCTTCACGGTAAGGCCATCCTTGTACTCCTCTTAAAAATTAAAACCACTTTTGTGCCCTGATATTCAGCATCCCTCTGGCTGTTTAAATTTTCCTGACATCAATCATTGCCAGCTAACTTGATCTAATTTTGTTTGCATGTATATTGTGCACCTTCTTTAACTAGAATGCAAACTCTGGGAAAGCAGAAATTTGAACTTGTTAAAGATTTATTTTTTATTTATTTATTTTTAACTGTTATTTAGTAAATATAAATTTCCAAAGTACAGTTCACGGATTACAATGGCTTCCCCCTCCCATAACTTCCTTCCCACTCGAACCCCTCCCGTATCCTGCTCCCTCTCCCATTCCATTCACATCAAGATTCATTTTCAATTCTCTTTATATACAGAAGATTGATTTAGTATATATTAAGTAAATATTTTATCAGTTTGCACCCACATAGAACATAAAGTGTAAAATACTGTTTCAGTACTAGTTATAGCATTAATTCACGTTGGACAACACATTAAGGACAGAGATCCTACATGAGGAGTAAGTACACAGTGACTCCTGTTGTTGTTTTAACAATTTGAAACTCTTGTTTATGGCGACAGTAATCTCCCTAGGCTCTAGTCATGAGTTGCCAAGGCTATGGAAGCCTTTTGAGTTCGCCGACTTCGATCTTATTCCGACAGGGTCATAGTCAAAGTGGAAGTTCTCTCCTCCCTTCAGAGAAAAGTACCTCCTTCTTTGATGGCCCCATTCTTTCTACTGGGATCTCACTCGCAGAGATCTTTTCATTTAGGTGTTTGTTTTTTGTTTTTGTTTTTTTGTTTTTGTTTTTTTGCCAGAGTGTCTGGCTTTCCATGCCTAAAATACTCTCATGGAGTCTTCAGCCACATCCAAATGCCTTAAGGGCTGATTCTGAGGCCAGAGTGCTGTTTAGGACATCTGCCATTCTATGACTCTGCTGTGTATCCCGCTTCCCATGTTGGATCATTTCTGTCCCTTTTTTATTCTATCAATTAGTATTAGCAGACACTAGTCTTGTTTGTGTGATCCCTTTGACTCTTAGACCTATCAGTGTGATCAATTGTGAACTGAAATTGATCACTTGGACTAGTGAGATGGCATTGGTACCTGCAATCTTGATGGGATTGTATTGGGATCCCCTGGCACATTTCTAACTCCACCATTTGGGGCAAGTCCGATTGAGCATATCCCAAAATGTATTTTTTATTTATTTAAAAGGCAAAGTTACAGAGAAAGGTAGAGACAGAGACAGAGACAGAGAGAGAGAGGAGGCAGAGGGAGAGAAATAGAGATGGACCTGCAATGGCTAGAGCTGAGCTGATCCAAAACCAGGAACCAGGAACTGAATCCCGTAGCTACAACAATACCAGGCACATAGTAAGTGCTCAATCATAGTAGAGTAGAATCAAGGAATACATTTATTGGTTTATAATATCCGTAGTTATGTTAAGCCATAAAGTTTAGGATAGTTAGTTTTTAGTTGAGTACACCTCTTAAATTTTCCTGAAACAATTTACTTCAAATAAAGCCTAAAATGAGGGGGATCCTGGGAACTATACTTCTTGAGTGAGCATATGAATTTGAACCTCAATCTTTCATTCAAATAACCAGGAATAAACTCCTCAGATGCTCCTACAATGTACTTTCTTATCTGCAGTCTCAGATGACAAACTAGACATGGAAATATTACACTTGGTTTTTGTTTCTGGGTATGTTCCTCCAGGCCAGACTGAGACAGACTGGTTGTGAAGGTAATACTACTTCAGCTGCTGCAGCTGTATTTGCTTTAGAGATAATTAGTTTCCATCTGGCATTTGAGGTAGTGTATTACATTTGCTTTAGGGGTAAAACAGAGAAATGATCACAATTGTGTAACCAAGCAAATTCTTCCAATGTGCACAGTGTAGAAATGACATAGAGCACTTACTGTATAGTGCCTCAGCACTTAAAGTGATAAATGGGTCAACTAACTATGTTTATATGTGCAAAGATCTGTGCAGAAAAATCTCAGTAAACAACTGCTACCTGCTCCCATGGTTGCCAACCTGCTTCATTGTGCATTAATTTACTCTGCTTATCAATTGGGTGATTTCTGAATTCAGTCTGAAACCTAATTTAGCACACATGAATTTATAATGAACAACGTAAAGTGATAAGATGCTTACCTATTTAGGTGGAAGTAAAAGCTCAGGGAAATTAAAGGCATAAATTCTAATCACATCTGTGAAAAATAAAATACAGTTTGGCTTACAAAGTCATTAAGTCACACATATGTAAATTCTCCAGCAAATATATGCATGAAGGCTGTGATGCTCATGGTGCTCTTGTTAAAAATAAAGCTGTTAATAATTGCTTATGAAAAATGTATCTAGGGTAGAATAGTAATAATGTTATCAAAGTTATTGAGAAACCCTTGTGTGAGGAAAAGGCCAGATAACAAAAGCTGTCAGTGTTGGCAGATGGAACATTATTATATGCTGCAATAGGTTTATCTTTCCTGCCTGTTCCATCATGCAGCATTTCAATGACTCACTATCAAGAGGAAGCTTTCCTATGTATATCTTCCGTCAGACATTCTTATAATAACTAGAGCGGTAAGTATGTCATCAAACGTGGGATTTAGCTTGTTCCAGATGATATTTCAAAACAAGGTTCTTAGACATCCCTAAATGGAGGTAAACAAAAAGCAGAAATATATCCACAACCATCGTTGTGTGCATGATCATGCTATGCTCAGAACCATCAATCAGTAATACAAAGAAGAAAAATTTTGACCTAACAGCTTTGCTTTTAATGTTGCTCATAATTCAGGTTTCTTTTCTGAATTACAAAATTAGTAAGGCTTCAGAGGATTTTTATGCAGATCCTAAGGTTGTGAAGCAAAAAATAAGTAAATAGGAGTAGAAGTTAGTGGTAAATGCAAGAAAGAAGATCATGGTGTTCCTGCACAATTGCTCATTCATTTAGGGGTAATAGTGTTAGTATTTTCTGTTAGGATAAACCTGAGCTCCTCAACGGAAATACAATGTCATGGACTTTCTTTGTAAATGTAGTTTTTTAGTAATAGGAAAGAGTTATGTGAAAGAGGAGAGTTCTAATTGTCTGATATTGCAATAAAGATCAAATAAAAATATTATGAGCTTTGGTGTTTTCATTTACATACATTAATGAAGTATTCCCAGGACTGTATGAAAAATGTCACACATTTCAAACAATGATTAGCCATATGATTTATAATCCAAAATAACATTCTCAGAACTTAGAGACACTAAAGGAACAATGTGGGTACTGGCAGAAATTTAAAGCTTATATTTATTTCCTGAGTACTCTTTAAAAAATTGTCATTTACTTCACTAAATGGTTGGTAGTTTTCATGTTTTCCAAATATTTTGAATTTGAAAGCTGGAGAAGCAGTAGCATTTGTTTCTATTGTGTTTCAGTTATTAAGCACTAACGAAGTCAAGATCAGCATCCTGCATAATGTAAGATTATTAGAGATTTTGTAAAATACAAAATTGCACTTTAAAATGTTAGTAATAATTACACTGAATTCAATAATAAGGGCATCTATACAATCATAACAAAATTTCTTAAATTCTTTTAATTTAATTTAAAATGTCCTTATACATTCATCAATATTATTACATTGTTTCTGATTTGTCTTTATTTTCAGTGAAATGAAAATACCAGAGACTGGTTTGAGTATGGAGATGTGAGGTCTTTGTTCTGATTTCAAAGCTCCTATTTTGAGTTATTGCAGTTTGCATAATGTGGAATGTGACTGCATCATGATCAGGATGAAAGGGACTCTACATACCTGAGAAAGTGTCAGGTCACTCATGATTGAATAGCTTTTCTTAAATTTTGAATATCCAAAAGAAGTTGTCATTACTTCACTGTTATTAAATTGTCCTATTTTGTCTGCCTTCTGTCTCAAATATCACTATTCACTTGACCAAATGAGTAGAGTTTACTATTTCAATCTCCTATACACATGTTCTGACATTTAAATCACTTCATTGCTTAATTAATTCACTTTTCATTTCTCTTCGTAACCACTCCTTCAGCCAGACCAGTGGCTCATCATTTCTCCCTGCCTTGGCTGTCATGGTCTGCTAACTAGTTTGTTTTCTTTCAATCTGTATTCTAAGACATCTTTATAAGGCATAAATATCCACATGTTCCTATATTAATTGAAAAGTTTTAATGGCCCTCCATCCAACATCAGCTTATCAGATGTCCTAAGGGTAACCAATATTTCACCTGACCCCATTAAGATGTCATTGTCATTGTCACCTGCCTAACACTCCACATTCCCCTCATCCTGAATTATTTACAACTTGCACAATTATCCAGAATTTCTTACTCTGGCCTTATGTATATGTTGTTTCTTTTCCTAGAAGACTCATATTCTCATCCATTTAGAATCTATTGTCTATATGACAGCAGCTTTTCCAGGTAGCAGTTGTATCATTCCCACTAAAAATGAGTCAGGATCTTATGTTGCATTTGTGTTATTGTAATACAATTGTGTTTTCATGTGCCTGCTTAGTCACTTGAATTGCTAGTGGATTAACTTAGAACATTTTATTTCATTCAGTTATTTAGCATGTTACAGTTTCTGAATATGCATTTTCTACATGACTCAGTGTGATTTCATCTACCAGTATAGGCCACCACTTATTCAGGCCTGTTATGTACACTGCACTCAGCATTTTAAAGCCAACATCCCTACATTTAGAATATAACTTGACACCGTTTATCAGTTTTATTCTCATTATGAAATATTAAAATTCTTTTGCTATTATTTCATTAAATTGATTGTTTCAAAGACAATATGATAAGCTAAAAGGGAGATCCAGTAAATGACAGAATCAAAAGAATCTTCACATTTGATTTTAAATGCTGAAAAATTTATGTTACTCTATCACTAATCTTTTATAAGTTTGCAATGTAGAAAAATTACATAACCAACTGATTATTTTCTTTCTTTTTTTTTTTTTTTTTTGGACAGGCAGAGTTAGACAGTGAGAGAGAGACAGAGAGAAAGGTCTTCCTTCCATTGGTTCACCCCCAAAATGGCCGCTTTCGCAGGCGCGCCGTGCCAATCCAAAGCCAGGAGCCAGGTGCTTCCTCTTGGTCTCCCATGCAGGTGCAGGGCCCAAGCACTTGGGCCATCCTCTACTGCCCTCCCAGGCCACAGCAGAGAGCTGGACTGGAAGAGGAGCAACCCGGACGGAATCTGGCGACCCAACCAGGTCTAGAACCTGGGGTGCCGGCGCCATAGGCGGAGGATTAGCCTAGTGAGCCGTGGTGCCGGCCACCAACTGATTATTTTCTAAGATAGTAAGACATATATTTGGGTGAGAAAGTTCAAGTCATTTGCATTGTGTTCTGTTCACATACTCTGAAATTTTATCATCTTCACAGGGTATATAATTATAAATACACTTTCATAACTACATCATCACACTATCTAAAATAGTAGCTACTGATAAAATGAAATAAAAACATTTCACTTTTATAAAGATTTATTTTTATTTATTTGAAGGGCAGGTTTACAGAGAGAGAAGGAGAGACAGAGAGTAAGTAAGCTATTCCATCCACTGGTTCACTCGCCAAATGGCCGCAATCACTAGGGCTGGGCCAGACATAACCAGGAAATCAGAGCTTCGTCCAGGTCTCCCTTATAAGTGGCAGGGGTTCAAGCACTTGATCCACCTTTTGCCTTTTTTCCCAGGCCATTAGCAGAGAACTGGATTAGAAGTGGAGCAGCTAGATTTTGAACCAGTTCCCATATCGGATGCCAAAGTTATAGGTAGCAGCTTAACCGGCTACATCACCATGCTGGTCTCATAAAAATAATTTCTAATGACAATCAATAATTTCAACATCAAAATTTTTAGAAACTGGAAATTATTTTCAAGAGGAAGTGACAGCCGGCGCCACAGCTCACTAGGCTAATCCTCCGCCTTGCGGCGCCAGCACACCAGGTTCTAGTCCCGGTCGGGGCGCCGGATTCTGTCCCGATTGCCCCTCTGCCAGGCCAGCTCACTGCTGTGGCCAGGGAGTGCAGTGGAGGATGGCCCAAGTGCTTGGGTTCTGCACCCCATGGGAGACCAGGATGAGTACCTGGCTCCTGGCTTCGGATCAGCATGGTGCGCTGGCCACAGCGTGCCGGCCGCGGTGGCCATTGGAGGGTGAACCAACGGCAAAGAAAGACCTTTCTCTCTGTGTGTCTCTCTCTCACTGTCCACTTTGCCTGTCAAAAAAAAAAAAAAAAAGAGGAAGTGACATAGATAATATGCAAAAATTTAAAAAAAATGTTATTTTGTTAAAAAATACAAAACTAGATATATGTAAGCATATTCATGTTTGCTATCTTTCACTTTGCAATAAATTATGCACTCATATTTATCTTTTATGAGATCAAATCTGCCTAAATATAGTGTCTAATGTCACATTTATTTTTCATATGTAAATGTCAATTTTAAAGAGATTCAAGTATGCATTTGTATAATGTTTCTAAACAGAAACAGGTGAAATGCACAGAATGTGCAATCTCTGTAGAGAGATTCACTACCATCTTGTTAAGAAACATGTAACAACCTGGATTATCTGCTTAAAGCATCTCAGAAATACACTTCCTACCTATATATCTGTGTCCATAGCATATAAAATTGATATCCAGTTGACCAAAATAAAAATCACAGAGATTTAAAGTCAATTTATACAAGTAAATGACAAGTGATAATTAAGTGGAAGGAAACATAAGGCAATTGGAAAACCACATGATGCCAAAGTCATACATTAATTCTGTGGACCCCCAAGAAATCATATCTCCTATTGTATCCTTCCCATAAAGCACTGAGGCAAATTATAAAATATTCCTTTTTAAATTTTTAAAATTTTATTTAAGGAATAAAAATTATGCATTTTATATATACAAATTTAGGAGCATACTGATTCTTCCCAACCTATTTTCCTTCTGTCCATAATCTCACTCTTCTCTCTCTCCCATTCCCATTCTTATTTTTTACAAAGATCTATTTTCAGTTAACTTTATACTCATAAGATTACCCTTACACTAAGTAGAGAGCAAAAAATAGTATGAAGAAATATGAAAAAAAAGCAAGCAAAAACATTATTCCTCAACAGTCAAAACAAGGGTTTTTAAAATCATTGCATCACAAAGTGTCAATTTCACTTCTTTTAGTTACACTATTAGTTACCATAGATCAGAAAGAACATATGGTACTTGTCCCTTTAGAAGTGGCTTATTTCATGAAGTATAATGGCTTCCATTGCTTGTATTTTGTTGCAGATGACAGGATTCATTTTTACTGCTGTGCAATATTCCATAGTGTATATATACCATAATTTCTTTATCTAGTCTCCAGTTGATGGATATCTGTGTTGAATCCATATCTTAACTATTGTAAGGCGAGCTGCATTGAGCATGGGAGTACAGATAACAGATTCTGATTTCATTTGCTATGGGTAAATTCCCAGAAGTGGGATAGCTGGGTCATATGGTAGGTCTATATTCTGATTTTTGAAGTATCTCCATACTATCTTCAATAGTGGCTAAAATACTTTACATTTCCACCAACAGTGGATTAGGATACCTTTTTCCCTATATCCTTGCCAGAATTTGTTATTTGTTGATTTCTGTATGAAAGCCATTCTAACTGGGTTGTGATGAAATCTTACTCTGCTTTTAGATTTTCATTTCCCTGATGGCTAGTGATCCTGGGCACTTTTTCACTTGTCTGTTGGCCATTTGAATTTCCTCTCTTGAGAAATATCTGTTCAGGTCCTTTGCCCATATTAGCTGGATTTTTGGCTTTGTTGTTGAGTTTCTTGAGGTCTTTATAGATTCTGGAAATTAATATTCTATCAGTTATATAATTCGCAAATATTTTCTCATTCTGTCAGTTGTCTCTTCCTTTGCTGAGTGTTTCTTTTGCAGTGCAGAAGCTTATTGGTTTATGTAATCCTATTTGTCAATTTTGACTTTGATTTCTGTGATTCTGGGGTCTTCTCCAAGAAAACTTTCCTTATGCCAGTGTCCTGTTTGTTTTCCCCAATGTTCTCTAGTAATTTGATAGTATCAAAGTGTAGATTTAGGCCTTTGATCCATTTTGAGTGATTTTTTTGTAAGGTGTAAGGTAAGGATCCTGTTTCATACTTCTGCATGTGGAGATAAAATAATCTGATATTTGAAGAAATACCACAAATGAAATAGATTGAATCATAGCATCTAAAGACCTTAAATTCAAAACATTTTGAAACTTCAGCAGGAAATGAGAGAAGATACAAGGGTTTGGAGGTATAAAAATGAAAAACACAAAGAAACAAATAAAATGTTGAGTGGAAAATTGAATTTAAAAAGTTTAAAAATGGTACACATTTTTAAAAATTTATGTTTTTATATGTATATTCCAGTAGCTTTTTGAAGTTGCCTAATATATACATATTTATGTGTACTAATATAGCTATTTTTGACTATTTCTGAAGTGTATAAAATGATCTACATATGAGAATTGCTTAAATCAATCAGTTTCTTGGTATTAAAAATTATTGTTTTATATAACCATATTCTTCATTATTCTCTAGTGTTCTATTATATAACTGTATTACAGAGCCGGCGCCGTGGCTCAATAGGCTAATCCTCCACCTTGCGGCGCCGGCACACCGGGTTCTAGTCCCGGTCGGGGCGCCGGATTCTGTCCCGGTTGCCCCTCTTCCAGGCCAGCTCTCTGCTATGGCCAGGGAGTGCAGTGGAGGATGGCCCAGGTGCTTGGGCCCTGCACCCCATGGGAGACCAGGAAAAAGCACCTGGATCCTGGCTCCTGCCATCGGATCAGCGCGGTGCGCCGGCTGCAGCGGCGGCCATTGGAGGGTGAACCAACGGCAAGGGAAGACCTTTCTCTCTGTCTCTCTCTCTCACTGTCCACTCTGCCTATCAAAAAAAAATAAAAAAAAAAAATTATAACTGTATTACAGCCAAATTTAAGTTATTTGTTCTGGAATGTTTTCATTTTTTCAATGTTTTCTCTACTATCAGAAATATTGTTAAAGGTTTTTTTGTACCTGTTTAATTATCTGAATATACTTACGTGTATATGTGGAACTAGAATGACTTCTAATATTTTTTTTTAATTTAGATTTATTTACTTATTTATTTGAAAAGCAGAGTTACAGAAACAGAGGGAGATAGACAGACATCTTCCTCTTGTTCACTCTCCAGATGGCTGCAAGGACCAGCCCTGGGCCAGGCTGAAGCCAGGAGCAGGAGATTATTCCAGATGTCCCCTATGGGTGGCAAGGGTCCAAGCACCTGGACCATCTTTCACTGCTGTCCCAGGCCAATAGTAGGTAGTTGGATCACAAGTGGAGTAGTTGGGACTTGAACAAGCACATATATGGGATCCCAGCATTTCAGGCTGTGGGTTAACCTGCTACTCAACAACACTAGCCCTGGCCTATTCTAATAGTTTTAATTAAAGATTTTGAAAGTGCTTCTAACAATTTCAATGCCCATTAAAAATTTATATTGCTCATATTCTGTAATTTACTCTCTAGATTTAATTCTTTCCAGTCACATATGAAGAGTGTCTTATTTTGATCTGAATTTACACTTTTCTCATTAATGGTCTATTTGGGCTTGTGTTCTCTCTTCCTCTCTCTCTGTCTCTCTCTGTCTCTCTCTTTCTCTCTCTCTCTCTGTGAGTGTATGTGTGTGTGTGTGCATTTGAAGCCATGTGTGTTGTATTCTATGAATTATCAGATCACATCGTCCTGTCATTTGCCATTGTTCTAAAGTTCATTTATTTTCTTAATAAATAGTAGGAGTTCTTTATAAATTCTCCATACTAATTCTTTGTTGACTATGTATATGCTAATATTTAGCTGAGGAGAAGTAGTTACATACTTATCATTTATAGAGTATTCTAATTGTATTACTTTGTACTCAGGTTTTAATGGTTATTGAAAATTGTGAACACTAACATTAGCATGTATAGTACAGTAGCTCTTCTAATTTATGGCTTCTTTACTTACTGTCTCCTAAGATGTCTTTTTATGGAAATTCTCAATTTTAATGAACCTGAAATTATCTATATTCATAAAATATATGTGGATTATTTGACTTTGGGGGAAGGAGGTTAAGAAATCTTCCAAATATCAACATTAAAAATGTTTTTAAAAGAGGTTTGGAAATCTTTTTCCTTCTCAACTGCATCCCTCTTTTTTCCTCCTTTCTTTCCTTCCTTTTTATTTTATAAAGATAAACATGTTTTGAGTCTGCTTAGTTCAGCTTATTTTGTGTTCAGCTAACTATAAAGCTATATTGGTCAGATATAAAGCGTCCCTGTATATGTGTGTTTAAAATATATATATATATATATATTCATATATATATGTATATATATATATATTCATAGGTTTTGGTTAACTTGCTTTTTTTCCTTACATCGTAACAACACTTTCATATTTATTATACATTTACCGACAGTCTTGATGTATTTTAGAATCACCCCCCTCCTTTTATTCAGGGAATCTTATTCTTTCATTTTTGTTCTTTGTAAAATTTAAAATAGGCTGGACCAGGGCATTGAAACCTCTGTTTGGAGTTCTATTAGAATAGCATTAAGTGACTGTAACAACTATTGCAGAATAATATCCTTAAACTAGTAAATATTTGTGTGTGTTGACTTTAAATATCAAAGTAAATGTTTTGTTCTTCTTTAACTTCATTCACTATCGTTTTATAACTTTCATCACCTAGGGTTTCACAGGAAAACATTTGCATTTGGTAGGTTTTTTTTCTTAATCATTTTGTATTTTTGTTTAGATTTTAAATAATATAGTTTCAATTATGCTTATATATATGATGCAGGAAGCTTATGTATATTTTCTTTTTACATACAACTAGCTAAAGTTTCAAATTAATTTTACTAATATGTAAATGCTCTGTGGAGGCAATAATATTATCTTCCAATAGTTATAATTTCATTTTTTAAATTCTTATGTAACTCACTATTAATTTTATTAAGTAGATTTCTGTGACACATCTAGGGAGAGTCATGTAGAATATTTTTAAGTTTTTTTTTTTTTACTTGAAAGAAAGAGTAACAGTGGGGATGGGATGGAGAAAGATCTTCTGTGCCCTGATGCACTCTCCAAATACCTGCAGCAGTCAGCTTGGGTCAACCTGAGGCCAGGAGCCAGGAACTCCATCTGGGTCTCTCACATGGGTGGCAAGAGTGGACGTAATTGGGCCGTCATAAACCGTCTTCCCTGGCTCATTAGCAGAAATTGCAATTGGAATTACAGCAGCCAGGACTCAAACTGGCACTCATATTTAATGTTGGCCTCACAGGCAGTGGCTTAACATGCTGTGCTGCAACAGCAGCCGCATGAGATACTAATGATTCTGACAAATTTCCAGATGATGCTAATGACTGTTCTCTACACCACAATTGGGATTTTAGATGCATCCTTCAGGAAATCTGTGATTTTCTTGAAGTAATTTCAAATATGGCACACTCACTTGTCCATACTCTAAAATAAGGATGATATTTGGGCTAGCGTGATGGAACAGTGGTTTAAGTCACCTCCTGCAATATCAGCATGCCATATGAGCACAGGTTCAAGTCTAAGATACACCACTTCCACTAATGTACCTAGGAAAACAAGAGAGGTAGCCCAAGGACTTGGGCCCTTGCACACACATGGGAGACCTACGTGGAGTCCCTGGCACCTGACTTTGACCTGGCTGAGCCCTGGCCATTGCCGCAATTTGAGGAATGAATGAGTGGATGAAAGATGATTATTCTCCCCATGTCTGTAACTCTAAATTACCAAATAAATAAATAAATAAATCTTTTAAAAATAAGTAAGATATTTTCTACCTTATGGAAGTCTGCGAAGGTTAAATATTAGAACATTATAATATAGGTAGGTCAGGGTTTCTGGTCTGAAGTTTTATTTTTATCTAGTTTGTGTATAACGGGCTCACCAAGGGGCTGGAGCTGTGATGTTGGGCATTAAAGTCCCACTAAGAGGTGCCGGCATCCCATATGGGCTCCAGTTCGAGTCCCCAATGCTCCACTTCCAATCCAGCTCCCTACTAATGTGCCTGGGGAAACAGCAGAGGATAGTCCAAGTCCTTGGTTCCTTGCACCCATGTGGGAGCCCCGGGGGGAAGCTTCTTGCTCCTGGTTTTGGATTGGCTCAACTCTGGCCCTTACAGCCATTTGCAGAGTAATCCAGGTAATGCAAGACTTTTCTCTCTCTGTCTCTACCCCTCTCTATAACTCTTTTTTGAAATAAATAAAATAAATTTTAAAAAAGGATCACTAAATGAATCAAAAGTATTACCAAAATATTTCTGCACAGCAACAAGGAGTTCTAGATCAGTTACAGGTTATGATCTCTCACAATGCAATGCGTTCTAATCTGTCCCCAGTTAAAGCACATTTCCTTGATATGGATAAAAGTAAGTTTTAACAACCTTTCATTTGCAGTATTAGTAATAAGGAAATTATTAAAATAATTTCTTATGCAAATATTTATGTTAAAGCTAAGATTCCCAATTTTGAGGCCAAACAAAACAAAGCAAAACCACTTAGGTTTGTAGAGCCTGGCCAGTTTCAGAGCAGAGCTCAAAAACGGTCTTGCAGCAGTTTAATTACTGTTTTCCATCAACCTCCAAAATTCATTAACAGCTCACTGAATATAGCCTATAGGTTGCACTCAGGCTGTTATGTGTTTTCCAGTAGAAACCACAAGATTTAATATCATCTGAAACACAAGTTTTGCCTAATTTTCCCCTTGAGATTGGACAGAATAATTGGCCAATTTATCACAAATATTGAAAGAACTGATTGACTAAAACAAATAAATCTGGCTCGCTGCTTCTTTCTAAAAGAGATGGGAAGGAATTCATTTTTTATATCATTGAAATCTGTATATAGGCAGACTAGAATTACCTTGCTGCTTTATGAAACCTGTGTAATTAATTTTTAGGCCTCTCACTTGAGGATAGAAGTTAATTTGTTGCTTGCTCATTCTGCCTATAAATGTAGTAAATCATCAAGCTAGCAGAAAAGCAAACCATTGGAAAATAGCAATTCTATTTTATTTCCTGGATTAGAGAGAAAGTACTGTAAACATAATTAAATTGTTGTAAGTTTCAGGAGCTATTAATTATAAAATAGTAAAAATAATGCCACTATCACCATAACCCACAGGTGTATACTGATTTATTTCTTGGATAACATTATACTTCCATTGGGTAGATCATCAGAGATCACTGTCCTGAAAACATTTTTTGGTTGAATGACAAGGACTGTCAGTTTTTTTTAAAGATTTTATTTATATGAAAGACTGAGTTACAGAGAGAGGTAGAGACAGAGAGAGAGAGAGAGGTCTTCCATCCACTGGTTCACTCCCCAAATGGCCGCAATGGCTGGAACTGTGCTGATCCGAAGCCAGGGACAAACAGCTTCTTCTGGGTCTCCCATGTGGGCTCAGGGGCCCAAGGACTTGGGCCATCTTCCACTGCTTTCCCAGGCCACAGCAGAAAGCTGGATCAAAAGTGGAGCAGCTGAGACTCGAACCAGTGCCCATATAGGATGTCAACGCTTTAGGCCAGGGCTTTCACCCTCTACACCATGGTGCCGACCCCAACTGTGAGCTTTATTAATGCCAGCATTAATTAATTCAATTAATTCAATTCACTGTCTTCAAAACCCACACCTCTCAACTTAAGTGTATTTATACACATCTAAGTCATGAGATGCAATAACATATAATAAGAAATTAATCAGGATAGCTTAAAGAGTTAAGCATCTTCTTAGTTCTAAACTGAAGAAGTGGAAAAAGTATAGTGTGAACTCTAAGTAATTGCTTCCTGATCCATTAAAATCGTATTTTAATGAATAAAATTAAAAACAAATGCACTTTAAAAAATTTCTGTTGCATCAAACAATTCTTCAAAACCCATAATGTAATAATAGCATATATACAAAATTTCATTAAATGTGTATTTAACAGGTAGTCTCACATCTCAAAAAATGATGCTAAAATTCATATGGAAACAAAAGTGATTACAAATAGCTCAGGCAATCTTAAACCACAAAAAGAGAGTTGGAGGCATCACAATACCAGATGTTAAGATATATTACAGGGCAGTTATAATCAAAACAGCTTGGTACTGGCATAAAAATAGACCAATAGACCTGTAGACCAATGAAACAGAATAGAATTCCCAGAAATTAATCCACACACCTACAACAAACTACTCTGACAAATGAGCTGAAATAACTCCTTGGAAAAAGGACAGTCTGTTCAACACACGATGTTAGGATAATTGGATCTCCACATGCAAACATATAAAACAAGAACCCTAACATTCACCTTATACAAAATCGACCCACAATGGATCAAGGATCTAAATATATGACCTGATACCATTAAATTATAAGAGGAAAACATTATAGAAACACTGCAAGACATTGACATGGGCATAGAATTATTGGATAAGATCCCAGGAGCACAGGCAATAAAGGCAAAAATAGACAAAGCTGAAAAGCTTTTGTACTGAAAAAGAAACACTCAGCGAAGTGAAGGACCAACCAACAGAATGGGGGAAAATATTTGCAAACTAAGCATCTGTTAAATGATTAATATCAAGGATCTATAAAGAACTCAAGAAACTCAACAATAGCAAAACAAGAAATCCAGTTCAGAAATGTCAAAGGACATGAACAGACATTTTTCAAAATATGAAATACAAATGACCAACAGACATACGAAAGCATCCACAGGGTCATTAGCCATAAGTAAAATGTAAATAAAATAACTATGAGGTTTCATGTCACATCAGTTAGAATGGTTATCATCCAAAATTAAAAAATAATAAATGCTGGAAAGGATGTGGAGAAAAAGTACTCTAATATGCTGCTAGTAACAATGTAAACTAGTGTAGCCATTGTGGAAGACAGTGTGGAGAGTTTTCAGAAAGCTGAAAGTAGATCTAGCATATGATCCAGCTACCTCACTCCTTGGAATTTACCCAAACTAAATGAAATCAGCATATTAAACATTTTTGGTACCTTCATGTTTGTAACATCTCAATTCACCATAGCTAAAATATGGACGCAATCCAGATGTCCATTAACCAATGACTGGGTAAAGAAAATCTGGTGTATATACACTATGGAATGCTACTCAGCACCCCCGAAATGAAATCCTGTCTTCTTCAACGAAATAGATGCAACTGAAGACAATTAGGCTTAGTGAAATAAGTCAGTCAGTCCTTAAAAGACAAATACCACATTTTATCAAATATATATCAGTCTATATAGAACATAAAATAAGTAAAAGAACAAAACTTACATCCTATGATTTGATTATTGTTTATAGCTTTTGTCTATATTCCTGTGGAACAGTGGTCTTTCTACTTTTTTCTTCTTGAACAATATGGTTAGTGGTGCATTAAGCCTGTGATTATAAAGAGAACTGAAATGACATTATTTCAAAAATGAAAGGAAAAAAAGAAAGGAAGGAAGCAGGAGTGCTGAGGCAGGGAGAGAAGTATGGTTATCTTCCAAGAATTGTATCTCTGAAATATACAATATCTGTTCCCATAATAATAAAGACTAAAAACATGTGTGAATTAAAAATGTTAAAAGAAATATCTAGAATTGAGATATTCAGTGCTTTTACTGTGATTCACTCTTTTGACAAATCATTTAGTCATTTTCATTATGTTTTCTCAGTGACAAAAAAAGTGTGATTATATCAGGCAAATTATCATTAGAATTTTGAATTTCTAGCAAGGTAATACATTGTAAAATTTGCTTATTTTTAGTTTTTAGTTTTCATTTTTATAACATGCTGTTACAAAGATGTGTGTGTATGAATTGGGGGGTGGGGGGGCATGCTCACTGAAACCTTTTGCAAAACCAATGAGTATGAAAGACTCACAGAAGGTAGTGTAAGTACCCTGGGGGAGTGTTAGACTATTTTTCCAGAAAAAAAGTATGCTTATGTATACATTTATAAAAAAGAATCAAATTTAAAAATTGAAGAAATTCTGATATTTCTAAAGTTATAATCATTAATTTATGACATTAATTCTGTATATAAATGATGATGCATCTTTAAACATCTGAAATGTCATAAATGGTTTATTTTATTTCTTGTTTTTCAACAAGGTGCAAAATAGGGTACTCAAAAGTTATTTTGTTATTTATCTAGATTGCAAAAATGATTCATGTTTCATTTCAAACTGTCTCTGAAAAAGAAAGAATACCTTTGTCCATTTGCTATTTTTTTTAATTATTTATTTATGTATTTGAAAAAAAGCTACAGAGAGGCAGAGGCAGAGAGAGAGAGAGAGAGAGAGAGAGAGAGAAAGTCTTCTATCTGCTGGCTCACTCCCCAAATGGCCGCAATGACCAGAGTTCAGTTGATCTGAAGCCAGGAGCCAAGAGCTTCTTCTGGGTCTTCCATGTGGGTGGAGGGACCCAAGGACTTGGGCCATCTTCTACTGCTTTCCCAGGTCATAGCAGAGAGCTGGATTGGAAGTGGAGCATCTGGAACTCAAACCAGTGCCCTTATCGGATGCAGGCACCACGGGTGGTGGCTTTACCCTCTGCACCACAGCACCAGCCCCCATTTGCTATTCCTTATTTAAATACTTCCTTCAAATTATTCACAAGCACTTACTATAAAGAAATAATACCCCCTAGAGTATGGCAAGGATAGACAGAGATTAAGGTAGTGGAGATTAGAGACAAAGATACCTTCCACACATTATTTCACTTCTCAAATAATCCCCAACAGCCAGAACTGACCCAAAGCCAGGCAATAGGAACACAATCAGCCCCACTCATGGGTGGCAAGGACCCAACTACTTAAGCCATAAACTTCTGCCTCCTAGGGTGTGAATTAGCAGGAAGCTGACATCAAAAACGAGCTAGGACTCAAACCTAGTCACTCCAATATGGAGTGCAACTTTCCCAAGTGGCATCTAAACCAGTATCCCAAATGCACAACACAACACTCCATGACTATATTTACAACACAAAGATGATAGTGCTGTCCAGAGAATTGAAACATTACAAGGAGACACTCCTATTTGAAGGATGGAACCCCTATCTTGTAACCATCTGTATTAAATAAAATTCATGGAAGGAGGAGATTGTCTAGAAATTCAATGGAATTCCCAAAACAAGCAATCAGTGTGATACTCCTTTAAAAAAAAAAAAGTATAAACCAATCTGTAGAACCAACAGGTGGCCTGTGCTAACATGCGTATATAAATTTGAAAACAAAATCACATATTTGACATCCATTAGTCCTTTGGATGAAGGAGTAAGAGGGGACTTGGATCATCTGTCTGTGGCAGAAAGCCATCCATAGGATGGGAGCTGAATGTAAGCCAGTTGAGACAAATAAACAGGATCAAGATGAAGACAGCAAACTCTTTCTAAAGAAAAATTTTAGAGCCGAGATTGAAATGTTTCTAGCTCTCTTATCTCTCACCTTTACTTCATTTATTCAGTCTTCTTTATTCTTCAATCTCCTTTCTTTCTCATACTAACCATTTTTTTCCTCTTTTCCTTTATTAAATGTGCACTCAAGGACCTATGCATTTTCTAGGCACCTGGTATCCATTGAAGAACAAAAGAAGAAATGAGCAAATTCCTACCTTTGGAGTTTCTGGTATAGTGAAGGAAAATAAACGGTAAAATAACCACAATAAAATGCATTATTATTGTGCATTAAACAATACAAGGGAATTTACAAAAAGATCAGATTTGCATTTAGGGGTGGTTTGCACTTCAAGAGTAGGCAGGACAGGCATCACTTTGAAGGTGCTGTTAGACTTATTTGCTTGAAGTAGGGGAGTTAATTGGTCATCTGTCAATCAGCAGAGTGGCCTAAGCTGAAGAAATAGGCAGTGCAAAGGCACTAACGAGGAAGCAGGACTAGAATCTTCAATAACAAGAATGCAAGAATGCTGAAATCACTGGATCTGACTAAAATCTGTAAGGCGAAGAAGAGAGATCACACAACATCAGGAAATAAAGGGTGGATAGTTCACCCAGAAATTACAGACCACTATAAGGACTCTAGTTTTTACTGTGAGAGAACCCAGGAGTTACTGGAAATATGTGAACATGCATGTGATGTAGAGTGTGTGTTAACTTTTAAGCCTGATTGATAGAAAATCTGAAAAATTGTTTAATAGGCCACATTTTTACCTTTCCCCTCTGAAAAACATCTTAGAGGCTGAAAACCATATCTTGCCTATGGATTACTGCTAAGAGTTTAAGATTAGAAGAATGCAACCACCCCAACTATATTAAACTACCTGGCATTTTCTACAGTATGTGCTGAAAGTTTACTTCTCTTTTGCTATCCTTTGATCATTAAAGTCTTAAGAATATCACTAAGGCAACGAGCTTAAAAACAGTGGAAGAAACATGGAAGAATAGTTTTCTGAAAACATTATGGAGATTCATTTTAAATGAGATGAAATTAGAAATTGCAGGTTGTGACCTCTTCTAGTATATTTCTTCTGCCATGCTCCCACAATGCTTTTCCATATAAACATTCATGATTTTAGGGAAAGTTATGCCTACAAATGATGGGGGACACAGGAAGCTTTCATCAGATTGTTCTGTAATTGTTGATGGCTTCTACCTGCTGATACCTTCCCCACGAGTTTAGTTTCCCACTTGCAAAGATTAATCAGAAAAATTTAGCAGAGGACCCTTCACTGCTTGCTCACCACCTTTTATTTCCATTTGTAAGTCTTTATAGGCTTGATTTTGTCCATTGAATATTAACTATATGTTAACTGCTAAATCAGCTTGAGATATGAGACAACCTATACCAATAAAACACCAAGGAAAAATTACAGTCATACAGGCTGCTACCTGCAAAGTTGAAATTGAGTTCTGACCTTCCCTTGAAAATAAGACATTCAGGAGATTTTTCTGCATCTTAGGCTCTATGAGGTGCTACTTGAGTGGAAATAGCCTTGATTAGTAGAGAACATTGGCCTCTTCCATAGGACTCTAGATAAATCTAGTCTCTAATGAAGTGAAAATATATTATTCAATGTTCTTTGAATTTTCTAGTAGAAAATGTAACTAAAATTACAAACTTCTGCAGCAAAAGTACTGTTCCTGGAAAATATGATAAAATATTTACATATTAGCTCTTCATTATCCATGATATTTCTCAATATTCTCAAATGTAAATTGTAAGTATAACATGAATAGTTGGGAAATGTGATCTTATTTTTTAAGTTTAAATTATTTGCCTGTTACTATTTTTCTCCCTTAAAGCTATCTGGAAAATTCAGATTTTAAGACCAATGAAATGAAATACATATATAAAATAGTAGGAATGCAATTCCTGATCAGAAAAGGAAAGCGTTTTAGTATTCAGACATGAAGCATGTCACATACATTCCCATATAATGGTTCCAAAGACTTCGTGTGTAATGCTCCCATGCTTTTTCTGAAATACCATAAAATCTAATTTATTCTTTAAAAAACAAAGTCCATTTTGGTTTGGCTGCCGTATTTATTAGAGAAATTATAATTAAGGCATATAGTATATTTCAAACTTCCTGAATTCTAAAGCTGACAACTAGCAACATAAACATGAACATTGATTATTGCATTTTCCAGAAATTATCAGACACATTGATATTTCAGACTCTTAGCACTGTACACAACACAACAAAAACACTTGAAATATGTATTTATTTCCAGGTTTCTCATGTATTTTAAATGCTGTATTCTTTAATATTACCCATTAGGCTGTATAAATAAACATATATACATAAAAAATCTAGTGATTTTTTTTACATTTACACCACCGTTTTCATTAGATTATCGAACATAATTAATGCATTTGGTAAGCAACTACTGTTTGGAGACTACAGAAGTTATATGGCAAGTAGCTGTTTTCATTAAATGCATTTAAAAAAGTCTTGTTTAGTCATGTTTGTCTTCATTGTTGAAGAAATTATTTCAAGATCTCCTGACCTGAGAATATAAAATAATAAAAAAATTCTATAAGGCACTGTATAAATTAAAAAAAAAATCTCCTAAGTTTTTATTGATAATTCAATTGAAAATCATTGAGAATATGAAACTCATTAATATTTCTGCAACCTAATTCTCCCCAAATTCAAACACTTTTCCCCATATGTTTCCTTTCTTTATTGACAGTTTATTTTTGAAGTGCTTTTAAAGTTTTCTTAAATTGTCCGTTCATTTCTTCAATCCTCTGTGATCTAATTTCCACCCTGAATGCTCCATTTATTTTTTTTAAGATTTATTTTATTTATCTAAAAGGTAAATTACAGACAGACGGGGAGGGGGTTCTTCCATCTGCTGCTTCCTCCCCAAATGGCCAGAATGGCAGGAGCTAGGCAATTAAGAGCCAGGAACCAGGAACTTTTTCCAGATCTCCCACATGGGTGCAGGGCCCAAGGACTTGGGCCATGCACTGCTGCTGGGACTTAACCAGCCCCCATATGGGCTGCTGGTGCTGCAGCAGCAGTTTAGCCAGCTGTGCCACAGTGCCAGCCCCTGTATTGCTTTTTATTAGATTCATTGGAGTCTTGATATTTTTGAAATCCAAAAGGATATATATGAGTTATTATCTGACCCTTTTGACATTATGGATTCTTTTATTGAAAAAAATCTCTTCTCCTCCTTCTTTGTTTTCCGTGATAATATGCTTCTCATCTACCTCTGTTGCTCCTCTTCGCAGTCTCTTTGGAATGATTCTTCCTCTCTGACATTTGTCTCCTCCTATTTATTTATTTGACTTTACAGGCTTACTGGCTTCAGGCATTATTCATGTCTGCATGATTATAAAATGTCTATTTCTGACCTTCTCTCTAAGGTGTGCCACTGGTATTTCAATCTTGATGTTTTTAAGATCAAATTTAGTACTACTGAATAACTTTCTAATTCTACCTTCTTCTGTATTCCTACCTTGTCCTTTATTCTGCATCATCTTTCTCCACACCCCTGAGTTTAACCTCTGCAGTGTTCATTAACTTATATTCATTTAATAATGTTTATTTATTTGATAGGCAGACAAAGAGAGAAAGAGAGACATGCAGAGAGAGAGAGAGAGAAAGAGAGAGGGAGAGAAAGGCCACCCATCTGCTGGTTACTCCCCATATGCATACAACAACTGAATCTGAACCAGGCCCAAGCCAGGAGCCAAGAAGTCTTCCCTGGTCTCCCACATGAATGTCAGGAATACAAGGACACGGATCATCCTCTGCTATCTATCATCCACTATCAGGAAGATGGATCAGAGGCAGAGCAGCTGCTGTTGGAATAGGCACCCCTATGTGGGATGCTCGTGCCCTAAATGCTGGCTGAACAAGCTGTGCCACAATATCTGCTCTGAAGACGTTGTCAAAAAGAAAGATCAACCTTGTCAGCTCCATCTACTCTCATTATGTTGATGATTCTACCACAAAGGCATCAAATTTCCATGTGTCACTCTGACATGTAAGTCATATACAATGTTCTAATCTAACATGCCTTATTGTGACTCACTCTTTGTATACCTCACAATTTTAGTCTTTGCATCGTGATGTTTATTCCTCTGGAATATATTTATCACTCACTTTCCCTCGGAATATCAATTTAAAATAGGTGAGCTAATTAATATCATGCAGCTAGAAAAGTACCTGGTGCAAAACATGTACTTATTAAAAATGCCAGTAGCTGGCCAGCGCAGCGGCTCACTAGGCTAATCCTCCGCCTTGCGGCGCCAGCACACCGGGTTCTAGTCCCGGTCGGGGCGCCAGATTCTGTCCCGGTTGTCCCTCTTCCAGGCCAGCTCTCTGCTGTGGCCAGGGAGTGCAGTGGAGGATGGTCCAAGTGCTTGGGCCCTGCACCCCATGGGAGACCAGGAGAAGTACCTGGCTCCTGCCATCGGATCAGCGGGGTGCGCCGGCAGTGGCCATTGGAGGGTGAACCAATGGCAAAGGAAGACCTTTCTCTCTGTCTCTCTCTCTCTCTCACTGTCCATTCTGACTGTCAAAAAAATAAAAAAAAATGCCAGTAGCTGATATTTTTGGTACGGTGGTAGTCATGATAATATCAACAGTGCTCAGTGGCCACTTGTCAGTAATTGCATTTGCCAAGCTCACTTATATCCCTAACACCTGTTCCCTCTTCCCTCCAATTGCAATTATTTGTTAGGCCCATCCTTTATATAATTAGTTTCCATTGGCGTTTTATTATATTAACATGGCATTTATAAATTATTTATATATGTATGTGTGTATACAGAGTGAGAGAATAAGATGTTTATATTTATATACTCATGCACATTATTGCTAATTTTTTCTTCATAGATAATATCTGTCATCTTCATAACACCATTACAAAGGAAGAGCTGATATGAACAAACCCTCTTGCTCTGGGAAAGGTGTTGTGGCACAGCAGGGTGAGTCACAGCCTACATCACTGGCATCCCATATGAATACTCTTTGGAGTCTCAGCTATCCCGCTTCTGATTCAGCTCCCTTATAAATCACCTTTGAAAGCGGTGGGGCCATGTATTGGGCCCCTTCACTCATGCCTGAGACCCAGATGAATCTCCTGGCTCCAAATTGGCCCAGCTTTGGCTACTCTGGCCATATGAGCCAGCAGTTGGAAGATCTCTTTCTCTTTCTCTCTTTGTCTCTTTGTCTCTTTGTCTCTTTGTCTCTCTCTCTCTCTCTCTCTCTCTCTCTCTCTCCCTGACTCTTTCTCTCTGTAACTCTGCTTTTCAAATAAATAAACACTCTTTAAAAATAACTTTTGGAGTTATTTTTGGTGCTCTGGCATAGCAGGTAAAGCCATCTCCTGCAGTGCCAGCAATCCACATGGGTGCCGGTTCAAGTCCCCACTGCTCCACTTCTGATCTAGCTCTCTGTTGTGGCCTGGGAAAGCAGTAGAAGATGGCCCAGGTCCTTGGACCCCTGCACCCATGTGGGAGACATGGAAAAAGCTCCTGGCTTCCAATCGGTTCAGCTCCAGCCATTGCAGCCAATTAGGGAATAAACCAGTGGGTGGAAGACCTCTCTGTTTATCTGCCTTTCCTTCTCTCTGTGTGTAACTCTGACTTTCAAATAAATAAATAAATCTTTAAAAAATAACTTTTGCTCTTCGGGCTTGTTGATATTGCATTGGTTTTAAATAACAATATGTAAATATGAAGACACATTGGACTACCTGTGCTTATTGTTACTTACATTTGCATGCCTAATACAATAGTTCAATTTCTAGTTGGAGAAGCACAGAACTCTTTTAGGCCAGAGTGCTTTAAGCAAGCCCAGCATATGAAAATCTTTTTCTAATTGACTTGCAAGAAAGGAAGAAAGAAGAAAGGAAGGAAGAGAGGAAGAGAGGAAGAGAGGAAGGGAGGAAGGAAAGAAAGAAGGAAGAAAGGAAGGAAGGAACGAAGAAAAAGAAAAAAGAGAAAAAGAGAGAGAGAGAGAAAGGAAGGTAGGTCTCTCTTAATGTTTAAATAAACTGCAGGTATAAAGAATCCTGTGTTTGGATTTTCAAGTCAAATGAAGGGTGCAAAATGATATTTCTACATGAGCTTATTCTAAGTACTTTTGGAGTTAGAACAGGGAGAATTAGGGAAGAAAATTGTCCTTTGTTTGTATTGAATGAAAAGGACTTGCTTAGAATACTCAGATACCAATTATTCAAGGGCTAAAAGGCAAGACTCCAGAGAACACCTTTCTTCCTTCTAAAATGATGCAGATTAAATTCCAGAAGTGGATTCCACTGTCACATCTTAATGTCTTTCAGAACGAAAGACAAAATTGGCAGCAAATGAAAATGAAACACAATCCAGCTTTGCATAACTAAGGGTAGAGACTATAATTAGTGGAGAATGTTCAATTTAAAATTAGTGATGAAAGCAATGGGGAAATACAGATAATCTAACACCAAGCAAATTTTCATAAAATGAAAGATACAAAAGAGCTGAGGTATTACTCTACAGAAGAGATCAGAGTGCATAGAAATGAGAACCTCCATGTAAGATTAATATTAATTAACCACATTAATAATTAACACTTCCCACAGCAAGCATTCTATGTTAAGCATATTACCTCACTGAACTTGTAATAACTTATAATGCAAGTACTATAATGATGTGCATGCTGGTCTTGATTATACAAATAATTCATTCAGTAAACTTGGCTCCACTTTACCTGGGGACTGAAATCTCTGCTGAACCGAAGGGTAGAAATAGGTTTAAAACATCATGTGCGTAACAGATTTTTTTAAAAAAAATATTTATTTATTTATTTTAAAGTCAGAGTTACAGAGAGAGAGAGGTAGGGGGAGACTGAGAGAAATCTTTCATCTGCTGCTGGTTCACTCCCTAAATGGCTGCAATGGCCAGAGCTGGGCCGGTCTGAAGACAGGAGTCAGGAGCTTCTTTCAGGTCTCCTTAATGGATGCAGGAGCCCAAGGCTTTGGGTCGTCTTCTTCTGCTTCTCAATGTTTTCACTGCATTAGCAGGGAGCTGGACAGGCAGTGGAGAAGCCAGGACTGGAACTGGTGCGCACATTGGATGCCGGTGTCACAGGCAGCAGCTTACCCACTACACCACAGCACAGGCCCCAACAACATTCTTACAAATAATTTTTATCAATTACTTTGATTTCAGTTCTTCTGGCATGTAAACATCTTTAAAGTAATTAATCTGTTACCTTCATTGCCAGCAAAGATTGCCTTCTTTTAGAAGTTCACTTTAGATATTAGAAGAATTCAAAGTTGCATTATTACCAACATAGGTAAATTTCCCTTTGTCTTTACTATCAACGTCATTGATCTTTTTTCTCACAAATAATCATTTCAAACGTTGTATTATACTTTTATATTCATTGCCTGAGTAATTTGTGCATAGTTAAAAAAAATTATGTGCTTATCTCTGTATTTCCATTATTTAAAAAATGTATTTGAAAGGCACAATTACAGGCAGAGAGAATGTGAGAGAGGGAGAGAGGAGGAGAGACAGAGAGAAATCTTCTATCTGTTCGAGTTGCTGTGGCTGGGCCACACCAAAGCCCAGAGCCAGAGCCTCTTCACGTTCTCCCACCTCAGGGCAGGGGCCCTTTAATTGGGTTGTCCTCTGCTGCTTTCCCAGGCACATTAGCCAAGGACCCGGGACTGGAATGGCCGCATATATGGAACGCTGGGGCCGTAGGTGGTGACTTTTCCTGCTATGCCACAATGCTGGCCCCTATGTGTTATTTTTATATTATTACCATAACAAAGTGCTACAACATAAGTGGCTTAAAAAAAGCACACATGTATTAGCCCATGATTGTTTACATCAGAACTCTGGTATAGTGTTACTGGACGCAACTCAATGTGTCTGTCTGTTTATGCTCCACCTCAAAGACCTTAAAGAGGAAGCCACCTTCCAGACACTGCCCCGGTTCCTTGGCTCATGGTCCCCTTCTTCCACATTCAAACCAGAGATATTACATCTCTTGGCCTCTTCTGCCATAGTCACATCTGCCTTTAAAAACCAGCTGGGAAATGTCCTCCACTTTGAAGGATTTATGTGATTAGATTTTATTCATCTGGATAATCAGGGATAATCTCTCCTTCCCAAACTTTATAACTTAATTTCATCTGCAGAATCCACCTTGCCATATCGGGTAACATTATTCTCAGCTTCCAGGGATTAGAAACTGAACATGCTATGGAAGCCATATTCTTATCTTCCGCACACACATAATTTTATTGGACAATTAGATGACAAGAAGTATCATCTCAGGTCTTCTAGCTCCTATTTTTTTTTTTTTCTGTGAAATGCAAGTCACTTTCATGTGCTCAGAAGCACTGTAGGTGGAGCAGTCCCGAGGGACCACAGCGCTTCTGTGTGAATGTGCATCCAGGAGGTAAAGGACGTGCAGGACTCAGTGAAATGGGTTGGGATGTTGATGAAGAGTGTTTTTGAAAATATAGCTTGGTATTCTTGTTAGAGTAAGAAGAAGAAAAGAAATGTGGACGAGAGTGTAGGGATGCTTACAGCATTCACTTAGGTAGGGCTGTTATGATTTGAAAAAGCATGGTGTTCTCAAAGCATGCCTTTCCATTGTCCGAAAACCACTTGAGCAGTAGGAGGGAAGTCCAGTGGGAAAGCTCAGGAGATTCTTGAGTACTGCTGAGGCTTTGTAAGGGTGGAGCTCGAGCAGAGAGTAAGCCTCTCCATAAAAGTCATGTGCAAATTACTATTTTTTTGAGTAAGCTTTTATGCTTTTCTTACAAAAAATGAAAATCTTGTTTATAGACAGTAATTTTTTTTTGGTTTTTGGAAAAATGATATTGTTTACTTTAAACAGGGTTTTCCTTAAATTGTACCATATCTTAAAATAAGGTTTTTCTTTAAATTAAGGAACTTTATCATTTATGATTATTAAATGCTAAAGCTAAAGATTTTACTAAAATTCCATTCGCTGATTTATACTATTCTGAAAAAAAATTTCAAATATTTCAATGTATCATGTATCACAAATAAATGAGGCATGTCTTTTTGCATTATTTTGTTAACTGTGATTCTGATTTATCTCTGGAAGCTATTTGTTATAATAATATTTTAAAGTTAATAACGGAAGCCATACTCATGAGACATAGTAATTAAATAACTTCTAAGGATATAGATTATTTTCCTTGACAGATACAGATACTAGAACAATGAAAGTCCAATTTTTAAAGATTGCAAATCTCCAAGAAACATGACTAAATCTGTTGTCATTAAATTTTATCTGTGAGGTTAGTGTTTAATTTAACTTTCCAGATCAGAAGTGATGGACTGTGTTGCATGTAAGACATTTTTTCAATGATATCAATTCTTTAACTTTTAGAGTTGCTTACTTAGGTTTTGCTTCAAATGCTATGTTCTTATATTACAGTGCATTCTATTTTGGGAAATCATATGAGTTTGTCTCTAATCTGCTAGAGTACTTGAAACATACCATTTGTAGCATAAATAGAAGATTTCTAAGTTGAAAATGAGAGCCAAGCTTAATATGGTTCAAGGGAATTCCATGCTAATGAGGGAGAATAAACAATTATAGTAGATCATTTCAAATCACATCAATCACATTTTTTTGATCCAAATTTACCTGCACTGAGTGTTTTCAGGTTACTCTACAGTTAGATTTGGATTCTCTTGCTAATCTAGCTTGGCAGTGTGTGCAAGAGAGGAGCATATTGTGTAGTGAGAGAAAAAAAAATTTAGTAGGATGAGATATATTTCCTATTTAAACTGCTTGATACATAAAAGTTTTGTCAGTTTGACATTAGCTACTTGTCCTATTTTTTTCTTATAATACTATCTTTATCAAACTGCTGAAGTACGTTTTACCAAGTAATCCAGATGGAACATTGGCAGACCTGGATAGGAAATAGGAAAATTGCCAAGTTTCTTTGCTCCTCATAGTCCTAAATTTTACACATATTGTATAATTCTGTTATTGCCCATAAATGCCCTATTATTACTAATTGTTTATTCATTTTCTGAAATACCCAATTCCATAATGGAGATATGTCTGTGCAAGGTAGAATAGTAGATATTTAAAAAGCAAAAAAATCTCCCAAATGCTGAATAATTATCACTCTTTCTTTCAACCTATCAGAAGAGGATACCTCATTTTGGTATAAAAACATACACTAGGCCGGCGCCGCGGCTCACTAGTCTAATCCTCCGCCTAGCGGCACCGGCACACCGGTTCTAGTCCCGGTTGGGGCACTGGATTCTGTCCCGGTTGCCCCCTTCCAGGCCAGCTCTCTGCTGTGGCCAGGGAGTGCAGTGGAGGATGGCCCAGGTGCTTGGGCCCTGCACCCCATGGGAGACCAGGAAAAGCACCTGGCTCCTGGCTCCTGCCATCGGATCAGCGCGGTGCGCCGGCCGCAGCGCGCCGGCTGCGGCGGCCATTGGAGGGTGAACCAACGGCAAAGGAAGACCTTTCTCTCTGTCTCTCTCTCTCACTGTCCACTCTGCCTGTCAAAAATAAAAATAAAAATAAAAATAAAAAAAAACATACACTACAGGCACGGTACATATGCCTCCTAGGCTTCCTATCCGAGTCATGGCACCATTATGTCGCTCCCCCTCTTCACGGGGGAACGACACAGGACCCTGCGCTGTTCTTTTGTCTGCTTGGCCCTTCCAGGTTGGCTGCTGGTCCTTCCCGGGTTGGCTACCAACCCTTCCACCTCCGTGGAGGGGCGGGCCCCCCTGCCACTTTCCCCACTTCTGCGGGGGAGCAGCACACCGCCAGCCGGCTCTCTCGGGGGCTGCTCAGATGTTATCTGGATGTTCTCTTTAGATGTTCCCGGTGCATGTTGTCTCTCTCCTCCTTTATAGTCCTCTTCCACCAATCCCAACTCTGCTACCCACATGCCGAGCATTCTGCTCTCCTCCAATCAGGAGCAGCTCCTGCAGCTTGTCAAGTTGGTGAGAGGCAGCCGTGTAGAAGCTGTTTACTCCTCTCCCAGCGCCATATTGTGGGAGAGCAGATGCATAGAATAAGTCTTAATTCCAGTAACTTAGTCTAGTCCGAGTTGCTCCCCACAGTTCCCCATTTCTTTTTATTTTTTGGTGTTGATACGTGCCTGTCTTCGGTGCCCCGTGGCACACACTCTGCTCTGCTTGCTGGAGTTGCCCACAGGTGCTTACAAGCCCTACAAATCAGGCAAACCGAATCCGGGTCCTCTCTTCGCCATGTTGTGAGGAGGTTTTTTAGGCGCTGATGCGTGCCTGTGTTTGGTGCCCTGCAGCACATGCTCTGCTCTGCTATAACTGCCTGCAGGTGCTTACAAGCCCTACCAATCAGGCAAACCGAATCCGAGCCTTCTCATTGCCGTATTGTGGGGAGACTTATTGATGTTGATTTGTGCCTTTCTTCAGTGACCTGCGGTGCATACTGCCTGCAGGTGCTTATCGTCTTACTAATCAGGCAGACCGAATCCAAGCCCTCTCATTGCTGTGTTGTGGGGAGGCTTTATTTTTCTCTATTTCTCTATCTCCGGGCATTCCTATTTCTCTTATTTTACTTCTATCTGACAGCATTCCTATTTCTCTCATTTTACTTCTATACTTCTGTTTCTCTTATCCCTGTGGCTTCCCAGCGCCCGCCCCGAGGCAGCTTCTTGGCTCTGTGCGGCTTCAGCCCGTGCTTCTCTCATCTGCTCAGCTTCCCGGCTTTGCGCGCACTCCGCGGTCTCTGTGCCTTCTCGTGCCTGCACCACGGCCCCACGCCAGCCCCGCACTTCCTATCTACTCGCGCCCCGTGCACTCTCCCCGCTCGTGCCCGGCGCGCTCTCTCTGCGCACAGCGGCTTCCGCGAATCACACAGCCTAGCTCACGTTTCCGCCACCGGCTTTCAGTCCAAGTTCCCCAGGCTAACCTGACGAAATTCAACCTAGCTTACGTCTCTGCTTTTCGGTTTGGCTTCCAGTCTTTTGCTCCCCGGGCTAATCTGAGGGATTCCAACCTAGCTTATGTCTCCGCCTCTGGTTTTAGTTAATTCCAGTAACTTAGTCTAGTCCGAGTTGCTCCCCATAGTTACATATGTACTTGATGGACATAGCAAAAATAAAGTGGGACAGCACCGCGGCTCACTAGGCTAATCATCTGCCTGCAGCCTGGCACCCCGGGTTCTAGTCCCAGTTGGGGAGCCAGATTCTGTCCCGGTTGCTCCTCTTCCAGTCCAGCTCTCTGCTGTGGCCTGAGTATGGCCCAAGTGCTTGGGCCCTGCACCCGCATGGGAGACCAAGAGGAAGTACCTGGCTCCTGGCCTCGGATCAGCACAGCGCCGGCCAATTTGGCCATTTTGGGGGGGGGTGAACCAATGGCAAAAGGAAGACCTTTCTCTCTGTCTCTCTCACTGTCTAACTCTGCCTGTCAAAAAAAAAAAAAAAAAAGAGAGAAAAAATAAAGAAAAAAGAAAGTGAATATTTTGCTTTTTAAATATTCATAATGAAACAACATTCAGTTTGAATAAGTATCTGGAGAATAATGCATATGGAGCAGGCACTTGGCTCAGTGTTAAAGACACTGCTTATGACGCCTGCATCTCTTTTCAGAGTCTCCATGTGAGTCCCAGCTCCACACCTGATTCCAGCTTCTGGTAATGCTCTCCCCGGGAGTAGCAGTTGGTGATTCAGCTACTTGGGTCCTTGCCACACATAGAACTCAGATTGAGTTCCCAGATCATGGCTTTGGCCCAGGGCAGGCTAAGCTATTGCAGACATCTGGGAAGTAATTCAGATGATTGGACATCATTCTGTATTTGTGTGTCTGTCTCTCCACCACTAAATCCCTACTTATAAAAGAATGCACACATATTATTAGCTGTTTTAGGAATGAAAGGGATGCTGACTGCATGATGAGTCTACCATCTCAGGTTATATCAGTTGTAAAAGTATTGGAAACTTCTACTTTGTGTCATGGTAGATAAGCTGTATTGCAAAGGCCCTCTTTTCCAGGAAATATAGAACACATCAAAGAACCATTAGTAATGTGAAATTTCACCTAGTGAAGATCTAGCATATTGGCATATAGAGTCAAGAAAGAAAGTTTAATAAAGAGACTGAACAATGCTTCTGATAGCTTTGCAGAGATGAAGTGAGGAGGGCATGGTCTTGCCTAGTAAAGCATGCTCATGAATGAAAAATAAAAGTGAACTAAGAGTGGGCCGGCGCCGCGGCTCACTAGGCTAATCCTCCGCCTAGCGGCGCCGGCACACCGGGTTCTAGTCCCGGTCGGGGTGCCGGATTCTGTCCCGGTTGCCCCTCTTCCAGGCCAGCTCTCTGCTGTGGCCAGGGAGTGCAGTGGAGGATGGCCCAGGTGCTTGGGCCCTGCACCCCATGGGAGACCAGGAAAAGCACCTGGCTCCTGGCTCCTGCCATCGGATCAGCGCGGTGCGCCGGCCGCAGCGCGCCGGCCGCGGCGGCCATTGGAGGGTGAATCAACGGCAAAAGGAAGACCTTTCTCTCTGTCTCTCTCTCTCACTGTCCACTCTGCCTGTCAAAAAAAAAAAAAAAAAAAAAAAAAAAAAAAAAAAAAAAAGTGAACTAAGAGTGATTGGTTATTTTCTAGTGAGCAAGAAAATAAAAAATAAAACATCCACAATGTAGCTGCTAGTGCACAATTACACTGTAGTATCTTGTATTGGATACTGCGGTAGAAAGAAAGGATGTAAGTGTGAAAACTAGAGAAATATGTCATAGATAATTTGGTTAACAGGACTATACTCATGTTAAATTCTTAAATTTATAATTATACTATTCTTATGGAAAATTATTAGTTTGATGATTATTATTGATGCTATAATTTGGAGAACCTGATTTGTGGAATTCACTTATGAATTGCAATTACTAAGCAAAATATACATTGTGTAATTATGTTCATATTAAATACAGTTAATCTACAGAGCAATACTATAACTAAAGAGTAAGCTTTAATAATAAGAAATAGCTCAATCTCCAGGGTAACATAGCAATTTTGAATCTGAACGCATATACTAATGTTGTTAGACTGTATATTACAAAGAAAGAATTTGAGAGATCTATTAGGAAAGCTCAAACAACAAATTATGTCTATTAGATGTAGATGGAAAGACATATGACAAGAAAAGCATAATTCAGAGAGGCAACAAAGAATTTAATTTTTTGAAAAGTATAATACAATTTATATACTCTCAGGAGAATAAAGTAGACTGAAGTATAAGCACAAATAACCAATGCCAAAAATTAGAAAGAAAATATTTATACAGAATCTAAACTGGAAAAACTGGAGAATATTATTAATATCTGTATATTAATATATGAAGGTACTTCAAAAGTTTTGTGGGAAATAGAATTAAAAGATATATATTTTCCATAAACATTTTAAAGCTTTATTTATATATTTGTTTGAAAGGCAGAGCCACAGAGAAAGAGAAAGAGAGAGAGAGAAAGAGAGGAAGGGAGAGAGAGAGAAAGATTGAATGAAAAAAAGAAGAGAGAGAGATATTCCATCCATTGGTTCATTCTCAAATGAGTGCAACAACCAGGGATACAGACCATACTGAAGCTAGGAGCTAGGAACTCCATCCAGGATACATGGCAGAGCCCCAGGTACTAGGGCCATCTTTTACTGCCCTAGGTGTATTAGTAGGTGCATTGCGGGAAGTTCGATCAGAAGTGGAGCAGCATGATCTCGAACAGACACTAGATAATGGATGTTAGCTTCACAAGCAGTGTCTTATCCAATGTGCCACACCACTGCTCCTCCATGAAGTTTTTGGAGACTCTTTATTTATGAAAATGTAAATGAAAAGGACAAATTCCTAAACATAGAGATAACTCATCAGAACTGAAACAAGGTGAAGGAGAAAAGTTGAAATGTCTCACAAGTAGTAAATGAATTTAATCCATGATTTAAAAAAACTGCAATTAGATCCACACCCAACTAACTTGCAGCATCTTATTTAGTAAAGGCATGAATTAATTCTTACAAAATATTTTACAGAGTTTCAAAGGAGTATTCATGTCATGATTTATTTAACAAAGCCATCAATAGTTTGATATCAAAGTACTAAAAAGATATTATAAAAAGGGGAATTAATCACAAATGCATTATCAAAGATGGTAAATAGCATATTAGAAAAATAAATTCAGAATCTAATGGAACAGAATCTCCTCTTTTCAATAATAAAATTTAGTGACAGAAAGTTAGTCACACTAAATTTGCTAACGAGCAGCACCAAACATGTCCAGAACTAAATATCACACTTAATGGTAAAGATATATACACTACCCATTTAACATTACAGAATAAGGAGAAATGCTTACTTCCAGTACTCCAAATTCACAGGTCTTGGAGACTACATTGTGTTGCAACAGATGGTAATTATCAAAGATAGCTGAAATGATATCCGGGAAACAATACTACCCATCCCACATGCTCTTGTAGCATCAAGGTGTAGACCCTCTGCTCTCTCTCTTCATTCTGATGGGAGTTTTAAGTTACTATACCTAATAGGATATGGCAAAGTGATGTTTGGAAATCCAAAGGCTACATTATAAAATGCCATGGCTTTATTCATTTTTTTTTTTTGTATGTGTACTCTTGCATCACAGCCAAAATGCCAGGAATACTTCAATAGTCCATGGGGAAAATCAGATGGAATGAACTGTGGCTCCGCCTGAGCTTGCAGCTGAAAGCCAACTTCAAGTTGCCATGCATGCAAATGAGATCACTTAAAAGTAGATCCTTCAGTCTGGGATCTAACTACGGCAGCTTGATGGATAAAAGAAAAGCCATGCAAGTTGAGCTCTGCTCAAATTCACGACTTCTGGGATAAAATGTAATAGTCTCTTAATCTGTTAATTTTTGTGTAGCTTTGTATTCAGCAATGTATGTAATATTGGAATGACTTCAAATCAAAAATATTAAAGAGGGAGAAAACAATTGTCATGAACCACATAATTGATTATGTGAAAAGCAGTTGAAAAATCTCTAGAATTATTACTAAAAAATACAGTTAGTGATATTGCTGGACACAAGTATCTTACAAAATCAATATTCTTTTTGCATATGAGTGGATTTTTTAAAGCTCATGAAATAATATAATTAAAAGATGAGCTTATTTTAGTGCAATTATTTTGAAAATCCATGCATATTCTGTTCATAATAATTTCCATGGCCTTTTTCATGACTACTCACGCTACCTACAAAGTATCTGAAAATGAAGTAGTAACATTTAAATTACTATAAAGCCTAAAATGAATTTTATTAGAATATATAAAATATGTATACATTTTTAAAAGATTGGTAAGATTTCCACTAAGGAAGCTATATGATATGTTGAGACAATACTTAAAAAATCAAAAATAGACAATATTTATGGATAGTAGGAAATAATTATCTTAAGATATTAACTTTATGCATAGTGGTTTGAAATTGTGTGAAATAAAATCATATAAAAAAAACTCACTCCTTTCTCTATAGCTCTCTGCATGTGAATTTACCATCTTAGTCTACCTATTCTAACTATTCATGGAAATCTAGGGGACCAATGATTTTATTCTTGAAGAAGAAAAGTTACAAGGATGTATTATGCATTTCTTACATGCCTTTTTCCTTCCTAGTTATGGCACTTGGTCATTTTATTCCTATCCACCACTGTGGTTGAATAACTCAGCTCTGCCTTTCCCCTGGCTCCATCTTAGAGATTGACTTACACATGTAAAACCCTACAGTACCTCACCTCAAGACAAATGTCATGCTCACCATCTTGACCAGAGATTAATTTTTCTCCTGAGGCTTGAGAAACACCTGGATCAGGTCACCGCCAATGCAAATGACACATAGAAAAGGGAAAGGTTATCTCTCTCAGGTACAATGCTTTGGTCAATAATAATGAATGCTGGCAGATAGTTTCTTCTTCTCTCATCCTACACAAATTGGTTTGAGGTGTAGCAGCTCATAAGTTTCTGTGGAGGTGGGCTCTGACTGATCAACCTATCGGTTGCACTCAATATCAGATGATGATCAATTGCATGATAACCTCTTCAACTTTGTTTTCTTTTTGATTTTCTGCCTTGCTTTATTTTCCCACACTCTTGCTTCCATGGGTTAGAACTCTTTAAAAAGTTTTAGCAAATATTTTAGATATATTCCAATCTACATATAATAGACATTTGATTTTTAAAAGTTTATTATTTATTCATTTATTTGAAAGGAAGAGATAATGAGAGACAGAGATAAATACAGAAGAGAGTTCTCACTCACTGGTTCACTCCCTTGCGTTCTGGCAAAATAGGGGCTAGGCCAGCACAAAGCTAGGAGCTAGAAACTTGATTTGGGTCTCCACATAGGTGGCAGAGGCCCAATACTTTGGCAGTTACCTGCTGGATTTGCAGGCAGCTAGAATAAGGAGGACAACCAGGACTCAGTCCCAAGCACACAGTTATGGAATGTGCCATTCCAAGTGTTTTAACTGCTGTTCCAAATGCCCACCCTTGCACTTTATATTAAACAAAAATGGGCTGGCGCCGCGGCTCAACAGGCTAATCCTCCGCCTAGCGGTGCTGGCACACCAGGTTCTAGTCCCGGTCGGGGCACCGGATTCTGTCCCGGTTGCCCCTCTTCCAGGCCAGCACTCTGCTGTGGCCAGGAAGTACAGTGGAGGATGGCCCAAGCACTTGGGCCCTGCACCCCATGGGAGACCAGGATAAGTACTTGGCTCCTGCCATCTCAGCGCAGTGCGCCGGTGGCTGTGCGCTGGCCGCGGCGGCCATTGGAGGGTGAACCAACGGAAAAGGAAGACCTTTCTCTCTGTCTCTCTCTCTCACTGTCCACTCTGCCTGTCAAAAAATAAATAAAATAAATTTAAAAAAATGGACTCAGGGATAACTCTATCTTTCAATTAATAATGTTGGGAGAAATGGATTTCCAACTGAGGACAATAAATTTGGTACCTAGATTGTTCTTGACAAACTTTTTATTTAAATGTGAAGGCAATATATAATATGGAAAATATCTCTATGAATGTAATATAGATGATAGATAATCATTTGAGTAGTGTTCAAAAAGTTCATGAAAATGCATATTATGAGCAATTGTGGGCTTCAACATTTTTGAACCAAATAAATTAATAGTTTATTTTTAAAATATTTATTATTTTTGAGCTGATGCTGTAGGCTAGTCCTCTGCCTGTGGTGCCAGCATCCCATGTGCGTGCCACTTCATATCCCAGCTGCTCCTCTTTCTATCCATCTCTCTGCTTATGGCCTGGGAAGGCAGTGGAGATGGTCCAAGGGTAAATCTGCAACCTGCAGTGCCTGCATCCGTATGGGCTCTGGTTCAAGTCCTGGCTGCTCCACTTCTGATCCAGCTCTCCGCTGTGTCCTAGGAAGACACTAGAAGACGGCCCACCTGCACTTGCGTGGGAGATCCAAAAGAAGCTCCTGATTCCTGCCTTTTGATTGGCGCAGCTCCAGCGGTTGCAGCCATTTGGGCAGTGAACCAGTGGATGGAAGACCTCTCTCTCTCTGCCTCTGCCTCTCTGTAACTCTGCCTTTCAAATATATAAATAAATTTTAAAAAAAGTAATATGATGGTCCAAGTGCAGCTATGAGGGAGATCCAGAGGACACTCCTGGCACCTGGCTTCAGATTGACACAGCTCCAGTCATTGTAGCCATTTGGGAAGTAAACCAGCAGATAGAAGACCTTTCTCTCTGCCTCTCCCTCTCTCTGTGAATCTATTTCTCAAGTAAATAAATAAAACTTTAAAAATATATATTATTTTTCTCATAATTTTTGAGATACATTTTCATTTGCATTTTAGTCAAAGCATAATACATTACCAAAGAGTTCAAGAAATAAAAAATGAAAAGTAAATAAGAGCATAGTTGAACAGGACTATAAAAACAATAAAAAGGAAGGATATTCAACTCCACTTATGTAAATTTTAAAAGTCACAGGTCCTTTGAAACTACAGTAGTATATGATTCTTGACTTTTAAAATATTTATTGTATTTATTTGAAGGGCAGTGTTAGAGAGAGAGAGACAGACAGAGACAGAGACAGAGAGAAATTTCATTTGCTGATTCATGTCCCAAATGGCCTGGAGCTAGACCAAGCTGAAGTCAAGAGCCAGGAGCCTCATCTGGATCTCCCATGTGGGTAGCAGGAGCACAGAGACTCATGCCATCTTTGGCTGCTTTCCCAGACACATTAGCAGGAAGCTGGATTAGAAGTGGAGCAGCCAGGACTCAAACCAATGCCTGTATTGGATGCTGGAGTTTCAGACAGCAGCTTAACATGTTAAAGCACAATGCTGACCTCAATTCTTAACAATTTTTTTTAACAGAGATTTGAAACAAAGATTGACAAAACACTGTATTTGCTGTAAAACTGCTATACACAGGCCTTTATTTCTCTTTCTCCCTTTCTCCCTCCTTTCTCTCTTTCTCCCTCTTCCTCCCTTCCTCTCTCCATCCCTTCCTCCCTCACTTCCTCCCTCTCTCTCTCCTTCTTTCCTACCATCCTTCCTTTCTCCTTCCTTCCTTCCTTCCTCCCTTTCTCCCTTCCTTCCTTCCTCCCTCCCTCCCTCCCTCCCTTCCTCCCTCCCTCCCTCCTTTCCTTCCTCCCTCCCTCCCTCCCTCCCTTCCTTCTTATTAACTCCAACATATAAGGGAGAACATGTGGTATTTTGTCTCTGTGTCTGGCTTACTTCATTCAATATGTTGTGCTCCAATTGCAACCATTTTGATGTCAATTCTAGAATTTCATTCTTTTATATCTGATACTATTCCATTGTACTTGTATACTGTATTTCTTTATTTAAAAATTATGTTTTGTATATTCAAGATATTAGTAATGTTAAACATGGATGTGTAAAAAAAGGATAACTATGTGAAATCATGAGTATATTGATTATTTCTCTACAGTAACTATTTTGTTATCTATATGTGTTCCATAATTTCATACTGTATAACTTGAATATACAATTTATTCAAATTAACATTTTAATCCCACTTTTTATAAACTTTTCAAAGTACCATCATAAACAAGTATTTGTTATACAGAACACTAAGAAGCCTATCAGTAAAGAAAAACACTGAACGGCTTTATCCTTTTAAATTTTTGGTTTATTTATTTGAGAGTCAGTGATAGAGAGAGAACTACCATCCACCTCTTCAGTTCCCAAATACCTACAATGTTCCAGAGGACATTGACCAGGGAGAGGGAATACAGTTCAGATCTCCCTAGGGGCGGCAAGAGCCAATCACTTGTGTTATTACTGCTGCTTCCAGGGTCTGTAATAGCAGGAAGCTAGAGTCAGGTGCTGCAGCCAGGTGACAAATGCCAGAACTCTGATATGGGATGCCAACACCTTCACTGATGTCTTTACTGCCAGACTAGATGCTTGCCCTTTAAGCTACTTTATAATAAAGGTACTCTGATTGTTAGAGGAAACTTCAAGTGAGTAGAAGGAGGTTGTATTTAACACATATAAATAAAAATGTGAATATCCAAAATATGAGAAATTACCTTTACATAAGTAAGAAAAAAGGCAAATGATCCAGCATAAAAATAAACAAGAGACTTTAACAGGCACTACAGAAACAAATTTTCAAATGACCGATAGATACACAAAAATATGAAAAGTTTTTCAAAGTTATCTTTTAATATATTCACTTGTGAATAATGGCAGTCTCTCAAGAAGAACATTGAAATCCATACACTGAAAAAGGAAATACCTTCCAGGACACCAGTTTACTATGTTGACATTCAGCTTACAAAAGTTCCACGAGAGAAGTATGAAATGTGGAAGGATAAATTATCAAAAATATGATATGAAAAGATCTACTAAAGTTGATTATAATGAGTCTCCAGAATGGAAGACAGTAGATTCCAAAATCAAAGAACAGTTTAAAAAAATAAAAATTTGACAAAAATTATCTACTAAAATCTTTAAAAATATGCAGGAAGAGGAAATAACATAAAAGCTTCTGAAGAGGAAAAAAATAAATGAAATTAATAAAATTTTAGTGAATAGGAAGAAGAATCAGCATAATACAGATTTCTCAACAGCTAAGCTGGTTAATATGATATTACTTATAAAGTCTGAGAAAATATTTTATTTGTTTTAGAAAATATTAATTTCCAATAGCATTCTGTTCTCATTAACAATGTCAGTCAATATTTAGGTCAGAAAATGACACCTTTAAGATTCAACAGAGGCCAGCGCCGCGGCTCACTAGGCTAATCTTCCGCCTGCGGTGCCGGCACACCGGGTTCTAGTCCCGGTCGGGGCACCGGATTCTGTCCCGGTTGCTCCTCTTCCAGGCCAGCTCTCTGCTGTGGTCAGGGAGTGCAGTGGAGGATGGCCCAAGTCCTTGGGCCCTGCACCCCATGGGAGACCAGGAGAAGTACCTGGCTCCTGGCTTCGGATCAGCGCGCTGGCCGCAACAGCCATTGGGGGGTAAACTAATGGAAAAGGAAGACCTTTCTCTCTCTCTCTCTCTCTCACTGTCCACTCTGCCTGTCAAAAAAATTAAAAAAAATAAAAAGGCAAAACAAACAAAAAAGATTCAACAGATATGGTTTCTGTTTTTTTTTTGTTTTTTTTTTTTCTTTAACAGCTTAGGCTGGGAAACCCCGGGGCCCACCAAGATTTAATTATTTATTTGAAAATCAGAGTTACACAGAGAGAGAAGGAGAGGCAGAGAGAGAGAGAGAGAGAGAGAGAGAGCTTCCATCCACTGGTTCACTCCTCAATTGGCTGCAATAGCCAGAGCTGCACCCATCCGAAGCCAGGAGCCAGGAGCTTCTTCCAGTTCTCCCACTTAGGTGCAGGGGCCCAAGGACTTGGGCCATCTTCTACTGCTTTCCCAGGTCATAGCAGAGAGCTGGATTGGAAGTGGAGCAACCAGGACTCAAACCGGCTCCCACATGGGATGCTGGCACGGCAGGAGGCAGCTTTACCCACTATGCCACAGAGCCAGCCCTCCAGATAGGTTTTCTATATGTTCTTTCTATATGTTACATGATGGCTGTGATGCTGGTTGAGTCCAGCACCCTGCATACTCTTGGGATTAGTAGTTATAGTCCAAGTACTTGAGTCCCTGACACCCTTTTGGGAGAATGGGATTGAATTCCTGGCTCTTGCCTTCAGCCTGGGCCAATTCTGACTCCTGCAAGAACTTGGCTAGGAAACCAATAATGGACAATCTATTTTTGTCTCTTTCTCTCCATCTCTGTATTGCTGCCTTTCAAATACATAAATGAAATAAATTATAAACACATAGAATAAATAAAATATGTAAAATAAATAAATTATAAAAATACATAAATGAAAAATTTAGAAAAGAAGTTTACTGTAATAGATTATATTGATGGTTATTAGCTTTGGGTTGCACTCTTCAAGAGTTATGAAAACACTATTATTATGTTTTGAAAAAAATCTGTCCTAATGCGGTTACTATAGTCTTATTTTATTATTTTCTTTTGTCAATTAAATTGGAATTTTTTTTTTTTTGACAGGCAGAGTGGACAGTGAGAGAGAGAGACAGAGAGAAAGGTCTTCCTTTGCCGTTGGTTCACCCTCCAATGGCCGCCGTGGCCAGCGCACTGTGGCCGGTACACCGTGCTGATCCGAAGGCAGGAGCCAGGTGCTTCTCCTGGTCTCCCATGGGGTGCAGGGCCTAAGCACTCTACTGCACTCCCTGGCCACAGCAGAGAGCTGGCCTGGAAGAGGGGCAACTGGGACAGAATCCGGCGCCCCGACCGGGACTAGAACCCGGTGTGCCGGTGCCACAAGGCGGAGGATTAGCCTAGTGAGCTGCGGCGCTGGCCCTTAAATTAGAATATTTCAAGGCCCATGTGGCACAACAAAGCAAGCAGTGATTTTGATGTCATATAAACATGGGTACAAATGCCTGATCGGCAAAGTGTTCTATTTTTATTATTGTTTTAAGTCAATTGATTTATTTCTTGGAAAAGACATTTGACTCAATTATTTTAGTATTTTTCACTTTAGGGAACACTCTGTACATCAGCCATATGAAATCCCACTTTTACTTTACTTACCATTATATTCCCATATCTCTCTTCCCTGTTCCACGCCTCTCACTCACACCTATGCCACCCCTCAGAGTAACAATTTTAGGCTGCTTGAAATGTACTCTTGTGATTCCACATAGATTTTAGAATGTATATTTTTGGTGCCAGCACTGTAGTGTAGCAGCTATAGCCACTGCCTGCAGTGCCAGCATCCCTTATGGGCATTTGCAAGTCCCGGCTGCTCCACTTCGGATCTAGCTCTCTGCTATGGCCTGTGAAGGCCGTGGAGGATGGCCCAACTCCTTGGGCTCCTGTACCCACATTGGAAACCCGGAGGAAGCTCCTGGCTCCTGACTTTAGATCTGCACAGCTCCAGCTATTGTGACCAGTTGAGGAGTGAACCAGCAGATGGAAGATCTCTCTCTCTCTCTGCCTCTCCTTCTTTTTCTGTATAACTCTGACTTTCAAATAAATAAATAAAATCATTAAAAAAATGCATGTTTTTGCAAACACATTTATTGTGAATCTATATCAATTGATGCCTAATTAGACAAATAGTGCTCTCCTGTAGATTTCACTTTGGCTCCAGTATTTTCACTCAAGATTATTTTTCAGGACTTATACAGCTTCCTGTGAACACCTAATTTGCTATTTCTCTTTTCTGTGGAGAACATCTATTCCATTATATTCATGCATTAGAAATTTAGATTGCTTCTAGTAATATGATTCAGTCAATGCTGCACTGAATATCTACATACATTTCTGGGTGTATAATGAGAATTTTTTGGAATATTAACTCAGAAGTTGTTGGGTCACATGATATATATCAATTTAATTTGATGCACTGTGAAATGAATCTAAAATGTATGTATATACTAACTTTTCCACAATAGCATACAATGAACTCAATATTCTCACATTTCCACCAATATTTGCATTAATAGAGCAAATATTGTATTTTGGTACAATATATTGTAATCAATTCAGTAGAAATTGGCTCCTTGTAGTCAAATAATCAACATTTAAATATTGTAAACAAGTAGTCAATATGATGGAAAAGCCTGCATTTTTTATTTCAATACCCTAAACTATATCCTTTAGAATGCAAATGTTATGGGTAAATTCATTACCACAGAAAGCAGTTTAGCAATTTCTTATACTAAAGAAGTATTCCCGATGTCTCCTCATCAAACGTAATATACCTTAGGCTACCAAAGTCCACAATTTAAGAATAATCGCTTGTTACATATTGCTTAGGGATTAATCTTTCATTTGTAAGCATAAGAATACAATATGCATATTGGTTTTAACAATTTGCAAAATAATTCTCTCACTATGGATAGTCCAGAGATAGGATGAAGTTCAGGCAGCTTCACCTAATGAAGTCTGCTATTCTCAAAAGCTTATTTTCCTTTTGCTTTGCTTTACACTTAATGAAGTGGTATTTTAATTGTGGATTATTCTTAGAGTGTTCTAGAAAATTCTGGCCCGAAAACATCCTGGTTCACATCACAGAAAAGCAGAAAACATATCACAGAAACACATGGAGAAGAGTGAATCAGTTCCTTTGTAGAGCAACATACATTTTGTGTATTTCACTTGTTTTCATTGGACTCTTTACATCACATTAAATCAAACAGCACGGTCTTAATTCTGAAGCTAATACTGGGTTTCGCTTCTGAGTAAGGTGAAATATGTGTATTTCTGTGACTGTGAAATGCACAAATTGACAGATTAAAAAATAAGGAAGGAAATGAATGTTGGACAACAAAAAGATAAAGTATCTTAATAACCTGGAAACACAGTGTAGGTCAGGGTAATAACAAAGATTTTTATCTCTATAAAATTCTATTTGATAAAAGTTAGTCTTTTAAGAATTTGATAATAAAAAAGAGGGAAATGAATGTTAGAGCAATGTTGGATAATAAAGTTATCATTTCCCCCATCACTTTATTCTTATGTGTAAGTACATTTTATAATGTCACAGATTTTGTGAGAATGGAGTAGTCAAAACAGAGTTTCATACTTTCACAAAATGAATGAAGCATTTGTTATTCTTCAACATATTTTTAATTGCATACAATATTTCATGATCCTTTACCATGCCATTGCAGATATTTGTCATTCATTTTAAGGAATACATAATTGTATTTTATTCTTGAGGGATGAAATTATATTTTTAGGCAGGAGCAATAAATAAACTAGATGTTTAAAAAGCAAAAGTAAGTGTCCAAGTTGTGGCATAATAAGTTAAGCTGCTGCCTGCAGTGCAAGCATCTCATGTGTGCAGGTTTGAGTCTCACCGCTCCACTTCTGATTCAGCTCGCCGTGAATGCACCTGGGGAAGTGGCGGAAGATGGCCTTAGTATTTGGGACCCGGGTACCCAAGTGGGAGATGTGGATGAAGCCCCTGGCTTTTTCTTTGGTTTGGCCCAGTCCTGGCAGTTGGAAACATTTGGGGAGTGAACAGGTGATGGAAGATATCTCTCTGTACCTCCGACTCTCTCTGTAACTCAGCCTTACAAACAAAAACATAAATATTCATACCTTAAAAAAAACTTGAACTGTATGAGTAGCTAAAAAGAAGGAGAACCTGTTCTAATGTTCAAGAAACCAGTAAGTCTCCAAATCACAAAATACTCCCATCAATTCTCTTAGCTTCATTTTATTTACAAGAGTTGATCTGGAAGCGGCATTATGCTTAATGTATGTCACTTATGTCTGGATGCCCCTATCTTTCCCAGCAGAGAAAATTGGTTTCTCTTTCTCTTTTGTTTTTAAACATCACACAAGTGATTTTCAATATGGATTATAGATGGAAACTCTCTTTATAATTAAAAGTTGACTCAATCAGGAACAGCAATAAGAATCACTAGAGTAACCACTATAGTACTGGAAAAAGTAATAACATTGTGATAATTTATCCAGTTATTCTATACTATGGGTGGACACTAAGATTATCTGTTTTTAATGTTTACTAATAAACACAAATAAGGGGCTTATTTACATGTCATTAACTTAATTCAATCAAAGGATACTATCAAAGGATATATTATGGGCATTTAGGTTGATTCCAGGTCTTAGCTTTTGTGAACTGAGCTGCAATAAACATTAATGTGCAGACAGGTTGTTTGTTTGCCAATTTAATTTCCTTTGGGTAAATTCCAAGGAGTGGGATGTCTGGGTTGTATGGTAGGGTTATATTCAGGTTTCTGAGGAATCTCCAGACTGACTTCCATAGTGGCTTTACCAGTTGCAATCCCACCAAGAATGGGTTAGTGTCCCTTTTTCCCCACATCCTTGCCAGCATCTGTTGTTGCTAGATTTCTGTTGTAAGCCATTCATTGTGGTTTTGATTTGCATTTCCCTGATGGCTAGTGATTTTTCATGTGTCTGTTGGCCATTTGGATTTCCTCTTTTGAAAAATGTCTATTGAGGTCCTTGGCCCATCTCTTAAGTGGGTTGTTTGTTATGTTGTTGTGGAGTTTCTTGATCTCTTTGTAGATTCTGTTATTAATCTTTTATTGGTTGCATAGTTTGCAAATACTTTTTCTCATTCTATCAATTGCCTCTTCACTTTCCTGACTGTTTCTTTTGCAGTACAGAAACTTCTCAATTTGATGCAATCCCACTTTTTGATTTTGGCTTTGACTGCTTGTGCCTCCGGGGTCTTTTCGAAGAAGTCTTTGCTGGTGCCAAAATCTTGCACGGTTTCTCCAATGTTCTCTAATAATTTGATGGTGTCGTGTCACAGATTTAGGTCTTTAATCCATGTTGAGTGGATTTTTGTGTAAAGTGTGAGGTAGGGGTCTTGCTTCATGATTCTGCATGTGGATATCCAGTTTTCCCAGCACCATTTATTCAATAGACTGTCCTTGCTCCACAGATTGGTTTTACATCCTTGATCAAATATAAGTTGGCTGTAGATATTTGGATTGATTTCTGGTGTTTCTATTCTGTTCCATTGGTCTATCCATCTGTTTCTGTTGCAGTACCTTGCTGTTTTGATTATAACTGCCCTGTAGTATGTCCTGAAATCTGGTATTGTGATGCCTCTGGCTTTGTTTTTGTTGTACAAGATTGCTTTAACTATTCGAGGTCTCCTGTGTCTCCATATGAATTTCAGCATCATTTTTTCTAGATCTGCGAAGAATGTCTTTGGTATCTTGATTGGGATTGCATTGAATCTATAAATTGCTTTTGGGAGAATGGACATTTTGATGATATTGATTCTTCCAATCCATGAGCATGTAAGATTTTTCAAAAATTATGTTCTACAAAGTAAATGGCATTCAATAGAAAACACAAAGGACTTTATTGCTGAGATTTAAAGATAATTAATTTTCTTCTGCTTCTGAATCCAAAGGCAGACCAGATAGCTGAATACATAATTTGTTTTTATGTACATACAAGTGATTGACCACAACATAATGCAACCCCTAGTAAAGACACAAGATCTTGTCAGAGATTTATTTTTTAATTTGTATATTTTAATTAATTCTTTAGCAGATTCGATGTGACTTGTAGATACAAATCCAAGGACATAATTGTATTCCCTTCCTCATTCCCAACCTCCTCCCTTCTCACTTTCTATATGTTTTTTTTAAGATAACATATTTTAGATTTACATTACAGTAAAAAGGCTTAATACTTCACTGAACAAGACATTTAACAAGTAAGAAGCAAAAAGACCCTTGTTTAGTGAGAATATAAATCATGACTATAAACAATAATTGAATGGAAAAATGACCATTATACCAATATACAGTAAATTTTGAAGTAATCACAAATCATTAAAACTATAGTAGTATAGCATTATTAATCACTGTTTGACAGATATAAAACAAGGTTTTACAAAACTATATTTGCAGCTATACTGATGTGCACACACATTTCTTTCATTTTATTTTTAATTTTAGCTCCCACATGCAAGGGAGAACATGTAGTATTAGTCTTTCTAGGTCCAGCTGATTTCACTGAACATAATGTCCACCAGTTGTATCTATTTTGCTGGAAATAGAATAATTTAATTCTGTTTTATAGCTGAATAATATTCCATTCTGTAACTGTACCACATTTTCTTGGTCCATTCATGTAATGATAGACACCTTGGATGATCCCAAATTTTGACTATTATGAACAGTGCTGCTATAAACTTGGTGGTGCAGATATCTTTAATGCATTATGTTTAAGCCTTCATTTTGCTGTATGTGAAATTTTAAATTGAACCCAAGTAAAATTTTTAATAGATTGTGATTACAATGGATACCATGAGTTTATTTATTTTGCTCAAAAGTTATTAACAAAATTCTGTAATTCATGACATATCCTAAACTCAAAACAACTTTTAATCACTGCTTACAAGTCAGGAAGTAATTTTTAAGTGCATTGAAGTATAATTTTAAGAGTGATACCATGAAAGTGGCAGGCCAAGTATTTCCAGGGTAGGATTTTTCCTCCTTAACAACCAGTGAGCTGGAAAATAATAACAAAACATAAAACAAAATAAAACCAATGAGAGAGAGCAGCTATGAGAAGCAAATATTAAAATATTTGAAAACTCTTGAGTCTGATCATATTTTAAAAGGAATCACGGCAAATGTTAGATAACAAGTGGGGCTGCTGAACTCTGGTAAACTGGCAGCTTACAAAACCAATCACTATCTTTATTTTTTTAAATTTTATTTAATAAATATAAGTTTCCAAAGTACAACTTTTGGATTATAGCAGCTTTTCCCCCATAACCACCCTCCCACCTGCAATCTTCCCATCTCCAACTCCCTCTCCCATCGCATTCTCCATTAAGATTCGTTTTCAATTACCTTTATATACAGAAGATCAATTTAGTATATACTAAGTAAAGATTTCAAAAGTTTGTGCCCACACATAAACACAAAGTATAAAGTACTGTTTGAGTACTAGTTTTACCGTTAATTCACATAGTACAACATATTAAGGACAGAGCTCTTACATGGGGAGTAAGTGCACAGTGACTCCTGTTGTTGATCTTATTTTTGGCGTCAGTAATTTCCCTAGGCTCTTGTCATGAGCTGCCAAGGCTATGGAAGCCTTTTTAGTTCACCAACTCCGATCTTATTTAGCAAGGTCATAGTCAAAGTGGAAGTTCTCTCCTCCCTTCAGAGAAAGAAAGCTACTTCCTTCTTTGATGGCCCGTTCTCACTCACATAGAACCTCTATCTTTTTTCTTTATCACTACTGTTGCTCCAAGCATGGGAACCTATATTCCTAGAGTAGCTGTGTAAGTACTACTGTGCAGGAGCAGAGCTTTGTCACTCAGCTATTTGTGTATGTGTTTGGGTCATTTATTCTGTGAATAACAAAGATGATTAACTTTAATTTGACTTCCTAAGAATGCTTCCTAAGAAGCTTCCCCACTAGCATCTTTTGAAATAATGCTTTTTTTTAAGTAGAAATTAAATGAAATATATATCAGGTCACAGGCAGACCAATGAAATAACAAAGTTGAAACTTCAGAAATGACACAATACAAAACATAGATTGCAGAAAAAGTTTGGAAAAGTTCCTATACAAAGAGAAAATTAGTAACAGAAGAAATCTCTGAGGAGGTACAAAGTCTGTTTTCCAGATTCACATTTTGATGCTCAAAATATTCCATGTTCAACAAAATGTTGTAATGAATACCAAAAATAAGCAATCAGAAATATGTTTCATTTAGAGGAAAAGAATTTGAAAAAAATATTGTAGGTGGGCCAAATGTTCTAATTATCAATAAAAATTTTAACTCAACCATCTCAAATATCCTCAATGAGCTAAGAGACACTATACTAACAACTACAGGAAATGAGCAGAACAATGATTTAACAAATAAGAAAAGTAAATAAAGCAGGAAATTATCAAAAGGAACCAAACAGAGAATCTGGAATTGCAAAATAAAATAGCTTATAGTTTAAAATATTAATATAAGGGTTTAATAGCAGATTTGAGCAAACATAAAATAATCAGAAAATTGAAGATAAAGCAATTCAAATGATCACGTTTGAGGACCAGAAAAGGAGGAAAAAATAAAAGAAGAAAAGTGAAGAGAATATGCAGAATTTTTAGAAACCACAAACATAACATAACAATACAGGATTACAAAGAGGAATGAAAGGTAATGTTTAGAGAAATATTTGAAGACATAATTGCTTAGATATAGTGAAATTCATGAATGTACATAACAAATAAGCTCAAAGAACTTCAGGAGAATGAATTCAGTGAGATCCACATTGAGACACATTACAATCAAACTATTAAAAGCCATATATAATGCATAATTAAAATTATAATACATTATTAACATGAATTATCAGGATGTAATCTTTGACAAAACAATATTAAAGGATAAAAAGAGATTGGTATTAGAGCGAAATATTTTATACCATTGAAAATAAGTTGCTGTTATTCAAAATAGGTTGGTGAAAATTTAATGTGAATTGTAATTTCCTAGGAAAATAACAAGAAAATAACCTTAAAATAACTTTAAAATTAAAATAACTTTTAATAAATATAGTATAACGTAAGTGTCAAAGAGTGATGAAGAATTGATGAATAAAATTAAAATATAATTAATATTTAAAATAAGCAAACAATATTATAAATGGTGCTTCATTATCCATAGTAACATGCAATAAATTAAATTAGCCAATTAAAAGACAAGGACTGACCGAATGGATTTAAAAAGGAGTAATCCATCTATATGTTGTCTGTGAGACTCACTTCAGATACAAAGATACAAAATTTGAATCTGAATGATAGAAATAGCTATCTCATGCAAATAGCATCTAAATGCAGGTACATTGGCTTTATTACTCTCAAATAGATTTTATTTTAAAAACTGCAAAAGGCAAAAGACATTATATATTGACATAAGATTTTAAAGAGATTTTTTTTTTTTTAATATTTATTCATGCAAAAGCCAGAGAGAAAGAAAGAGAGATAGGGAATTTGTCCATCTGCTGGCTCTTTTCCCTGTGGTTGCAATGGCCAGGGCTGAGCCAGGCTGAAGTGAGAATCCAGAAGTTTCTGCCTGGTCTCCCATGTTGGTGGCAAGGGAACAAACACTTGGGCCATCTCTGCTGCTTTTCCTAGGCCATCAGATGGAACTGGATCATAAGTGGAGCAGCAAGGACATGAACCAGCACCCATATAGGATGCTCGCATTGCAGGTAGCGGCTTTACCTGGTGCCCCACAGCAGTGGCCCAAGATTTAATTTACCTAGACACTATAGCAATTGTAAGTATATATACACCTGTCAGAGCAGTCCCAAAATATATGAAACAAAAATTGACAGGATTGAAATGAGACATATATATTTCTACAACAATTACTAGACACCTACTATTCTATTTTCAATATGAGATAGAAGTACTAGATGAAGATTAATAGGGAAATAGTTTTTGAACATACAAATGAATTAGACCTCAGAGACAAATATACAGAATTTTCTGTCCAACAACCATAGAACATACATAATTCTAAAGTGTACTTAAAACTTTATTCTGAAATGCATTTAAAACATTCTCCATGATAGATCATATCGAAAAACATAAAACAAATCTTAACAAATTTGAAAAAGTTGATATATTGCAATGTATCTTTTCTGACATAATGAAAATATTAATAATCAAAAACAGAAAGAAAAAATGGAAAGTCTTCAAATATAGGGGAATTAAACTACATATTCTTAAATATCTAATGTGTCAAAAGAGGGAATCACACAGGAACCATAAATATCTTGAGCCAAATAAAACAAAAGGCCAATGTATAAAAATTTATGGGATGCAGTATAAATAGTGGTTAGAGTGGAATATATAGCTGCAAATGACTACACTTAAAAAAGAATGACCTCAGGTCACAAATTCAACTGTACAATTTAAGATGCTAGAAAAAGAAAAGCACACTACATCCAAAGAAGAATGAATGATGGAATAAAAGACAATAAATAAACAATGAAAGAGAAAAATAAGATTAGAATGATGTTATGCAAAATAAATATAAAAGTACACAGAGAAAATTAATAAAAGCAAAGGGGGCTCTTTAAAATATCAGTGAAACTCGTAAAATATTACCGAGGTGACTAATAAAAAATAAAAAGAAGATTACTAAAGTTGGAAATGAAAGCAAGTGCATTTTACTAATTTTATAAAAATAGATGATTAGGAGCAATTATGAATAACTGTATGTCCACAGATTGAATAGCTAGATGACATAGTAAAATTATGATCAATCCACAAACTTGAGATTTCCTTTTTTAAAAACTTCTTTATGTATTTTAGAGTCAGAGTTATAGACAGGAAGACACAGAGAGATATGTTTCATCTGCTAGTCCACTCACCAAATTGCTCCAACTGCCAGAGCTGAGCCAGGCTGAAGCCAGGAGCCAGAAACTTGATCCAGGTCTCCCACATTGGAGACAGGGGCTCTACTTGGCTTCTACAACTTTTTCCAGGCTGTTAACAGGGAGCATGATTGGAAGTGAAGCATCTGAGAATGGAACTGCTGAACACGTGGGATGCTGAAGTTATTAGCTGTGTTTTACCCACCACTCCTCAAATCTGGCCCTGAGAATTTCTTGAGAAGAAACAAAAAATTTGAATATATCATTTTTTAAAAGATTTATTTTATCGATTTGAAACACAGAGTTACAAAGAGAAGTAGAGCCATAGAGAGAGTTTTCCCTCTGCTGGTCCACTCCCCAAATGGCAGCAATAGCAAGAGCTATGCTGATCAGAAGTCAGGAGCCAGGAGCTTCTTCCGGGTCTCCCACACAGGATGCAGGGTGCCCAAGGACTTGGGCCATCTTCTGCTGCTTTCCCAGGACATAGCAGAGAGCTGGATCAGAAGGGGAGCAGCCGGGACTCGAATCAGTACCCATAAGTGATGCCAGCACTGCAGGCCGGGGCTTTAACCCGCTGTGCCATAGCGCTGGCCCCTGAATATATCTTTAATTTGTAAGCAGATTGATTTAGTTAAAATCAATTAAAAAAAAAAGATCAAAAAATCAAGAGCACATACTAAAAGTATGAGAGGAAACACAGCCTTAGTCATTCTTAGTCATTCTGAAATAAAAGCCATATCAAGACACTGTAATATAGGAAACTGCACCAATATATAAAATTGGATACACAATCTTCAACAAAATACTTCTATAAATTCTACTTAATAGGCCATTACAAGAGGGCCATAATCTATGATCAACTGGAATTTATTCCAACATATTTAAAAAGGTATAATAGTATAACATATTGACATAATGAAGGAAAAAACACTGGTTTATTTTAATTCATGCAGAAAAAAGTCATTTGGAAAAGTCCAACGTATATTTGTGATGAAAACACTCAAAGAATGTAATGTATATCAGTGAAATGGACATTTTGATAATTTGATTATTGCTTACAGCCTTTGTCTCTACATAGAGGAACAGTGTTTTTTCTTCTTGCTATTTGTTGGATTCTTTACTTAGTGGAGAATTCAGCTTATGATTATAATAAAGCAAAAGTATGTCATCATAAAAATTAGAAGAAAGAATAAGAAAGGAAGGAGGAGGGAGGGTGGAAGCATGGGCTGGAGGGAGCGTGGGGTGGGAAGAATCATTATGCTCCTAAATCGATATAGACGAAATTTGTTGATCTGATATAAATAAGATATGAATATATGTAAAAGAACTGGAGGAAATTGTTCTCAACAAGAAAAACTACATATATTAAAATGCCCACAATTAGCATCACACTCAGTCATGAGTGATTGAAAGTGCTTCCTCAATAGAAAGAAACTAACGAGGACATCCACTTTTATGTCATTGTTCATATGCAGCACAGTATTAAATGGTCTAGCTAGAGCTATTACTTAGATATATAAATAAATGTCATCCATGTTCGAAATTAAATGACCTGTAATCATGATGATTTTTCATATCTAAAATATAACTCCGTTAAGCCCCAAAATACTGTGAAACTAATTAATTCATTAAGTAGGAAATGCAAAATCACTTTTAAAAATTCAGCTTTACTTACGTAATATATAAATATATATATTTATTATATAATATCTAATATTATATATAATGTAATATATAGTATATTTTATGTAAATAATATATTATGTAAATAATATTATATATAACATCTAAAATATATATATAACATCTAAAAATTTTTATCAGTAAATAAGGAATTCAACATGTAGTAACTAAAACAAAAAAAAAACCTTGTTTCTCAAGAGTATATGGTGGAGTTAAGCTTGTGATAATAAAGTAATTGAAAATATTATATTATAAATAATAAAAGGAAAATAAGAAAGGAAGGAGGAGTGAAGGTAGAAGTTCCAGAAGGAGAGAGGGAGGATAAGGTAAGAAGTATCGCTGAACTCTTAAAACAGCATATGAAATATGTGAAATTTGTTCCCCTTTATAAATAAAAAGATTTTCAAAAAAGAAAAAGTAATTTTTGCCACAAGTAGAAAAACACATGTCAAATTTCATACAAAATATTCTGAGACCTCAAAGAACCAAAAGAATTTTGGAAAAGAAGCACAGAGGTTTTTTTTTAAGTTACTTTTCATTTTTAAGTTACTGTAAATTTACAGTAGACAAAAACAATGTTGGCACTGCTATAAGAAGACAAATAGATATGCAGAATAGAATTATAGTCCAGATATTGACCTCAGATATATTCTCAATTAATATATTAACAAGCCCTTCCAGTGGTAAAATTGCTTTCTGTTCAACAATGGTGCCAGAAAAACTGAATATGTACATGCAAAAAATAAAGTTGGACTTGACCTTATATTACATAGAAAATGAATCAAAAGACCTACATTTAAGAACGAAATTATGAATTGCAAGGAAAACACAGAGGTACATTTTCATAATATTGGACTCAATAATGACTTTCTAATTATCATACTTGCAGCACAGAAAATCAAAGAAAGATTACATGAATTGGTTTCATAAAAATTTAAATCTTGTGCATATTGAAAGACTATCAGAAGAATGAGAAGTGAACTTACAGAATCAGAAATATATTTTCATATCATATATGAAGATTTGATATCTAAAGTATAGAAATAACATCTAAAATTAAAGCAAAGCAAAAAACCACACAGATATAAAATGGACAAAGCTCAAATAAAAATTTGTGTATAACGGCATTCAATTCCTCAACAAGTACGTGAGAAGCTGTTTGGCTTTAATATTCATTAGATGAATGTAAATAAAAACCTTAACAAGATGTTACTTCACAGGTACGAGGGGGTAATCACTTTAAAAAATGGAAAATAGTAGGTGGTGGTGAAGATGTGGAGAAACTAGAAGCTTATACATTCCTAGTGACAATCTAAAATGATATAGCCACTCTGGAAAAGATTTCAAAGTTTCCCAGAGAGTAAAACACAGAATTACAATAGAACTCAACAATTTCACTCCCAGGCATGTACAACAAAAACTGCACTCAGGCAGATACTTCTGGCAAATGTTCATAGTACCGTTATTTATAATAGCCCAAAGGTGAAACAACCCACCCAAGTTTCTATCAACAGATGAATGGCTAACGAGGCCGGCACCTCGGCTCAATAGGCTAATCCTCCACCTGCGGCTCCGGCACACCGGGTTCTAGTCCCGGTTGGATTCTGTTCCAGTTGCCCCTCTTCCAGGCCAGCTCTCTGCTGTGGCCAGGGAGTGCAGTGGAGGATGGCCCAAGTGCTTGGGTCCTGCACCCCATGGGAGACCAGGAGAAGCACCTGGCTCCTGGCTTCGGATCAGCGCGGTGCACCAGCCGCAGCGCGCTGGCTGAGGCTGCCATTGGAGGGTGAACCAACGGCAAAGGAAGACCTTTCTCTCTGTCTCTCTCTTCCACTGTCCACTCTCCTTGTCAAAAAAAAAAAAAAAAAAAAAAAGGAATGGCTAATGAGATGTGGTATATATAACATGATAGATGATAAATTATTATTCAGCTATAAAAATAAATGAAAATTTCATACTTTCTACAAAGTGGAATAAGCTTGACAATAAAAAGCAAAGTAAAACAAGCAAAAAATGGGTATTGCATAAATATATTTCTGTAAACTATCTAGAACAGGGAAATTCAAAGAGAAAGTAGATTAGAGGTTATCAGTGGCTGCAGTGAAGGAAACGGGAGTTACTGCTTAATGGTTGCAAGGCTTCTGTTTTGTGTGATGAAATGTTATACAAGTTAATAAAAGTAATAATTATACAATGCTGTGAATGATAGTAATGCAACTCTATTTTATACTTAAAACAGACATTTTATGATTTATATAAATGTTTATATATAATTTTTATACATATGTAAAGACATATAATCATATGTTGTTAATTAAAGTTTGATGTTAGTTTTTTCAAGTTCATTATAATGGAAATATTTCCCTTTTCTTTTTGTTCCAGTAATTCCAAAACCATTATTACATTCAACAACTAGTTTATAAACATACTTTACGGACTCTCTGTTTACTTTTTTCTCATCATCTTTATTTCTAATCTCAATGTAGGTTTAAAACACCAAGGTGTAACTGAGTATGGAAGGCTGTCTTAGAGACACTTTTCAAGAAATAACTTTCCTGCCCCTGAAAAGAGGAAATGTGCTACACTGCATTCTATAATAACCAAGATAACTTTTCAATTTCAAGACCACTGCTATCTCAAGGGTCACTTTTTCCATTCAGGTTGATACTCTTACATTGTTCTCATGAACAGGGCTTTTCCATTGATCACAAAATGGCTGTGTACAGAGATAAGATGTAAAAGGCCTAGAGCCCCAGATGAAAGCAGAAGGGAGATCGAGGATGATCTGCAATCCACTTGGCAGACTCAATCAGAATCTGGTTACGGTGATACACAAATTCAATTTCATATTTCTCAAATGAAAATGTGTCAATCATTTTCTGAAAATTTATTTTTATAATCTTTGCCATAATACCACTGAACTGGAGTCTTTTTACTGTTTGCTTGATCTCTCCATTTAGTGGAGCATTAAGCTTTTGACTGTAATGTTAATTAAAATGCGTTATCTCAAAAATGAAAGAAAGAAGAGAGAGAAATGGAGAGGAAGGGAGTAAATATCATTATATTCTTAGAATTGCATCTGTAAACTACATTGAATATGTTCTGTTTGTATTAATATTACACTGACATATAAAAATGACTACTTACATTTGCATTTAAAATTAAAATTAGAATCTTAAAAGAAACACTAAACCTAGAAATAACTAGGCTATTCTGTTGTTTGAACAATGTCTCTTGCTTGCTATTAGTATGCAGTATGTGCTTAGTTTTTACATTGTACTTTATTTCATTCACTCTAGAATACTCAATATAATGATTGATCACCAAGAGTAAATAAACTATATGAATAATATATGGAGCAAATACATTATATTTTCATTTATGTTGGGCTGCTATAAATATACTCTATCACAGTTTTACATTTTTATATGCCTTAAATTTTAAAGAGTAGTTCTTCTGAGTTTGTTAATGTTTTTTCTTTGGTGTATTTGTCATACAATTGCTTAAGGGAATACAAAAATAATGTGTGGTTCATCCTATATTTACAATAGAGGATGCAAATAAGTTATTGAAATGCAATCAGACATTCTGTAAAAGTAATATTATAGAGATACGTTTTAATTCCACCTTATGGTGTATGGATTCCTCATTGAAATTCACAATTGAACTTGGTAAAGTGCATGTTAAAATCTAGCATTTAAGAATGGTTGTTTATTTTCTGATTGGGTTTACATAGTTTTTTATATATTTTGAAAATCTCTAAGAATTGTGACTTGTGAGCACAGATCTCACAGATTTTTCTATTTTTTCTTTCTCTTAACAGATTACTTTGCATTGTCTTGTTTGCTTGGAGACACAGAGACCCAGAGAGAAAAAAGAGGGAGAGAGGCAGAGAGACCCCAATAACTGTGTCACTTCCTAAAAGCTCTGGAGCCCAGAACTCATAGATTTCCCCCATGTGTGGCAGGAGCCTATTTACTTAAGCCATTACCTGCTGCCTCCTAGGATGTTCATTAGCAGGAAGCTGCAATCAAGAACAGAACTGGGACTCAAGCCTATGCACTTTTATATGGGATGCGGGCATGCTCAATGGAAGCCATCTTAACAGCTACAGCAAACCCTTAGCCTGAAAGTGGTTTTTTTTTTTTTTTTTTTTTTTTTTTTTTTTTTTTTTTTTTTTTTTCTGAGTGTATATTTACTGTTAAATCTTAGAAACTTTTTACTTAAAAACTACTTATTATTCTTTGACATTATATGAAAAATAATTTCATGATCATGAAGATTTTCTATTTCATAGAAACCTTTACATTTTCTATTTTCTATTTAGAAATGATGCATTTTTAAAAATTTATTATATGGTATGTGATATGTGTTGAGTGAAGTTCTTTTTTAGCGTATATACAGTCATTTTGATAAGATTGCTTAAAACATTATCTTTTCTTTCCTATATTGTTAGAAATTTGTTGAAACTCAATTGACCATGTAACTCTGGCTCATTTTTTGAATTCTCTGTCCTATTGATCAAATTATCTATCCTTATGACAATAATAAATCAGTTTTGTAAATGTAATTCCTGGAATTAAATAATGTTAAGCCTCTACTTTTCATCCTTTCCAAGTTGCATTATATATTTTATGCTCTTTGCACTTATACAAGTTTTTTCCCCAGAAATTGAAATTCCTACCAAAAATGCTGGAACATTGGGAACACTTAATCTACAGGTGAATTTGGGGAGAACTTACATCTTGATAACATTGAATGGTTTTACCTATAAGAATGGTATACTGGAAATTTATTTAGGTTTTTAATAAAGTCTAAAACTATTCTCAGTTATGTTTTAAAAATTTATTGTACAAACCATGCTGATATTTGTTCAATTTGTCTTCATGTCATAATCTATATACTTCAATACATCTTATAGTTTTCTTGACTTTAAGCGTCTTATTGTTCTAAGATATTATGTGTAAAAGAATTATTTTTAGGATCAATAAATTGATAAACCTATAGCCAGGTATAAAGGAAAAGCATCAAAGAACACACTTTAATATGGGATGACATCCCAAGGAGTGCCTTAAATCACCGTGCCACCATGCCCACTCCAGAAACAGTATTTTTATTTTATTTTTTAAATATTTATTTTATTTATTTGAAAGACAGAGTTACAGAGAGAGGTAGAGCAGAGAGAGAGGTCTTCCATCTGCTGGTTCACTCCCCAGATAGCAGCAATGGCCAGAGCTGTTTTGATCCAAAGCCAGGAGCCAGGAGCTTCTAGGTCTCCAACAGGGGTGCAGGGGCCCAAGGACTTGGGCCAACTTCCACTGCTTCCCCAGCCCATAGCAGAGAGCTGGATGGGAAGAGGAGCAGCCAGATCTATAACCATGCCCATATGGGATGCCGGTGCTTCAGGCCAGGGTTTTAACCCACTGCACCACAGCACTGACCCCCAGAAACAGTATTTTTAAAAAGGAGGAACAGTTCATGTGTGGGAAATTCCACCTAGAAACAAAATAAGATGAAGACAGAGAAATGATCATGTGTAACATACATGAAATCATCTGTGACCTTCTTAATACTACTCTCAGTATAATCAGTTAGACAAAATCAATTCTGAGAGCAATAAAGAAATGGAGAGTGGAAGAAGTAAACTGAATGATTATACAAAACTTAGAAATTTTATAAGCATTTTTCTGTGAAGAGTTAAAGTAAAATAGAATGTTGCCCAGAGGAAAATGTTGTGTCTTATGCATTTCATTTTGTTTGTTTAAATGACACTATTAAAGCAGTTTTATGTTCAGTAGAGAATAAATTAATAATTAATAAGAAAGAAGCAATTCTACAGCAGCAGGTTTTTGAGAAATTACAGGTGTATGTGAGTTAGGGCACAGGTGACAGAGCTGGCATTTAGTAGGAGTACAGCCACCTTGCCTACTTATCTGGAGGATTTGCAGGTCAGTTTATTGATGGGAAAATGAAATATCTTTTAACTTATTGTTTGGATTTTCACAAGAAATTCTGAAATATTGTCATTAGTTCTTGCAAATGCAGAGTCAGATAATGGGAATTGAAGTTTAAAGTATGAGAAGTTACTGCCCAGTTGCTTCAGAGATGGGGAAAAGAACATACTAGCATTCTGGGACAACTTTTAGATAGGGTTGAGAGCCTCTGCAAATTAAGACAAGAAGCAGTCATGGTGGCTGTGTGATTTTTCTCCAATAATAGTCAACTGTTTAACCACCAAAACAGTTAACATTTTTCACATTTATTTATTTATTTGGAAGGCAGTGTTGAGAGAGAGAGAGAAAGGTGAGAGAGAGAAAGAGAGAGAGACCTTCCATAACTTGGTTCACTCCCCCTCCTCCAATATCCACAACTGTAAGGGATGGACCAAGCCCAAACCAGGGGTAGGTACTCTGATACAGAATATGGGAATTCCAGTGGGTTAAAGCTCTAATCTGCAGTGCCGGCATCCCACAATGCAAGTTAGGTCGGGGCTGCTCCGCTCCCAATCCAACTCTCTGCCATTGCCTGGTAATGCAGTAGAGGATGGCCTAAGTCCTTGGGCCCTTGCACCCATGCGGAAGCCCTGGGAGAAACTCCAGGCTCCTGACTTCAGATCAGCTTAGCTCCGGCCACTGTGGCTCTCTGGGAAGTGAAACAGTGGATGGAAGACCTTTCTCTCTCTCTCTCTCTCTCTCTCTCTCTCTCTCTCTCCCTCTCTCTGCCTCTGCCTCTCTGTAACTCTGATTTTCAAATAAATAAATAAATCTTAAAAAAAATATGGGCATCCCAAGTGGCATCTTATCCATGGAACAAATCCCTACCACCAAAGAGTTGACATTTTGGAAATGTGTTTGGAGTTTTGCTATTTTAGATACAAAGATGTGTAAGAAAGAACAAGACTTCAAAGGAACTTATGATAAGTTAATTATATTAATGGACCAAATCAAAGTATTTACAGTCAGTACAAGGCAAACAAACCTTGACATGAGGACCAGCAAGTATCTTGTTACTATATCGGATTAATAAGCTAATGAAGTAGGAGGAATCTGCCACAATGATGACTGAATTTGACAAGCAGTTCTAATGGAAATTATACTTTACTAGGAGTCATAGTATCAATATAGGTAATACAATAGAAGCAATATAATATACTACCATAGGTGATATTTATTCAACATTTCTATGTGCAAAGAACCACACTAAGCCTTTAAACTACCACATAATTTTCATAAAATTTTATTATGCAATGTTATCATCACTCTGGTTGTTTTTTGCTTTTTTTTTTGTTGCTGTTTTCACTTTTCCTTCCTTTTTTGATGATGAAAACTAAGACTGAAAGAGATTAAACGGTTTGCTAGGGATCAAAAGCTCCATATACTATGAATTTAAGGAGAAGGAGGACTCTCATATCTCTAGTTAATGCATATCTTGCTGTTGAGCTGTCAGAGACTGTGTTACAAATGCAGTTCTGGGATCACTTGGTTTTATGACTCTGTGAGAATCACTACTGCATACTGCCATTCCCTCATTTGTATTATGATGCATGCTCTAATATCCCTTTGCCTCTAATTATATCTTTAATGATCTAGAAAGTTGCCCTAAAGGATTTGAAATTAGGGCACAGGAAAATCCATGAAACTACTTTGGAACATAGAGATAGTATGTTGGTTAATAATTTGAGATTACTTATAACATTCACAAGAGCTTTCATATTTTATTACAATCCCTGACAGAAAAATCTAGGTACTTTTTAAAAGATTTTTTTTTTGAGAGATTGAGTTACAGAGAGAAGGAATCACAGAGAGAGAAGTCTTTCAGCCACTGGTTCACTTCCCAAATGGCCATAAAGGCCTGCATTGGGTCAGTCTGAAGCCAGGAGCCAAGAGCTTCTTCCATGTCTCCCATGTGGGTACAGGGGCACAAGGACGTGGACCATCTTCCACTGCTTTCCCAGGCCATAAGCAGAGACCTGGAGCATCCAGGACACAAACGGGTGCCCGTATTGGATACCAGTACTGCAGGTGGAGGCTTAACCTACTATGTTACAGTGCCAGCCCTAATACTGTTAAAATTTGAGTTCATTTTCTCTCTTTTTAGGAAGATACTATACATGGTGATCTAACACAAAAATAATTTATATGATCATGAAAGATGTTTGAGTTATAGTGGCTAATTTACACTAAAATATTGAGTGATTCTAGCATTTTTATAAATAATATACAAATTATACAGTACTAAATCAGCATAAGTTCTCATATAGGATGGTGCCAAAACATCATGTGTTGAATATACAATGTGCTATAAATTGATTGCATCACATTTCACTAACATCTAAAACTCAGAAATTAATTACAAACAGTGAAAAATGATTAAAGCACAACATAAATTTCCATTTGAAATTGTATCAAATATAAAGCTAAACATATGCTTTCTTCAGTTTTCTTATATAACTCTGTTCCTGAATGTTAAGGATGGGTCAAATAACTATAACATAAATGAAAACTATTGTAATACTATAACAACTTGGTAAGTATATTTACAAACATACATACAATAGCATTATGTATGGTAGTAGTAATATGGACTTTTTTAACATCAATATAGTATATAAGTTTAGTAAATATTTATATGCATATACATAAAATGTATATAATATTTTCCCTTCTACTTTGATGTTTACTAAGCATTCTAACAACTCGGTGTAGCTGACACTGCCATTTAACTCACCAAAGTTGTAATCGAAAGTGCATAAACTTAAGTTACTGTATTTATCCACACTATGATTCTCAAGAAATTGCCATAATATTATGTATGAAGGAATAAACGTCTTTCCTCTCAATTTCCTGAGAGTCATGATTTGGGGTTATAAATCATTAGCCTGGCATATCTAGAGTCATGAAGACTCGATTTGCTGCAAATTATAGGATGCTAATGTCCTTCAAACAATAATGTTCTTGGAAGAGTAAATTCTGTTTACCTTGGTTGAAATTTTCCAATAAATGTTTATAGAATATTAGAGCTACGTATTTAGATAAAATGCTGTGTCAAGAGGAATATATGTGAGTGCATAAAGCTTGAGCATTGCTGTTCTGTTTCCTGCTTATATCCCTGAATTATTTGCTTTTGCCTGCAAGTGGTATAAAGGGTCCAGAGATATAGGTAATAAGTACATATTAGACAAAGCATTAGAAAGGTGTGATTATTCTAAATTGATTTGAGTAAATGGTAAGATATTCAGTTTGTTACTATATTACATTACATCCTGGATGTCCTAAAATCATTGTCTTAGAGGCAAAAGTATGTTTCCACATTGGTAGATAGGTAGAAAAACATGCTAACCTTTTAATAGTATAAGAATAATTGAATACAGTATAAAATGAGGATATTATGCATCTATTCAAAATGTTGTTTATTAAAACGGAAAGTGACCATGCATATAATGTAGTATAAATAGGGACCGGCACTGTGACATACTGAGTAAAGCCGCCACCTGCTGTACCTGCATCCCATAAGGATGCTGGTTCTAGTCCCGGCTGCTCCACTTCCTATTTAGCTCTCTGCTGGTACTCTGATATGGGTGTTTTGATAGGCCAAATGCTTCCCTCTGACCCATTTTTAAAACCTTTAAAGAAGTCTTGCAATGGTGTACATAGAAATGGAATATTCTTTAAAAATCTCAATGCACCGCCAGTGCTGTGGCGCAGCGGGTTAACGCCCTGACCTGAAGCGCTAGCATCCCATATGGGTGCCAGTTCTAGTCCCGGCTTCTCCTCTTCCCATCCAGCTCTCTTCCATGGCCTGGTATAGCAGTAGAAAATGGCCCAAGTCCTTGGGCCCCTGCACCCATGTGGGAGACCCAGAAGCTTCTGGCTCCTGGCTTCAGATCACTGTAGCTGTGGCCATTGCGGCCAGCTGGGGACTGAACCAGCAGATGGAAGATATCTCTGTTTCTCTGACTCTCCTTCTCTCTCTGGTAAATCTAACTTTCAAATAAATAAATAAATCTTTAAAAATATATGGTAAAAATATAGTCTCCCAGAATTTGTTAATATTATTTATCTACTTATATTAAACCATATTTATATTTACTTGAGTGTCCATTCACATATAAATATTGGGAAGACTGTTTATCAAGAGAAGTTAACAATGATGAAGTTTTTAGGCTTTCTGATTATTTATTTCCAAATTTTCTGTATTGTTTCAAATTCTTACAGCAAGAAGAGGCTTTTGTAGAAGAATAATAGCTTGAAACAGTTTGTTCCATTCTGTGGGATGTCTCTTCACTCTGTTGATTAACTTTTGCTGTGGAGAAACTTCTGAGTTTGGTAGACTCCTGTTCATCTAGTTTTGCTTCCATGAAGTTGCCACTTACACGAATATCTTGAGGCACTTCCCTTACATTTGCTTCTAGAGTTTTCATTGTCTCAGGTGTTAAATTTAGCTTTTTGATCCATCTTGAGTTGAATTTTGTGTATGATGAGAGCTTCAGATCCAAACTATATATTTACATATAAATATATATATACTGTGTATGTATTTATATATTGTACATATATTTGTATGTATATATACACTGTATAGTATTTATATATTGTACATATATTTGTACATAAACTGTCTATATATATATATATGTATATAGACAGTTTTGCCAGAACTATTTATTTAAAAGACTATGTTTTCTCCAATGTATATTTTGTGTACTTTGTTAAAAATCCTTTGGCTATATGCATGTGAATTAATTTCTGGGTCCTCTATTATGTTCCGTTGATCTATGTGTGTGGATACCTGCTCCAACATGTTTATAGCATTAATGTTCAAAATAGCTAAAGTATGGAATCAATGAAGGTGTACATAATCAGATGAGTAGATAAAGAAAATATTATAGAAATTACATAGATATGCAATAGAATATTATTCTGCTATAAGAAATGAAATTCTATCAGTTGCAATAAAATGGTTGTAACAGGAGAACTTCATGTTCTATGAAATAATCCAGACACAGAAAGAAAAATACCACATGTTCTCTCTTACATGTGGGAGCCAAACTTGGAAAAAAAAAAAAAAAGAAGGAAGAGATATGTCAGTGTATCAGTTTTGTTGCAAATACAGTGTTTTGCCAAACACCATTTTAAATATTTTTAAGTAAATTGACAGGAATTATAGTTAAAACTATAGTTTTAATCATCTGTGACTCTTTTAAGATTAGTTTATATGAGTGAACTTGAACATCTTTTCATTTGATTATCGTATAGAGCCTATGCCCGTTTTCCTGCTGGGCTGTGGACTTTTCATTTTATTTGTTGAACTATTTTTCTAGTGTGTTCAATAAATGTCTGACTATAAAGTAAATTAAACTCTATTATCTCAAATAGTAATAAATAAAATATAAAAATAAAAATAAATGTCATATTTTATAGTTAATTTTTTATATGATATATAATTTTACTTACTCATCTACATCCTTATAATTAAAATAATATGCAAATAATATTTATAATATTAAAATATTATTGATATTAACTTGATTATATTGAATCCATTTTCATATCATTTTATAGATTAACATGAGTATTCCAATTAAAGTTATATTTTGCTGTAATATTACCTTTAGTGGCTGCATTAATTTGCCATGTTGGTTCACTCTTTTTTGTCGGTTGAACTAGAATTCATAGCAATCGTGGACTATTTCCTGTGAAAGGGGCTAACAAACAGGGAGACCCTGTCATAAAGCTTTTGCTTTGTAGAAGTGCAGATGATATTGTTCTTGATAAATTATACTGAAAAGTCCCCTATACATTTGTGCAACATGGTAGCTATACTGAAAAGTAACATTTCTCAGAATTTTCTAGAATTCTGTAAGAAAAATTCTAATCAACTGTGTTAGGACCCCTATTGGTTCATTAATGCTATAAACATGTTGGAGCAGGTATCCATACACATAGATCAACGGAACATAATAGAGGGCCCAGAAATTAATTCACATGCATATAGCCAAAGGATTTTTAACAATGTACACAAAATATACAACTCTAAAAACACCACAGCGCAAATGTCATTGATGAATTTTCAAAAAAAAAAAAATACTAGGGTGGGATTGTGCTATCAGAAAATCACTTATGGGATGCATAAATGAAATCAAAGATGGGCTTAAGGGATATATCCAGTGACAATAACAATATTGTCCTGCTGCAGGTCCGATATTTTTGGAGAGAAGACCATTGTTCTCATTAGTTGTGAGCATGGTAGGTGGAAGATCTCACAAATGAAATTTGTCCTTATCTAGCACTTAGTAGCATGAGTCATATCAGATTGGTTAAAGACTTCAAATTTAGTGAGTAGGGTGTTTTCTCATGTAAACAGATAAAATTTTATTTTATCATTTAGTGTAATTCACTCACTAATATAAACTCTGGGGGTGTTTGCTTTCACGCATCCAGAGATTTCAAATCCTTTCATGGAAAGACAGAAAAGTGAACACCCTGTATTTGATCTGTAAGATGAAATTAACTGGATATTGATGAGATTAAAATAGGCTGAGTTGTTTTTGCATTCTTCCTTTATTATGATTCATTCAGATATGCATAATTATGTCTATAATTATATCACAGTATTTAGTATATGAAACTTCAGCTTTAGATTACTAAAAATAGGTAATTGCAATGGCATAAGATTCAAAATTTTACCTCTCATTGGATTTTGTTTTAAATATATAATAAAGAAGAAATTTCAGAGGGGTTTCAGTTCAAATAGTTTTAGCACTGTAGTCCATTCTGACAACAAAGCCCATTCTGATGATCAACATAATTTTGATTCCAGAAACACAGATACATGATGTGTGGTAAAGCTTACAAAATCCAAAATTCACTGGGGAAGAGCTTCATTTTACAAGACTGAATCATATTTTAAATCAAAATTTGACCCATGTTTCATTTTGCTGACTTTTTTCTTTTGTTATTTAAGAGGAAGAGAGAGAAAGAGAACATTCCCATCTGCTGATTTATTCCTCAAATTCTCAACAGCCAGGGTTATCCCAAGCTAAAGACAGGAACTCAGTACTCAAAGACATCTCCCACATGAGTGACGAACATCCAACTGCTTGAGCTATCACTGGCTGCTTCATATGTTATGTGTTAGTAAGAAGCTGGAATAGGAGTTGGACCCAGTAACCAAACTCAGGTACTCTGATATGGGTGTTTTGATAGGCCAAACGCTTGCTTCTGACCCATTTTTAAAACCTTTAAAGAAGTCTTGCAATGGTGTACATCGAAATGGAATATTCTTTAAAAATTTCAAGGCACCGCCGGTGCTGTGGCGCAGTGGGTTAACGCCCTGACCTGAAGCGCCAGCATCCCATATGGGTGCCAGTTCTAGTCCTGGCTTCTCCTCTTCCCATCCAGCTCTCTGCTATGGCCTGGTATAGCAGTAGAAAATGGCCCAAGTCATTGGGCACCTGCACCCATGTGGGAGACCCAGAAGAAGCTCCTGGCTCTGGGCTCCTGGCTTTGGAATGGCGCAGCTCATTGGGACTATCTGGGGAGTGGACCAGTGGATGGAAGACCTCTCTCTCTGTCTCTACCTCTCTCTGTAACTTTGTCTCTCAAATAAATAAAATAAATCTTTAAAGAAAACAGAAAAAATTTCAAGGGAAAATCATTATACAATCAAATAAACACAAACAGAAAAAAAATAAAAAATATATGTATTTATTTTGACTTTTAAACTTCAGCATAGAAACTAATAGAAGAAAAGAAAAGATAAAGATTTTCTTTCCCATTTTCAAGTGTAAAGAAAGGGAATTTGAAAAAATTACATGCTTAAATAATCTAATGATAGGATTAAGAAAGAGATAATAATAGTGCTTTTAATATTACAAGCACATACATGTTTACTGGAATCCAAATTTGTCCAAAACAGGAAGAATGGGATGGTTCATTATTATCTAGTAGAATCTAAATCAAAGTAATTGATGAATACTTCATATAAAACATGGCCCCCCCAAAAAAATCTTTCCACTTTTGGTGACTGGAACATAATGTCTATTTTAATGAGAGATTTCATAGTGATTTAGTAAAAAGTGGGCAGAGATTACCTATTAAATCACATAAAATAATATAAGCAATGTTAGATAATTTTCAAGATGACACAGTTATTATGAAAGAAAGGGAGAATATGGCATATTTCCCTCATGGAATATGCCTGACAAATGTATTGAGTTAGAATTATAGGGTAAGTTATAGTTAGAATGAGACAAACTAAAAATAGGCTAAAAATATAATCCAGTCATGTATTTAATCTTGGTCTGATGGAAAAGAACAAACTGTGTTTAAGAATTTTTATTCAGGTAGGTGAAGATGGAGAAGGATAATAGATAATTTCTAAATTAATTTTAATAATAGATTAGTCTTTGTATATCTAATATTGAACTACATAATATTTGAATATAACCTAATTCAATAATAGAATGGATAATAGATTTTTTTTCTCAGACTCAGAAATTATTGACAATCTTATCTCACTCTGTGAAGAATTCTAAATAGGTAGAAATACATTCAGAAAGCCTAATGTCTGGATTTGAATAAAAGTAAAATGAATTGTTAGGAACATATGTAATTAAAGGAGTAATGCTATTTGTATAAATATCAGAAAAGTAAACATTCACAAAGGTTACTAGTGATAAATCTCGGTAGGTCGTATTTGAAAAGAGTGGATGAATTATACGAGCACATGAAAGAAATGTATGATTCCTTCTTGGATTCCTAGAGTTTTGCAGGGAGGCTTTTTTCTATATTATTTGTATGTTAACTTTTTGTTGCGTAGGAGAGCATGCTCTCCACAATGGTAGTTATATTTATAACAGATTCCTACTTTTTCTTATTTGGTATTCTATGCCTCTACCCTGTGAACCTGAACTACTATTTTCACTATTAATGAGCTATACACACCTCACTCTGGCACATAAGTATATTTAAGAGAATTTCTCTATTAAGTGTGGGTATGTGGTATATTGAAATTCTTCCTAGGATATATTGAAATTATTAGTTCTTGAGGCCAGCACTGTGGCATGCTGAGTAAAGCTGCTGCCTGCATTGCCAGCATCCCATATGGGCGCCGGTTTGAGTATCGGCTGCTCCACTTCAATCCAGCTCTCTGCTTTGGCCTGGGAAAGCAGTGGAAGATGGCCCAAGTCCTTGGGCCTCTGCACCCATGTAGATGCCTACTGGTGTCCTACCTTGACTATGATACAATGCACTGTAATAGAGATTTTTTTTTTAATTTGTTTTTTGACAGGCAGAGTTAGACAGTGAGAGAGAGAGAGACAGAGAGAAAGGTCTTCTTTTTTCTGTTAGTTCATCCCCAAGTGGCCACTACTGCCGGCGCATTGCGGTCAGCGCACTGCGGCCGGCGCACTGAGCTGATCCTAAGCCAGGAGCCAGGTGCTTCTTCCTGGTCTCCCATGCAGGTGCAGGACCCAAGCACTTGGGCCATCCTCCACTGCCTTCCTGGGCCACAGCAGACAGCTGGACTGGAAGAGGAGCAACCAGGACAGAACCCACTGCCCCGACTGGGACTAGAACCCCGGGTGCTGGTACCACAGGCGGAGGATTAGCCTAGTGAGCCACGGCGCCGGCCATGTAATAGAGATTTTTGCAGCTAGAATGGAATGAAGTTTGTCTTCAAATACAGAAAATGTTCAAACAGGTTCAATGTATGCACTAGAACCATTAGGAGCAAAGCTTTCTTTTTACTGCAATCTACAAAGCAGTCAAAAGATGGAAATTTATGAATTAATGCATCAATAGAATTTTTTTTATTTATTTATTTTTGACAGACAGAGTGGACAGTGAGAGAGAGAGACAGAGAGAAAGGTCTTCCTTTACCATTGGTTTACCCTCCAATGGCTGCCGTTGCCAGCGCGCTGCGGCCGGCGCACCGTGCTGATCCAATGTCAGGAGCCAGGTGCTTCTCCTGGTCTCCCATGGGGTGCAGGGCCCAAGGACTTGGGCCATCCTCCCCTGCTTTCCTGGGCCACAGCAGAGAGCTGGCCTGGAAGATGGGCAACCAGGACAGAATCTGGCGCCCCGACCAGGACTAGAACCCGGTTTGCTGGTGCCGCAGGTGGAGGATTAGCCTATTGAGCCACAGCGCTGGCCTAACAGTAGTTTTGAAGCTAGAGCAGATCATGTGTCAATGAATATATAAGGTCTGAAGTGGAGAACGATCTTGACCAAGAATAGGATGACCTTCAATTCTACATGGAATTGAGTTTTGCTAAAAATCTGAATGAATCTGGAAATGTGTTTCCCAAGAAGACTCCAATTTCGAGTAGAAGTTAGCCAACATTTTGATTTCACCCTTGTGAGTCCACTGACATAGTTCTCATCTAAGGGTAACTGGACTGTTCATCTGTGGAAGTTAGTAATGGGAGCAATAGAAAACTAATGTGGTATGTAATGGAGCTCTGCTGAAATGGTAAATAATAGATAAATTAATTTCAAAATTCAATAGGGTTACTACAGGAAACATGCATTCTATAATGACTCTAGAAATCTTATTTTTTCCTAGATTTTAGTTTAGAGATAAGGAAAAACTTGAAAAATAAGTCTGTATATTATGCTAAAAGTTCAAGTTAGCACATTTTAGTTGTGTTTAGTTATATTTGTACTAAGTAATATTGTATATGAGACAAATAGTGTATCTCCAAGGGAATCTACTTTCTACATTAGAACGGCATGGTTAACACTCAGTGATGGTGATGATACTCTCCAGAGGACACAGATCTTGTCTTTTGGAAAATGTCTTACAATTTTTGTATTTACTTAACATCATGAATATTTCCTCAAACAAAATTTTCTCCATAAATTGTCTATCAAAACATTTCATACAAGTAGTTATTTTTCATTTGATTATTGTTTATACCCCTTTTTGCTTTTTACTTGTTGAGCTCTATTTATTGGCGCACTAAACCCTTAACTGCAGTTTAACTTAAAGATAAATTATCTAAAATGTCAATGGTAGAAGAGGGAAAGGGAGAGGGAAGCAAGATGGGAAGCCTAGAAGGCAGAGAGAAAGGGAATATCATTGTATTCTCAGAACTGTTTCTGTGAACTATTTTGGACCTGTTAAAAATGAAAAAAATGAAATTAAAAGAAAATCACCCATTAAAATATTCCTTTCCTTCAATCAAAATACTTGATGAAATGATATAAAGTATTAAAAATGTTTTATAAAATAATTTTAAAATGATTGTTTACTAATGATATACATAGTAGATGCAATTTTTATGTGAACATTGGTCATAATATAGCTATTTAAAGATTAATAAAAAGAGAAAGTAGCTTTCACAGATATTGTTCAAGGAAGAACGAGAAAAAGAGGGATAACAACTCATTTTGACTTTTCTCTCCCCTACTATTTGGAAGCCACTGCTGAATTCAGCTGGAAGTCAATTGACAGCATAATCTGGAAATTGTGGTCAGCAGGATTCAGTAGGTGTGTGACACAGATTAAAGCAGGCATGGGCAAGAAATGGACTTATTCAGAAACAGAGCAAACTGGGAATGAATGATAAATTGACTCTTGGCCACTTCTAGGAATGCAATGAATTCACACTTTAAACAAAAAATTAGATATAAAATAATTATATATATATATATGTCTTTTCCTTAGTGACAGTGTGTCCACAATTTGATTGATGCATACAATGTATATGTTTGCAACTGGCTTTAATCTTATTATTGAATTAAAATTTCACACTATTTAAGAAACAGTTTTTTAAAGATTACCTGATATTCCTTTTAACTAGTGAAAAATTTGAAGTCAGGAGAATTTAAGTGACTTACCAGAACTTGATGTTTTAACTTTTGGTCTTGCTTTGTATCTACCAAGCTGATTGAAAATTCCAAGAAAATGCAGGCTTATGATACAAATGTCTTACAGAGGAGATTATAGAAATATCCACACAAAAGTTACACATAATGGTACATAAGATAATGATAAATATGATCAAAGTCTAAATACTACAGATAATATATATCATTGAAATGTGTACAAAATGATAGTTACATTTCAGAGTGCTTGTCATTGATAGTTCAGCTCAATCATTCTCCTGACCACGACCTTTCTGCAGAAAAGCTAACTCGATTTATTAAATTAATAATATGTTGAACCAATTATTAAGGATTAAAACACTCAGCCGGTGCCGCGGCTCAATAAGCTAATTCTCCACCTGTGGCGCCGGCACACCGGGTTCTAGTCCCAGTTGGATTCTGTCCCAGTTGCCCCTCTTCCAGGCCAGCTCTCTGCTGTTGCCCTGGAGTGCAGTGGAAGATGGCCCAAGTGCTTAGGTCCTGCACCCGCATGGGAGACCAGGAGAAACATCTGGCTGCTGGATCAGCGAGGTGCGCCAGCCGCAGCGGCAATTGGAGGGTTGAACCAATGGCAAAAGGAAGACCTTTCTCTCTGTCTCTCTCTCTGTCCACTCTGCCTGTCAAAAAACAAACAAACAAACAAAAAAAAAAAACCTCAATTTGTAACATTTTAGACATTTAATTGCAATTAAAAGAAACCTTATGCATTTAAAAAAATTTATTCATTGTGCTTGGCACTGTGGTGCAGTGGGTTAAGCCACTGCTTACAAAGCTGGCATTCCATAGCAGAGTGTTGGTTTGAGTTCTGACTTGCTCTACTTCTGATCTAGCTTTCTTCTAATGTGCCTAGGAAGGCAGCAGAAGATGCAATAAGTACTTGGTCTCCTGCTACCAATGTGTATAGAGTTCATGTCTCCTGGCTTCAGCCTGGCCTAGATCTGGCTTTTGTGAGCCTTGGGGGAGTGAACCAACACATGAAAGATGTCTCTCTCTCTCTCTCTCTCTCTCTCTCACTTTCAGATAAATCTGTTTTTTTTTTAAGTGCATTTTCAATATTTCCTCTTTTAACTAATTTATACATTTTATTTATTTATTCATTGCAAAACAGAGAAACAAAAAAAGAGTGAAAGAGAGAGAGAGAGAGAAGGAGAGAAACTCCTATTTGTGGATTCACTTCCATCAGCAGCTGAGTTTGTGCTGGGTCAAAGTCAGGAACTGGGAACTCAATCCAAGTCTTCTACGTATGTGAAAGGAACTAAGTACTTGGGCCATTCCCCTGCTTTCTAGGGTTCACAAAAGCAAGAACAGGGTCAGGAGCCAGAACTGCGTATCAAAACCAAGAAATCCAAAGTGAGACATCCAAAGTGAATATCTTAACTGGCATCCCATATCACAATGCCAAATTCATGTCCTAAATCCTCTAGTTTCCTGGGAGGCAGATCCTGGTAGTCACCAGCTGAATGGCTCAAGTACTGGATCTTTGCCACCCAAGTATGGGTGAGTACACAGAGAGTACAGGACTCCAGGCTTCAGCCTGTCTGAACCCTTACAGTTGCGACCATTTGTAGAGTGAACAGTGAATATAAGCTCCCTGTCTTCCCCTGTCCCTCTCTGCTGCTCTGCCTCTCTGACTTTCATGTAAAATGAAAACACACTCACAAAAAAGTTGTAAGGTAAACAGTATAGGGGATGTGAGAATTCCAAGCTCACCTCCCCCTTTTTTATGTAAACCTAAATCCATTTTGGAATACAATTTATCAAAAGTTATTTTTTGTGAAGCAGTAAGATAACTGTGGGAGACATTGACTACTGATGTTAAAATGAGCACTCTAATATTAATTACTATATGGAGATCCTGGCTAGCAGATGCAGTTTCAAAATGTAACTATTAGAATTAATGGGTTTCATCCTAGCAGCAAGGCTAAGCCACCAATGAGAATGCTTTGATATTCACCATGGATTGAAAGTGGCTAATTCCTCATGATGTTTCCAAGTTTTTGGAAATCTTTAAAACACCACAAAACCCAAACAATAGCACAGACCCCAAAAATAACCACATTTTTGTTTCACAGAGAGCTATCTTATGCCAGGAAGTTAGTTTTGATGTCTCATAACAATTCCCATAGTTGAATCAGTTAATATCCCCAGGGGTCCTTGTATGAAGCCCTTTGATGCTTTGGAGAGGCACCCTTCAAAACCACCAAAGGCTTCCTCATGGCTTTCCCCAACGGAGTATAAAGCCGCTAGAAAAGAAACCTTTTCGTGCCAATGTGAAATTGTGAACAGATTCAGTGATTATTGGGTACTGACTTCATTTTTAAAACTTTTTTTTAATTAAAAAGCTAACAGAAATATAGAAATCACACAAATAATGGGGTACTGTTTGATGTTTCAGCACATGGATGTAGTAAAATGTCCACTCAGGGTAAATATATATATCTGCTAAAACACTTAATAATTCTTTATGTGGAAGACATTCAAAGTCTCATCTTCAAGATTTTTTATTTAAGAGGGAAACACACACTACATTATCTATAGTTATCCTACTGTGTAATAGAACCATACAACTCCCATCCAGTTATTAGCTAATTTACTTTAACTTTACCTCATCTCTCCTCCCTTCCCTCTCCAGCTTCTGGTAACCACTACTATATGTTTAATTTCTACCACATTTTTGTTTTATCTACATGTATGAGAAAGATCATGTGAATCAGGTCTTTCTATGTTTGGTTTATCTCATGTAACACAATGACTCCCAGTTCCATTCCTGTGGTTACAAATGACAAGGTTTCATCCTTTTTATGGATGACTGGTATCCTGTTGTGTTACCACATTCTCTTAACTCATTCATAAATGGACAGATAGGTTGACTGTTTCCATTTCTTGGATATTGTGAATAGTGCTGCAATAATGGGAGTATAGATGTCTCTTTCACAAAGTATTTCATGTACTTTAGATGTATATCCAGTAGTGAGAACACAGAAAACAAAGGAAAAAATAGAAAAATGGAATTTCATCAAACCAAAGAGCTTCTGTACGGAAAAAAACAATTCAACAGAATGATGAGCTGACCTATGGAGTGGGAGAAAATGTTTGCAACTTATATATCTGACAAAGATATATAGGTTATGTATCCATAATATGTAAAGAATGCAAACAAATAAGTAACAAAACAAATAATTTAATTACAATAATGGACAATAAATCTAAACAGACATTTCTCAAAGTAAACCATACAAATAGTCAAAAGGTACATGATAAAAATGTTCAACATCACTAATCTTTAGGGAAATGCAAATCAAAATTATAATGATTTATCAGCTCACTTTAATTACATTGATTGCCAGCATCCCATATGGGTACCAGTTTGAGTCCCTGCTGCTCCTCTTCTGAACAAGCTCTCTGTTGTGCCTGGGAAAGCAGTGGAAGATGGCCCAAATGCTTGGGCCCCTGCACCCACATGGGAGACCCAGAAGAAGCTCCTGGTTTGGCTTCCAATCGGCATAGCTCCGACTGTTGCAGTCATTTGGGGAGTGAAATGGGATGGAAGACGTTTTTCTCTGTTTCTCCCTCTCTCTCTCTCTTTGTAACTCTACCTCTCAAATAAACACATAAAATCCTAAAAAAATGCAAATTATGTAATTTCATACAGCATTACTTCTGGCCAGCAATTCATTTTATACCAAACAGTGTGTCTATCATTGATAAAACAGCTGATTACATCATATAGATGTGGTGAATTTATTGATGACTCAGTTATAGTACCAGTTAGCCAACAGCAACTTGCGAGTTTGAGTTATTTCTTGCAGCATGAGATCCCTGTTATGAATCAGTAAAACAGAATGTTATATTGTTTCTTCTCTAGTCAAAGGAATCAGTAAGTGGAAGAGGAAGGGACGCCTCTGATCCCTGTGTCTAAATTGCTATTTCTTAGCTTTATGATTCCAGTACTTGCATCAAGAGAGCATGAAAAGAGGTAGTTACACTGAACTGGGATTTGAGATTGACTTTTGACAGTATTGGGTGTATTGAACTCCAGACCAATAGACTGAAGAGTAAGATGCAGTGTTGATTGAGGTGATTAAATCAGGTTATCATGAGAAAATAAGGTCGCAGCTACAAAATAGGGATGCAGAAAAAACACATGCAATCCAGAGAGTGCAGTTGTGCTCATCTTTCAGGATTCCTAAAAGTCTGATGGAAAACAGTGACAGAATTTATAGCAATATGTACAGGTAGGACCAGTAAGTGTGATTCACATCAGGGAAGATTTGAGTTTCTTATTAGCACAGGGTCCAATTTTCAAAAGACTGACTTCACATGAAGAAACAATCAGGGTGATAATATGTTTCCTGTTATTTTGACTTTTTCACAGATACATGCATGTGTGAAGCAACAAATAATCCAAATTTAGTAAGTGCAGTTTTTTACATGTTAATTATTAATAAAGCTACAAAGATAAATAAGCATGATATCCTTATATCCATTAAGGAATTTGGATTAGAAAAAGATTTCTTTTTTTTTTTTTTTGGCGAGCAGAGTGACAGTGAGAGAGAGAGAGAGAGACAGAGAGAAAGGTCTTACTTTTCCGTTGGTTCACCCCCTAAATGGCCGCTGCGGCTGGTGGGCTGCGGCTGGCACACCACGCTGATCCGAAGCCAGGAGCCAGGTGCTTCTCCTGGTCTCTCATGGGGTGCAGGGCCCAAGCACTTGGGCCATCCTCCACTGCACTCCCGGGCCACAGCAGAGAGTTGGACTGGAAAAGGAGCAACCAGGACAGAATCCGGCACCCCAACCTGGACTGGAACCCGGTGTGCCGGCGCCGCAAGGCAGAGGATTAGCCTAGTGAGCTGCAGTACCGGCAGGAAAAGATGTTTCTCAAGGTAAGTTTTCATGTCTATATGGTTTCACTGATAAACTCTACAAAGATTTTAATAAAAATTTATTTATTTAAATTGATTTGAAAAGCAGAGAGAAAGAGAGACAGAGACACAGAGACAGACAAAGAGAGAGATCTTCTATCCACTGTTTCACTCCTAAAATACCCACAACAGTCAGATTTTGGCCAGGCTTAAGGAAGGAACCCAAAATAGAATTTGGATTTCTCATGTGCGTGAAGGGTGTCAAATATTTGAGTCATCGCATAACACTGCCAGGATGGGTATTTGCAGAAAGCTGCACGAGAAGTGGTGTAGTGCAGCAGCACTTTGGCTTAACAGGTAAAGCAGCTGCCTGCAGTGCCAGCATCCCATATGGGCACTGGTTTGAAACCTGACTGCTCCACTTCTGATATAGCTCTCTGCTATGGCCTGGGAAAACAGTAGAAGATGGCCCAAGTCCCTGGGCTCCTGCACCAGCGTGGGAGACCCAGAAGAAACTAATTGTTCCTGACTTCGGATCAGCCTGGCTCCGGCCTTTGTGGCTATCTGAGGAGGGAACCAGCAAATGGAAGACCTCTTTCCCTCTTCCTCTCTCTGCCTCAGCCTCTCTCTAACTGCCTCTTTCAAATGAATAGATCTTTAAAACAATAAAAGAAAAAGAAAAAACTGTCATTTTAAAATAAAATTAGCAATACTGTTTTTCTTATGCTACTCTTCATTTTCCACATACTGTTAAGAACAGAAACAAAACAAGTAAGCTAATTTCAAATGACGAAAGACAAAATTTTCTCTGTACAAGGAAAACTCGAAAACAATAAAGAATTATAAGAGAATTAAAGGATTGAATAAACCCTGTGTTCATTCATTAAAGTCAGTTATACCTCTATGATCATAGTAATTTTTGTTTTTTATTTATTTCTTTATTTTAAAGATGTATTTTATTTATTTGAAAGAGTTACAGAAAGAGGTAGACAGAGAGAGAGATCCTCCATCCACTGGCTCACTCCCCAGATGACCACATGGCCAGAGCTGAGCCAATCCAAAGCCAGGAGCCAGGAGCTTCCTCCAGGTCTTCCATGTGGGTGCAGGGGCCCAACGACCTGGGTCATCCTCGACTGCTATCCCAGGCCACAGCAGAGAGCTGGACTGGAAGAGGAGCAGCTGGGACCAGAACCAGCACCCAATGGGACGCTGGTGCTTCAGGCACCGCAGCACCAGCCCCTCATACTGATTTTTGTATACATACACACAGATGGCTACAGAGATAAATATTGATTCCAGTGAATGTATTAGAATACATATATTTTTTTCCCTAACTGTTTCCTAGAAAGAGTGTCATTTTAGTGGCAGTGAATATGGCAGCACCTGGATCTTGTTTGCTAAATATAATTTTTCATGAAAAGGAATTGAGGCTCCTCGGAGAAATGGGGTGAACAGAGAAAAATAAGATAGGCCTAGATCTAGGATCAAACCATTTCTGTAAATAAACAAACATGCACGTATCCATATCTAATGAAACATGAATGTTTCTACTTTAATGTCTATGGCCCTGTCTCACATATACCTTATATACATACATATCCATATCATATTATGTAAATATATGTCTATACATATGTATACACTTGCATATACATGTACTGTTATGTACATATATTAACTTCACAGTGAAATAGCCATTTTTAGGGATGGACATAATATTGGGACTAGGGAGGAAAAGGGAGAACAAAGAAGGGTAACTTTAAAAATATTGTGAAAATAGTATATCATCAACTGAGAGCTATTTATCAAGAAGCATGACAAAAGTAACAGAAAGATTTAAATAGACATGAAGTAGTCCCTAACCACTCAAGTAATTAACAATTTCACCAGCTATCTCATTTAGTGATAATTCTTTCATTAGTACAGGTCAATTATGGTAGTTTTTTCAAACTTTAAAATGCTAATAAATTTATCCACTTAATTTAAATGTATGACCCAGGCAATGAGGAAGCTAATAATCAAAAGGGAAAGATTCATGAAAGATCTCCATTTTTCACAAGCATCTTAAATATATATTATTTTTACTGAGCTCTTATGTTACTATGGAGGTAGGCAATATATTCTCAATTTATATTAGAAGAAATGGAGATTCAAGAACACTGTAAAATTTGCCTAAGGTGACATATTATTAATTCATGGAAGAGCAAACATAGCAATTCATATCCATCAGATTTTAAAAATAAATCTTCCATTGCACTACATTTTCAGCTTTTACCTGATTCTTCGGAGAAACCCTTTTCTTTCCTAAGAAAAACCTGAATTTATGAAGTATATGTTCTGTTCGGATGATAAGACAGTTCCTTAAACTATCACAGAATTGGCTATTGCAATTTTTCAAGTGAAAGTAGGAACTTTGCATTAAAGCAATTAAGAAACTCTCCTTTCTATGTATTGGTCAAAGATGAACAATAGTATCTCCAGTTGCACAGATACTGCTAACATTAGGTGGCATGTGTGTTTGCTACCTGCTGCTTTTTAAATTAGAGATATTCGCAATACTGTGTCCTTAAGAGAGCATCTCTGTTGCTGCTGTTTTCACAGACCAGCAAATAAAATATCTCTTTTTTATTGCTATCAATTTTACTATTTAGTCTATGACATGTTCTATTAAATCCGAACAACAAAATGACTACATGCTTTGGTGAAATGCAATTCTGTTTATAACAACATTTCCATGTTTACTGAGTTAAAAATATTGGAATCCAAAGTTAAAGAAAGCTTGTGTTTACTTTGAGGGATTCACATGTTTCTGTTTGTTACACATGAAAGGGAAAGGAAACATCATTTTTCCAGAAAAAAGGTAACAAAACTTCTTCTAAACATTTTGCATAGAAACAACTATAGGGATCATATGTTGTCTGGAAAGTCTAATATGTTGTATAACAGTTGATTATTGAAAATTCTTGCTACCAATCACTAAAAGTTATTGGAAAAATAACCAAAACATTAATAATTTGTGCATTTGCGGTAGGTAATCAAAATAAGAGTAAACATTTGTTTCTAAAAGGGAAATTTAAGGGATCAATTGATAGTAAGCAAGATAGTTAATTGTTTAGTATGGGTAATAGACATGTGTTCTGAAATGTGATGACAGAACCTTCAAAATTTCAGATGAAAGTAAACACAGCAAGAAATAGGATTTTAAAATCTAGTATGATCTTTAAACTTAGAGCTCTGATGTGAGGTTAAATTGACATATGGACAGTTAAAATTCTATACATTATTCTCATTTCTTTCATTCATTTACAGGGCTATCATTATTCAGAATCTATTATTGTAAATTTATGTTTATGAATGCATTGTTTGAAGAAAAGGTAATATACATTTTGGTAATGTATTTCTTTACTTTTAAGACCTCTGTTTTTAAATATTTGCTGTGTTACCACCGGAAACTGTAATGGCAAAAACAAACAAGCAAACAAGCAAAAAACCTATTCTATTTGCCTTGAAAGACAGATGGTTTCAAGGAATAACTAAAAATGCAATTATAACTTATCTATTAGGCAATAATGTGTGGAATACAAATTTCTGTCAAAGAACAGATGCTTACCTAATTCAGTACTCAAATATTAAAGAATATTTTCTCAGTACAAAAATTTCTAGGCATGGACAAAAGGGGATGAATGAAATTTAGCTACAAAAAGGCCAGGGATAGGCCGGCTCAATAGGCTAATCCTCTGCCTGTGGCGCCGGCACCCCGGTTCTAGGCCCAGTTGGGGTGCCGGATTCTGTCTCAGTTGCTCCTCTTCCAGTGCAGTTATCTGCTGTGGCCCGGGAGTGCAGTGGAGGATGGTCCAAGTCCTTGGGCCCTGCATCCACATGGGAGACCAGGAGAAGCACCTGGCTCCTGGCTTCGGATCAACGTGGTGCGCCAGCCGCAGCCCACCGGCCGCAGCGGCCATTGAGGGGGTGAACCAACAGAAAAGGAAGACCTTTCTCTCTGTCTCTCTCTCTTTCTCTCACTGTCCATTCTACCTGTCAAAAAAAAAAAAAAAAAAAAAAAAAAAAGGGCCAGGGATAAGAGTGGGAAGTGTTGGGTAGAGTGATAAGAATGAATATTCCACATGATGTGAGGAAGTTAGACAAAGGCAAAGATGGAAAGTTAAAAAAAATGAGAGTATTGAGAGAAGACAAATAGTCACTGGGGTGGAAAATTCAAATGTCAAATATACAAGTGGCCATATAGAGAAAGAAGTAAGGAGGTTATCACCATTCTAAGGAATATAGACATTAGTAAATAGATTAGAGATATGTTTGAGAAGGTAGACTTAAAACATGGTGATAAAGTTGCCTACACATAGTGAGAAAAATGACTGAAGTTTGGTTTGGGGAAATATTAGAGTCATATTCTAAGAGGCAGTGGCAGTAATAAGATTACTTTTCAGCATTTGTTTATTGTGTATTCAAAGCAAACATATCCAACAGGAACCTGGCCTGGAGCTCCACAGAATGTTCTAGAGGTGTGAAATCAGTGATATGGTGCATTAGGGACTTTTTAGCTTTACTCCTCCTTACAATGATACACCAAGTAAATACCCATTGTCTAGAATATCTTTGTGAATATTTTAGACTCAAGATGGAGACTAAGATACTCCCTTTAACCACGGAACTGAGAAAAGACTACTTCAAAGGTAAGAAATTAGTTTTCTTTGATGATACTGCCATAGAACAAGTAGGCACAACACCACACAAAAAAGATTTTCCTGGACCCACAGTTCCTACAGTGGGAAATGTGAGTTGAAGGTGGACATTCTGAGTTTCTTCACAGCAGGCTCATTCCTGTGTAATTCTGCAGAAAACATTTGGTTAGACAACTTGAAATCAGATGGAATCAAAGAATGGGGGTGATCACAGTACTTAGTGCATGTTCATGGTTCCTGCTCTGCCTTCTGCCCAACCAAGGCAGAAGAGCACATAGAGTCAACTGCATCAACACCAAAGCCTTGTCAAAAGATCTACACAGCTCAAGACCTTAGTTAACTGGGATTCCCTACAGAGCTTAGATACTGTAGGTAAGTCTTTCCCCAGGCAAGTCTAGAGATGGAATCTTTGGAAATTGATTTGATTAGATTAGGTTGCTGGGATGGAGCTCCATGACTGAATAATTAGGGTCTTAGAAGGAAAGAACACTCACATAGAGGGTGAATGAACAGTGTTTTCCCCATGTCTATTTCCTGGCTCACCATATCCTCTAGTCTTACTAAATTCCTAAACAAATGGGACCACCCAATCTTGAACTGTGGATCTCCTAACCTGCATTGTGAAATAAACTCTCTTCCATACAAGGTAGCTTCCATCGGATATTTTAGTTAAATAATAAAGAGCTGAGTAGTAAAGAATATTTGTTTTATAAATGAGATTATTAAATTATATCAACATTATTTTAAGTTATGAATCAAACTTTGGAAATGTTTGGAGCAGCAGGGGCCTCAGAAAGTCAAAATTTTATACTTAGAATGCCGAGGATGATTCTGATGATGTTGTAACCCAGATTACATTTAGAAATGTCACAGGTCATACTGGTGAGTTCCCAAATGAGGAATCTTTTGAAAATTTACCAACAGGCCGCATTCATTTTGCTGTAGCCAAGAACTTGTCTTTACTGTGTCAGTGCCCTGAGTCGTGATGGGAAGCTGAATTTAAAGATGGTGGACTAGTTTGTAGGGTAGAAGATATGTAAAAGCAGCAAGATGTTCAAGCTGTATCATACATGCTATTAGCAGCTGTCAATAGGTTGATACAGGAACAGAAAAGAGAAGATCAGAAAGATATGGCATTTGCAGCCAGGGCAGGTATAAAATGAAGTAAAGGCTTGTTTTGGACAGAAAGATGAGATAGAAACTGCTTGCTAATCACACCAGCTCAGGAAAAAGGGAGTAACGTTCTATAGGCATATCAATGGGAGACATTTAAAACATTCCTGACACCATCAAGGTATCCCCTCCAGTGTCCTTCCCATCAGAGGTCTAAAAGTACAAATTTGTTTCAAGGGCAAGGCCCCTTTCAAGAAAGGGCTCTTGTGCACACTGCTTGCCCAGGATGTACTCAGGATCCTGACTTGCTGGGTCCAGGCAAAATTCTTACTGGTGCCAGTTCTTGGTGTCCTTCACAGTATCCTAGCTTGCATGAGTGCAGAGTGAGAAAGTTCTGGGTTTATGGTAGCTTTCATTAAAATTTCAAAGTACTGCCTGAGGAGTCAGGCAGAGTTTTCCTGCAGATGGGAGACTCCAAATTTCATGTGAGACCAAAAGCAAACTCCCTTTTTGAATCTATAAACTTATATTAACATAGAGAAATGATTATTACAGGTTGAGAAGAGTGAATGGAGAGGTGATAGAGGAAAGTTGGATTAAAATCAGCAAAAATAAATTGACAGAAATATTAAGGTCTACTTCCATAGCATGCTATGAGGAAAATAGTCCCCAATAATATATTAAACATTATATGAAGTACTGAAAATATGGAACTGTTAGGCTCCAAACAAAAGAAAAGATAAAGAAACAGAAAGACGATTTGATTTGTATGATTTGTTCAAGCTGTCTGCTATGTTTTTTGAATATTATGATGTACTCCATAAAAATGTACACATTTAGCAATTAAAAGAACAAAAATATTTAGAAAGGAAGGAGGTGGATGGACAGAGGGAGGGAAGGAAATATGATAACCTTATTAGAATTATTATCTATGGAATCTGTTCTCTTCATGTTAATAAAAATTTAAAATATTATAAAAATCAATTATAATAATGAAAAAATAGGAATCCTAGACATAAAGAATGTAAAAACTAACATGTCAAAAAGGCATTGCCTATTCTAACATAGTGGAGTGTTTCCCCTATTTTTCTCTGGTATTTTGTGCCATCTCACTAGTTAAAGTGATCAGTTTCAGTTCACAATTGATAGGATTAAGAGTCAGAGGGATCACATAAACAGGACTAGTGTCTGCTAATACTAACTGATAGAATTAAAAAGGGAGAGAAAGATCCAACATGGGAAGCAGGATACAAAGCAGACTCATAGAATGGCAGAGGTCCTAAACAGCACTCTGGCCTCAGAATCAGCCCTTAAGGCATTTGGATGTGGCTGAAGACTCCATGAGAGTATTTTAGGCATGGAAAGCCAAGACACTCTGGGGAAAACAAACAAACAAACAAACAAACCTACCTGAAAGACCTCTGTGAGTGAGATCCCAGTGGAAAGAATGGGTCATCAAAGAAGGAGGTACCTTTCTCTGAAGGGAGAAGAGAACTTCCACTTTGACTATGACCTTGTCTAAATAAGATCGGAGTTGGCGAACTCAAAAGGCTTCCATAGCCTTGGAAACTCATAACAAGAGCCTAGGGAGATTACTGATGCCATAAACAAGAGTGTCAATTGTTAAGTCACTGAGCACTTTCTCCCCATGTAGGATCTCTGTCCTTAATGTGTTGTCCAATGTGAATTAATGCTATAACTAGTATTTAAACAGTACTTTACACTTTGTATTTCTGTGTGGGTGCAAACTTTTGAAATCTTTACTTAATATATACCAAATTGATCTTCTGTATATAAAGAGAATTGAAAATGAGTCTTGATGTGAATGGGATGGGAGAGGGAACAGGAGATGGGAGGGTTGCAGGTGGGAGGGAAGTTATGTGGGGGGAGAGCCATTGTAATCCAAAAGCTGTACTTTGGAAATTTATATTTATTAAATAAATGTTAAAAAATAAAATGGTTAATTGAATAAAGGCAGTAATTTGTTCAGCAAAAAAAAAAATTAAATCTTTGATCCATTTTAAGTTGAATTTTGATTAGATTGTAAGGTAGTGGTCTTGTTTAAAACTTCTGCACATGGAAATTCAGTTTTCCTAATACACATTATTGAAGAGACTGTCCTTTCTCTAGGGAACGTTTTTAGCATGTTTATGAAGGATAAGTTCGCCGTAGAGACTTAATTTATTTTTTGGGTTATTTTCTGTTCCATTGGTCTACATGAGTATCTTTTTGCCATTAGCATGCCGTTTTATTTGTAATAGCTCTGCAATATGTCTTGACATCTGATATTGTGATGCCTGTAGCTTTGTTTCTATTGTTTAGATTGTTTTATCTATTTTCAAAATGAAGAGACAATGACAGAAAGGGAGAAAATCTTTGCAAATTATATATATGATAATGGATTAATATACAGAAAATATAAGAAGTTTGAGAAATTCAACCACAAAGTGAACAATCTGGTTAATAAATGGGCAATAAATATAAATAGATTTTTCAAACAAAGACCTTCAAGTGACCAACAGACACAGGAAAAAACGCTCAGTATCGCTACCAATCAGAGAAATGCACTAAAACCACCATGTGGTAACATCTACTCTTGTTAAAACAGGTGTTATTCAAAACTGAAAAATAACAGATGCTTATGAGTTTGTGGAGAAAACAATATCCTAATATACTTTGGTTGGAATGTAAGTTATGTATTACCAAATGGAAAATGGTATGTAGAACTCTCAAAAAACTAAAAATGAATCTTCCATATGATCCAGCTATAACACTTCCAGGAATATATCAACAATAATTAAAGTGAGCATATTAAATACATACCTTCACACCCATGTTTATAGCATTCCAATTCACAATAGCAAAAAATATGGAATTAACTGGGATGTCCAGAAACTGATAACTGGATAAAGAAAATGTGGTCTGTGGTCCCCCAATGTATGATGGAATGTTACTCATTCATAAAACTGAACGAGATCCTGATACTTACAGTGAAATGATGGAACTGGAAATCATTATGCCAAGTGAAATAAGCAAACACACAGACAAATGAAATATATTCTCTCTCATGTGTGGAAGATAATTACACAGAGTATAAAATACGCATGCCATATTGTTTGGTATATAGATATTTATAAATGTCATAAAATAAATATCCCTATTTTAAAGAAAAATACTATGTATGTAAACATATGTAATATCTACATAAGAAGTGGCAAAATGAGAAAAATTGTTAGTTCTTTAAAAAGTTGTAAAATAAACTACAAAACAAATAAAATTCAATAGAAAACTTCAGTATCTGACATGAAATAAAGAAGAATCAATTATTTAAAAACAGGACAGTTGAAATTATGTAATCATATTAACAAAAAAAGAAACGATAAAAAGGCATATAGGAATTACAGAATGTCACCAAGCAAATTAACATTTCAAAATTGTATGTGTATATACCACTATTTTTCACTATATATATCACATTATGAGAATACTAAATTATTATATAAACCGCATAGCAAAAGCAAATAGCAATTGCTAAACTATATATATATATATATATAAAGGGAAGACTCAAGGCATGTCACCATAGAAAATTACCATTCCACAAAGGAAACTAACAAGAGAGAAAGTAAAATAATGGTACAAAACTACTGCATTGCTAAAAAACAAAATCTAAAAAATTTGAAATGCACCTTTTTATTTAATTCAAACTAAAGTATGTTACTATTGATTATAGTCACTCTGTCATGCAATACATCTTAAAACTTCTTCCCTCCAAAAAGGAAGGAATATGTTTACCAACTTAATTTAATCATTCCATATTATATACATTTAAAGTGTTACATTGTACTCCACAAACATATACAATTATGATTTATATAGCAAAATAATATTGATAATAATAATGAATTTTCTGGAACAAGGATGCAGATTCCACATTTATGAGCAATTTATTTCACAGATGATAGATTGCTTTTCTTAGTGAGTGTGTGTCTGTTGAGAATGGAAGAATGCCTAGATCTAAATCTAGAACTTGTTATCTGGACAAACTACAGTTGAGAAAGGACATTTTGAATTGTCAGAAAAAAAGGAAAGTGAAGGAAGTATATATGACAGTGATTCTAAGGACAAAATTTCTCTAAGGAGTGTGAAGTCAATGCTGTCAAATGCTAGAGATCGATCTTTGAGAAGAAAAGGACACAATGGATTTAGCTATTAGCAGGTTGCTCAATAAGTTTATAAATCCTGTAGCAGTGATTCTGAAATAAAGGGTAAAAGAGAATTTGAGTAGCAGAACTTTGAATCATCAACCCACCATAATCAACCCTAAGACGGCCATTACTATTTGTTGAAAGGATGCAAACACATAAAATCATTAACTAAATCTTAGAGCATGGGAACCATATTTAAAGCATTCAATTTCAAAGAAAGTGTACCTTAAAAACAAATTTAAGGAAGTAATGTGTAATGTTATTCAGAAGGTAATACATTTGTATCTCATTTCCCAAACAGGTTAAACAGGCTATAAAAAGGTATATAAAGTACTTAAATGTTTTTGTCTTAGTTTGAGGTTAACAATTTATGTAAACTAAGCGGGAAGTTAGGAAGACATATCTTGTTGTCTATTATTATGGGAGACAAATATCAAAAATCATATTGTAAGAAAATGTTTTCTATTTCTGTACCAGTATGGAGCATTTTATTTTACCCCCATCAAGGAAAGATGGAAGTTAATCAGTCACAAAGCTTATGAGGTAGCATATAGTGATTAGGGTTATAATTTCAGACTTGATTTTTGTATGATTTTTTTTATATTGTAGGATTAACATTCAGAAATTATTACTGAATGGTAGTAAAATTTTTGCTTAGTTTCTTCAGATCTATTAATGGGTATTCATATTGGTAAAATGTAGCTAATCATAATACATACTAAATAAGGTGACATGAAATAACCTATACTAAAGCATTTATATATTAGTCAATAGCATATGCTCATCACTAAATGTGTTGTTTTTGTTTATTATGAATCACCATAAGATCTTGTAATATTTTAATGTTCATTTCAATGGCTAAGTGATTGGATTATTACTGAGTAAACAAAATCATTTTTTTGTTTCATTTGTTAATTCAAGAGAAATTCTTATACAGTAGAACAATTGCATTTTTGCCATCGCCTATTTTGAATCTCTGGTATGAAGGAGGAAACATAATTTTTTTAAACTTTTATTTAATGAATATAAATTTCCAAAGTACAGAATGTGGATTACAATGGCTTCCCCCCCATAACGTCCCTCCCACCCGCAACCCTCCCCTTTCCCACTCCCTCTCCCCTCCATTCACATCAAGATTCATTTTCGTTTCTCTTTATAAACATAAAATTTGAAGTGATAGAATGTATCTATAGAGCCTTTGCCCACTGTCTACGTATGAAATAACTGGATATTGAGTTTCACTTCTCACAGGGCATTTACTTTAAGCAGAAAACTATTTTTTCAGGACTAGCTTCCTCAAGCATATTAAATGGGATAAGAAGCTTCCATTGTTCCTTATTGTTTTTTTTTTTTTTTTTTGCAGTCTTATATATTGATTTTATTTTGCCTATGGAATGTCAGGTTACTTTGAATTATCCAGAGATTTAAAGATTTGGGGGCAGAAGAAATTTTACCCAGTCAATTCATTGTTTTCCTGTTATTTTAGATATGAAACACGTTTCAATAATATAAAATTATATGAAAATCTGTATTTGTCATGGCAAGGAGATATAAACAGCATAGAGAAAAATGTGTACTTTTATTGTCTCACATTACTTTAAGTAGCTTACAGATTTACTGTTCAAACTTTTTTTGTCTACCTCAGGCCAAACAAAACATTTTATATTTTAGTTTTTGTTTTATAACTTTGTTTTGGGAATCATTATATATAAATTATTCATAACAGATTTCTATTGCTCAGTCTTTCTGTAAAGCCATCTATAATATATTATGAATGCTGGGCTGTTCAAAAACATTTTAAGCACAAATATTTTAAAAATAAAAGTAAAGAAAAGAACCCATTAGATAATTTTTGGAGTAGCTGTACAGTAAGAACACTAACAAAAATATCAAGCTGCAGCTATAATGATGACAGGCATACTTAGACATCAGTTATTATTGTTTTTTCCATTATTAAGTTCTCAATGCAGATGTTACACTAATAAATCATTGACTATAGTTTTCATAGTAGTTTTGTATATTTCATAAAACTTTAGACAAAACTTAGGAAATGCACTTGTACACATAGAAGAATTGTGGTAATACAAGCCCTTTCACTTCAGTCTATAAAAACTCGAGATTTTACATAGAATCTCCAAATTATATTGTTCTTAAAGACCTGTAGGATTCCAAATAGAAAAGAAGTTTCTATGTTCTGATAAAAATAATTAGCTTTATGCAGCTGAATATCTTTACAGAGTTTACATTCTTCTTGAGAGAAGTTTGTTTCTTCTTCTTAACATAAACTACATATACAACATTTATACTGCAGTCTATGTTTGCCTTTCATGGACTAGAACACAGAATGCATGTCATGAGGTTGTCACCTTATTATATCTGTTTGTTTTGAAACTTTTTCTCTTCTTCCATGTTTCATTGTAATAGTGTATTTCAATACTTGGAATCACAGAAAATAAAAAATTTAGAGATTCCTTTACTAGTAATAAATGACTTATTTTCTCTCATTCCAGTCGTCTTTACAGCCAGCAATTATTGACCATCATTTATTATTTATTTTGACATTCAGCTCACTGTAGGTGTCTCTGCTACAGTATGTTTTCATTACTGATTTCTTTATTTCCCCCAACAGCATGGACTTTGAAATTCTTCTCAAAAACTTGTCCTCCAAATTACTTCAACCTTTCACTCTAATCATCTAAGCCCATGCAATAATTGTTGTATCCCTAAAAATTCTTAATTCCAAACATCCCCATGCCATTTTACTGGTCTCATTACCTTCTAGCTAGCTCCCTCTATTAAACAAGTTGCTGAATTGTCCATAACCACCAAATCTACTGGTTGCACTATTCTTCATTGTTTTTATCAACTTCCCTTGCTACACATCTTCCCTTCCTTCTAAACGCAGACTCTATCCCATTGATCATGCTTATAATCAGTCTCTGGTTTACTTCTCTAATTTCCTGTTCTTCATTTCCTTCTAATCTTCAAATGAAGAAAGAAATAATGGCCCTTATTCAATTCAACTCTCTGTGCACCTCTGTACCATACCTAGGCATTTCAACATGATTAGAGAAAAAAAAAAACTCACCTAACCATAAATATTTCCCAGAAATTATGCAGGTCCCTGTATCATTAAATTCCCATTGATTATCCATCAATCTTTTATACGTCTCCTTTTTGGCTAATCTTATCAATACCTATATGTCTCTTATTTTTTATGCATTCTTCTTTGTAATCACAGAAATTTTTTATAGTATTTCTTATATTAAAAAAAAGTCATGGGATTCTATATTCTTATCTATAAATACCTACAAATATTCTAAGCAGAAAAATTGCTTAGAATAATTTCCTGTTCTTGTGTTGCCCATGACTGCTTCTCCAACTGAACTGTTGAACCAACAGCAGTTAGGATTCCAAAAAATAAAATCTTATTCTATTTTCTGGTGACTTTCAGTTTTCCAAATCTGTTGATTGTTTTCAATTTTCATTTTACCTTGCCTATCAGAAGCATGTGACCATAGAAGTATTTCTATTTCATGAAATATTTTATTTTCCTAGCTTTTAGAACATCATTTTCATTGGACCCATTCCCAATTCAGGGGATGCCCACTCTGTTTTATTTATTCTTGCTTCTTTTCTCCCCAGTATTTTCTGGTTGAACTGCTGAAGGATTCAATCAGAACAGTTTCCTTCATTTCTACCCAATTTTATAGCTTGATATACAATCAATGACCAAGGAAATTGCAACTATGAATCTCTAACTAGACTTTTAATCTGAAAGTTGAGACTTCTTTGTAACATTCTCTTAATTTCTCTAAAATGCTCAACTTTTAAATTTCAAGTATCCAAAAACATGCTTCTGCTTTTCTCCACCAGGATTTCTGTTGATATCCATCAATAATATCTTCTCTTTACTCAAGGTCAATATGCTAAGAAATAATATTGCTTCTTTTTTACATACCACACTTAAAATAAATTGGTATATATTGCCTTTAATGTTTTCTAAGATATCATCACCTAACAGGATGATTCCAGCAGTATATTGACTGTTTTCCTCTTTGATAATGTGATCTTGTTTCCCACTTGCCAGCTGAGTCTCTTAATATTTAAATTTGGTATATAATTTGTGTAATCTAACTGCTCAATGGGTTCTCATTCTAACAAAATAAAGTATCAGTGTCAGTAATAGAAGAATTAAGCTAATTAACATAATCCAATTTTTCTCTGGCATTATCTGAACTATCTATGAATTAACTCTTGCTCCCTCTTCTATAAGTGCATTTTTCTCCCAATATTTCTTTAACATGTCAATGTTAATATTTTCTTTAACAGTTTAACAATTTCTTTAACATCCCGGCCTTTGAATATACTGTGTCTTTCTATAATATACTTTTGATAGCGTAAGTCCTGTTCCCTCTACTCTTGCTCATTTTGTTGCTCTGTCTCTGTTTATATATGCACACATCATATGACATTTGTATATGTAAATAGTTTACATCGTACATATTCTCAAAAAAATGTGACATACTTTTACATATAATATACACCTAGGAATTACAAATGCATTGAACATATGGGAATTTTATCCTGAAATTCATCTTTCGTATTTAGATATTTGTATTAGGTCTTGCTGATACTTTAAGTCACAGTTTTCACTAGTGAATATGACTTGGTTAGCTTCAAAAATGACCTTTTGTTTCTGGGCATAAATTCATGCTCTAGCACAGTCTAAAAAGTAATAGCTCCTGAAGCACCTAAAAGCTGTTGATTTCCAGATCATCTTGTGTCCTTGAAAGTTGCAATTAGTTTAAAATATAATTATACTTTTTTTACTTAGTTAAGATAGTGATGCAACAGTTTTTAATAGAATGTGACTTTTTGTTGTTGCAAACAGCTTCTTTCCCATTATTTCATTAACAGACTACTCCATATATATATTGCATGGGTTTGATTTAGAAAACTGTTGGTATGCAGATTTTCTATATCCACCGCTTCATATTACAACTGATTCTGTTCTTACTGGATCAAGATTACACAAAAATGAATAACTGAATATAAATTTTAAATCTAGCATTTTCTTACCATTTTGAATTTTTCATTCCAATTACTTTCAAATAAAATTTGTGAAATTTTCAACAAAATGCCATGTTTTAGTTATAACAAAAATTAGATTTTGGGGCTTGTGTTGTGGTATAGTGGGAAAAGTCTCTGCCAACTACACCAGCATCCAATATAGATGCTGGTTTGAGTCTCCAGTGCTCTACTTCCAAATCAGCTCCCTGCTACTGTGCCTGGGAAAACAAAAGAAAATGGCACAAATGTTTGGGGCTCTGCACCCCTGTGGGAGAACTGTAAGAAACACCCAGCTCCTGGATTTGGCCTGGCCTAGCCCTGGTTATTGCGGTAATTTGGGGAGTGATCTGGTGGATGGAATGCTTCTCTCTCTCATTGTGGTTCCCTCTCTCTTCTCTGTAACTTTATATTTCAAATAAAAAACAAATATGATTACTTATGATTATGTTTCTTACAGTTCTAACTTTGCTACTGTGACTCAAGTCTGATTGATCTTGATTGAATTTGTGGTTTGGCTATGGTCAATATTGGATGGACTGGAGTCATGTTATCTTAGTGGCCTCATTCAGATATCAGGAGATTGACTGTCTATTGGCTGAAGCCACATGGAAAAATGGACTACTTGTGTTTTCCCATCTAGTTAGTTTGTGTGGGATTGCTCACATGGTGATAGTAGGTTCCTAGAAGTTTAAGTGGCTATGTGTATAGTTTCTTGAGGTGTAGGAGCCAAACTAATACATCATTCTTTTCAGGGGATTTTATACAGTGAACCAAGGCACATGTGCTGAAATATACCAATTAATGGAAGAAATATAAGCCACATGGCCAGGAATGTACATAAAGAAAGGGGTGAGAATTACAGCCATTATTGGAAACATTATTGGTAAAATATATATACCATCAAAACTTTTATATCCCTAACATACATAGAATTACTAAAGTAAGAAATATTTTTGAATTAGAATACTAATATGTAATTCTTAAAAGGGAACAATGGATAAGCAATAAATCCAGTTTTTTTCAATTTCAGAAATTGCTGAAATATATTGAGGAAAGGATATGTGCAATTTTCAAATTAGCAAAAACAAGCAAGCCACCAATAAACATAAATAAATTAAAAAAGGTCTACATTTTTACTGCATTAATAGGAATGTGAATGAGTAAAGAACATATTTGTAGGAATATTCTATGCTTATTAAAAATTCAAAAGTCAATAAATGATGATCTAAAATACTTAGTTTACAAATATATTCTACAGTATGCACACCCCCTATAGGTTACTATATATTTACAATGCATACGGTATGCTATTTCAAAATAAATATATAAATATATGGAAGTCAGTCTGGAGATTCCTCAGAACCGTGAATATAACCCTACCATACAACCCAGCCATCCCATTCCTTGGAATTTACCCAAAAGAAATTAATTTGGCAAACAAAAAAGCTGTCTGCACCTTAATGTTTATTGCAGCTCAATTCACAATAGCTAAGACCTGGAATCAACCCAAATGCCCATCAATATTAGACTGGATAAAGAAATTATGGTACATGTACTCTATAGAATAGTATACAGCAGTCAAAAACAATGAAATCCAGTTATTTACAACAAAATGGAGGAATCTAGAAAACATCATGCTGAGTGAATTAAGCCAGCCCAAAAGGGACAAATATTATATATTCTCCCTGAACTAACCGAGCACCAAAAAGGAAACCTGTTGAAGTGAAAAGGACACTTTGAGAAATAGTGACTTGATCAACCCTTGTCCTGACGATTGATGTATAATTTAATACTTTATCCCTTTTAGTATTTTTTTGTTCTAGTTAATACTATTGGTTGAACTCTGTAATTAATATACAGTTATTCTTAGGTGTTGAAATTTAACTGAAAAGTGATCCCTGTTAAATATAATAGAGGGAGGAGATGTACAATTTGGGACATTCTCAATTGGACTTGCCCCAAATGGTGGAGTTAGAAATGTGCCAGGGGATTCTAGTACAATCCCATCAAGATTGCAGGTACCAATGCCATCTCACTAGTCCAAGTGATCAATTTCAGTTCACAATTGATCACACTGATAGGTCTAAGAGTCAGAGGGATCACACAAACAAGACTAGTGTCTGCTAATACTAACTGATAGAATAAAAAAGAGAGAGAACGATCCAACATGGTAAGTGGACAGCAGACTCATAGAATGGCAGATGTCCTAAACAGCACTCTGGCCTCAGAATCAGCCCTTAAGGCATTTGTATGTGGCTGAAGAGCCCATGAGAGTATTTTAGGCATGGAAAGCCAAGATACTCTGGAAAAAAAAAAAAACAAAAACAAAAAAAACAACAAAACAAAACCACTAAATGAAAGATCTCTGCAAGTGAGATCCCAGTAGAAAGAACGGGCCATCAAAAAGAAGGTACCTTTCTCTGAAGGGAGGAGAAAACTTCCACTTTGACTATGACCTTGTCTAAATAAGATCGAAGTGAGCAAACTCAAGAGGCTTCCATAGCCTTGTAAACTCATGACTAGAGCCTAGGGAGATTACTGTCGCCATAAACAAGAGTGCCAAATTGTTAAAACAACAACAGGAGTCACTGTGTACTTACTCCTCATGTAGGATCTCTGTCCTTAATGTGTTGTCCAATGTGAATTAATTTGCTATAACTAGTATTCAAACAGTATTTTACACTTTATGTTCTGTGTGGGTGCAAACTGATGAAATCTTTACTTAATATATACTAAATCGATCTTCTGTATATAAAGATAATTGAAAATGAATCTTGATGTGAATGAAATGTGTGAGGGAGCAGAAGATGGGAGGGGTGCGGGTTAATTGGGGGGGAAGCCATTGTAATCTGTAAACTGTACTTTGGAAATTATATTTACTAAATAAAAGTTTAAAAATATATAAATATAACAAATATTTATAGTTTAATATAAATATAATTTAGTCTAAATATTGTTCAGAAAAACATGATAAACAACTAATTGTGCTACCACAAAAAGAGACATTAAGTGATCATTTAAAAATCACAATAAGGATTTTCAAACATAGAGATATGATGAGAATGAATTTGAATCAAAAAGTGATGAGTGGCCACCATTATGGCATAGTAGATAAAGCCACTGTCTGTTAAGCTGGCATTCCATATATGAACTACTGGTTTTTGTACTGGCTGCTCTACTTCCAATCCAGATTCCTGCTAGTGGTCTGGGAAAAACAGGTGTTTGGACCCCTGTCACCTATGAGGGAGATCCAGTTTATACATGGCTCCTGGCTTAAGCATGTCTCAGCCCTCACCATTGTAGCCATCTGGGGAGTGAACCATTGGAAGGAAGAGTTTTTGCTCTCTTGCTCTCTCTCTTTCTCTCTCTCTCTCTCTCTCTCTCACACACACACACAAATAAATAAATGAGGAAAACTTGTAGCAGTTAGTGCTTACATCAAGAAATTGGAAAGAATCAAATTCATCATCTAACAATGCATCTCAAGGACACAAAAGAACAAGAACAGGAGCTGGCCCTGAGGTATAGCAGGTAAAGCTGCTGCCTGCAGTGCTGGCATCTCATATGGGTACCAGGTCAAGTACCTGACACTCCACTTCCAATCCATCTCCCTGCTAATGCATCTGGGAAAGCAGCAGAAATTGAAACAAACAAACAAGGAAAAAATGATACAAAAGATCAGTGAAATAGAGCTAGTTTTCAAAAAAATAAACAAAATTGATACAATACTGGTCCAACTAACTAAAAAAAAGAATAAAATGGAGACTACATAATTAATAAAATAAGAAATGAAAAAGAGATGTTACAACAGGTACCACAGAAATAAAAAGAATCATAAGGAATTACTACAACAAACTGGAAAATCTAGAGAAAGTGGATAGACTTTTGGACACATACAATCTACCAAAATTGGGTCATCAATACATAGAAAACCTAAATAGATGAATGGCCAAGATGGAGATCAAATTAATAATAAAGACACTCTCAACAAAGAAAAACCCAGGGACAGCTGGCTTCACTGCTGAATTCTACCAGACATTTAATGAAGAACTAGTTCCAATTCTATGCAAACTATTCAAAACAATTAAAAGGCTTCCATGAAAGAAATCAGCAAAGAATGAGAACTATAGACCATTATCCGTGATGGACAAAGATGAAAATATTCTCAAAAAAACACTAGTTAATCAAATCCAGCAAAGCGTAAGAGAGATCATTCACCCAGACCAAATGGGATTTATCTCTTATGTAGAGGGATATTTCAACATACACAAATCAATAAATGTGATACATCACATTAACAAATTGAAGAATAAAAATGTCATGATCATCTCAATAGATGCAGAAAAAGCATTTGATAAAATCCAACATACCTTGGGATAAAAACCTTAGATAAGTTGGTTACAGAAGGAGCATCCCTGAATACTTTCAAAGCAATATATGACAAACCCATAGCAAGCATCATATTTAACAAGGATTAAGATGGAAAGATTTCCAGTAAGATCTGGAACCAAACATGGATGGCCACTTTCAACATCATTATTTAATGTATTTCTGGAAGTTTTAGCCAGAGCCATTAGGCTAGAAAAATGAATTAATGGGATGCAAATTGGAAAGGAGGAAGTGAAACTAACCCTATTTTCAGATGGCATGATTCTATATAGAGGGGAACCAAAAGACTCCACTAAGAGATTATTGGAACTCAAAAGAGAGTTTGGTAAAGTTGCAGGTTATAAAATTAGCACACAAGAATCAATTGCCTTTATGTACACAAAAAATTATATAGCTGAAAAAGAACTTATAAGAACAGTAACATTGTCAACATCTACAAAAAATTTAAATACCTTGGAATAAATTTAACCAAGGATGTAAAAAAACTCTACAATGAAAATTAAAAATATTAAAGAAAGAAATAAAAGATACAAAAAAATGGAAGAAGCTTCCATGTCTGTAGATTGGAAGAATTAATATCATCAAAATGTGCATACTGCAGATTCGTTGCAAACCGAATCATAATACCAAGAACATTCTTCTAAGACCTAGGAAAAAACAGTGCTTTTGTAACAAATGGGTACAACTAGAAAACACTACGCTTAGTGAAATAAACCAGTCCCCAAAACACAAATATCATATATTTTCTATGATATGTAATAGTTAATATAGAATATCAACAATGTATAGGCATGAAACTGATATATTGAGATTCAATTGCTGATTTTCTCTCTTGTTTATAATTCTGCGGAACTTTAATCTTTCTGTTTTATTCCTTGCTGAATATTATGATTGGGAGTGCATTAAGCCTGTGATTATAAGGTGGACTGACAGTATATTTTACAAAGTTTGAAAAAAAAGGAGGAAAAGAAGGGGGATTGTGGGAGAGAAAGTAAGAGTGAGGGAAATATGGTTGAATTCTAAGAATGGAACCTATTAAATACACAAAATATGTTCTCTTTATACTAATAAAAATATTTAAAAAAGTATACTGGCATAAATATAGACATATAGATCAATGAGAGAATAAAGGACACAGATAGAAACCCAGGCATTAGGAGCAACTGATTTTTTTGAAAAGCATGCCAAGAATACACAATGATGAATTGTGTTAGGAAAACTGAATATCCACATATGAAACAATGAATCACTGAAATTTTTTAAATCATAAACAGCAAGCTTGGTTTTATATTTCTCCATATATCTTATACACATGCAGGGTATGTTTTATTATAAGAATAGTCAACAAATCCAGTTTTTTAAAGATTTCATCCTTTCATTATTTATAGAATTGAATCATTAACTCCTTTCATTGACCTAGAAGAATATTTATGACCTGGCCTCAGACTTTTGCAAGTCCTATTTCTTAGTTTGACAGATATTTTGAACAAATAGAAAGAACTGAGTTGCAAAAAATTTTTCTGCTTGTTGTACAAAGTTTATTCTGCCTCACAATCAGTATCAATCCATCATTTTTATCATGGTAAAACCCTTTTGTATATCAAGCCTCAGGACATAGGGCATATTCTTCTTCATGAAAATTTAGGCTTCTACTTGCATATTAGGTAGTAATTAATGACTTTATAATAATTTAATTTTATGATTTTAGTGTTAAATATAAGAATAGTTAATTGTTTTATTTTTCCCATTATCCATATCCCAAATTTGTGTGTGTGTGTGTGCGTGTGTGTATTTGACAAGCAGAGAGACAGAGTGATAGAGTACTCCCACCTGCTGGTTCCCTCCCAAATGCATAGACTGAGCAGATAACAAAATTAGGACTCAGAACACAAGAAATCAGTCCAGACCTCCCATGGGAGTAGAAAGAACCAAAGTAACTGAGCCATCACTCTCAATTCTCAAGGTCTCCAATGGCAGGAAAGCTGGAGTCATGGGGTAGAAGTAGACATGGAACACAGAAACTCCAAAATGGGTTTCAGCTTTCTTTTTTCCTAAACAAGCATACCTCATTATTTTTAAAAGTTTAATTGTTACAAGAAAAAGATTGTGTGAGGCCAATGCTGTGGCATAGCAGGTAAAGCCACTACTTGCAGTGCCGGCCTTCCATATGAATGCCAGTTCAAGCCCCAGCTGTTCCACTTTCAATCCTGCTCTCTGCTACAGCCTGGGAAAGCAGTAGAGGATGGCTCAAGTCCTTGGGCCCCTATACCCTCATCTGGAAGAAGCTCCTGGCTCGTGGCTTTGGATTGGCACAACTCTGGCCATTGCTGCGATCTAGGGAGTGAACCTGCAGATGGAAGACACCTCTCTCTCTCTCTCTCTCTCTCTCTCTCTCTCTCTCAATCTCTCTATCTCTCTGCCTCTGCATCTATCTAACTCTGCCTTTCAAATAAATAAATAAATCTTAAAAAAAAGAATGAGAGCAAATTTAAGAAATTAAAAAAAAAGATTGTGAGAGAAAGACAAAGTTAGAGAAAGAAATCTGTTAACTAGTGCTTTATTCCCCAATGCCTGCAATATCACCGGCTGCAGCAGGTCAAAGGCAGAAGCAAGGAACTCCACGAAAGACCCCACATGGGTGGTGGGGTCATCATCTGTTGCCTCCCAGGTACATTAACAGAAAGCTGGGTCAGAATCAGAGGGAAGACTATCTCAGGGATCCCAACATGGGATGCAAGAGTCCCAGGTGGACAACTTCACCTGCTATGCCACAACACTTACCCTGTATACAGGCATTTTAGCTGCTAGGAAATGTCCACCCCAAAAAGTGTATTTGAATATGTAATTTGGATGTCAAGTATTATTATTCCATTTTGAATCCTCAACAGCTAGACCAATGATACTTTCAAAAACATTTGTTAAGGGAATAAGAAAAATAAATTAATTTTATCATATATTTTTGTCTTAGCAAAACCTTGTATATGATTTCTAAAACCACCTCCTGGAATTAAGATTAAGTACAAGCTTAAATGAGTTCATAATGACTTTATTTTACCTACATCAATATGTATTCTGATGTGTTCAGTATTTACATTTTATAGTTGTCTCTTTTACTCCTGCTTGTTATGGAAATAAAAATTAAATATTTTACCTTCTTTAACATCTGAATTCAAGTTTAGGAAACAGCAAAGTAAATTCTAGTAATACTTGTCATGATTCAATGAATATGTAAATGAAAAATATATTAACAAAAATGTTTAATTAGGAAAATGCAATCAGTCTTCATGTAGGAAAATAATTAGCACAGTATGCTGCTATTCAGTTGTTGATTAAAAGCATATATTAATAATTTTGTAATAATTCTCTTTATTATATGTTAAATGTGCAACGAAACTAGAAGGAAAAATCTTTTATTTCTTATAATAATTTTATGTGGTAAAGGCTAAAATAGAGCATTCAAAGATTTCTAGTTAGCACAAATCAATGAAAGAGTCGCAAAACAGACTGAATTTATTGTTTTATTGAATTATATGTAGTGAAGGAAATCTCAAATATAAGCATTTGTGGTTAAATATGTCATCTTAATAACAGCTACTCTCAAATTGGTACAAAAATAAAACAAATAGGGACTGTAAAATTATTTAAAACTAAGGATAATGAATAAGACATCTAGAATTTAAATGGAAATAGGAGACACAGACTCTCAATTAACTATACAATTGTTTGCACTATATTAGTTGTAAAATATTTCTAGACATCCACTGTGAACAAAGAATTTTATGAAGAATGGTTGCAAGGTTGTTTGTGTATCATTCATTTGCTGATCTCTATGTGAAAATCTTCATTCTTAACAACTAAGCCACCGGTCTATACATCTTTTCAACTGGGCCATGCTTCAGCTACCACTTGAATTATTGTTTTTAAAGATTTATTTATTTACTTGAAAGTCAGGGTGATACACAGAGAGAAGGAGAGGCAGAGAGAGAGAGAGAGAGGTCTTCCATCCACTGGTTCACTCCCCAGTTGGCTGCAATGGCTAGAGCTGTGCCAATCCAAAGCCAGAAGCCTCCTTGGGCTCTCCCACGAGGGTGCAGGTGCCCAAGCACTTGGGCCATCTTCTACTGCTTTCCCAGGCCATAGCAGAGAGCTGGATCGGAAGTGGAGCAGACAGGACTCGAACCGGCGCCCATATGGGATGCCAGCACTGCAGGCAGCCTGCTACCCCACAGTGCCAGGCCCATCACTTGAATGATTATTTGAATATTTTTTCACACTCTTGCTACCTCCACTCAGAAACAGAGAAGTGGGGACATGCATTGAGACATACCAGTTAAAGTGATGCAATATCAGAGTGCTTGTTCAAGTCCCAACTGCTCCACTTCTGATTCATCTTCTTGCTAATGTACTTGGAAAGTCCACAGATGGGGGCCAAATAGTTTGTCCAAGTAATTGGCTATCTACCACTTCTATAAGAAACATAGATTGAGTTTCCAGCTTCTAGGTTCAGTTCCATTGGCCTTTGCTGGCACTTAGGGGTTGAAGTTACAGAAAGCTCTCTCTTGCTTTCTCTGTCTCTCTACATTTCCAAATAAATAAATAGCATTTAAATATATAAGTAGAAAAATGGATTTGATAAATAAATAATATACTCAAATAAAAAATAAAAATAGCACAAAAATACACTGAATATAATGATTAAAACTAACAATGCAGGTGCCCGCACTGTGGCATAGCAGGTAAAGCCTCCACTTGCAGTGCTAACATCCCATCTGGGCATTGGTTTGAGTCTCGGCTGCTCCACTTCTGATCCAGCTCTCTGCTATAGCCTACAAAAGCAATAGAAGGTGGACCAATGGCCAAAGTCCTTGGGCACCTGTACCCATGTGGGATTCCCAGAAGAAGCCCCTGACTCCTGGCTTTGGATTGGTCCAGGTCCAGCCATTGCAGCCAACTGGGGAGTGAACCAGCGAATGGAAGGCTTTTTTCTTTCTCTCCCTCTGCTCTGCCTCTGTTTAACTTTGCCTTTCAAATAAATAAAATAAATCTGTTAAAAAAAAACTGACAGTACTGGAAATCAAGCAGATGATTAAGAAAACAAACTTTGGTAAATGTATATAAATCAAAAAGAAAGGGTACAGAAATAAATGTCATGAAGGAAATTTGTGGATGTAGAAAAAGAAGACACGAGAATTGTGAATACTATATTTTCCTTTAAAATGTACTAATATAAATGACTTCAGTGAATAACTGTTAGAAACCTTGAATGAATGGAAAAGGGATAAATGCTAAGGGACAAATTGGAAAATGCTTAAAGTTTGGGAATCGAAGTGAGTCCTGGAGAGAAGGTAATCTCGAGGTCTCTGGAGTCTTTAATCATGTGGAATGGTGCCAAGATCTCATAAAGACCAGTTTTTAAAACAAATAGAAAACATGCCATGATTTCAGTTAATACCTATGAAAAATAAAACAATAATTAGTGTATGAAGATGAAAGGACTGCTCTGAATGGTCTTTGTATCAATGCCAGGGAGTTTTAGAGAAAGAAGACATCAATTTCAAGGAGACAAAAAAGAAAAAATTAAATAAAATATATGTAATTGATGGAACCAGAATTGCTGGGAAAGATTGCTAGAGTGGATTGACAATGAGCAGAGTGTGAGTGTGAGCAGAGTGTGGGCAGAGAAGAGAAAAGATGAATAAGAAGCAGCGTAGGGAACATGGCTTCTGGGGAAGCACTCTCAGTGAGGACATGTCCTCTGGACACAGGTGTGGCTGCAGAAACTGATTAAGGACAATAGATAACCGATTAACAAGAGGAGCATTGAGTTCTCACAGGAACTTTGGCTCCCATGTGGACATGCAGCTATTTTCCCAGACTTGCTTACCTAGTAAACCAAGTCACAAGCACCCCACCAATGTCTTGACATTCATGGTCTAGAGATTATCAAGTAATGTTACAAGTAATCTTAGAGTTATATGAGCATGTGCACATGCTATAAAAACGGCTGATGTAATCCTCTTCAATAAAAGAGGCACACTGGGAATTTGCCTGTGGCGTTCTTCAGGGGAAGAATTCCCGTGTCCTGCCTCTCCTTTCGCATGCTACTTCCCCAACAAAGTGGAACATCCAACCTGGAATTTCCTATGAATCAAATATCTGTCTGTGCCTTAGTTGCCCTTTGCCATAAAAGCAGCTCATTTGCAACAGATAGCCCCTGAAGTCCGAAGTATTCATGTATACCAGCAAAACCTACAAAGCCATTCACAACATGAAAGTGACCAGATAATGCAACACATAATATTGTTGTCAATGTTCATATGCAAAACAGAAAATTAGAACATTGAGTTATCAGAATAATCTTTACATGTAGAATCATTCATTTTCAGATAATTTAATATTAAATCTGACCCATGTGTGTAACTTTTATAATCTCACTTTTTTAGGGAACCTTAGTACATTAGTTTTTGAAGAGGGGCCATCAATAGCTATATATGTGTATGTATGAGAATTCAATAAAATATTCCAGTATAATTTAAAAAAAAATAAAAATCACAAAATATTAACCAAATGCGCATGTACTCATATTTCAGATGATTTCATTTATTCTTATACACTAATTTGAAATTGATTAGTTGTGCAGATAACCAGGATACACAGACAAAATGTGACAAACCTTAGCTAACTGGGCTCAAAGCAATAGAAGAAACATGGTCATAATCATCAGAAAAGACCACTGTGTTTTTCTGAGACAGTAAAGAACAGATAAGAAAGCCAGATGCTGCAAGTGGGTAAGTGTATTCAAATACACCAGCCCCAGATCTTCTTAGTAGAATAAATACATTTGCCTTAAGGCCTATAGAACATTCACAGTAAATCAGTCATATGTAAGTCACAAGAAATCAGTTATTTTCAAAATGTAGAATAATTACAAGTGGCACTCGCTGATTATAATGGGAAAAAGACAGGAATTTACAGCCAAAAACATAAAATACAAAGGACTTGTCTCTTGGAAATTAAAACAAATGAAAAAATATTAAACAGTTCTTTTGTGAAAGGAAGAAAATAAACTTAATTCAGAGATTTTTTTTTTTTTAAATGAGAACAAGGGACTGCTGTTTTGGCATAACAGATTATGCTACTGCCTACAGTACCAGCATACCATATGGCTGCCAGTTCAAGTTCCAGCTGTTCAACTTCTGATCTAGCTCCCTGATTATGTACCTGGAAAAGCAGCACAAGACAACTCATGTGTTTGGGTCCCTGCATATGTGGTAGGCCCAGAACAGCCTGGCACAGCACCAGCAATTGTAGCCAATTTGAGAGTGAACCAGTGGATGGAAGATCTTTCTATCTCTCCCTCTCTCTTTGTAACTCTGCCCTTTAAATAAATAAAATAAAAATTTCCCAAAAATGACAGTAAACATTATACAAAAGAATCAAGAGATTCTTTTAAAGCACTTCTCAGAGGATAATTCATATAATTAAATATTTTTATTAAAAAGCTGTGAGACAAAATAGATCAAGTCAATTCCCAGTTTAAGAAATAAACAAAACTATTTATTATTAAAGAAATAGAATAATAAGTTAAAGTTAATAAGAAAAATATTAGTAACTATTATACCTAATGAATTAATAAGAATTGTGATATTTTGAAAAAGCCAAAATAAGTAAAACTACAAGATAATAATCATGAGGTTCAAGTCCTGACTTATCTGCTTCTGATTCCACTTCCTACCGATGTCCCTGGGACTGCAGTGGAGTAGGGTTCAAACACTTGGGGGAGGCCGGCGCCGCGGCTCAATAGGCTAATCCTCCGCCTGTGGCGCTGGCACACTGGGTTCTAGTCCAGGTCAGGGCGCCGGATTCAGTCCCGGTTGCTCCTCTTCCAGGCCAGCTCTCTGCTGTGGCCTGGGAGTGCAGTGGAGGATGGCCCAAGTCCTTGGGCCCTGCACCCACATGGGAGACCAGGAGAAGCACCTGGCTCCTGCCTTTGGATCAGCGTGGTGCGATGGCTGCAGCACATCAGCCACAGCGGCCATTGGAGGGTGAACCAACGGCAAAGGAAGACCTTTCTCTTTGTCTCTCTCTCTCTCTCTCTCTCACTGTCCACACTGTCCACTCTGCCTGAAAAAAAAAAAAGAAAAACATACTTGGACACACTTGGGAGACCAGATGTCCCAGATGTCCACATGGGACACCTGAATGGAGTTCCAGGATCCCTGACTTCAACCCCAGCGCGGGATGTTGCAACCATTTGGAGAAAGAACCAACGGATGGACAATCCTTTTCTGTACCTCTATCTATCTCCCTCTCTCCATCTCCATGCCTTCCAAAAAATAAAAAAATCAAAGAATGGAAGGAAGGAAGGAAGAGGGGGAGGAAGAGGAAGTAGCCAGTAAAACAGAAGAAGTATTCAGTAAACCCTCAAAAGCAAGACTTCATAATCCTCTATTAATGAAATTTGTAAACCTCAATGGAGTGACTTAATTTTATTGAAAAAACTAATTACAAAAGTTGATCCCATTAGAATAAGAAGGAAGGATAAATAAGATCCTAATACGATTAGTTGCCTAGCTGGAGTGAGAGTAGGGTCAGGTTGTCAGGAATGTACAAGGATTGAACTTTGTTTTTCTAAAGACATGACTTTTAGACAATAGTAATGCTTCATTTAATCTCTACCTACTTCCCAAATGTGCAGCTAAAAGGAAACATTAACACTGAGCAACCCTAGCAATCAATCTCAGCTTCTAAGAACTAATCATCAATAAGAAATGTGAGATGCTGCAAGAAATAGTTGATTCCAGCAAAAGCACATGCTGATTGTAAAATACCTTTTGGTACCAGAAGGTAGGACAACTGTTCAAAAATAAGTAAATGAGAGTTTTAAGAAGAACAGAGGGCCCTGTGCTGTGGCATAGCGGGTAAAGCCTCTGTGTAGGTGCCAACTTCTCATATGGGTACCAGTTCGAATCCCGGCTGTTCCACTTTCCACCCAGCTCCCTGCTAATATGCCTGAGAAAGCAGCAGAAGATGGCTCAAGTACTTGGGCTCCTGCAATCATGTGGGAGACCCTAAAGAAGCTCCTGGCTCCTGGCTCCAGATCAGCACAGCTCTGGTGATTGCGGCCATTTGGGGAGTGAACCAGCGGATGGAAGATCTCTCTGTTTCTGTTTCTGTCTGTCTCTCTCTGTAAATTGGTCTTCCAAATAAATAAATAAATCTTTTAACAAGAGAAGAAGGAGCTCCCTAAGGCCAAAGCCAGGTTAATTTGAGCAAGAACATAACATAAGGATAAAATTAGATTATAATTCTATAAATAAAATAAATATGAACAAATATGTGCTAGCTCAAATAAATAAACCTACAAATGAGAGAAAAAGAATAGGTTTTCTTCATAGGAGAATTTTATTATTACATGTAAAGGCAAAGAAGAGAGTGAATAATCACCATTACACCAGTACCATTATTGAAGACTTACTGGACAATGGTTACAACAGAGATAATGAATCTATATTCTCAATTGTGTTCCTCTAAAATTTCTTACACAAAGGAAAATGGTAGTAACTTTGTGATAAGCAATCCAGCAGACACTAAGTTATATAATCAAATAATATATCTAGTAATAATAATAGCTTTTGGCATGATGAACCCCACAGAGAATAAACTGGGAAACACACAATATCATCTAATGTGTCATCTCATTCCAATCATGGGAAAATATCAGATAAAATCAGATTGAAGACATTCTAAAAATAGCTAATTTTGACTCTTCCAAAGTTGTCAGGATCATAAAATACAACAAAAGACTGAAAAAATGCTACACTCTGGAATAGATTAAGGAGAAATCAGAATTAAATGCAATGTGAGATCTTCAATAGGATCCTAGAATTTATTAAGAACAGATATTAGTATAAAAATGATTAAATCTGAACGAGGTCTATAATATGGTATCAATGTTAATATCTTGTTCTTGATAAATATACTATTATCTGCTAAGTCATTAACATTAGGGGAAGCTGGGGAGGCATATATGGAAATACTATATACTATTTACTCAATATTTCTGTAAGTCTAAAATTAGTTCAAACCGTGTTGGAAAAATCAAGCTTATTGTTTTCATATGCACAATTAATATTATTAATTTAGGTTGTAATATCAGAGATGCATATGGTTTTACTTGTTTACTACATTTGTTTCTGTATTTAATATTTATTGTAATTCCAGTGATTTAGTCACTGCAACTCATTACTTTCAACACCTCTTTTCTGCATAGAAGAATTATTCCATTTTGTAAAATAATCTATTCCAGGCATATTCATAAATATCAACATTGCACATTAAAATGTCATTTCTTCTTTAATGAAATAAACTACAAAAACATCAATAATGTATTCAAAACAAGTGGAAGAAAACATCAGAAAGCATTTTTGTAAAAGATTTAATTCCCAAACAACCAATTAAGCTAACAATTTCAATTGTAGCTTTATAACCTAACTTTAATTAGTTTTGACTTGGATCTCTGGGTATTCTGGAGATCTAAGAACTATGTATGAAATAATTTTGCAGTAGATGTCAGTGAAAATACCTAATTAAAAAGTTTAAATTATGCTCATTTAAATTAGGTTTCCCTATCAATTAAAATATGCTTTTCAATGCATCTTATGTATTTTTATTTCTAAGTACATTTAGAATTTTTTAAAAATTCTGTTTAAGGAATACAAACTTCATGCATTTCATATTTTTAAGATTTATTTATTTATTTAAAAATGAGAATTACAGAGAGAGGAGGGAGACAGAGAAAGTGATCTTCCATTCAGTTCACACCCTAGATGGTCACAAAGTCCAGCACTGGGCCAGGCCACAGCCAGAAGCCATGAACTCCATTCATGTCTCCTAGGTAGGTGACGGGGATCCAAGTATTTGGGGCATTCTCCACTGCTTTTCTCAGGCTATTATCAGGGAGCTGGATTTGAAGTGGAGCAGCTGGGACTTGACCTGGTGCCCACATGGGTTGCTGGCATTGCATGTGATACCTTTTTACCTTCTGTACCACAAAGCCTACCCCCATATTTAGAATTCAAATAAGTTAATTTCCTACAGATATATTCAAACTAACTTTCCAGTATAAATACTAAGTTGCATTTGTGAATATAGGCTATGAGGTAGGAATAACAAACCATCATTATATATTTTTCATATTCATCAACTCTGCCATGGACACTAGGGCATATTAATAATAAGGAAAGTAGTTAAGTTTCTGTATCTTACTAAATATGAACTATCAGATATATATAAGTGAAATTAAAATACCTATAATATGCAGCTCTTTATAATAGATTAATTTTTTTAATATTTATTTATTTGAAAGACTTACACAGAGAGAGGAGAGGCAGAGAGAGAGAGAGAGAGAGAGGTCCTCCATCCGATGGTTCACTCCCCATTTGACTGCAACGGCCGGAGCTGTACCAATCCGAAGCCAGGAGCTTCTTCCAGGTCTCCCATGCGGGTGCAGGGCTATCTTCTGCTGCTTTTCCAGGCCATAGCAGAGAGCTGAATCGGAAATGGAGCAGCCAGGTCTTGAACCGGCGTCCATATGGGATGCCGGCTCTGCAGGCCAGGGCTTTAACCCGCTGCGCCAAAGTGCCGGCCCCTATAATAGATTATTTTAAACAATGATATTTTACTTTATGTGACTTCTCAGATTTATTATAGAATTAACAGTGCTAATTTCTATTTTCTTTACACTTAGTCATTTTTTTAAGATTTATTTCTTTGTTTGAAAGTCAGAGTTACAGAGAGAGAGAAAGAGAAAAAGACAGAGAGAGGGATCTTCCATCTGCTTGTTCACTCTTCGAATGGCAGCAATGGCCAGGGTTCAGTCAGGCCGAAGCCAGGAACTTCATTTGGGTGTCCCATGTGGGTGCTGGGGCCCAAGCACTTGGCCCATCTTCCACCATTTTCCCAGGTGCATTAGCAGGGATCTAGATAGGAAGTAGAGCAGCTAGACCATGACCTGGTGCCCACATGTGAGATCCATATTGCAGGAGTTGGCTTAACACATTATGCGACAATGCCAATGCCTACACTTGGTCTCATGAAGCTTATCACTACAGCCTACATATTATTATTTACCAAATGGTAAAAAAAAGGAAAATACTAAAATTCATTTGAGAATTTTTTTTTTGACAGGCAGAGTGGACAGTGAGAGAGAGAGAGACAGAGAGAAAGGTCTTCCTTTGCCGTTGGTTCACCCTCCAATGGCTGCCATGGCCGGCGCACCACACTGATCCGATGGCAGGAGCCAGGTGCTTATCCTGGTCTCCCATGGGGTGCAGGGCCCAAGTACTTGGGCCATCCTCCACTGTACTCCCTGGCCACAGCAGAGAGCTGGCCTGGAAGAGGGGCAACCGGGACAGAATCCAGTGCCGCAACCGGGACTAGAAGCCGGTGTGCCGGTGCTGCAAGGCGGAGGATTAGCCTAGTGAGCCACGGCGCCGGCCAATTTCAGAATTCTAAACTGAGCTCATTTTCTACAACTTCATTAGAAGTTTGTTTTTCCAATTTGAATTTGCATTAGAAATTCAAGAAACCATTTAGTACATTAAAGATCATTTAATGCATTTTAATTACCACAAGATTAATCAGAATCAATAGATTAGCAGTGATTGGGCCTCACTACTTACTACAAGATTTAAACACTCTGACAGCAACATATCTTTCCCTAAATTTTTTTTAATTAATCAGATGAATCAGACTCAGCTCGAGAGAATTCTAAGTTCTGTATTTTTTCTTCGTATAATAAGGTCACTAAACTTCATTTTTAACCTATGCTTTCACAACAAATGTTGTGAAACAAATGTTGTGCGGTAGTTTTAAGCATCTAGATTTTTATATTTCTTTTATTTTCTTATATTACATTATCAATTTATTTTTGAATAGTGACGAATGGCAAAACTTACCCTGGATATTTGACAGTCTCCTAGCATGTATAAGGTATTTACATTTTAATAATTTACTTCGGATTATTTTCATATCCTGTGATGAGATTTTTCCTACATTTTCTTTTTCTAATTGTATGGAAATTATGATTAAACAAAATGATCTCAGCTTTCATTGTCTATTTACTTTTGTCTAATTGTTTTGGTTTAACTCTTTTGTCTTTGACAATGTCCTAATTTGAATATTTTTTCATAGAAGAAAAACATAAAGTTCAGCTTATGTGGTTTAGAACTACTGCTTAAGACATTTAGGAAGTATAAAAAAATGTTGTTCTCTTGGTAGTACTTATCCTGAAGAACAATTCAACACAATGCTGGTTGGTCACCTCCCTGTACATGAAGTAAAATCGTAAACAAAAAAGTATTTTCCTTAAAATAGTTTATTTTTACTTCATTTGTGGTTCAAATTTCACCAGATCAGACTCATATCATAACCATCTTGTTTTAAAAGATCAATCTTGGAGCCAGCATTGTGGCATAATGGATTAGGCTACCTCCTGTAACACCAGTATCCCATATAGGCTCTGGTTCACGTCCCATTTGCTCTGTTTATGTCCCATTTTCACTGTTCATTACCTATAAGTGTAGTCTTTGACTATTTATATCTACAGCAATTTCATGTTTCAGGTAAGTTACTTTGCTTATACAACTTTTAAGAAACCAGGCTCTGCTCTTCTTGCACAACTTGTTCTGCCTTTGTTGCTATCTTCTTAAGAAAAACCAAATGATCATTCTTCAATGGCCTGAAGATATTGACCCAAAGGCTCTCTGTTCTTCACTGGGGTTTTCACCAGTTATGATATTGGCCTCATGGCCTACTGTCACCCCTGGGCATTGGTTATGTGACTCACAATTTAACACAATTCATAATGAAACTGCAGCAGTCAGGTTATTCTTTGATGGATGAGAGACAGGAGAGCATACCAACACCAATGATGATTTTCTGATATGCAAAGTCAAAGTCACATTTAAGGGACTACTGTGAATAGAGCTCTCATTGTTAGTATACATGCAACACCTCCAAGCAACATATTTTCTTCTCGTGACTTATTTGGAATGCAGTGTGCATCAGTTGAAGAGACTTTGTAAATTGATAGGGTCTTCTCAAAGTATATATATATATATAGTTTTTTTTTTTGATATTCCAAATAAAATGTAGAATGGTTCACAAACACTTATGTGCAAATCTTTGTATGAACATACATGGGAGAATTTCAAAAAATTCATGTAAAATGTGTATTATGAAAAAGGAATGCATGGATATCAAAATGTTTTGCACTAAAATAAATATATTTTAATTCCATTTTAATAAAAAATTAATGTCCCTGTAATTAATTAAATAAACACAGAACCCCAAAAACATATTCTCAACTAGATTTCAACCGTTTGCACCCCCATAGAAACACAAAGTGAAATATACTGTTTGAGTACTCGTTATAGCATTAAGCCTCAATGTACAGCACACCAAGGATAGAGATCCTACATGAGGAGCAAGTGCACTGTGACTCCTGTTGTTGACTTTACCAATTGACACTCCTGTTTATGGCATCAGTAATCTCCCTATGCACCAGTCATGAGTTTCCAAGGCTATGGAAGCCCCTTGAGTTCTCCGACTCTTATCTTGTTTAGACAAGGTCATAGTCAAAGTGGAGGTTCTCTCCTCCCTTCAGAGAAAGGTACCTCCTTCTTTGAAGACATGTTCTTTCCACTGGGATCTCACTCACAGAGATCTTTTTGCCAGAGTGTCTTGGCTTTCCATGCCTGAAATACTCTCATGGGCTTTTCAGCCAGATCCGAGTGCCTTTAGGGCTGATTCTGAGGCCAGAGTGCTATTTAGGACATCTGCCATTCTATGAGTCTGCTGAGTATCTCACTTCCCATGTTGGATCACTCTCCCCTTTATTTATTCTATCGGTTAATGTTAGCAGGTACTAGACTTGTTTATGTGCTCCCTTTGACTCTTAGTCCTTTCATTATGATCAATTGTGAACTGAAATTGATCACTTGGACTGGTGAGATGGCATTGGTACATGCCACCTTGATGGGATTGAATTGGAATCCCCTGGTATGTTTCTAACTCTACCAATTGGGGCAAGTCAGCTTGAGCATGTCCCCAATTATACATCTCTTCCCTCTCTTATTCCTACTCTTATGTTTAACAGGGATCACATTTCAGTTAATTTTCAACACTTAAGAATAACTGTGTGATAATTACAGAATTAAACCTGTCATATTAAGTAGAACAGACAAAAAAAATACTAAGAGGGATAATGTATTAAGTTGTTCATTAACAGGGCTAAGCTGATCAAGTCACCATTTCTCATAGTGTCCATTTCACTTCAGGAGGTTTCCTTTTTGGTGTTCAGTCAGTTGTCACCAATCAGGGAGAACATATGGTATTTGTCCCTTTGGGACTGGCTTACTTCACTCAGCATGATGTGTTCCAGATTCCGCCATTTTGTTGTAAATGACTGGATTTCATTGTTTCTTACTGCGGTATAGTATTCTAAAGAATACATATCCCATAATTTCTTTATCCAGTCTACCGTTGATGGGCATTTAGGTTGGTTCCAGATCTTGGCTATTGTGAGTTGTGGTGCAATAAACATTAGGGTACAGACCGCTTTTTTGTTTGCCAATTTAAATTCCTTTGGGTAAATTCCAAGGAGTGGGATGGCTGGGTCGAAAGGTAGGGTTATCTTCAGGTTTCTGAGGAATCTCCAGACTGACTTCCATAGTGGCTTGACCAGTTTGCATTCCCACCAACAGTGGGTTAGTGTCCCTTTTTCCCCACATCCTCGCCAGCATTTGTTGTTGGTAGATTTCTGTATGTGAGCCATTCTAACCGGGGTGAGGTGAAACCTCATTGTGCTTTTGATTTGCATTTCCCTGATTGCTAGTGACCTTGAACATTTTTTCATGTGCCTGTTGGCCATTTGGATTTCCTCTTTTGAAAAATGTCTATTGAGGTCCTTGGCCCATCTCTTAAGTGGGTTGTTTGTTTTGTTGTTGTGGAGTTTCTTGATCTCTTTGTAGATTCTGTTGCATAGTTTGCAAATATTTTTTCCCATTCTGTCAGTGGCCCCTTCACTCTCCTGATTGTTTCTTTTGCAGTACAGAAACTTCTCAATTTGATTTTGTTTGTCAATTTAAACTCCTTTGGGTAAATTCCAAGGAGTGGGATGGCTGGGTCGAACGGTAGGGTTATCTTCAGGTTTCTGAGGAATCTCCAGACTGACTTCCATAGTGGCTTGACCAGTTTGCATTCCCACCAACAGTGGGTTAGTGTCCCTTTTTCCCCACATCCTCGCCAGCATCTGTTGTTGGTAGATTTCTGAATGTGAGCCATTCTAACTGGGGTGAGGTGGAACCTCATTGTAGTTTTGATTTGCATTTCCCTGATTGCTAGCGACCTTGAACCTTTTTTCATGTGCCTGTTGGCCATTTGGATTTCCTCTTTTGAAAAATGTCTATTGAGGTCCTTGGCCCATCTCTTAAGTGGGTTGTTGGTTTTGTTTTTGTGGAGTTTCTTGATCTCTTTGTAGATTCTGGTTATTAACCCTTTATCTGTTGCATAGTTTGCAAATATTTTTTCCCATTCTGTTGGTTGTCTCTTCACTCTCCTGACTATTTCTTTTGCAGTACAGAAACTTCTCAATTTGATGCAATCCCAATAGTTGATTTTGGCTTTGACTGCCTGTGCCTCCCGGGTCTTTTCCAGAAATTCTTTGCCTGTGCCAATATCTTGAAGGGTTTCTCCAATGTTCTCTAATAACTTAATGGTGTCAGGACGTAGATTTAGGTCTTTAATCCACGTTGAGTGGATTTTTGTGTAAGGTGTAAGGTAGGGGTCTTGCTTCATGCTTCTGCACGTGGAAATCCAGTTTTCCCAGCACCATTTATTGAATAGACTGTCCTTGCTCCACAAATTGGTTTTATATCCTTGATCAAATATAAGTTGGCTGTAGATGTTTGGGTTGATTTCTGGTGTTTCTATTCTGTTCCATTGGTCTATCCATCTGTTTCTGTACCAGTACCATGCTGTTTTGATTACAACTGCCCTGTAGTATGTCCTGAAATCTGGTATTGTGATGCCTCCGGCTTTGTTTTTGTTGTACAAGATTGCTTTAGCTATTCGAGGTCTCTTGTGCCTCCATATGAATTTCAGCATCATTTTTTCTAGATCTGAGAAGAATGTCTTTGGTATCTTGATTGGGATTGCATTGAATCTATAAATTGCTTTTGGGAGAATGGACATTTTGATGATGTTGATTCTTCCAATGCATGAGCATGGAAGATTTTTCCATTTCTTGGTATCCTCTTCTATTTCTTTCTTTAAGGTTTTGTAATTCCCATCGTAGAGATCTTTAACGTCCTTGGTTAAGTATATTCCAAGGTATTTGATTGTTTTTGTAGCTATTGTGAATGGGATTCATCTTAGCAGTTCTTTCTCAGTCATGGCGTTGCTGTGTATACAAAGGCTGTTGATTTTTGTGCATTGATTTTATATCCTGCCACTTTGCCAAACTCCTCTATGAGTTCCAATAGTCTCTTAGTAGAGTTCTTTGGATCCTCTAAGTACAGAATCATATCGTCTGCAAAGAGGGATAGTTTGACTTCTTCCTTCTCGATTTGTATTCCTTTGATTTCTTTTTCTTGTCTGATGGCTCTGGCTAAAACTTCCAGAACCATGTTAAATATCAGTGGTGAGAGTGGGCATTCCTGCCTGGTGCCAGATTTCAGTGGAAATGCTTCCAACTTTTCCCCATTCAATAGGATGCTGGCTGTGGGTTTTTTATAAATTGCTTTGATTATATTGAGGAATGTTCCTTCTATACCCAATTTGCTTAGAGTTTTCATCATGAAAGGGTGTTGAATTTTATCAAATGCTTTCTCTGCATCAATTGAGATAATCATATGGTTTTTCTTTTGCAGTCTGTTAATGTGGTGAATCACACTGATTGATTTGCGAATGTTGAACCATCCCTGCATACCAGGGATGAATCCCACTTTGTCTGGGTGGATGATTTTCCTGATGTGTTGTTGTACTCTATTGGCCAGAATTTTATTGAGGATTTTTGCGTCTATGTTCATCAGGGATATTGGTCTGTAATTTTCTTTCAGTGCTGCATCTTTCTCTGGCTTAGGGATTAAGGTGATGCTGGCTTCATAGAAAGAATTTGGGAGGATTCCCTCTTTTTCGATTGTTCTGAATAGTTTGAGAAGAAATTGGATTAGTTCTTCTTTAAATGTCTGGTAGAATTCAGCAGTGAATCCATCTTGTCCTGGGCTTTTCTTTGTTGGGAGGGCCTTAATTGCTGTTTCAATTTCTGTTTCAGTTATGGGTCTATTTAGGTTTTCTATGTCTTCATGGTTCAATTTTGGTAGATTGCATGTGTCCAGGAATCTATCCATTTCTGATAGGTTTTCCTGTTTGCTGGCATACAGGTCCTTGTAGTAATTTCTGATGATTCTTTTTATTTCTGTGGTGTCTGTTGTTACATTTCCTTTTTCATCTCTGATTTTATTGATTTGGGTCTTTTCTCTTCTTTTTTTTAGTTAGTTGGGCCAATGGGGTGTCAATTTTGTTTATTTTTTCAAAAAACCAGCTTCTTGCTTGGCTGATTTTTTGTAGTGTTTTTTGGATTCAATCCTGTTAATTTCTTCTCTGATTTTAATTATTTCTCTTCTCCTACTAGATTTGGGTTTGGTTTGCTGCAGTTTTTCTAGGTCCTTGAGATGCGTTGAAAGCTCATTTATTTGGTACCTTTCCAATTTCTTGATATAGGCACCTATTGCTATAAATTTGCCTCTCAATACTGCTTTTGCTGTATCCCATAAGTTTTGATATGTTGTGTTGTTGTCTTCATTTACTTCCAGAAAGTTTTTGATTTCTCTTTTGATTTCTTGAATGACCCAGTGTTCATTCAGGAGCATGTTGTTCAGTCTCCATGTGTTTGCATACTTTCTGGGGTTTCCTGAGTTGCTAATTTCCAGCTTCATTCCGCTGTGGTCTGAGAAGCTGCATGGTATGATTCTAATTCTTTTAAATTTGCTGAGACTTGCTTTATGGCCTAGTATGTGATCAATCCTAGAGAAGATTCCATGCACTGCTGAGAAGAATGTGAAGTCTGTAGATGTAGGGTTGAAAGTTCTGTATATATCTGTTAGATCCATTTGGGCAATAGTGTCGATTAAATCTGCTGTTTCCTTGTTGATCTTCTGTCCGGATGATCTGTCTATTTCTGAGAGTGGAGTATTGAAGTCCCCCAGTACTATTGTATTGGAATCTAAATCTCCCTTTAAGTCCCTTAACATATCTTTTAAATAGACCGGTGCTCTGTAATTAGGTGCATATACATTTATAATAGTTACATCTTCCTGTTGAATTGAACCCTTAATCATTATATAGTGTCCCTCTTTGTCTCTCTTAACAGTTTTTGTATTAAAGTTTATTTTGTCTGATATTAATATGGCTACACCTGCTTTTTTTTGGTTTCTGTTGGCATGGAATATCTTTTTCCAACCTTTCACTTTCAGTCTGCATGCCTCTTTGTTAGAGAGATGTGTTTCTTGTAGGCAGCAAATAGTTGGGTTGTGTTCTGTGAGCCAGTCAGCCAAACGGTGTCTTTTAACTGAAGAATTCAGACCATTAATGTTCAATGTGACTATTGATACGTAGTGACTTTGCCCTGCCATTTTCCCAGAAATATTTTCTAGTATATGCTTTGAGCTTCCCATGCTCTTTTACTGGTAGGTGTTCTTCCTTTCCCTTCTTTCATATTGATGGCCGTGTTTCTGTGTTTCTGAGTGTAGCACATCTTTAAGTATCTTTTGCAGGGCCGGACGAGTGGCCACAAAGTCTTTCAATTTCTGTTTGCTATGAAAGGTCTTTATTTCACCTTCATTCACAAATGAGAGCTTTGCAGGATATAATATTCTGGGCTGGCAATTTTTCTCTCTTAGCACCTGTGCTATGTCTCGCCATTCCCTCCTAGCCTGTAGTGTTTCTGATGAGAAGTCTGCTGTGAGTCTGATTGGAGATCCTCTGAGAGTAATCTGACGTTTCTCTCTTGCACATTTTAGGATCTTTTCTTTATGTTTCACTGTGGTAAGTTTAATTACCACGTGTCGTGGTGAGGATCTCTTTTGGTCATGTTTATTGGGGGTTCTATGAGCTTCCTGTACTAGGATGTCTCTGTCCTTCTCCAAACCTGGAAAGTTCTCTGCTAGTATCTCACTAAAAAGGCCTTCTAATCCTTTCTCCCTCTCCATGCCTTCAGGAACTCCTAGAACCCGAATGTTGGTTTTTTTAATAGTATCCTGTAGATTCCCAACAATATTTTTTAGATTTCTAATTTCCTCTTCTTTTCTTTGGTTTGACTGTATGTTTTGCTGTGCTCTATCTTCTAAGTCCAATATTCTTTCTTCTGCTTCACCCATTCTGTTTTTAAGGCTTTCTAATGTGTTTGTCATTTGATCTATTGAGCTCTTCATTTCATTTTGATTTCTCTTCACTATCACACTTTCCTGTTCTACTAGTTTCTGAGTTTCATTTTGATTCTTCCTTAAAATTTCATTTTCACGAGAGAGATTTTCAATCTTGTCCATTAAGGATTTCTGTAGTTCAACGATTTGCTTTTGAAAACTTCTAAATGTTCTTATCATAAATTTTTTGAAATCCGTATCTTGCATTTCTTCTATCTCATCATCTTCATAATCTTTGTTTGGGGTGTTTTGTTTATTTGGAGGCATCATAGTGTCATCGTTGATCTTGTTCCCTCGATTTCTGTGTTTGTTGCTTGGCATAGTTAATTCTTCTTGCGTCACTGTGCTTGTTTTTTTTAATTTATTTTTTTTATTTTATACTGTGTCCGTGTTAAGTGGACTGCCTGCTGTTGGAGGAGCCTTGGAGGCCTGAGATGGGTGCGGGCTGAGAGCTCTGCTTGGTTCTTCCTGGTTAAGGGTGTGAAAAGGTGACACCCTCAGGTTATGCGTGGTAAATCTCTCTTTTTATTTATTTATTTATTTTATTTATTCAGGGGGTAAGTAACACCGCACCACACGGCTGTGCAGAATTGATGGTATTTAGCATCCGGTCTCTGGCTTCTATCCCCAGAGTCCGTTTAGGCTCCTCTGGACTCCCACTGGGTTGCCTAGGCTACTGAATTGTAGTGACTTAGTTCCTTAGCTCTCCGCTTTTGATATGTAAATCCAGAGAGGAGGCCTGCTCTTTGTCTCTTGGGAATTCTTCAAGCCTTGCAGCCTTGTGACCTTTGCAAGGTTAGGGGGAAGAGAAACCCTGAAGCTTTTTTTTTTTTTTTCCTTCTTTCCGGTAGTGAGTTTGCTGCACTTTCTGGCCCCCCTCTAGATTCTGACCCCCGTTTCCCCACCAATGTCTCGGGATATTGAGCTCACCTCCCCTTCCAGCGCCGATGTGTGGACTCAGAGCCCTGGACGTCCCAAGTCTCCCCGCTGTTGTCTGTGTGGCATGCACTCCCCTTCAAGCACTGGCGCGCAGACCCTGCGGCTTCCGCGGCTCGGTCCCGCGGCTCGGCTTCCGCGCGGTGGGCGACCTTGTTCTCCCAGTAGGTCCTCCGATTCACGGCCACTCGATCCAGAAGAGTTTCCTCTGCAATATTTTCCTGGTTCTTTTTTCTGAGGTTACCATAACTCCCCTTTTATTAAACTAAATTTTCCCGGACTATCGGTGCGCGCCCTCACTATTCCGCCATCTTGGCTCCGCCTATGTGCCTCAAATGGTCAGAACTGTGCCAGGCCAAATCTGTGAGCTACAAACTCAATCCTGGAGACAGAGAGAATGAGAGAGAAAGAGAGAAAGAGAGAGAGGGAGAGAGAGATGCTCCATCCAATAGTTTACTTCCTGTGTGCCTCAAATGGTCAGAACTGTGCCAGGCCAAAGCTGTGAGCTACGAACTCAATCCTGTGTCTTCCATCTGGGTAACAATGACCCAATTACCTAAGCCATCACCTACTGCTGCCCAGGCTGCCCACTGGCAGGAAGCTGAAATCAGCAACCAGGAATGGAGCCATGACTGGAATCCTGGTCTCTGATACAGATTGTGGATGTCCCAACCAGTGGCTTAACTGCTAGGTCAAATGCCTGCCCCAAGTGTGGATTTATAACCATTAAACAAATTATTAGAATAGTTTTAATATGAAATATAAGTGTCACAGTATGGCCGTGGGATGTGCAACTGATGGAGTAGCAATATATGCCTTTGCTTTCAGACATAATTGGCATATCTGTAAACTGCTAAAGATTAAGATGAGTTCTTCTAATTCTCAGGGTATTATCTGGATTAACTGATGTTGAATGGTTAGGCTTTAAGTACGTGCCAAAGTTAAGTAGCAAATCAGAAACTGTTTTTAAGTGCATAATTATCTGAAGAACAGGGAACCTACTTGTCCCTAAATCCTAGAAATTGTCCATGATGCTCTTATTGGTGGTTTCCAGAGTTCACATTGAGCACCCTGATTACAGGTCTTTCAAGTATCATGGGCTCAGCTGGATCATAAAGCCCAAGTTTTCATGAGGTTTGTACTAAAGTCTGAAGTTTCTGAAAAATCATCTTTGATTTTTTTATCCATTTGAAACTGGTTATCCTATAAATGGGTCACAATAACACATTCTGATTTCATCTATTTTGCTACTAAAATAGCAAAAAAAGACTTATAAAACATTTACCAGTTATTTTGGTGATAGATGGCACAACCTGCAAAAATTTGTTTTTCATATTAAGAAATGTTTTCAACATGCTACAGATCATTAATCTCCCAGAAACTTTACTGATGGAGTGTACTCTGAATTTTTCTGGTGTTTAACCCCCACTTCTAGTTTCCAAGTATCTTACTAAGGCACTAAATATCTGTATTTCTTGTTTTCTTGATATACTTGTATGTCAACTGTATAGGGGACTAGTTTGGAGTTTTATGGAGTGCCAAAATGATTAAGGTCTCCGGGGACTATATTGTAGTAAAAGCAAGAGAATTAATGTAGTCTTGAGGCAAAAATGTAAAGTCATACAGTGACCCCCATAAGTAAAAACAGACTGCTTCAGGTGATCCCTGCAAGAGGTTATGGAAAGAGAAAAAGAGATAACAAGATATAGAGCCAAATATCAAGAACCAGAGGATGTCTTGATTCTCTCCAATACAGATACTACATAGCAGACAGCCGCTGCAATTGAATTCAGAACCTGATGATGTTCTTGATAGTCCAGAGTCATTTTCTAAGATCCATCTGTCTTCAGCAGAAGTCAAGGTGATGGGTTAAATGGAAGAGTGAAAGTTGTCCACACGCTTTATTATTTCTTCTAAACCTTTGCTGCAGAATTAATCTCTACTGTGTTATTTATTTATTTGGTTTGCCTTCTTGATAGGGAGGGTATGTTTCAAGAGCTTTCACTTAACCCTTACTTTCAGAATAGTACTCATTTCACGAATCATGCAGGCAATGTAGGGATTCTCACAGTTTCTAAGTATGCCTGATTCAATTACAGATTCCAGAACTGAGGACAAAATCACATAATAGGCTGGCTCTCCCTCTGTCACCAACCCACTGTAAATCCCCACTCTGACCAACCTCAGTGGAAGTTTGTGTGCTCAGGAATTAATGTCTATTCAGAGCCAGTGTTTTGAAATATCCCAAAGGTCAGAATATTTGATTTTTCCCCAGTGCAGTCACTCTTGTAAATGATCACAGCCTTTGAGGGAAGGCAAGATGGAAGATTTATTGTGTGTACAAATGGCAGTGGTCCATTATTGCTGCCCACGTAGTAGACACTGAGTGTGGAGCTGAGCAGCAATAAATTGGTACATTGCACAGTGTGGAGAGAATGAGAGCATTTTCAAGGAAGGATTTAGACAATTATAATAAATCGTGGCAAATGTTATATCAAAGACAATGTAGTTCCTCAGAATAATAAATGCCAAATAAGAGGGATGTTTCCTTTGAGGAGCAGATACTTGATACCAAATTGTAAACCATAAGGTGGAGTAGTTAGGACAGGTGTGTGGCTTAATGGATAAGATGCTGGCTAAGACACTGAAGTCTCACATGGGAATGTCCAGGATTGTTGTTTGGTCCTAGCTCCCATCTCCAGTTTTCTGCTAATTCAGATTCTCATAGGCAGGAATAATCAAGTTCTTGTCACTGATATGACAGACCTGGATTGAGTTCCAAGCTCCTCCCTTCACATCGTATTTGGGGAGTAAATCAGCAGATGAGAGCTCTCTTTCACTCTTGTCTATCTGTACCTCAAAATGATAAACATATATTTTTAAAAGTTACAGAAGTTATTCATCCCACTTGATTTTTTTATAAGATAATAATATCAAGGAATGGATCCTAAGAATATCATTTATCAAGCCTGGTTTGAAAGTATACTGCCAAATAAGATTATACTTAACACATCTCTACTTTTGATGAGATAAGAATGTATAAATATTTCTTTTGATTAGAGTATCTGAAGAAACCTGTTCTGTACAGGAATAAAACGTTCAGATATGGGCATATAAAAACCATGATTTAGCACCATAGGCACTTTAATTCTATTTGATTATCACCTCTCAATTCTCACTTTTGCTAATAACCTTCTATTAACACCAGATGACATTTATTAATTGCCCCAAAACAATTAAAACATAAGAAACATATTGTTTGGACTAGTGTCATTTACAAGGTCAGCATTACATGTTGGGGTGTGGGTTTGAGGCCTTCTGTATGCATCTGGAAAAGCAGAGAAAGATGGCCAAGTCCTTGGGTCTTTGCTGCATGTGTGGGAAACAGGTGGAATTCAAGGCTTCTGGCTTCTACCTGACCTAGCCTGGCCATTGAGCCATTTGGAGAGTGAACCAGAGAATGAAAGATTCTCTCTCTCTCTCTCTCTCTCTCTCTCTGCCTTTCAAATAAATGAATCTAAAACAAAAATAAATATTTTGTTATATGTGACATTTTCCCTTGTTAACAACAGCTTAAATGTTTGTGATAAGAGGTAGTTGGAATCTTCATTATTCATGGAGTATAGTTGAGAATAAGGCATAAAACAGAAAAGGGCTGATTTTATCATTTCTACAAAAATTCTCTGAAAATGACTAAATTTGTATTAAATGAATGATAAAATGAGTAATTACATATTGTTATGAAGGTGGAACTGTCAGGTACTTTTTATTTGATTGCAGTTAAGGTATTAAATATTATCAGCAAAATTTGGAAAAGTCTGTTTCAATGGATTTAACATATTTTTCTTTTATTTAGGAAAATAAATTCATGAAGGAATTTTTGATACCTATGACCCAATATTTAATTCAGTTACATGAAAACTATTACATTCAGCAAGCAGAGTAATACAAGTATCAGTCTTTGTACTTCTTAAGAGTTATTTAATGAAGTCTGCATGTAATAAACTGAGTGTAAGTAAGACTTGTGAGAATATCAGGTAAGATGTTTCTGTGATAAAACAGAAGCAAATCAGTGAGCACATATACTCCTAATAGTGAACATACATTCCTCACACATGTACAAGGTGCGTGCCCTTAATACTTAAAGCAGTGAAAAACATGGCAAAATTTCTCTTTGATTAATAATTAAGCACTAAGAGAATTTTAAAATAATTGATTATAAGCTATATAGGTATCATGAAAAACACTTGTAGATTTTGTTGTTTTCTGTGTGATCATAGTCAAGTTGAGTATATAAGATGTCAAGATTGGTGATGCCAATTTCCAACAGTAAGTGTAAATTATATAATTCAAATAAAATAGGCTAAAATGGTTAAGTCCTCAGGGATTAAATTTTTAGTCATTCTTTTTCAAAATGGGTTAATTGGGAATTTTCTCTACTGAGTATATCTCACCACTTCTTGGTGCATGTTTATTGTTGAACTATCTTCTGCCATGTACCAGGTATTATGTAAACCACTACTGGTTGAACATTTTAATTAATAAGGTTATTGAGGGAAAGAAGAAACTATACATGTAAGCCTCTCACTTCACAAATTGAACTATTTTACATTTATGAGAAGAAAGTCTCCATTTGCCTGCATTGCTTCTTCTAGCAAATCATTTTGCTGACTAAATGTAGTTTTACTGTTTAAGTAGTATTTCTACAAAATGTGTTTAGCACTGCATTATTCACAAAAATTAAGGTCTTCTCTGGCAGTATGGGTGGATATAGACTAATGATGTTAGGATTATAATTAATCTTCTCGGAAAAACCTTAAGTTTTCAAGCACTTAAGTTTAAGAACATTTTTAAATTCTCCAAACATAATTTGACTGAGAATGTTCTGAAATAGAATCAAGATAGGTAGGGATAAAAAGTTAGCTTGTATAGGAAGCAATAAAATAGAATGGAAACACATTTTGGCAGTCTATTACCACATCAGCTCTATTATATCCATTTCCCAGTAATTCTTAACTACCATTGCTTTTCACTTTGATACAAAAATATTAGGGTTTTTACTTCTATAAAAGTTATAGAGTTGAGATAATATTATGTGTTCTTTCTGTATATACAATATTTTCATTATTTTCTGTTTATACTTGATAACTGAATGTCACTTAGTTCGAAATAAACAGTGAATTTTATGAAGAAATAAATGTTAATTTTTAAAGAAAATATTATTATTTATTTAGCTGATAATCTTAGTAAACAAGTCAGAAGTTTTACCCAAAATTTCAATAATAGTCTTTTTGATGTAGCAGATGTACTAGAAATCCTAATCCTTGAAATAGGCAGTATAGTTAGTGCAGCTGCTAAATGAAGAGTAAAATAAATATCTCTTCTATGGACTTGCTGCCAGAACTTCTTGGAATATCAGTCACTAATTGAATAGTGTTACCACAACTAGTGCTACAATAAGGGCTGAAAGAAATTATTTGTGTGGATATGATTTGAACTCAAAACATACAACAATTAGACATCAATTAATTAATTTTAAACTGCAATAGAGACCTCTTTGCCACTACAAGTGTATGGTACAGAAAGTTAGAGAAGGGAAGTTTGTGTTTTTTATTAAGTTTAATTTATTTTATGGAAAAGTCAGAGTTACACGAGAGAGAGAAGAGAGAGAGAGAGAGAGAGAGAGAGGTCTTCCATCCACTAGTTCACTCCCCAGATGGTCACAACAACTGGGGTTGATCCAGGCTAAAGTCTGGAGCTAGGGGCTACATGTAAGTCTCCCATGTGGGTGCTGGGGCACAAGCACTTGGGCCATCCTCCGCTGCTTTCCTAGGGACATCAGCAGAGACCACGACCAGAAGTGTAGCATCCAGGACTAGAATCAGCTCCCACATGGGATGCCAGTGTCACAGGCTGCAGCTTAACCCGCTGCACTAAAATGCAGGCCCCAAAATTAATGTGTCATTTAAGACTGACTAATATATTTATTTGAAAGGCACAGTGACAGAGAGGATGACAGACAAATAAAGAGAAAAAGAGATCCACTGTCTGCTGGCTCACTCCCAAAGTAGCTGCATCGGCCAGGGCTGAGACAGGCTAACACCAGGAGCCAGGAACTGCATCCTGGTTTGCCACACAGGAGACTATGGCCCGAGTATTTGGGCCATCTTCCAATATCCTTCAAGCACATTAGCAGGGAACTGGATCAGAAGGGAGCCACAGGATCTAAAACTAGCGCTGTGATACGGGATGCTGTTGTCTCAGTGGCTTTATCCACTGCACCACAATAACAGGCTTAAGATGTTAATTTCTGACTATGTCTACCTGTGGCTCATAGTCTACTTATAGTTTGATTAAATAAAATAACTGTTCTCTATAAATCTTGTAAGTTTTTACAGAAGAGGACCATACTCACTTTGAGTTTACAAAATCTGTCTTGTCTGTAGATATATCTGAGTGTTAAAAATAAAGATTCCAATCTGTTTCTCAAATAGTCAGATAATAAATAATTTAGGCTCTTCTGCTTGAACAGTCACTACGGTAGCTATCAACACATCCATTCTCTCCACGCCCAACAACAACAAAACAACAAATGGACACTCTGTAATATGGCTAGTAGTTGGTTGACAGTAGGCTCATTTTAGGTGCTAAATAGTTGTGACTCATGCACATCACTACTTAATACATATCCTGGCACAACATATCATCTTATATAAGTACAAATATGTGTAAAATTGCATTATATACAAATATAACTATCAAAAACAAATTAAGATCTAGATAAAGATTTTATTTTTTTATTTTTTAATATTTATTTTATTTGAAAGGCAGATTTACAGAGAGGCAGAGGGAGAGAGAAAAGAGAGGTCTTCCATCCACTGGTTCATTCCCCAGATGGCTGCAACGGCCAGAGCTGAGCTGATCTGAAGCCAGGAGTCAGGAGCCAGGAGCTTCTTCCAAGTCTCCCATCCAGGGGCCCAAGGACTTGGGCCAACTTCTACTGCTTTCCCAGGCCATAACAGAGAGCTGGATCAGAGTGGTGTAGCCAGGACTCGAACCGGCGCCCATATGGGATGCCAGTGCTGCAGATGGGGGCTTTAACCCACTTTGCCACAGCACCAGCCCAGAGACTTTATTTAAAAAGGATATTGTAATAAGGGAACTGTGGTAGAATGAGAAGGCCATGCCAAGATGGCTGCTGGCAAGCGAGTGTCAGTTACTCAGGAATGGCTTTGAAACCCACATGGCAACTGAGCCTGCCTGGCAACAGGCTGTGATTGGTTAGGGCATAAACCGCCCCTTGACCAGATTGGCTGCCTTGGCTATTTAAGCTGCTAAACTATACTGATTTCATTACAGTCAAAGTAAAACAGAAAAAAGTTTTCGTTTTGTATGGAGATGTAAGCAATACTTAGCAAAAGCTTTTAAAGGGAAATTGTGGCATCAAAACTCAGTGCAAACAGTTTGACAAAAAATATGGCTCGAATTATCAGTAGATGTGTGATATAAGCTGACAAGCAATGATGCTATCTTTTTTTCAGTTTGTTCAGGCATAATGATAGGCAAATGTTGGGGCCCTGTGTGGCACATGGATGGCTGACTCATGCTTGGTCAGGATAAAGCAAGGCCTGAGCAAATGTGAATTTTAGGGGACAAATGATAACTATCATTTTAATCCCTCTGGATTCTGGAAATCCATGCTTATCTGGCTTTCATCTCACATTTTTGACTGCTCCTTCCTCATCTTCTTTCTGATTCACATTGTCTGAAATTTGGTGATTTCTGAATAACAAACTTTTTCTTCTCCAATTTTAGATAAAACCTGGCAGACTGTAGTGACAAGTCTGTATTTCTGCTATAAGATAGTTGTTGAATCTACTTCCATAAACTCTTGTTACGTAATTTTAGATAACCTGGGAACAAAGAATGGAAACTATACTGAACTACAGATCACTTGTGGACTTCTGGTTAATAAATGTTCACATGGTGGTTTGAATTTGGTCTGAAAATTGCTATTATAGTAATATACCACTTGGTTACTGGGATTTGAGAAGTTAGAAATTTATGAGGGGTTCCTCAAAAAGTTCACAGAAAATGCATATTTTGCAAAATCTACACAATGATTTTAAATAGTTTTGCAGGAAAGTGAAGTTTTTGACTCAATTTATTTGCAGCTTAAAGTTCCCCTTACCTCTAAGCACAGGTGATCAAATTCACCAAAAGTAATTTGTTATTTAAGAGTTTTAAATAATTTCCGAATAAATGTATAGTTTGACCATTAGAGATTATACTAGTTGTAGACAACTAAAGACATATACTTTTAAAAGATAAAAATATTTTTAGGAAATAAATAGAATTCTGCTTTAGTCATGAGGAAATAATGAAAATAGAGTTAATATTGGACATCAAAAAAACTAGAAAAAAGTTAAAAGACAACGTTTGGACATAGGAAAATCAGTCAAAGCAGGAATAATTATCAAATTAGAAAAGAGTTTAGTGAGTCCTATGATTACACCAACTTCCTGCCTAGAGATAATTTCCAGGGGCTGGCGCCGTGGCTCACTTGGTTAATCCTCCACCTGCAGCGCCGGCGCCCCAAGGTTCTAGTCCCAGATGGGGCACCAGATACTAGTCCCAGTAGCTCCTCTTCCAGTCCAGCTCTCTGCTGTGGCCCAGGAAGGCAGTGCAGGATGGCCCAAGTCCTGGGGCCTTCACCCACGTGGGAGTCCAGGAGGAGGCACTTGGCTCCTGGCTGTGGATCAACTCAACTCTTGCTGTTGCAGTCATTTGAGGAGTGAACCAGCAGATGGAAGACCTCTCTCTCTCTCTCTGGCTCTAGCTCTCTCTGTGCCTTTGTCTTTCAAATAAATAAAATAAATCTTTAAAAAAAATAAGAACAAACACATCATTAGGAACAGTTCAAGGCTAAGCAGTGATATCATGTTTCCGATGTTCTAATTGAAAATTAAAAGTAAATTTGAATAATATACTTTCCTAAAGCGACTTTTTTAAAACATACAAAAGTTCAGCTATACACTTGATCTTAGCCAAAAGGCTGAGAAGTGATAAAAATGTTCAAATATATAAAAGCTGAAAGAATACACTGGAAATGAAGGAAAGAGAAAGAGAGAGAAAGAGAGAGAGAGAGAGAGAGAGAGAGAAATTGACATTGCTTGGAGAGAGAATCTTCTCTACATACTCATGTTGTATGCCCAATAGTTAGATAAATAAACAAAGAAAACTCCTTTCACAGTGTTTGTTTTAATGAAGTCCAAAACACAAAGGAAAACCCTGCATGTGTGAGCTGGAGTCAAAGACAAAGAAGGAAGCATACAGTTTAGGACGGCTGAGAAGATGAACAAGGTTTGTGTATGATGTATTTTCAAGCTTTGCATTCTTTTCTCTTATTTGAGAGCTCAGTGTCTAAGCTTATTCTGAGGGGGAGGACTCATTATATGCAATATTTACATTTTTATCAACTAATTCATCTTTTTGGAACTAAAGTGCTTAAAATGCTCCCACTCTTCACAATAGCATCTTATTTCCAAATGGAAGATAAATGATAAACAAAATACAATTTTAAGTAATGTTACATTTTTCAGTTGATTGGGAAAATATTTTAATGCTGTCACTGAAATGGATTCATTTCCTTTGGAGCAAAATATTTAGCCACTTGATATTCTATTGTACAGGGATTTATATGACAACATATTACTTTGGGTAAACAAGTGACTGACATAAAGAAAATTAAATGAAATATTGGTGCTGGACAGGACATTTAATTTCTCCTCTATGTGTAAAAATTTTAATGTTGGCTGGGATTCTGAACAGAAAATGTGAAAGATAAAATAACTACATTCTTGTTTTGATTTTCAGCCAAAAATGTCAGAGAAGTGATATTTCTCTTTTATTTATTTACTTGGTTCTAAGCGCTATAGTTTAAAAATTATGATGAATGTGAAAAGGCAGACCCAGCGTTTGGTACATCCAGAATGAGCACTATTACAAGAACATGTAAAGTCATACATGAGGATAGATTATATATAAAATACCTTGATTGTTGGTATAAAAAAATTCCCTAAATTTGGTCTTGCAGAATAAAAATGGCTAAAAAATGACCATTTGTGTCAATGCTTGAGCCTGATACAAAGAAAACAATATATGGTATATATTCTATTCTTTCAATATTTCCACACAACACTTACTGACTGATAGTATTAAGATCTTGACTAGAAAATAATGGAATGAATGAATATTTTACTTTATTTATTTATTTATTTGACAGATAGAGTTATAGACAGTGAGAGAGACAGAGAGAAAGGTCATCCTTCCATTGGTTCACTCCCCAAATGGCCACCATGGCTGGCTTTGCACCGATCTGCAGGGGCCCAAGAACTTAGGCCATCCTCCACTGCCCTCCCAGGACACAGCAGAGAGCTGGAATGGAAGAGCAGCAACTGGGGCTAGAACCTGGTCCCTATATGGGATGCAGGCGCTGCAGGCGGAGGATTAACCAAGTGAGCCACGGTGCCCTCCCCACCTTTTTTTTAAGAGTTACAGAGAGATGCAGAGACAGAGAAAGAGAGGTTTTCCATCTACCGGTTCATTCCCCAAATGGCCACACTGGATGGAGCTGGGCCAGTCTGAAGCCAGGAGCCAGGAGCTTCCTTCGGGCCCCCTTCATGGGTGCAGGGGCCCAAGGCCATGGGCCATCTCCCACTACGCTCCCAGGCACAACAGAAAGGAGCTAGATTGCAAGTGGAGGAGCTGGGACTTGCAGCAGCATCCATATAGGATACCAGTGCTGTAGGTCAGGTCTCTAATCTGCTGCAGCACATCACTGGCCCTCCAATTTTCTCAAAAATTTATTACTCTCATCTCCTATTCAGAACAGTCATAGTGGTTGAATTATCTTTAAAGAGTCTTAGAGTGGCTTACAAATATGTATATAATTGAAAGAACCCCTGATAATCATCCTTACATTTTTTAAGATTAATTGTCATTTATTTAAAAGGCAGATTTAGAGATTCAGAAGCAGGGGGAGAGAGAATCTTAAATCTGCTGGTTGCCCATCCCCCTCTCCCAAGTAACCAGAATGATAAGGGCTGAGCCAGGCTGAAACCAAGAACCTGGAACTCCATCTAGGTCTCCATCTAGGTGGTAGTGGCTCTTTCTCAGGCCTATTAGCAAGGCTCTGGTTCAGAAGTGAAGACACTGTGACTTGAATTGGTACTTATATGGGATGCTTGCATTGCAGGTGAAAGGTTAATATGTTGTGCTAGAGTGTCAGCCTCTCACTGTGTTTTTAACGAAATCTAATAATTGGTTTAGCTACCAAAACACTGAATCATTTCAAAAAAGACCATGTAAATATGCCATTCATATTTTGCCAGTCTCAAATTTAGCAGACTCATAGAATGGCAGATGTCCTAAACAGCACTCTGGCCTCAGAATCAGCCTTTAAGGCATTTGGATCTGGCTTAAAAGCCCATGAGAGTATTTCAAGCATGGAAAGCCAAAACACTCTAGCAAAAAAAAAAAAAAAAAAAAAAAAAAAACCCTAAATGAAAGAGCTCTGTGAGTGAGATCCCAGCAGAAAGAACAGGCCATCAAAGAAGGCAGTACCTTTCTCTGAAGGGAGGAGAGAACTTCCACTTTGACTATGACCTTGTCTAAATAAGATCAGTGTCAGCGAACTCAAAAGGCTTCCACAGTCTTGGAAACTCAAGACAAGAGCCTAGGGTGATTACTGACGTCATAAATAAGAGTGTCAATTGTTAAATCAACAGCAGGAGTCACTGTGCAGTTTCTCCCAATGCAGGATCTCTGTCCTTAATGTGTTGTACAATGTGAATTAATGCTATAACTAGTACTCAAACACTACTTTACACTTTGTGTTTCTGTGTGGGTGCAAACTGTTGAAATCTTTACTTAATATATACTAAATTGATCTTCTGTATATAAAGAGAATTGAAAATGAGTCTTGATGTGAATGGGATGGGAGTGGGAGTGAGAGATGGGATGGTTGCGGGTGGGAGGGAAGTTATGGTGGGGGGAAAAGCCATAGTAATCCATAAGCTGTACTTTGGAAATTTATTAAATAAAAGTTTAAAAAGCCGGCGCCGCAGCTCTATAGGCTAATCCTCTGCCTGTGGTGCTGGCACACTGGGTTCTAGTCCCAGTCAGGGCACTGGATTCTGTCCCAGTTGCTCCTTTTCCAGTCCAGCTCTCTGCTGTGGCCCTGGAGGGCAGTGGAGGATGGCCCAAGTCCCTGGGCCGTGCACCTGCATGGGCGACCAGGAGAAGCACTTGGCTCCTGGCTTCGGATCAGCACAGTGCGCTGGCTGCAGTGCGCTGGCTGCAGTGTGCCGGCCTCAGTGGCCATTTGGGGGTGAACCAATGGAAAAGGAAGACCTTTCTCTCTGTCTCTCTCACTGTCCACTCTGCCTGTCAAAAAAAATTAAAAAAGAACATGATTGTTCAAGCATATTTTTAATTTGAATATCTTACAAATAGTCTCTGAGGCAATTTCATGTACATTACATATTGGAGAGTGATTCTGAAAAACAGAAGTATAAAAAAATCAAGAAGGCAAGATTGAGAAAGGGAGAAGTTGACCTCACCACCCCACATAGAACACTAGAGATTGAATTGGCCCTGAGAGTTGACTCTAAATTGGACTTTTGCCTAGAAATTTCCACATATCTGCTTCTAAGAGAGAGCCTGATTTTTGTGAAGCAATTCCCTGTGATTAAAGACAATCCCTAGTAAAATCAGTAGTTCCAATATTCCCAGCGCATGGGAATTGGGTATGTGGACCAAAAAGGGGGATTTAGGCACAGTGGTATGGTATATACTACACTTTAAGTCTGTCTTGGTGAACAACTGCTTCAGGATTCTAAATGAACATTTTTCTCTTAGAAAGTTTAAAAGAGAAAAAAATACAGCTATACTTTATTCCCAGGATAAAAACTGATAATCATAATTCTCTTCATACTTAGCCCTTGGCCTGTTCTGTACAGTTTGCTTGGTAGGTTGAATTGTACACTTATCAGGACTTGAGTGTTGCTCTTATCTATAAAACCATTCAACAGGGCATATGCAAGCGGATCATGAATCACTAAGCATCGAAAATATCATTTACTTACCTAAAATGTGGCAGCAATTTCACCTCTTATTGATAGAAATGTCAATTACTCAGATATTATAGTGGTATTTCCTTGAATGGTGGTGTCTGTTGGCATGAAAAACTTAAAGTAGGTGGATTATAGCCATTAACTAAAGTTCTGTAATAATGCAGTATTGGAAGCATGCTTTCACTGGAAATTAGTATTTCTAGTGCTACAGAGCTGAAATTTGCAAGTATAGAATATTAGAAATTCCACCACCTTAAATATGAGGAATTACCAAAAGTGAAAAATGAAGTCACACGTAATAAATCTCATTTCCATATTTATTACATATATGTGTATTACTTATTTCCAGTAAGGAGTTATTCATTAGCTGCTAACCAAACCGTGCCTTCAAAAGTCTGTTCCATCACTTATCCAGATACCAAATTTTGAATGGCACAGTGATAATAACCATGTATTCTAGGGTCAAGTGGTCATGTGTTTGCTGAAACACCTTTTGTTAAAGATTTATTTATTTGTGAGCTGACACTGTGGCATAATAGCCTGAGAAAAGCAGCAGAAGATGGCTAAGTGTTTGGGCCCCTGCCACCCACATGGGAGACCTAGATGAAGCTCCTGGCTCCTGGCTTCAGCCTGGCCCAACCCTGACCATTGTGGTCATCTAGGGAGTGAACAAGCAATTGGAAGATCTCCTCTCTCTCTCTCTTTTTCTCTACCTCCCCCACCCCTGCCATAACTTTGACTTTCAAAATAAATATTTTTTTTACAAAAATGTTAAGAAGTTTGTTTGAAAGATGAGTGACGCAAAGTGACAGGAATAGATAGAATGACATCTTCCATTCATGGATTCACTCTGCATATGATTGCAGTAACTGGAGCTAGGTCAGGCTGACGCTATGAGCCTGGAACTTCATCCAGGTCTCCCACATGGGCAATGGGTGCCCAAGTACCAGGGCCATCATCTGTGGCTTTTGTAGGCACATTAGTAGAGAGGTGGATAGGAAGTGGAACAGATGTGACTTGAACCGGCCTTCTGACATGAGATGGTTTTCAAGTGGTGCTTTATACCACTCCACCACAACACTGGCCACACACACCTCCTATTTTGAACGTAAATTTTATGGTCAGACAACTGATGCCACACATACTTTGTAGAGAGGAAAAACTCTCCATTACTGTGTGGATAGTATTGCTGGTTAAGGCAGTTAGGGAATGGAAGGTGATACCATACTTGAAATATACATCAATTCCAGTCAAAATGAATCACTGCCTTTTTCTAGATTAAAAAAAAAAAAAAACTTGTCTTGATAAACTTGACCATGTAGCTATTTTCTCTGATGTTGGTTCCATATTAGTCTGTATTGTTAGAAAGATAGGCAATCAACAACAGCAATAACTAAAGACTTGATTTGAGTCCAAACCTTGGGCATCATGGTGAGTTTCTAGTCTTATTCCCTCCATGATCCCTTTGTGCCAGTATTAAGTTTGCTGTTGACAGAAGTTTAATGACATTACCTCATCATATCACTTTGCTCATTATTTAGTGCCTTTTCCATGCTTATTGCTCTCTGGGCAGCATCAATATGAGATCAAAATTCTTTGGATATTTTGCTCACTTCCATAGATCAATCCACATTGCTCTACCTGAGATCTTTTTGTCTTTAATCTTCTAATCTTTCTTCTTTTGGGCCCCTAAATAACTGCAAAATTTGTGTTGGTACTCAATTTATTATTTGGTTCCCACTTGATCTACAACAACAAAGTTTGTAGTTATCGATATCAATTATAGCCCTGCATGAAGCAAATCAAGAAAAAGCCAGTCATTCCTCCATGACAGGAAAGCTTCATCCTGTCATTCCTCCATGACAGGAAACAGTAAATGTTCCTGAGTCCCTTTGGGTAAGGACTGGAGTGATTAATACTGAATGCACTTGCTATGACATTATTAGAATCCTTCTACACGGGAACATATTCCTTTAATCAATTGGTTCTGACATGAAAACTGTCTCAATTTCACAAAAATAGAAGTAAGATGAAAAAGAATTATGGATAAAATGTTCTACTCCCTATAATAATCCATCCTTGAGGTATCATAATTAAATAAATTAAGCAATATAATCTTTGCTCCCTATCTACCTTGCCTCTAGAAATACCTTGTTCTATTAATCACATCACCGTTTTCTACTCACTGGGATACATCTGACAATCACTTAAATCTTATCACATTGAAATAGTTGTGTTTATCTTGCTTTTGCCTTTTCAACACTACCTGGCTCCAACTGAAATCTTACTACTGCCATTGCTTGTCAAGTTCTCTATAGTTTTTTCTATCATAATCCATAGTCTAAAGAGAAAAGTTACCATTGAATTTAAAAATTATTCGTTTGATAAGCAATATAGATAAATAGATAGATACATAGATAGATACACAGGTACAACAATTGATCTCTCATTCTCTGGTTCATTCCCTAAACGTCTGAGATTACTGGAATTGGGTGGGGCCATGGTTGAGAGCTAGGAAATTAATCCAGGTATCTCTCATGAGTGTTAGGAACCCAATTTCTTAGCCATCACAAATGCTTTTAAGGGTCACGGTAATAGTAGAAAGCTGGGGTCAGGAGTTGGAAACAGGAATTGAACCCAGAGACTTCTATATGAAATGTCAGCATCTTAACCAGTATATTAACAACCACTAGGATAAATGCTTACAACACTAGTGCCTTTTTATCAGAGCATTGCTAATAAGTTAGTAAATAGAGAACTCACCATGTTCTCCTGTCAGTTCTGACCTTATGTAGTATAATCATTTTCATATCTCTGCTTGATAGTCATGATAATTCTGGAATTAAATAGTTCACCTAACACAGACCATAGCTTTTATCAATAGTCATCCAAGAAGTATGTTGACATGTCTCTTGGAGTCCTTTCTAGACTTTTAAATCCCATGTCAAAGGAAAGTGCTCACATATCTATAAACTATGTTTTATCTGATTTTTTCTTACTGTCACTTCCCTTCATTTGATTCAGTTTCACATATATTTTTCAATTTGCTAATACCTACTTGATACTTTGTGCAGTTTCTTTGACATATAATCTCTCTCTTTTTCCTTAGAAGTTCTTGAATTTCTTCATCCTGGATTTATCAGAATCTAAGTTTTGTTCTTGGCTCATATGTTACCTTATGGACACAAGGATGAACTGCCTACATTTGCAGGCTCAGTGTGTTCAGCAGAATCAATTAGTTCAAGTTTCTCGACTGCATCTACTCTTATATTTTCACCACAAACCCCATGATCTCTCTTATTTCCTGTCAGCGCCCTTATGCTGGCATAGGAAATCTGCAGAGGGTACTGATTCAAATTTCTCTGAAGCATTGCCATGCTTTCTATTAACCCTTAACCTGTCTATATGAGATGCTTTGTAAGAGATGCTGGCAGCACAGAGCCTTTCCCTAGAAAAGCCCAGGCTAGGTGGTGGTTGGACACAGGGCTGCCTTCCTTCCCTGTTTCTTGAGCTCCAACTTGGATGGTGGAGGCACAGACGGGTTTTTTTTTTTTTTTTTCCCACATCCATGTGAAAGAATTGTCCAGGAGAGGCAGAACAGCAGGGGTCTGTGTGTGTATGTGGGTGAATGAGTATATATCTTTATATATTAAGCTATATTAGAAAATTCTCTGTGTATATATATATATATATATATATATATATATATGTACCACTGGTATCCAAACCTGACACGAGTGGCCAAGTAAAGTGCTTATGAGGAGCAGGTGAAACTAGTTACCCTGGATGCCAGGATTTGGGAGCACTGGGGAGGTGAAACAATGGAGGCAGAGAAAATCAGATGCAGGCTGAGCCATGAGCCAGGGGCACTCAGCTGCGTGAGTCCTCTGGGCCATAGGGCTGCCTGGTCATTGTCCCTCATCAGTGCTATGCTTCATCTTTACTCTACTGTCCCCACTGCAAAGTACTGGGAAGATGGGCATGGAGGAAGACTGGTCAGTCTGTGCCCATAACTTCTTCTACCTATAGGCAAGGCAGGCAGAAGAGAAAGGTTGCATCCTAATTAACCATTTGAAGAAAAGTAATACCACCATTGCTCTTCTAGGCTGGGCTATGCCTCACTTTTCCTGGACTTCTTGGCTGGGGAGGCTGCCTTTTCATTTGTTAGCCGAAAATGAAGCACTAGCACCTCCACCATCCTGAGAGCCCCGTCCTGCAAAGCCAGGCCCCTGCTGGTCTCAGAGCCACAAAAAGGCCCACAAGTAGGTGGCCACCAGAGTTCAGAGGTTGGGGGCAGAAAGTAGGAAGATTATCCCTCCTGCCCCTAGGACACAGTGCTATAGACATGGGTGGGTGGTTGAAGGTTTGGAGACAAATGGGCTTGATGAGGGTTTAGCCACAAAGGGATTGGTGGAGATCTGGGCTGGCTGGCTCAGGGACCTCTGCCTCAGCTTGGCTGATTCTATGTGCCCAAAGGAAGAGCCATTCTCCTGCTGAGCCAGTGAGCACTGTGCAGTCAACAGCTGGGTCGGGAAGGACTGGCAAAGGCCCCAGCAGATGGCGCTATCTGGGGGAAGCAAGGCCCACGCTGCTCATCCCATAATTGGACCGTGGGGCTGGGCCATTGAGCTGGAACCAGATGGTGGAAGGTTGCCCGGGCTGGGCAGCAGGGACAGGGACCAGGCTGATGAGGCCTCCAAAGGCAAACCCTGGGCTTCTGCTGCCTCCAGTTGTAGCAGATTGTAGTGTGGGGACCTGGTCAGTCATCCCGATGATTCTGTCAGGGACACCTCCAGCCAATGTACCAGAGCCCAGGAGGCTATCTACCTCTCTGAGGCTGTTTGCCTGACTGACAGGTGCCAAAGTAATGGTCCCAATGTAGTCACTTGGCTGCTCCCAAAGCTATTGCAGTTAGCATATGAGTAGCTGTGGATGTGGCCTGGCCATGGAATGGGGTCTGGCCTGCTGGAAGGGTGCTTCCAAACACAGCAGGGTTGCGGCTGCTTCCAAAGGCATAAAAATTGGCAAAACCCCCAAAGGGAGGCATCTGGCACCCCAAGGCTGGGAACAGAGCAAAGACTGGGACAGCCTGGGGAGCAGCAAGGAAGTCTCCCCAGGGTAGACCAGCAAGTCTATATTGGCTTTCCCGACAGAGTGAACCTAGGCCGTCCAGGGCTGAGACTGTTGGACAGACTGGCTCTAGGTGGAGGCTTCAGTTGAGCGAGACACAGGATCACCCAGAAGTGATCACACGGGTTTCCCTTCTGGGCCAGAGTGCTGTTTAGGGCATCTGCAATTTTATGAGTCTGCTATATATCCCGCTTCCCATGTTGGAACATTCTCTCCTTTTTAATTCTATTAGTTATTATTAGCAGACACAACAACAGGCGTCACTGTGCACTTACTCCCAATGTAGGATCTCTGTCCTTAATGTGTTTTACTATGTGAATTAATGGTAAACAAGTATTCAAACAGTACTTTATACTTTGTGTGTCTGTGTGGGCGCAAACTGTTGAAATCTTTACTTAGTATATACTAAGTTGGTCTTTTGTATATAAAGATAATTAAAAATTTATATTTATTAAATAAAAGGTTTTTTTTTTTTTTTTTTTTTTTAAAGCAGTGGTGATTCCTGGCCTGTCTGCAGCCTCCCAGCTCCCACACTCAGTGGCACCACACCTCTAAGGCTGAATCTACCTCGGCCTTCTCCATGCTGACCCTACCATCTGGCCCTGGGCCCTTCTCACTGCCATCACCATTGCTGCCTGCTTCCTCAAATCTCCTCTCTGAAAGTTAGTAATGGCTCCTTCAACCACTGGACGTCTTCCAGTGTTAACAATTTGCTTGAATTTGTGGCTAATTATGCTCAGCCTATCACTCACACTCATTAATGAATCAGACATTCAGCAATAACCATCCAAGTCCTTCATCCTTAGATGGACCATTACACTGATATGAGTATTTCCTGTCAGACATAGCACCATCCAATGTTTTTACTTTCACCAATGAAAGTTAACAATTGCACTGCTAAAGCTAGACGAAGACTATACACACAGTCCATTCATGACCAGTTATAGGGTCTTCCTTGCTTAACAACAAAGATTTAGCTCTACAATACCATTGTAGGTACAGGTTACTGTGGCCATGAGGGGGTGTGTGTCAAGGAGTGATATTTTGATCTCTCCTCCCCACTTTCAAGTGGATATCAATAAATCTTAAAAAACAATTGTAGTCTACTTCCTAGGGTAATTTTTGATTCTAAGATTGGATTTCCTGGCCATATTGGGTTAAATGCAAAGATTTACTAGGGAGTGCTTTTGGGGATACACTTCTGAAGTACAGGCGTAGACTGGAAAGAAGGGAAAGCTGACTCACAGTGTTGTTGCTACCTAGCCTTCAGAATATCCATCTTGAGGCCAGCACCATGGCTCACTAGGCTAATCCTCCACTTGCGGCACCGGCACACTGGGTTCTAGTCCCGGAAGGGGCACTGGATTCTGTCCCGGTTGCCCCTCTGCCAGGCCAGCTCTCTGCTGTGGTCCGGGAGTGCAGTGGAGGATGGCCCAAGTGCTTGGGCCCTGCGCCCACATGGGAGACCAGGAGAAGCATCTGGCTCCTGGCTTTGGATCAGCGCGGTGCACTGGTGGCAGCACGCCGGCTGCTGCGGCCATTGGAGGGTGAATCTATGGCAAAGGAAGACCTTTCTCTCTCTCTCTCTCTCTCTCTCACTGTCCACTCTGCCTGTCAAAAAAAAAAAAAAAAAAAAGAATATCCATCTTGCGCTCTGAAGCCAGAATAATACTTCAAATTTGTTCAACTTTGAGGCAAAAAGTTTAGGATTTTGTTTTTAATTTTTATGTGTTTTAAAGAAAGACAGACACATGGAGGGTTCAGACATACTAACAGAGATTTTCTACTCGCAATCCCCAAACATTTTAACAGCTAGGGCTTGACTACACCAAACTAGGATTCAGAAATTCAATCCATATCTCCTGGGTGGGAGATAGGGACCCAAATATTTCAGCAATTTCCTCTGCTTCTAGTGTTACACATTAACAGGAAGCTGGAATTGAAAACAGAACTAGGACTCTAACCTAGAAACTCTGATATGGGAGGCAGGTGGTCAGAAGCTATGTCTTAACTCCTGTGCCAAATGCCCATTCCAAGGACTCTCCTATAAGCCATTGGCTGCAGTCATCTCTTGGGATAGGTGAAACTCTGGCTGAAGCAGTTTTCTAAAGTGGAAAGTATTGTCCAATGAAGAACTCAGCTTGGATCTATCATTAGTTGAGATTCCCAGAAGCTGGCAGATTGGTGCATTGAATGATAATACGGGGTCTAAGTAGGGCACTGTTTCATCTAAAACACATAAGGAAATTTCATCCAATTCCTACACAGCCATGAGAATTGAGTTAGCAACTATCAACAGGAATATAACATCAACAGAATAAATTTAATAAGCACACACATAATTTTAAACCACATGGGTGTCAGTTACCATTGAATTATAAAGTAAGCAGCATTGTGAACTATTTGAAGTAAAATTTGGTAATGATCTAGTTCTATCTTGCTATGTACATCAAAGATAGCTTTATAAATTGGTTACTATTTCAGTATAAAATAACATCTCATGTATCTAATAGTGATTTGAATTTCTAATATACAGTAAAGATTCAGTATTAGAGATGAAAAGAATAGTTTTATTTTGCAACTTCTTCATATTAAACTAACTCTGAATAAAACTCAAAGAGAAGTCTGTGTCCCTTTCCATTTTCAATACCAGATATATTGCACATTACAAAGATTAGGACTTACTTCTGGTAAGAAGAAAATGAGTGGCAAACTAATTCATATTAACATTGGCCTTTGCCCATTTCTAAATATTCCTTTTCATGAAATTAATCTTACAGAAATGGCTGGTTTTGTAATTACTAACACATAAATAAATTAGAATGCAAGAGATCATATCTGCAAAATCTTTCTCCGGTTTTGCTTATCAAAGTTTAAAAAGTATGAGAATGAAAATGTAATAATATTCCTAATCATTTTGTAGAAACTGAGTGGAAATATAAAGATAAAAGAAAAATATAAGAAAACTGAATTTGCTACTAAACTACATCTGCAAACAAGAAGAAACTTCAGTAAATATGGTGAAGCCAAGCCTGGTGGTGAATGTTATTTTGGACTAGCTCACAAAGCATTTTCCTTAGGTTGCAGGAAGATTCAAACAGAGAGGCAATGACTGCTGGCAGAGGAGATGGGTATATGTTGTTTGGAGCTCAGGGTGAATGTGTGTGTGTTTGTGTGTATGTGTGCAGTCCAACCTTAAGAATGGGAGTCCTCCAGATGGCCTCCACATTGGTACAATAGAACTTCCAGGGCTGGATGCCACAGAGTCACACTGCAAACCTGGAGAAGACAGTAGATAAAAACAACTGGGGCCGTCGCTGTGGCACAGCGGGTTACCATGGCCTGAAGAGCTGGCATCCCATATGGGTGCCGGTTCTAGTCCAGATGCTCCTCTTCTGGTCCAGCTCTCTGCTATGGCCTGGGACAGCAGTGGAAGATAGCCTAGGTCCTTGGGCCCCTGAATCCGTGTGGGAGACCTGGAGGAAGCTCCTGGCTCCTGGCTTCAGATCAGCGCAGCTCCTTCCATTGCAGTCAACTGGGGAGTGAACCAGCGGATGGAAGACCTCTCTCTCTGTCTCTACCTCTCTCTGTAACTCTGTCTTTCAAATAAATAAAATAAACCTTAAAAAAAAAAAAACCAACCAGAGAAACTAGTCATTAGGTCAATAACTGCAATTAGCATATAAAAAGCAATACAATAAGGGACAAATATAAAATTATATCACCAAAGGAAAAGAAATAAAATAGGAGGAAAAGAACAAAATTTAAATCTTTGTAGAGCCTTCCCTCCCATCCCTCAACTACACTATAGGGGCAAAGCTGTGCCCCTAAGTCTCCTACTTGTCTACTCAACCTTGGAATCCTTCTCATCTTACATTGCCTGATTTCTGGACATCCACGAGAGTCCATTGCTGATCTATAGGAGCTGTAACCAACTCAAATCATCTGCTGTTCAGTAAGAGCAGAAAGAAAAGCTCTGCAGTTCCTGCACCTGCTATTGTGGCATTCCCTGTGTGGCCTCCAAAAAGAGGCACAGCAGCTTGGTGCACGGCCACCCAAGACCTGCAGGAGAATCTAAGGAATGACCTTGGTCCTGTACAACATTGTGCTGGCTCTGTGCTCACCCTCTGGAACCCTTACCATGCTTGCAGGAGTAAAACAGGCCCTGGGCAGATGTTGGGTTGCCAGGATGCTCCTGAGTAGAGCTGTGCTTCCAAGCTCCAGCAGGTCTGCAGTCTCTGGGGAGCCTCTTCAAGTCTCTGCATTTAGGCCTGCTATACAAATTATTCCTTTCAGCCGCACAGCCCCAGTGGCACCTTCTCAGAGGATGATAACCCCTGTTGGCCTTGATGTTGTGTTGACCTATCTTGGTGTAGGCTGCTTGGGATGGCTTGAGACCCACTTTCCATATTCACAAAAGAGGAGGTGAGGTCCCATAACAACACTGAGACTGGGATAATGAGCTTGTAGTATGTGGGCTACCACCCAGAGGAGGTCCCCAATGCTGGTGTTAGCTGCTGGGAGTCTTCTACTGTCTTTATGGACCCACTATACTGTCTGCAAGTTCCTGGATTAACACAGAATAGGGGAGTTGAGTCCCAAAGAAAAGGCACTCTCATGCTTTAGAGACTTTTCACGCTTACCCTGATGATTACCCATCCCTGAAGTTCAACAGCCAGCTCCCTTTTGATGCAGACCTCCACAATCAGCTGCTGACAGAGAACATCACCTCCTGCCTTCCATCTTTACCTAGTACCTTCTGCCTGTACCTAACCTCGACCCAGACACTTACTGCTTTCACACAATTGAAGCACTTGTGGGTGAGCCACTGTTCCTGTCCCGGGATGACTTGTACAATTTCCAAAAACATGCAATCCCAGTCCTTCTGCAGTCCTTCTGCTGAGATGATTTAGATCAAACAAGTAAATGTTCTGGAATTGAGGGGAAGAGTTATCAGTACCTCACACTGGGTTAGGACACAAATCTGTAATGTGTTATTGCAGGCTGGTTGCCATCTCTGAGAAACTGAGTCACATCTGCTTTGAGGGACTCTATTCTGATCTCACTGGGACTGCCTACAGAGCATCCATTCCCTCAAGCTGAGGACATGGGCCCTAAGGCTGAGGTCCTGCTGGCAACTGAGATAAATGGGCAGTCTCTGCCACCTGACCACAGCTTTGTTTTTTTGTGTTTTTTTTTTTTTTTTTTTGACAGGCAGAGTGGACAGTGAGAGAGAGAGAGAGAGAGAGAGAAAGGTCTTCCTTTGCCATAGGTTCACCCTCCAATGGCCGCAGCAGCCGGCGTGCTGCCGCCAGTGCACCGCGCTGATCAAAAGCCAGAAGCCAGGTGCTTCTCCTGGTCTCCCATGGGGTGCAGGGCCCAAGCACTTGGGCCATCCTCCACTGCACTCCCGGGCCATAGCAGAGAGCTGGCCTGGAAGAGGGGCAACCGAGACAGAATCTGGCGCCCCGACCGGGACTAGAACCCGGTGTGCCAGCGCCACAGGAGGAGGATTAGCCTATTGAGCCGCGGTGCTGGCCAACACAGCTTTGTTGTGTGGATGGCAGATTAGAGCATGACTGGTGCTCCTCATGTCAAATGGTTAGAAAGTGTGAGTGTGGCATCAGAGTAAAGTTACAGTCAAGGGCAATGGCAAGACTATAAAGGCATCTCTCCATCTGTGGACTGGACCACTATAGATTTTGACTTGGCTCCATTATTCATTATTCCATCACGAAGTCCCAGGACAGAGATTGCAGAGTCAGGGGGGCGGGGTAACTGTCAATAGCTACCCATAGAGCAGTGGTGGCAGGTCTGTGACATTGGCAGAAGTACTTCTGGATGGGAGCCTCACCTGGCAGGTATCTGAGCTGAGTGGAAAGAAACAGTGCCCCAAGAAGGTCTGGGCCTTTCTAGCTACAGCAGCTGCAAGCCCTCTGTGCCAGATGGGCAAATGAAATGGAACATTGCTGGTTGTGCTGTAAATGATAGCTTCAGTGTGCAACCAGACATAGTGACCCAACTGAGTAACCTGTTCAGCATTGTCCAACACTATGTCCTTGTTCATGTAGATGCATGAGAGCTAGAAGTAGAGCCATCCACACTCCATAACCACCTTCTCAACTTCTGTACCACCCATCCTTTAGAGTCACTACCATGGAAAGTCTTTTCTCTCCTTCCCACTTCTTGAATCATAGACCTGTTCTAGGGCTTCCTAAGCCATCCTCAGGGATGCACATTGCCCATTTCCACCAACACATCCCTCCTATCACACCAAGGATATCTGTCTCCTGACTCTGCCCTCCCCCCCCCTTTTTTTTTTTTTTGACAGGCAGAGTGGATAGTGAGAGAGAGAGACAGAGAGAAAAGTCTTCCTTTTCTGTTGGTTCACCCCGCAATGGCCGCTGCAGCTGGCGGGCTGCGTCGATCAGAAGCCAGGAGCCAGGTGCTTCTCCCGGTCTCCCCATGCGGGTGCAGGGCCTAAGGACTTGGGCCATCCTCCACTGCCTTCCTGGGCCACAGTAGAGGGCTGGACTGTAAGAGAAGCAACCGGGACAGAATCCGGCGCCCCGACCTGGACTAGAACCCCGTGTGCCGGTGCCGCAGGTGCAGGATTAGCCTAGTGAGCCACGGCGCCGGCCTGCCCTTCCCTTTTTCTTACCATACTTTCATGTCAATTGCCTACCAACACCACAACAGTATTTTGCTTTTCTTTTTAGATGCTCCAGAAAATATGTGTATGTTATTTCTAAGAAAAATTGAGGAAGTCAACTTTCTCTTTATGATTCTACTTTGTTAAATATATCAACATGCTCTTAAATATTGTAACTGTTTAAAAGAAAAAAACAGTAAATACAAATAAAAATCATAGTATCTAAGATTTCAAAGAATGGGGCAAAAATGAATATGGCATAACCTTCTAAAAATGAAAGGAAATATGTTATAAAATCTAAACACTATAAATGTATTATCATTAGATCCCAATCTCAATTCTGTGTTAACTTAATTGTTAAAAGGAAGTTACATTTTTATAAATTTTTGTATTTTATTATTTTCTATTATCTCTCTCTCTAGAGTGTTGTGAATATAAGAACAATATAACTCAAAACTCCAGAAAAAATAGCATACACACAAGCAGGGAATTCAAAGTGTACCATGAAATTGGAGTTAATAGATAATTTTGGCAGAACAAATCTTGAATCCATGTACAATGCTCATAATACTCATTTTCTTGAATAAATGTATATAGTATCAAATTTCCTATCAAAAAGTAAAAAAATTGTATTTCTGCAAACTTCAATAAGAAAAATGATATTTTGACTTTCATGTTTTGAAATAGTTTAATTTTAGAAAATAAGATACTATATAGGAGATAAGAAACAAATAACATACTTTTGTTCCTCATGTTTTCCCCCTTCTCATCTGGTAATCACCAAGGTAGATATTTGTATGTTCTTCCTTTCTCTTGAGCAGCAGATAGCATTCCGTAGAAAATGCTACCACAAATTATGTTTTTTTTTTCCCCTGCAAATATCACTTATCCATTATGGAAACTTACTTGATTTCAATTTACTATAGTAGTGACAGTAAATATTAAAGAAATTAAAATCATTTAAATTTTTATTTACATTATTTTTCACGAATGTGTTGCATATATCCAATGAATTTTAATATAATAAAAAGTTTATTTTTTATTTATTTATTTTTTTAACTTTTATTTAATGAATATAAATTTCCAAAGTACAGCTTATGGACTACAATGGCTTCCCCCTATAATGTCCCTCCCACCCGCAACCCTCCCCTTTCCCACTCCCTCTCCCCTTCCATTCACATCAAGATTCATTTTCGATTCTCTTTATATACAGAAGATCAGTTTAGCATACATTAAGTAAAGATTTCAACAGTTTGCTCCCACACAGAAACATAAAGTGAAAAATACTGTTTGAGTACTAGTTATAGCATTAAATCTCAATGTACAGCACACTAAGGACAAAGATCCTACATGAGGAGTAAGTGCACAGTGACTAAAAGTTTATTTTTAAAAATTTTTATTGATTTAATTTTTAATTTGAAAGGCAAAGAGATGGAGAGACAAAAAGATTTTTTTCATCCACTGATTTACTTCCCAAATGCTCACAACACCTAGACTTAGAAGTAAGCAAACTGGAACTCAATCCACATCTCCCATGTGGATGGTAGAGACCCAAGTACTTGAGCCATTACTTGCCTCTTCCAGGATATGCATTAGTGGAAATCTGGAATGGAAAAGGAGCCAAGACACAAACCCCGGCATTCCAATATGGAATGTAGAGTCCAGTAGTATCTTAAGCCCTGCACTGAGATGTCATTTTTAAGTAGAATAATACCCCATGTAATAAAAAGTTTTGTGATCCATTGGTGTAAAATTCTTTAGATATTTTTCTTTGGTCTGTGAAAGTGTGTTTCTTTTCATAATCAACACAAAATATTTATATTAATATTAAATCACAAACTATAGAAAGATATTAATGAAAAATAGTAAGTACTTATAAAATGAAATATATATATATTACAGAGAAAAATCAAAATTTAACATAGCATAGTTAAATAGAAAAGAAAATATCCTTCCAAGCCAAGCACTGACAGTTATTACTTTATGAAGTGACAGCCATCAAATCAGTTGCTCAAGAAAGCAATTCCTAAGAACTGTCCCTCTCTCATGGATTGTTATTTAGAGGAAAGCATGGCTGACACAAATTGGATAAATTTCACCATTATTTTGATATCTGTCTTCAAAATCAAAAGACATCAATAACTGAAATAGGCTAATAATAAATTACTGCAAAAAGAAATAGGGATATGAGATCCAGTGCATGATTTACTTGAAGAGCTGTCTCAAATACTAAAGATTGCATTATTGTAATTGTTTTCCCTTTAAAATCTATTTCTATTCCTTTACAGGACAATGATGGCAAGGCAAAGAAACAAGCAAACAAATAAACAATGTCAGCAAAGTTGACATTCCAGATATTTGGCTGTTTTTCATTCTTTATATTGAAAGTGCATTTCCATCTATTTTCTCCACAATCATGAAATAGTCTTTTCTCTTGCCTATTCTTTCATGTGTGAATCATTATTCTTGTTTAGGTAAACATTTATATAGAACATTTTTAATGTGTAATACTGAATTATTTCTAAAAATTTTACACCAAACATCAAATTTCTTTAGTTTTTACCAATTATTATGTGGAGGAGGAGGAGGAGGTATAGTAGGTGGAGGAGGAGGAGATGAAGAATGAGCAGAGACAGAGAGAGGGAAAGAGAGAGAGAGAGATGAGAGAGTGAGAGCGAGAGTGAGAGAGAGAGAGGGAGAGAGAGAATCACTTATCTTCCAGCTCATCTGGTTCACTCCTCAAATCCCCATAATAGCTGGCTCATCATTATCATGCTGAAGCTGGGAGCTGAAAACTCAATCCAAATCTCCCATAGGTGGAAGCAAGCCAATTATCCAAACCACCATCTTCTGCCTCCCAAGGTGTGCATTGGGAGGTAGTTGAAATCAGGGGCCCAGCTAGGATTTGAACAGCACTCCGATAGGGGATACAGGTATCTCAAGTGACTTTTTAACTGCTCTGCCAAATGCCTATTCCCAAATACCAATTTATCAAGTGTCAGAGTTTAAAAAGATACTATGATTCAAATATATAGTTATATGTTTATCATACATATGATTTATATATATGCAGGGTATATAAAATAAATCTTCATTCATTGAAATTCACACTGAAAAATTAGGATTGCAACTTTTGCAGCACAATAAATGTATATTTTAATTCTATTACCATTAAATTTTTAAAATACTCTCATACTCTACGCTTATATGTAGTAAGCACACATTCACGCATTTATTATAAAGCTGTTTGTTAGTTAAAATGTTGTCTCTTAATCTAAATGTGAAATATGAAAAATTGGTATGGCCCCTGCTGGAAAAGAATCTTATAAAGAGTACTTTCCAACAATTCAATTTGTTTTTTAAGTCTCCAATTGCATAATATTAAGAGACATGAAAATTCAGGGAATTCTGTCTTCTTTGTCCAGAACCCTAAGTAGGAAGAGCTATTTAATTTCACACTTGGCATAGTCTTGCCTAAATTATTCATGTTCAACAGCACAGCACACTTCCCTCCCCACATTTTTTCTTTTTTGCTAGTATAGTTAAACAGACACTAATTTCACTATGAAAATGGGAAATGAACTTGGCCCTTTGTATCTGCCTAGCTACCAGGGACTATCCACTGAGGTAGCTGGATACCATATCCGAGCAACCAAAAAAGACTGCAATATTTTTTAAGATATCACACCCATTGAATTGAAAAAGATTCATAAGTGCATTCACTAAGTGAATATTTATTCTTTCCTCTGAAACTACTAAATAGAAAGTCAATATAGTTAGTATATGTGAAACTGAAACTCCAGTTACGAATTTACATTTTAGTAAGGCCATTCTGTCTATCCTATTGGCTATTAAAATCATCCTATAGCTGTTTCACAAAGCTGTCCCATAAAATGTTATAGATCAGTAAAGAAAATATATTACCATTGGTGTTTTTCTTTGTATAGGAAATTTTTCCTCTTACTCGCAACAATTTGTTCAATAATTTCTTCCAAAAATTACTTCTAAGGATTTGTACAAATTGCATTGCAGGTGATTAAGTCTCATATTGCAAATTAGTAAAACCCTAAACAGTAATAAAACGCCACTGTTCAGAAATGTGCCCACTTACACCCTTTAGGACCGGGAAGATGAATTTCATAACATGCTCTGAAGACTGAAAAATTTAACCCCTTCACTTCTGGGTATCACCTTAGTGAGGTACAAATCTAAGAATCTCTAGAAAACACAATGTCATTCAATTCACAGTAGTGTTCAGACTCTATTTTCAGAGAGCTTAATTCTGGAAAACAGATAAAGTAAAGTTAAATGATTTACTATTAATAAAAACCTCACTTGATTGGAATTGTAAATGTCTTTGGCTATGGAATAAGGATTTGAGATGACCAAGACATGCTGATGATATGTAAATAGTATAATACATATGGAGATATGCCTAAATATCCAGTATAGCCATTTGCACTTTGAAAATTCCAGTACAAAAATGTTAACAATCATTCTTCTATCAGTTTACAAATATTCTTGGATTTCTCTGCCATTTTTATCTGATATTGATTAATATTTTATAGTCATGAAATATACATTTTATATTATTATTGGTTTTCTGAAAGATGATTTAATGTAGGAAATACCTGTGATGGAATTGTGTTGTTTTAATCTGTCAGTTTTCCTGTTGAGATGAGAGTATTACTACTTGGAATAAATCAGCTTTCTGTATTCCTCTGCCATTTAACAGTAAAGGTGAGTTTTATTGTTTTTTTTTTTTAATTTTTTTTATTTAACAGGTAGAATTATAAACAGTGAGAGAGAGAGAGACAGAGAGAAAGATCTTCCTTTCATTGGTTCACCCCCCAATTGGCCCCTACGGATGGCACTGTACCAATCCAAAGCCAAAAGCCAGGTTCTTCTTCCTGGTTTCCTATGTGGATGCAGGGGCCCAAAGACTTGGGCCATCCTCCACTGCCCTCCCGGGCCACAGCAGAGAGCTGGACTGGAAGAGGAGCAACCGGGACTAGAACCCGGTGCCCATATGGGATGCTGGCATCACAGGCAGAGGATTAACCAAGTGAGCTATGGTTCCAGCCCCAGTTTTATTGTTAAACTTCAAGTTCTTTCAATAAATTTCACTGGCTGTTCATAGTGGTAGCATCAATAAAGCTGAAAATAATGCTTCTAATTAAATAAATGTTTATCCATTTCCAAATGGTGATTATTGGATAAGTGTTTAAATCAGAAGAGCCTTACAAATGCCAATGGAGTTCACTGTTTGTTTGTTTTCATTACGCTTTTCTGTTTGCAGAACTGTAGCTGTCAGAATCTGAAATTATGAGACACTAAATTTTCTACCTAGAGAGATAGTCCACAAAACATCTAGGACTACATATTTAATTAATAGAAACAATAAACTATCAATATTAGTGATAACCATGGCAGTAGGTGTATTAGCCACTTAGAGTACAGTAACTCCTAAAAACTGAAGGTGATTTGAGTAACATACTGAGCCCTTGTCCGTCAGTCAAACTAAGTGTTCATTATATGCAAGAGAACTTAAGTAAATAATGAAAACAATAACATAAAATTCATTTGCGGCAAACATTTTTTTGAAATCCATTTATAGTTTTCATAATACAAAGTTTCCATGATTTTGATGGCCCCTGGTACTTGGCTTAAGCAGCAATGCTTAGTGAGCACTAGGTAGCCACTTTGTCAACAAAATGAAGGAAATCTTGTTTCTACAGGGCCTTTAAAGGAAAAAAAAAAAAGAAAAAAACCCTCTATTTATGCCATGTGCCTTGTGACCACCAAAATTATAACAGAAGTGTTCCTAACTCCATTCTGTGTACCTATGAGAATGTTTGTATACTATGTCATGTTATGTTTAAACCATGTGTGTACACAAACACACATACACACATACAAGCTCATAGCTACTTTTAATGTATTATTGAAATGACATCTCTGTGACTTAATAGAAAGAACAATTATTTCTCCATTTTTTTAAAGAAATAAAACTGGGAATAAACAAGGCTAAAGTATTTTCCTCCAGTTCAGAGAGAACTGAAAAGAATCTGTTTTCCAGGATCTGAAACATAATGCATAATATCCATATTGCAATCAATAATGCATACTACTTTATTCACCAAAGAAGAGTTTCCTAAGAAAAATATTCCATAAAATTAAAACTTAAAATCTTGTACATATTTCAATAGCCCCTCTCTCATTTATATAAGTGTCAATAGTCAGAATTGGCAAAATATAACATAAACTGACTTTTAGAATACAACAATTAAATAACTATCCATGTATCTTCTTTATAATCCTTGGACAAATAATAATGAGTATCCTTTACTACTAATGCTTCTACTCTTGATATTTCTCTTATATACATATTTTAATTTTCAAAGAAAAAACTCTTCTTATTTCTGGCTTTCACTTCATTAAAAACTCATGGTATGTAAAGAATAAAAGAGCAAAACAAGAAAAACAAAAAAAGATAATTTTAGTAATTTTAATGATTATAAATGTGCAATTGAGTTTAAGAAGACAAAATTTCAGCTAATATTCATTTGAAATACATGATTTATTAACACAACTGAATCATAAAAGTACAGTATAATGCTTCCTCCAATGAACTTAGTTAAATTCTTATTATGTATTTGTCATTTGATTACCAGTAGAGTAAACAGATGAAAAACTAAATCTTCCTCTTCTAGTAACATACTATCTAATAGAAAGGAGTGATGTTAAAAAGCAAAAGAAAAAATTTTACTAGGTAAACCATCATAAAATACGTGGAGATATCAAACACTTTAATTAACAATTTTATACATACATGAAACTAAAAAAATAGGTGTGAGAAAATTTTAGAGGAACTTAAACTACTTGGAAAAAAATTGTAACAGAATTAAGTATTCAAAATATGATCTTGGAGACTAATTCTATTTACAGAAAAGATTTGTTCAGTCAAAATACTAATATTCAATTAAAATTATAATTTATGTAAATTTTATTATTTTTATTAACAGAAATATTAGAAATATTGGGTACACTGTGTACTCTGGAGTGAGACAGAGAACTCTTGAATAATTTCTAGCAGGAAAAATTTTTATAATGCAAACAATTTGAGTAGAGAAAAGACTTCCTAAAATTATTCAGAGCAATGTATTTTCTGGATTAAATTATCACATACTACCTTGGCAATAAAGAGAAATTAAGATTTCTTATGTACAAGTAAGGCAGAAATTAGAGAGGGAGAGAAATAATAAATCAGTAAACTATGAAAATAGTGGCCACAGTTTTATTTACCCAGAAGACCAAAGAAACGATCATGCCACATTCTTTTTATCTGAAAATCAATCATGAGAGCTGTCCTATGATTAATTATTAGGTATCAGACTTCCATAAGGAAGAGTAGATAAGTAGATAAGTTACCTTGAAAGTCTGACTTGTTCCCTCATTTCTCTATTCTCTTGAAGATAGGAAGTTGACTGAAGGACTCTCCAGGATGTACAGTTTGATCCTTAGACCTTATAAAAGGGATGGCTAACATTTTTCTGTAATAATAGCATAGCCTAAATTAGAACTTAAATTATTTCACAGTTAGATTTACTTTGCCATGGGCACAGTAAACAGGCAAAACTTCCCTTTCAGACCAAAGAGAAAGAAAGTTTTACTAATGACTTCAAATTTTACAGATAAGGTGATCATCATGTTTGATGTTAAAGCAAGGACATAGCTTTCTTCATGGACATTGGCTACCTCACAGAAAAATTACTATCAGAAACTGCCTGTACCTATAAATTTCTAGTTTAGGCCACCAAAGATTAGAGATGACACTGAGAACCCCCTTAACTTGTATCCTTTTAATGGTTTACTCTAGTCTGTTTTAACAAAGACCAGGAGGAAGAATAAGCTAGGCAGCACAAGCAATGTAAAAATAGGTGGTAGGCCAAATGGGAGAGCCAACAGGCCAGTCTACTACATTGGTTTCCAGTGTGGAAATCCAAGATTCAGCAGAAGTCAGCTTATGAAGAATCCTGGCTGCTCTGCCAGCCAAGACTTGGGTCACTGTAAACAGAAATGCCTTGCAGTCAAAGGACTCCAAGGTCAGAGCTGCAGACCTTGCTGGCTCTAGGCTGAAAAGCCCTTCACTTGGCCCAGCTTCCAAAAGGAACCACCACTGTTGAGGGGATGGCCAAGTAGGGTCAGTAATATTGCAGGCAGAACTGTAATTTCCTGCTAGAGATGCCACCTGCCTTTATCTAGCCAGCTCGCCTCCCAGGCCAGCTGAGTCATGGAAGTCAACAGGATGTCTTCCCTAAATGTCCACACCTCCCTTATGGTACACCCCATGTGGAGAGATATTGATCCGGGCCTCATAACTGGCAAGGCCTTAAAGCCCACATGATTAGTATCAGCCCCCTTCTGTTAGTTTCTATTTGCCTCTCAATGGGAAAACTTACTCATTGAGGTTTAGAGAGCACCTTTCTTAGGTCCTCTAATAATGACTCTGTCCTTTGTTTTAGACCTTGTGAATTTAAGTTTGCTTGTAGATTCATTTTCTCCAGACTTGAAACTGAGATTCTAGATGGCTATACACATGAAACCTTGGATGCAAGCAGTTTCTGCTAGCTGGCACTGCCACCTCTCTTGAGAAGCCACCTCCTGGTAGAACCTTGACCTGACTGCCCTCCCAAGGATGCCCCTTTTCAGCATGAAGCAGCCAGAGTGATCATCAACCAGGTCCCCTAACGGAAGTTAGGGTCCATTCTTCTGGAGGGAGAAAAGTGAAGGGTCAGATGGGTTAATAGGCAGATAGTGGAAATTGGGGTGCATTTCCTTAGGAATCTCCTAATTTTACCATGAGAATAGGAAGGGAGTGGTGATTCCATCCTCCTCAGCTCAGTTTATTGTGAAAACAAGTTACCTCTCCCACCCTTCTGGATTGCTTTTGTGTTTTATCATGAATAAGCCAGACAGGACAAAGGATTGCAATCAGGTCTTTTGATGTTTTTTCCCCCACCTTGTAACTGAATATCAATCTGATTGTCATTTTTTTTTTTTTTTCAGAATTGTGCTTATAAACCCCACTGCCAACAGCCACTTTCAGTTTTGCTTCTCTTGGAGCTCCCCTCCATGCCACTCCGGCTGAATGTCTCTGACTCTAATAAATCTTGATTTTAAACCTAAAAAAAAAGGAAGAGTATTCTAATGTGCATAACTTTACACATTACATTTTTTGTTAACTACACATACAAGCAAATAGAAAACACATTTAAGTTACATGTGGTCACAACAAAAATTCAAACCCAAGTCAATCTGACATCAAAACTTAACTTTTGAATTTGCTTGTAACACAAAATACTAAAATTTTAAGATGTTTCGGGGAGACTCATTCCACTGAGCTATATCTATCACAATAAAACTATCTAAACAAATATATTAGAACAGAAGTGAAACTACATGGAAAATCCTTCTCATATTTGTTTTCTTATGTTTCTGCATTTTCAGAAAAATACTATTGCTTCTTGGGTACACAATAGATTGTTAAGTTCTTAATATTATCCTTTTCATTTTTCCTAGAACTTGTTCTACTGTTTTGCCTTTTCAAGCTCTAGCATTTGATTACCCCATTTCTAGGTATCTTTTACCTATAAGCATATTAAGATTTTATCTCCTTGGAGAAAACAAGAAAGGGAGGAAGAAGGGGAAGAGGAAAGCAGTGCAAAGGTAGGGAGAAATATGAGGAATGTGTTGGAGGGAGAGAATTATCTGTAATCTATTTCTACATGTACTTCATGTTTTGGAAGTCTTATTTCAATCTTAGCCATGTTTTTGGAGATGGCTCTCTCCCCTTCTTTTTTGTCTAACTCAACCCAGGAAGACACAGATCTTTCATATCTAACTTTCTCAGTATTACTCTGACTCCATTTTTATGTACCATTTTGCACTGCTAAACCTTCGTGCATCTTAGAGATTCTTGGAACCCATAATATCAGCACTTCACTCCCAGTTTTCTTTTTATCTTTCTGAACATCTCCATATCCCCCTTCAGGGACAATTGCAGTTTCCTTTGTTCCTTGGTCACCTTTGCTGCAGAGGTAAACACTCTTCTCAAATTATCTTCTACAAATTATCATGCCAGGAGAAACTGTCTCTACTACAGTGATTTGCCTACCTTTTCTCCTTTTTCTACTAAGGAATCACCACGCAGGACAGAAAAAACATATGAAGCCAAATTCAAGACAGAATACAAAAAAAAAAAAAGGTTTCAGATCATATATCAGAAATTGTGTTTGTATGTGCAATACTCATTTCACAACAACCTCTACTCTGACTTTACTTCAAAAATAAAAACATTCAATTTTGTTGTTACATCAGATAAATTATTTCGAATATGTAGTGACATTGGTAATTAGAAAAGAAATGATAACTAGTCTTTTAAAAAGACATACATAATTCATTATTTGTAGAGATATGCCAACTAAGTTTTTTACAGATTTTATCACATTGGTGAAGCCAGATGGTACTGACAGTAAAGTTTTTGGGAAAGAATTAACTTGTAATGAAAAACATCAAGGAAGGATTTTAGTTTAGAAAAAAAAATTGCAAACCGAGTTCTAAGAGAACATTCATATTAAACCATTCATTTTCTACTTTTTGTCCTAAACAACCAGGGATTTTATTCAATGATAATTTGATTTGAGAATATTTTAAGTTGTACTGGCCAGTTCAACTAAGTACAGCAATACTTTTGATTAAAAAACCAATATTTATTTATTTGAAAGGCAGAGATAAAGAGAGAGGAGAGACAGAGAGAGGGAGAGGGAGAGAGATCTTACATCCACAAATTCACTCCCCAAAATGTCCAAATGACCAGGGCTGGAGGATTTTATTCTACAATTATTTACTTTGAGAATATTTTAAGTTGTACTAGCCAGTTCAAATAATCACAATACCTTTTTTAAAAAAATATTTATTCATATATTTGAAATGCAGAATTACAGAGAGGGAGAGACAGAGCAAAACAGAGGTAAAGAGAAAATATCCACTTACTGATTCATTTGGGAGTGAACCAGCAGAATGAAAGATCTCTCTTTAGAGAGAGGGGGGAGAAGGAAGGGAGGGAGGAAGGGGGAGAGAGAGAGAGAGAATCTTCCATCTTCTTGTTCACTCTCCAAATGACAGCAGTAAACAGAATGGGCCAATTTGAAGCCAGAAGCCAGGAGGTTAATATAGGTCTCCCACAGGAGTGAAGGGGCCCAAGCACTGGGGTCATTCTTCACTGCTTTCCCAGGCCATCAGCAGGGAGCTATATTGGAAGTGGTCCAGCTGGGACTCCAACTGATGCCCATAAGGGGTGCTGGCTACCTGCTATGCCATGCCCACTATGCCACAGTAATGAATTTATTTCTGACATTTGCTCATATAAGGTAATTTCATCTCACTCAGTATGCCCTAGTCCTCATTTCTGGAATCTTCTATTTTCTTTACCTGCTGTCCTATTTTTATTTCCATGCCGGCGTTTATACCATGACTGAGCTTGTTTTGTCAATTTGCTGTCTCTCCTACTTATTTGTCACTTCTGCATGCTTTCATTTTAGGGAAAAATATAAAGTAAAATAAACAATGAAACAAAAACAAAAGTCATTCACAAAATAGAAAAGCATAGACCTACAAACAGAATTTGGGCTAAAGAAATAGCTTTTAATGGCCCTTTCATCATATAAAATTGAAATGAATTACAGAAAGGAACTTAATGACAGCTTTGGTGATATTATTTCTTTTATTATAGTTATAAAATTGTTTTTAAAAATAGCAATTTTAAAAATCCAAAGAGCAAGGGGCGGAGCCAAGATGGCAGAATAGTGAGGGCGCGCACCGATAGTCCGGGAAAATTTAGTTTAATAAAAGGGGAGTTACGGTAGCCTCAGAAAAAAGAACCAGGAAAATATTGCAGACAAAACTCTTCTGGATCCAGTGGGCGTGAATCGGAGGACCTACTGGGAGAACAAGGTCGCCCACCGCGAGCGAAAGCCGAACCGCAGGACCGAGCCGCGGGACTGAGCCGCGGAAGCCGAGCCGCGGGACTGAGCTGCGCAAGCTGCAGGGTCTGCGCGCAAGTGCTCGAAGGGGAGTGCAACAGCGGGGAGACTTGGGAAGTCCAGGGCTCCGAGTCCACACATCGGCGCTGGAAGGGGAGCAGACCTGCGTGGAGAGCGTGGGAGCCCACAGTTCGGGACATCAGCGGCAGACTCAACACACCAGCGCTGGAACGCGAGGTGAGCCGAACCTCAATAACCCGAGACACCGGCAGGCAAGCAGAGAGAGGAGACTAGAGGGAACGACCCCCGGGGCGGGGGGGACTTCACCAAGCTAACTGGAAGAGAGAGAGAGGGAAAAAAAAAAAAAAAGGTGACTGGTACGGACACGGGTTTCTCTCTCTCCGCTCACCTCTCAAGGGCGAGCAAGACAAAGAGCAGGCGCCATCTTGGACATACGTCATAAGCAGAGCGACCTCAGGTCTGCACCGGCCCTGAGCCTAGCAGTAAAACCTGACTCTGGGTGGGGCGAATTAACAGGAGATTAGGACTTAGTAAATTTATGGTGCTACTGAACTGAGACTGTGAAAAAAGAGACGGTGGGGGAGAGAACTCACGGAATTCACGTGAGCACTCTCCAGAGACGCTACAATTCCGTAACTTTGGCAACCCAGTGGGAGACTGAAGGAGAATTTGAGCCCACTCTAAGGGCCGAACAGATTCCCTGTGTGGTCCTTGGGAAAGAGCTTCTGATCTCTGGCTCCTGTGGGTATATCATTTGCCTGCTAACTACCTCCAACTTTGTTCAGCTGTGCAGAATAACTTCCCTGTTGAATCAAAAAAAAAAGAGAGAGAGAGAGAGAGAGAGAGAGGTTTACCACGCCTAACCTGGGAGTGTCACCTTTGGCACACCAAACAGAGCTCTCAGGCCACACCCATCTCAAGCCCTAAGGCTCCATCAAAAACAGATAGTCCACTTAATCTAGAGTCATAGTATAACAAGAAAAAGCACCACAGTGAAGAAACCAAATATCTCCAATATGACAAATAACAAACGCAAAAACCAAGGTAATAAAAACAAGGAAGTCACCATGAAGCCCTCAAATGAAAAAGACACCCCAATTCAAGATTATGAGGATGATGACATAGAAGAAATGCAAGAAGCAGATCTCAAAAAATTGATAAGAACATTAAGAAGTTCTCAAAAACAAATTCTTGAACTACAGAAATCCTTAATGGACAAGATAGAAAATCTCTCTCGTGAAAATGAAATATTAAGGAGGAATCAAAATGAAACGAAACAACTAGTACAACAGGAAACTGGGATAGTGACTGAAGTGAAGAATTCAATAGATCAAATGAAAAACACAATAGAGAGCCTTACAAACAGAATGGGTGAAGCAGAAGAGAGAATATCGGACTTAGAAGACAGAGAACAGGAAAGGATACAGTCAGACCAAAGAAAAGAAGAGGAAATTAGGAATCTAAAACATATTGTCGGGAATCTTCAGGATACTATTAAAAAACCCAACATTCGGGTTCTAGGAGTTCCTGAAGGCATGGAGAGGGAGAAAGGATTAGAAGGCCTTTTTAGTGAGATATTAGCAGAAAATTTCCCAGGTTTGGAGAAGGACAGAGAAATCCTAGTACAGGAAGCTCACAGAACCCCTAATAAACACGACCAAAAGAGACCCTCACCACGGCACGTTGTAATTAAACTCTCCACAGTGAAACATAAAGAAAAGATCCTAAAATGTGCAAGAGAGAAACGTCAGATTACTCTCAGAGGATCTCCAATCAGACTCACAGCTGACTTCTCATCAGAAACTCTACAAGCTAGGAGGGAATGGCAAGATATAGCCCAGGTACTAAGAGAGAACAACTGCCAGCCCAGAATATTATATCCTGCAAAGCTATCATTTGTGAATGAAGGTGAAATAAAGACTTTTCATAACAAACAGAAATTGAAAGAATTTGTTGCCACTCGTCCAGCCCTGCAAAAGATGCTTAAAGATGTGTTACACACAGAAACAAAGAAACACGGTCATCAATATGAAAGAAGGTAAAGGAAGGAAACCAAGGAAGGAAAGCTCACAGCAAAAGATCACAGGGAATTCAAAGCATATGTTAGAACTTATCTTTGGCAAATGGCAGGGCAAAGTTACCACTTATCATTAGTCACATTGAACGTGAATGGCCTGAACTGTCCAGTTAAAAGACACCGTTTGACTGACTGGGTTAAAAAACAAAACCCATCTATTTGCTGCTTACAAGAAACACATCTTTCCAACAAAGATCCATACAGACTGAAAGTGAAAGGCTGGAAAAAGATATACCATGCCAACAGAAATGAAAAAAGAGCAGGCGTAGCCATCTTAATATCAGACACCATAAACTTTACCACAAAAACCATTAAGAGAGACAAAGAGGGACACTACATAATGATTAAGGGATCAATTCAACAGGAAGATATAACAATTATCAATGTATATGCACCTAACTACAGGGCACCAGTTTATCTAAAAGATTTGTTAACGGACTTAAAGGGAGACTTAGACCCCAATACAATAGTACTGGGGGACTTCAATACTCCACTCTCAGAAATAGACAGATCAATAGGACAGAAGATCAACAAGGATACAGTAGATTTAAACGACACTATAGCCCAAATGGATCTAACAGATATCTACAGAACTTTCAATCCTACAGCTAAAGATTATACATTCTTCTCAGCAGTACATGGAACCTTCTCTAGGATTGACCACATACTAGGCCATAAAGCAAGTCTCAGCAAATTCAAAAGAATTAGAATCATACCATGCAGCTTCTCAGACCATAAAGGAATGAAGTTGGAAATGAACAACTCAGGAATCCCTAGAGCATACGCAAACACATGGAGATTGAACAACATGCTCCTGAATGAACAATGGGTCATAGAAGAAATCAAAAGAGAAATCAAAAACTTTCTGGAAGTAAATGAGGATAACAGCACAACATACCAAAACTTATGGGACGCAGCAAAAGCAGTGTTAAGAGGAAAGTTTATATCAATAGGTGCCTACATCAAGAAATTGGAAAGGCACCAAATAGATGAGCTTTCTATTCACCTCAAGGATCTAGAAAACCTACAGCAAACCAGACCCAAATCTAGTAGGAGAAGAGAAATAATTAAAATCAGAGAAGAAATCAACAGGATTGAATCAAGAAAAACATTACAAAAAATCAGCCAAACGAGGAGCTGGTTTTTTGAAAAAATAAACAAAATTGACACCCCATTGGCCCAACTAACTAAAAAAAGAAGAGAAAAGACCCAAATCAATAAAATCAGAGATGAAAAAGGAAATGTAACAACAGACACCACAGAAATAAAAAGAATCATCAGAAATTACTACAAGGACTTGTATGCCAGCAAACAGGGAAACCTATCAGAAATGGATAGATTCCTGGACACATGCAACCTACCTAAATTGAACCAGGAAGACATCGAAAACCTAAACAGACCCATAACTGAGACAGAAATTGAAACAGTAATAAAGGCCCTCCCAACAAAGAAAAGCCCAGAACCAGATGGATTCACTGCTGAATTCTACCAGACATTTAAAGAAGAACTAACTCCAATTCTTCTCAAACTATTCAGAACAATTGAAGAAGAGGGAATCCTCCCAAATTCTTTCTATGAAGCCAGCATCACCTTAATTCCTAAGCCGGGAAAAGATGCAGCACTGAAAGAGAATTACAGACCAATATCCCTGATGAACATAGATGCAAAAATCCTCAATAAAATTCTCGCCAATAGAATGCAACAACACATCAGAAAGATCATCCACCCAGACCAAGTGGGATTTATCCCTGGTATGCAGGGATGGTTTAATGTGCGCAAGACAATCAATGTGATACACCACATTAACAGACTGCAGAAGAAAAACCATATGATTATATCAATAGATGCCGAGAAAGCATTTGATAAAATACAACACCCGTTCATGATGAAAACTCTAAGCAAACTGGGTTTGGAAGGAACATTCCTCAATACAATCAAAGCAATCTATGAAAAACGCACAGCCAACATCCTATTGAATGGGGAAAAGTTGGAAGCATTTCCACTGAGATCTGGCACCAGACAGGGATGCCCACTCTCTCCACTGCTATTCAATATAGTTCTGGAGGTTCTAGCCAGAGCTATTAGGCAAGAAAAAGAAATTAAAGGGATACAAATTGGGAAGGAAGAACTCAAACTATCCCTCTTTGCAGATGACATGATTCTTTATTTAGGGGACCCAAAGAACTCTACCAAGAGACTATTGGAACTCATAGAAGAGTTTGGCAAAGTAGCAGGGTATAAAATCAATGCACAAAAATCAACAGCCTTTGTATACACAGAAAATGCCATGGCTGAGGAAGAACTTCTAAGATCAATCCCATTCACAATAGCTACAAAAACAATCAAATACCTTGGAATAAACTTAACCAAGGACGTTAAAGATCTCTACGATGAAAATTACAAAACCTTAAAGAAAGAAATAGAAGAGGATACCAAGAAATGGAAAAATCTTCCATGCTCATGGATTGGAAGAATCAATATCATCAAAATGTCCATTCTCCCAAAAGCAATTTATAGATTCAATGCAATACCAATCAAGATACCAAAGACCTTCTTCTCAGATCTGGAAAAATTGGTGCTGAAATTTATATGGAGGCACAAGAGACCTCGAATAGCTAAAGCAATCTTGTACAACAAAAACAAAGCCGGAGGCATCACAATACCAGATTTCAGGACATACTACAGGGCAGTTGTAATCAAAACAGCATGGTACTGGTACAGAAACAGAAGGATAGACCAATGGAACAGAATTGAAACACCAGAAATCAACCCAAACATCTACAGCCAACTTATATTTGATCAAGGATCTAAAACTAATTCCTTGAGCAAGGACAGTCTATTCAATAAATGGTGCTGGGAAAATTGGATTTCCACGTGCAGAATCATGAAGCAAGACCCCTACCTTACACCTTACACAAAAATCCACTCAACATGGATTAAAGACCTAAATCTACGACCTGACACCATCAAGTTACTAGAGAACATTGGAGAAACCCTTCAAGATATTGGCACAGGCAAAGAGTTTCTGGAAAAGACCCGGGAGGCACAGACAGTCAAAGCCAAAATCAACTATTGGGATTGCATCAAATTGAGAAGTTTCTGTACTGCAAAAGAAACAGTCAGGAGAGTGAAGAGACAACCGACAGAATGGGAAAACATATTTGCAAACTATGCAACAGATAAAGGGTTAATAACCAGAATCTACAAAGAGATCAAGAAACTCCACAAAAACAAAACCAACAACCCACTTAAGAGATGGGCCAAGGACCTCAATAGACATTTTTCAAAAGAGGAAATCCAAATGGCCAACAGGCACATGAAAAAATGTTCAAGGTCATTAGCAATCAGAGAAATGCAAATCAAAACCACAATGAGGTTCCACCTCACCCCGGTTAGAATGGCTCACATTCAGAAATCTACCAACAACAGATGCTGGCGAGGATGTGGGGAAAAAGGGACACTAACCCACTGTTGGTGGGAATGCAAACTGGTCAAGCCACTATGGAAATCAGTCTGGAGATTCCTCAGAAACCTGAAGATAACCCTACCGTTCGACCCAGCCATCCCACTCCTTGGGATTTACCCAAAGGAATTTAAATTGGCAAACAAAAAAGCGGTCTGCAGCCTAATGTTTATTGCAGCACAATTCACAATAGCTAAGACCTGGAACCAACCTAAATGCCCATCAACAGTAGACTGGATAAAGAAATTATGGGATATGTACTCTTTAGAATACTATACTGCAGTAAGAAACAACGAAATCCAGTCATTTGCAACAAAATGGAGGAATCTGGAACACATCATGCTGAGTGAAATAAGCCAGTCCCAAAGGGACAAATACCATATGTTCTCCCTGATCGGTGACAACTGACTGAACACCAAAAAGGAAACTTGTTGAAGTGAAAGGGACACTATGGGAAACGGTGACTTGATCAGCATAGCCCTGACTGTTAATGAACAACTTAATACATTATCCCTCTTAGTAGTTTTTTTGTCTGTTCTACTTAATATGACTGATTTAATTCTGTAATTAATACACAGTTATTCTTAAGTGTTGAAATTTAACTGAAATGTGATCCCTGTTAAACATAAGAGTAGGAATAAGAGAGGGAAGAGATATATAATTTGGGACATGCTCAAGCTGACTTGCCCCAAATGGTAGAGTTAGAAACATACCAGGGGACTCCAATTTAATCCCATCAAGGTGGCATGTACCAATGCCATCTCACTAGTCCAAGTGATCAATTTCAGTTCGCAATTGATCATAATGAAAGGACTAAGAGTCAAAGGGAGCACATAAGCAAGTCTAGTACCTGCTAACACTAACCGATAGAATAAATAAAGGGGAGAGTGATCCAACATGGGAAGTGAGATACTCAGCAGACTCATAGAATGGCAGATGCCCTAAATAGCACTCTGGCCTCAGAATCAGCCCTAAAGGCATTCAGATCTGGCTGAAAAGCCCATGAGAGTATTTCAGGCATGGAAAGCCAAGACACTCTGGCAAAAGATCTCTGTGAGTGAGATCTCAGTGGAAAGAACAGGTCTTCAAAGAAGGAGGTACCTTTCTCTGAAGGGAGGAGAGAACCTCCACTTTGACTATGACCTTGTCTAAACAAGATAAGAGTCGGAGAACTCAAGGGGCTTCCATAGCCTTGGAAACTCATGACTGGAGCATAGGGAGATTACTGATGCCATAGACAGGAGTGTCAATTGGTAAAGTCAACAACAGGAGTCACTGTGCACTTACTCCTCATGTAGGATCTCTGTCCTTAATGTGCTGTGCATTGAGATTTAATGCTATAACGAGTACTCAAATAATATATTTCACTTTGTGTTTCTATGGGGGTGCAAACTGTTGAAATCTTTACTTAATGCATACTAAACTGATCCTCTGTAAAAAAAAAAAAAAAAAAAAAAAAAAAAAAGAAAAGAAAAGAAACTATCAACTCCCAACTTGACTCTCACTGGGATTAAACATGACAATAGGTCTGATCTGATTTCATCATCATTAAAAAAAATCATCTATTATTTTTCACTTTTTGTTTCTGTGTGGGAGCAAACTGTTGAAATCCTTACTTAATGTATACTAAGCTGATCTTCTGTATATTAAGATAATCGAAAATGAATCTTGATGTGAATGGAAGGGGAGAGGGAGTGGGAAAGGGGAGGGTTGTGGGTGGGAGGGACGGTATGGGGGGGAAGCCATAGTAATCCATTATTCGTACTTTGGAAACGTATATTCATTAAATAAAAGTTAAAAAAAAAAATAAAAAAAAAAATCCAAAGAGCAAAAAAATCCCCAGATTATTAGAGCTCAGTATACATATGTTTCTTGTGGATTTCCAAAGAATAATTTTCTGTAGTTAAAAAAAAGCACAAGATGACAAATGAAGACCATCATTATTTTTAACATAGTAATGCATTGCTGTGCTCATATAATTATGTTCTTACTCAATAGAAATAATTTAAAGAATCCAATGTATAACACTACTTCTTGGAATATTCAAAATATTCATATTTATCTACAAATGTTGAAATGTTTGGTTGCATACTACTACATTTTATTTCCATTTCCTTAAAAATAAAAACTTAGGGGCCAGTGTTGTGGAGTAATGGGTCAAGCTGCCGCCTGCAATGCCAGCTTTCCATACGGGCACAGGTCAAGTCCTGGCTGCTCCACTTTTGATGCAGCTCCATGCTAATGCACAGCAGAAACAGTATAGGATGGCCCAAGTGTTTGGGTCACCGCCAGCCACATAGGAGAGCCAGAAGAAGCTCCTGGCTCCTGGCTTTGGCCTGGCATGGTCCCCATCATTGCAGCTGTTTGGGAAGTGAAACAGCAGATGGAACATTGCTTTTTCTATCTATAGCTCTCTTGTTCTGTATCTCTGCCTTTCAAATAAATAAAATGTTATATTTAAAAGGTAAAGGAAAAAATGTATTTGGTAAACTACAACTATCTGACTTTAGTAGATAACCCTGAAGTTTTATTTTACATCTCAAAGAAGCATCTCTTAAATATTTCAGAATTTTTGTACCTTTATATTTTCCTACATATCTTACTCAGCCCAAGCTATATAAGAGAGTATGGATCAATAAATTTAAAGTTTAGATTAAGCTATTCAATCCATAGAAATATTTTTGTTTGATTGCTCTTTACAAAACTCAAGATGTCATCATCATGTTTTTCAATGGAACAGATCAATAAAAAAATCCATAACTCATATCTATGACCTTGCAAAAAATCCCAAATATATAATAAGATAATGCCAAAGCAATGAATCACTGAATTCTAATGCTGTGTGCTAAAAGCTATTCAGTGGTTTTATCTACTTCTGGAGTTCTATTGAACATTCCTAACACAACTCACTCCTCAAATAGCACCAAAAAAAAAAAAATAAAAATAACACAAGATTCTATTTGGTAGCATTATATTTTAACACAGTATAGAAGGGATTATCAGACATACTTTAATAATATTTATCTGTCAATATACTAAATTATTTTTTCTAAACATTTATTTATTTATTTATTTGAAAGAGTTACAGAGAGGCAGAGGCAGAGAAAGAGAAGTGGTCCATCCACTGGTTCACTCACAAGCTGCCGCAACATTCAGAGTTGGGCTAAGAGCCAGAAGCTTCCTCTGGGTTTCCCACGTGGGTGTAGGGGCCCAATAACTTGGACCATCTTGTGCTGCTTTCTCAGGCCACAGCAGAGAGCTGAATCAGAAGTGGAGTAGCTGGGACTCAAACTGGTGCCCATATGGGATGCCGTCACTGCAGGTGGCAGTTTTACCAGCTACACCACAGCACCGGCCCCTATATTAAATTCTTAATAATGCAATACTGTATTCAAGTATTTCATATCTTAAACATAGTTGTAGAATAAGTTAAAATTCTTAAGTATGCCATTTTATAGTGGAAGCATGGACAAACTTTTCAATATTTGATTTTTATCATACAAAATCAATCTTATTCTACTTTTACAGGGCAGAGGCACTTCAGTGACATCTACCTTGGAAATAATGTCAAACCTATTTGAGTAAATTTATAAAAACTAAAAAGATAACATATACCCTTAACATGTATATGTTGAATTTAGAATTTGATTCAGTCATGTGTCCATCATTATTGTGTTTCTTTTACATATTTACTTATTTATTTCAAAGAGTCACAGAGATAGGGAGAGATACAAAGGGAGAGAAAGAAAGAGAGGGAGGGAGAGAGAGAGATATAGAGAAATATATATAGAGAGATCTTTCATCTGCTGGTTCACTTACATCTGCTGATTTGCAAAGTCTGCAACTGCCAAGGCTGGGCCAAGCAGAATTCAGAAGTGAGGAACTTCATCTGGATCTCCCACATGGGTACAGGGGCACAAATACTTGGACCAATGTCCGCTGCTTCCCAGGCATATTAGCAGGAAGCTGGATCAGAAGTGGAGCAGCCAGGACTTGAATTGGTGCCCATATGGAATGCCAGTGTTGCAGCAGGTGGCTTAACCAACAACGCCATCTCACACTACTGTGTTTCTAAATTTAACATATTGTAGTAAAAATACGGAAGAGTTAACTTGAGGTTTATTTGATAAAATATTTATTATTTGGCCGGAGCCGTTGCTCAATAGGCTAATCCTCAAACTGCAGCGCCAGCACCCCAGGTTCTAGTCCCGGTCGGGGTGCCGGATTCTGTCCCGGTTGCCCCTCTTCCAGGTCAGCTCTCTGCTATGGCCCAGGAGTGCAGTGGAGGATGGCCCAAGTCCTTGGGCCCTGCACCCGCATGGGAGACTAGGAGAGGCACCTGGCTCCTGGCTTCAGATCAGTGTGATGCGCCAGCCGCAGCACGCCGGCCGCAGCGGCCATTGGAGGGTGAACCAATAGTAAAAGAAGACCTTTCTCTCTGTCTCTCTCTGTGTCTCTCTCTCTCTCTCTCTCTGTCCACTCTGCCTGTCAAAAAAAAATTAATATTTCAGCTTGGTTGTGAAGTATATATAAATGATTTTTACATGCTTATTTATTTATTTTCATCTATTTGAAAGGCAATCCAATATAAAGACAGAGGCAGACAGAGAGACATGTTCCATTTGTTGGTTCACTCCTCACAAGCCCACAGCAACCAGGGCAGGTCAAGGCTGAGCCAGGAGTCAGATGCTCCATACAGGCCTCCCATGTGAATGACATGGGCCCAGGCACTTCAGAAATCTGCTACTTTCCAAATGCTTTGGCAGGAATCTGGATCAGAAGCAGAGGAACAAGCAATTGAACTGGCACTCTGGTATGGGATGCAGTTGTCCCAAGCAGGAACTTAACCAGGGGCACCACAATGCTCACTCCAATTATGTTCACTGGCAATAATAATTATACAGAATACGTGTTAAGAATAAACTTTTGAAAAAATAGACTTTATTTTTAATGTTTATTAATTTACTATTTGAAATGTAGAATGAGAGAGAGACGGAGAGACAGAGAGAGAAACCATGCAAAAGAGATACACAGAGGTAATAGATTTTAAGCACATATCCCATGAGGAAGATCAAAACAGTTACTACTTTCAAGGAGCTCCACAGCTTTATTAACTCCGTATGAGATAGTCCCTCAGAACAATGCTTTCATTGTATTTTTTTTCAACTTTTATTTAATAAATATAAATTTCCCAAGTACAACTTTTCGATTATAGTGGCTTTTCCCCCCATAACCTCCCTCCCACCCAAAACCATCCCATCTCTCACTCCCTCTCCTATCCCATTCTTTATCAAGATTCATTTTCAATTATCTTTATATACAGAAGATCAACTTAGTATATACTAAGTAAAGATTTCAACAGACTGCACCCACTCAGACACACAAAGTATAGAGTACTGTTTGAGTAGTAGTTTTACTGTTAATTTGCTTAGTACAACACATGAAGGACAGAGATTCTACATGGGGAGTAGGTGCACAGTGACTCCCGTTGTTGATTTAACAATTGACACTCTTATTTATGATGCCAATAATCACCTGAGGCTCTTGTCATGAGCTGCCAAGGCTATGGAAGCCTCTTGAGTTCACAGACTCCAATCTTATTTAGACAAGGCCTTAGTCAAAGTGGACTCTCCTCCCTTCAGAGAATGATATTTATTTGAAAGTCAGAGTTAGAGAGAGATAAAGACAAGAAAGGGAGAGGTCCTCTTTTGCAGGTTCACTCGCCAATTGGCCACAATGGTCAGGGATGAGCCAGGCAAAACCCAGGAGCCAGAAGCTTCATCCAGGTCTTCCATTTGCGTGGCAGGGGGCCTTGCACTTGGGCTCTTTTCTGCTGCTTTTCCCAGGTTGTTAGCAGGGTGTTGGGCTGCAAGTGGAACACCTGAGATGTGAACCAGTCCTCATATGGGATGCCAGCCTCACATTTGGCAGCTTTACCTACTTAGGCCACAATGCCAGTTCATATAAGTTTTGAAATTAAAAATAGAGGAAATCCCCCACAATGATTTCATTCTATTTGTATTTTTGGAAAAGAATTAGCTACTGAGAATAGCCATTACTCATGCCTGTGGCAGATTTTCATTTTTGATTTTTCACTCACGAAAAAATATTTTAAAGTAACATGTGCAACATCATTCTTAAAGAATCAGTACATCAGACTTAGAATATACACAAATAATAAATTACTTTATGATTTGAAACTGATTATTTTTAATATCTACCATTGATGTTCAAAAACCAATTTTGCTCTACATTGATTTTTTAAAAATTGGATAACTAAAAATCAAATTAGCTGATATCTAAGTAGACTACAAAATTTTCATTATAATTTTAGCAGTGCATAGTTTATGACTGTATCCATTTTTAAAATATTCAGCATTCATGCAGATTCTACATTCTTTAGACTAAAGATGAGATTGGAAAGAAGATAGAAGGAAATCAGAAGAAGTGACAAGGTTTTGATTACAACAAGCAACCAGAAGATTTATGTACACAAAAAACATTCAAGACTGCTGAAGCACAGCTGGCATCATATATAAAACTGATGGTCATGAATTCAATGAGTCTTGGTGACATTGTAATCTAATGGAGCTCAGTGCATTAGGTTTTAACTATCTTTTCCTTATGGTTCCTTAAAAGAAATGCATTTTCTTATTTGTTTGATATATTTTATTTTAAATATAATTTACTACAATTTGACAATATTTTACATTCTTCATTCATTATGTTTTAGAGAAAATTGTAAATGTCAAATATCAAATATCATGTTGCTCATAATTAAGCTCTATTCAGATTACATTTAATGTAGCAAAGAAAGTATACTTTATAGACAGCTCATAGATAATCAAAATTTAAACAAGAGCAAACATGTAAGTTTTTTTAAGGTCTTATTTTGAAAGTATGGAGAGAGAAAGAGAGAGAGAGAGAGATCTTCCATCTGCTGCTTCACTTCTTAAATGGCCACAATGGCCAAGGCTGGGGTAAACCAGGAGCCCAGAATACATCCTGGTCTCTCATGTGATTGGCTAGGGCACAGATGCTTGAGCCATCTTCTGTTGCTTTCTCAGGCATATTAGCTGGGAGGTGGATCAGAAGGGGAGCACCCAGGGCTCATAAGGAATGCCCATATTGCGGGCTATGGGTCAACCCACCGCATGGCAATGCCAGTCCCCTATACGTGTTTTTTTTTTTTTTTTTTTTTTTTTGGACAGGCAGAGTGGACAGTGAGAGAGAGAGACAGAGAGAAAAGTCTTCCTTTGCCGTTGGTTCACCCTCCAATGGCCGCCGCGGCCGGCGCGCTGCGGCCGGCGCACCGCGCTGATCCGGTGGCAGGAGCCAGGTACTTATCCTGGTCTCCCATGGGGTGCAGGGCCCAAGTACTTGGGCTATCCTCCACTGCACTCCTGGGCCACAGCAGATAGCTGGCCTGAAGAGGGGCAACCGGGACAGAATCCGGTGCCCTGACCGGGACTAGAACCCAGTGTGCTGGCGCCGCAAGGTGGAGAATTAGCCTAGTGAGCCGCGGCGCCGGCCCCATACGTGTATTTTTAATAAAACTAAATAGTCATTCAATTGTACAGCAATATGACTGTGTATTTTGGAATCTATGTGATAAAAGCTAAAATGACTGCTTTCTCAGATTTTATATTTTTTCATATGCAATGACTACATCCATGTTCAGAAATGTGCTAGAGCTCAAGGGATTCAGTACATAATTATAATTATGGCTAAGATTTATTATGGTAAGGTTTTAAGGAAATATTCATATCATCCGGGGAAAAATACCCATAGCAGTGAATGAAGTATGATAAAAATCCATAGGAAAGTTCCCTTTGACTCCCTCCCTCCACAAGAAATCATGGGGTGTACATTTTTCTCCTGTAACAGAAACATGGGGGACTTGGCTGCAGGGCTTCTATATGGGATCAGAGATTCCACTTCCAGGTATTTCATTTGGGCTTGGCACTGCCAAAATTTCAGATTCCCTGAAGGAAAGCAGGAGTTTGGCATAACTACATGTTGACTAGTAACTATGCTGTGTTCACAAACACTGTAAGTGTAGTGAGCCACCCTTGTCAGTTAAATGTTGCCTGCAAATACTCTGAAAGTTTACTTCCAAATAACAGTCTTTGCTAAGCTCAGAAGTTAGTCTGAACAAGGTTATCAATCTCAGGACTGTTACAACTCTTTCTTGTACACCCACACAGTTTAGATTAAAATCACAAGGGGACTTCTAGAAGCTCATAGAAAATGAAATTTAAAAATAAGTTTATTCAAATTTTGAAAACCATGCATCATTTTTAACAATACACATTTTCCATGAATTTCTATGGAGCCATTATAACCATGTATTTCAAAATGGTTTTGCACCAAAACAAATGTATATATTAATTCCATTTTTCATTCACTTTTTGAATCTTTTGAGTCAGGAGACATCTTGGTTTTTCAATTTTGGTGCTTTCACTTTATTTCCATTAACTGAAATAAAGGTGTCCTCCCGTATCAGTTTCCTAGAGCAACACAGAAAGTAACACAAATCTGGCTATTTAAAACAACAGAAACATATTCTTTCATATACCTTGAGTCCAGAAATTTGAAACCAAGTTTCCCTGTGCCACAATCTCTCTGAAGGCTGTATGGGATAATCTCTTCCATGCTCTGTTCATGGCTTTTGGTGTTACCCGCGATCATTGGCATCCCTTCACTTGTATATGTGGCACTCCAATCTGTGTGTGTCTGTCTTTAGACGGCACTCTAGGATGTGTGCCTGTGCCCCTCTTTCTCTTGTTGTACAAGGTCATTGGGCATATGAGACCAGAGTCCATCATATTGTCATATAAAATCACATTCATAGATCCTTGAGGATAGAATTTCAACATTTCTTTTCAGGACACTGACTATTTTGATATTTTAAATATTCTGAAGAATTGTTTTATAGAATAACCAGATGTGTTTGAACACATTGTTTGAAGCATTAGCAGCCACTAAAACAAACTAAAGCAAGCAAAAAAAAAAATCCAAGAAAATAAACACTGAGAATGAGGTAATCATGAGAGAAAGGGAGGTAAAAGAGAATTGAAACTCGAGCAGAATACTTAAATAAATGTGAAATAAATGTGACCTGAGGAAAACTGATACTGCATTATCATAATTATCTTTGGGCAAGTAGCAAGGAAAAGAATTAACTTTATATTTTCTTTTACTAAGCCAGAGGTGTAAAGAAATGCCTATATTTTAATTTTTATATTTTCATTTTCTGTGTAAAGTTTTCATGATAGATTGTTATCATTTATTCTCACAGAGATGGTGACAACACACGGTTTGCTTCTCTATTTTTTAAAAGTATGCATTTATATACTTATTTATATATTAAAAATGCAGAGACAAGACAGACAGATGGATCTTCCACTGTGTTTCACTCCCTAGATGCCCACAACAGCCAGTGCATGGCCAGGTTAAAGCCAGGAGACTGGAACTCAATCTAGGTCTCCCATGTGGTGTCACACACCCTATTACTTGAGCCATGATCTACTGCCTCCCCAGGTTCACATTAGAAAGCAATAATCAGAAACTGAGACAGAACTTAAACTCTGAGAATCTGATATGGGAGTGTGCATCACAAATGGCAACATCCCAAATGGCAATCTCTATGCTTAGATATTTAAACCAGGTGTAGGGATAAGAATTTTGCTATTTGTAATATTATTCCCTGGTGGGTATACAACTCAGTGTTCTTGAAATGGAAATTAACTATTCTGGTTTTCATGTACCAGAAATCAATGCCTATTTCTGCAGAAGATTTCAGAAGTTCTTGTACATACAATGGAAAAAAAAAAAAAAAACACATATCATCTCTGTTTCTCTTTTGAGCTTGTGTCCTAATGTTAGAGACGGAGAAGAAGGATGAAATGGGAGTTGGCAGTAAGTATGATTTTTGGAGAGAGACCTAGAGAATTTGGGAGCAGATGTGGAGGCTGTTTACCATTGACGGTTGCTGTGTAGTCACCAATCTTTCTAACAAGAAGATAGGCTACCCTGCTAGGAAGCTGTTACAGTTTCTGTCATGGTGCCTGTTATGGAAGAGACACTGCTGAGCAGGTTTGGATAAATGCTGGACTAAATCAATAACCAGCCACTGAAGGCAACAGCCGAAAACTATCTTGAGGAATAAAGAGATAACCTTTATTATAAGGTTATATAAATACCTGTTTTCAGCAAAATAGGAAGATTCCTCAAGTGTTGCAAATTAGGTATATAGGAGTACTTCACAAAGTTCATGGAAATGGAATGAAGGTATATATTAAAGGATAGGTGCAAAAAATGAAATATATGTAGGTTTTTTTTTTTTTTTTTTTGACAGGCAGAGTGGACAGTGAGAGAGAGAGAGACACAGAGAGAAAGGTCTTCCTTTGCCATTGGTTCACCCTCCAATGGCCACTGCGGCCAGTGCCCTGCGGCCGGCGCACCACACTGATCCGAAGCCAGGAGCCAGGTGCTTCTCCTGGTCTCCCATGCGGGTGCAGGGCCCAAGGACTTGGGCCATCCTCCACTGCACTCCCAGGCCACAGCAGAGAGCTGGCCTGGAAGAGGGGCAACCGGGACAGAATCCGGCGCCCAGACCGGGACTAGAACCCGGTGTGCCGGTGCCGCAGGTGGAGGATTAGCCTATTGAGCCACGTCGCCGGCCCTGTAGTTTTCATAATATGTATTTTTCTGTTCACAAACTTTTAAACACCCTTTGTATATAATTAATATTTTTGCCTTTGAATATTAAATATCTAACATATTTAATCATAAATTGCCTTTGAATGTTAAATATCTAACATATCATAAGAAATTTTAAAGATAATATAGGGGCCGGTGCCCCGGCTCAATAGGCTAATCCTCCACCTGCGGCGCTGGCACACTGGGTTCTAGTCCCAGACGGGGCGCCAGATTCTATCCCGTTTGCCCCACTTCCAGTCCAGCTCTCTGCTGTGGACTGGGAGTGCAGTGGAGGATGGCCCAAGTGCTTGGGCCCTGCACCCACATGGGAGACCAGGAGAAGCACCTGGCTCCTGGCTTCGGATCAGCGCGGTGCGCTGGCCTCGGCGGCCATTGGAGGGTGAACCAAAGGTAAAGGAAGACCTTTCTCTCAGTCTCTCTCTCTCTCTCTCACTGTCCACTCTGCCTGTAAAAAAAAAAAAATAAAGATAATATAGAACACTTATGTTTAATCAAAAATTATTGTGCTAGTTTAAGAGAAAACTAGAAACAGAAATCATTAATGATCAGATTCTATGTGGACCATGAAAAATCATATTATTACAAATTATCTCGTAGTTTTTACTCTGTTTGGTCAGAGGTATTTCTGTGGGTCAGATTCTGAGAAATGACTTTTCCTTTTAGTGATCAAGTATCTTTTAGTAGCTTTTCTACCAAATCCCATTTTATCTATGTGTATTACTCTTTATCACAATAACATCAGCTCTCAGTCATGGCTAAGTTTATTTTTTTAACTTACTGGCGGCTGAAGCCACATTTTTTCCTTCGCCCCTAGATGTCAAGAGTTGAAGAATGGCAGAAGGTTTTTCCCTTAATTTTCCATGACTTCTCCACACTGTTGCATCGTATTTTAAGGGAGAAGCAGATGGGATTCTGTCTGCACTCAGGAGGTAAACTAACTGAAATTCTTCCCACACCTCAAGAATCCCCAGCAGCAATACAGGAAATCATTATTTGTCTCTCTTATCCAGTGGTTTATGGTGGTACTTTCTTATATTTAGGAGAAAATTTATATAGTATTCAATATTACATAGGAAAATATAAATTTTATCAGCATTTTTAGATATTTCAAAATATTTCATTATATATTGAGTTTTAATGATGATTTAAAAGTATCAGTAGTTCTATTTCTCAGCTAGATATTGTAAAATGGACAGACTATTTAAAGAGTGGCTATTTAGAAAAATAACAGAGAAAAAATGTTAGATGTATATGTAAATTTTATGCAAGCATATTTTTATTCTATGCTGCTGAATATTCCTGGAATTTTTTTAAGTTATAATTAAATATATACACACACATGTATTTAAATTAACATGTATCTACCAAAAATGTTCTAGTTTCAAACATGTTACTGTCATTATTTTATAAAGGCTGATTAGTATTACTTTCTTTATAACACCTAAAATGTTTAATTTTTCTCATTAGGGGAAATGTAAAGAAACTAGAGCAGTCATTATTTTATTAAAATATTTAGCTCTTCCAAAACATGAGCTTCAAATTTACTTCTAATGTAAATACAGCTTTCCAAAGTGCACTATACTCATTTAAATTTTTAGCTATAATTATGGAGAAGAAAAATGGAAATATGTTCTGTGTGCATATGTAATGATGATTTTACTCAACTTTAACTGAAACTTTTTAGCAAAATGAATGGACAACCAAATGAAATGGAAGCAGCAATATTTTTATAATAGGCTATTTATATGAATTAAAAGATTCTTAAGTCTTAATACCCTCACACTCTCCATTTCTCTAACTTGATCTGTAAAGGAAGAATAAAAATAAACCAGGAAAGTGCTAGCATTCTCTGTTTAAGGTAGGAATAGAAATTTTGATTATCACACTATTACTTTTCTTTTTCCCTTGATAGCCAGAAACAACTCATATTGTCCACCTCAGAATTTGGAAATATTTCTTGGAAAGACTTGCATATCATGGTAGAAAGTATTATTATTGATTTATATGTTCTCAATTACCACCTCACCCTCTTTCTCTTGAAGGCAGAATTTAAAATTCAAAGACTGCCACTAATTCTAACACATCTGTCTCTCCCAAAGGAAAAAAAAAATCTTCCATCTCTTATCTCTAGATTTATTTATTTTTTTGCTATAATAATGACAGTAAATGTAACATTTAAGTATCTATAATATTAGTTACCTAGAAAAATAATAAATTGCAATCACATTAGAATAAATAATTTTATATCAGCACGTTTTATTTTAAATTAAATAAATATATCAGTATGACAGGACTTCATAAAGTTTGTAAGGAAAGGAAGTAAAAATAAAATAAAGACATAAACTTCATTTCTCAACATAAATTCTAAAAATTCAAGGCAACTATCTAAGTGATGACATTAGCCATTTAGATTATTCCTATGTAGTGGACTTCTGGGAATTATGTGTGGTAGGGCTTTATTTTTAATCTTAATAGTAGGAGAAAAATGGTTCTCTACAACAATTTTTAAAAGATTTATTATTTATTTTTGAAAGTCAAAGTTACAGAGAGACAGAAAACACAGAGGGAGATCTTACATCCATTGGCTCAGGTCCCAGTGGCCAGCACAGGGTCAGGCCAAGCCAGAAACAAAGAGCTTGATCCAAGTTTCCCATGTGGGTACTGGAGCCCAAAATCTTGGGTTATCCTCCACTCTTTCACAGGCCATTAGAGAGAGCTGGATCATAAGTGATGCAGCCAGGATGTGAACAAGCACCCATATAGGATGACATTGTCATAGATGGTGACTTTATTACACAAACCCATCTAGCAATTTTTCAGGATTAGGAAACAAAAATTTAGTCAGGAGAAGCTGTTAGAAGATGGCTAATGGAGTTCAATCAAAAGTCTGACAAAATTGCCTTATTGATTAATTGAAGAGAGGAATGAGAAAGAGCATTGTCATTGCAGAGAAAGACTTGCGAAGCTATCTTTGTTTTTTCTTTACCTTTTTTTTTTTAATACAAATCTCATCCTAATAAGCAGATGTTATCACTGTTTGGTCTTCCAGAAAGTCAAGAAGCAAGATGCCTTGAACATACCTAAAAAAATTGTCGCCATGATGTTTGTTCTTGACTGGCCTGATTTTGCTTTGACCAGACCTCTTCCATGTCCTGGTAGCTGCTGCTTTGATTCTGCTGCTTCTTCGGGATCACATTGGTAAAGCCATGTTTCATCTCCTGTTATAATTTTTCAAAGGAGTTCATCACTGTCTTGATCTCACTTGTGTAGCATTTTGATTGAAATCCCTACTTTTGTCTGCCACTGGTGTATGTGCAGCAGTTTTGGTGCCCTTGGACCAGAAACTTTACTCAACTTTTTAGTTTTTCCATCCCAATTGTGTAAGGGGAACCAGGGGAGCTGTCAATGGTCTTGGTGCTTGTTTGTGTAGTAAGTGGTTATCTTTCTTCAATTAGTGCAAGAACAAGACTACTTTTTTCTATTTTTTGAAAGATTTATTTATTTGAAAGTCAGAGTTACACGGAGATAGAAGGAGAGGCAGAGAGAGGAGAGGTCTTCCATCTGCTGGTTCACTCCCCGGATCATTGCAACAATTGGAGCTGTGCTGATTTGAAGCCAGGAGCCAAGAGCTTCTTCCAGGTCTCCCACATTGGTGCAGGGGCCCAAGGACTTGGGCCATCTTCTACTGCTTTCCCAGGCCACAGCAGGGAGCTGGATCAGAAGTGTAGCAGCTGGAACTCAAACTGGTACCATACGGGATGCCAGCATTGCAGGTGGCTGCTTTACCGCTACAGCACAGTGCTTGCCCCAAAGTCTACTTTTTTCCATACAAATTGATGTGGATGATCTGATAGTTCATGTTTTATCTTTAACACTGCTTTGTCCATTTCTAAAATAAGTTATGCATTGAGAAACTGCCAATTTCCTGGATCCTGACCCCCAAAACCTTTTATTTAGTATTTAGTTTTATTTTATTTATTTGAAAGAAGAGTTACGGGCAAAGAAGGAGAGATGGAGATGGAGATGATGGAGATGGAGAAAGAGAAAGAGAATCTTCCATTTGCTGGTTCACTCCCCAATCGGCTCCAACTACTGAGGATGGGCTAAACCGAAACCAGGAGCCAGTAGCTTCTTCCAGGTCTCCCCTACGGGTGCAGGGCCCCAACACTCAGGTCATCCTCTGCTGCTTTCCCAGGTGCATTAGCAGCGAAGGATGGGAAGTGGAGCAACTAGGACTTAAACTGGCACCCATATGGGATGGTGGCATCACAGGCAGTGGCTTTACCACAATACCACAATACCACAATGCGAGCCGCCTCACAAACCTTGTATAAACCATGATTGATTTCACCGTTATTCCACATTAGCTTCTCTAAAAACTGAATATTTGTTATTCCTTCTGTTTTAGCAGAACACTTGTTGATCGTATAATAAGGGACTGTTTGAAACTTGTGTTTTAACCTCTTAATGCCTTAACTAGATGCTGTTTAGAAACGTTACAAGTTAGAATGAGATTCATTTGGTGCAAAACAATTTTGAAATCCATGCATAGTTTCTTTCATGATGTACATTTTTATGAAATTTTTGATGAGCCCTTATATTTTCTTCTTTGCATAACACATACTGCCAGTTCTCCACTTCTGCAAGTTCCACATCTAGGGATTCAGCCAACTGTTGATCTATAAGTTTTGAAAAAAATTATGTCTATAGTAAACATGTACACTTTTTTTTTCTTTTTTTATCTTTTTTTAAACTTTTATTTAATGAATATAAATTTCCAAAGTACAGCTTATGGATTACAATGGCTTCCCCCCCATAACGTCCCTCCCACCCACAACCCTCCCCTTTCCCACTCCCTCTCCCTTTCCATTCACATCAAGATTCATTTTCAATTCTCTTTATATACAGAAGATCAGTTGAGCATACATTAAGTAAAGATTTCAACAGTTTGCACCCCCACAGAAACATAAAGTGAAAAATACTGTTTGAGTACTAGTTATAGCATTAAATCTCAATGTACAGCACACTAAGGACAAAGATCCTACATGAGGAGTAAGTGCACAGTGACTCCTGTTGTTGACTTAACAAATTGACACTCTTGTTATGGCCTCAGTAATCACCCTAGGCTCTTGTCATGAGCTGCCAAGGCTATGGAAGCCCCCTGAGTTCACCGACTCTGATCATATTTAGACAAGGCCATGGTCAAAGTGGAAGTTCTCTCCTCCCTTCAGAGAAAGGTATCTCCTTCTTTGATGACCCATTCTTTCCACTGGGATGGGATCTCACTCGCGGAGATCTTTCATTTAGGTCTTTTTTTTTTTTTTTTTTCCCCCAGAGTGTGTTGGCTTTCCATGCCTGAAATACTCTCATGGGCTTTTCAGCCAGATCTGCATGCCTTAAGGGCTGATTCTGAGGCCAGAGTGCTGTTTAGGACATCTGCCATGTCTGCTATGTATCTCGCTTCCCTTGTTGGATCTTTCTCTCCCTTTTTGATTCTATCAGCTAGTATTTGCAGACACTATTCTTGTTTATGTGATCCCTTTGGTTCTTAATCCTATCATTATGATCAATTGTGAACAGAAATTGATCACTGGGACTAGTGAGATGGCATTGGTACATGCCACCTTGATGGGATTGAATTGGAATCCCCTGGTATGTTTCTAACTCTACCGTTTGAGGTAAGTAAGCTTGAGCATGTCCCGAATTGCACATCTCTTCCCTCTCTTATTCCCACTCTTATATTTAGCAGCGATCACTTTTCAGTTAAGTTTCAGCACTTAAGAAGAATTGTGTATTGATTACAGTATTCAACCAAAAGTATTAAGTAGAACAAACAAAAAAAAATACTAAGAGGGATAACATATTAAGTTGTTCATCAACAGTCAGGGCGAGGGCTGATCAAGTCACTGTTTCTCATAGTGTTCATTTCACTTTAACAGGTTTCCTTTTTGGTGCTCAGTTATAACTCTGTAATTAACACACAATTATTCTTAGGTGTTTAAATTCAACTGAAAAGTGATCCCTGTAGGGAATTTGGAAAACATTATGCTGAGTGAAATAAGCCAAACCCAAAGGGACAAATACCACATGTTCTTCCTGATAGGTGACAACTAACTGAGCATTTTTTTTTTTCTTACATTATTTTTTCTTACATTATTCTGCTGCTTTCCCAGGTGCATTAGCAGGAAGCTAGATTGGAAATGGAATAGCCAGAACTCAAACTGGCACTCATATGGAATGCTGATGTTGCAACAGGCAGCCTAACCTACTGTGCCACAACACTGGAAGTTGAATTTTTATTATGACCAGTACTGTAGTTCTTACTCTGCTTTTTAAGTTAAAAATCATTCACCAACACATTTTGTTTGAACTTTTTCCTTCTTTTACCTCATGTACTAATAACAGTAAATAACTGAAAATTGTGAAATTGCTTTTTATGTATTTATTTATTTGAAAGACAGAGTTATGGAAAGAGGGAGGGAAAGAGGGAAAGAGAGAATCTTCTATCTGCTGCTTCACTCCCCATATGGCTATAACAGTTGAGGCTGGGCCAGGACAAAGCCAGCAGCCAGGAACTTCTTCCAGGTCTCCCACATGGGTGCAGGGGCCTAAATACTTGGGCCACCTTCCACTGCTTTCCCAGCTGCATTAGCAGGGAGCTGGTTGGGAAGCTGAGCAACAGGGACTGGAACTGGCGCTGATATGGGATGCTGCTATTGCAGGAGACAGCTTTACCTATGATGCCACAATGTTGGACCAGAGGGATTTCTTTTCATTAGGAAAAAATCTTAGCAAGTATCCATTTCAATGGCAACTTTTGCTTATAAAAACTACTACTTCTTACTTTTAAAAAATCTGTTTTGATAATATATTTGCTTGAAAAATTCTGACTTCGTGCTGTAGAAAATGTAGGATGGTTAGATAAAACATATTAAAGAAAATAAATAAGGTGAGAGATTTAGTGAATAATGAAATGGAAGTAGGAATTAAGACTGGCACTGAGGGTAATAAAAAATCCAAAATACATTTTTTTTTTGGACAGGCAGAGTTAGATAGTGAGAGAGACAGAGAAAGGTCTTCGTTCTATTGGTTCACCCCCCAAAAGGCCTCTTAGGCCGGCGCACTGCCGATCCGAAGCCAGGAGCCAGGTGCTTCCTCTTGGTCTCCCATGCTGGTGTAGGGCCCAAGCACTTGGGCCATCCTCCACTGCCTTCCCTTGCCACAGCAGAGAGCTGGACTGGAAGAGGAGCAACCTGGACAGAATCTGGCGCCCCAACCAGGACTAGAACCCGGGGTGCCGGCACCACAGGTGGAAGATTACCCAAGTGAGCAGTGCCGCCGGCCTATAAAACAATTTTTAAATGTGTAATCAAAATGTTCCATCTGGTAACACAAGTTTAACCTCATAATTGGATTTCTGGTTAAAATACAAGAACAATCTGCTATACATGGATAGGAAGAAAGAACAATCCAGTTTTATTCTCGGAACTTTTATGTCTAAGGGTTAACCTTGGGTTAGGTGAATTATTTATCACACCAGCATTCCATTTTTAATAACATACTTTCCATATCAATGAATAAAATCAGAATACAACACAAAAATGCTAGAAATTCCTCATATTTTGTCAATTGGTCTTGATTTGATGTTCCATAAAATCAAACTTTGTGGTGAGGACAAGGAGATCATTATTTATTAAGGACCTGATCCCAGTATTCAGAAATGTGGAAGCAGAAAAAGAGAGAGGGATAGGAGAAAGAAAACCAAAGGGTGCACTGATAAGCAAATTTCTATTGTGGTCAGTTGGAATTCAATACAGCCGGAAACATTTGAGCTAGAGTGTGTGTCTTCATAGTATGAACTCTGAAGTTCTGTTATTTACCCTCTAACTCTGGTATCTGATGCTGTTCTACCCTTAGGCCAAGCAAGTTCCCATGGCAACAGGGAATTTTTATGTTGAATTTTTATTTTCAATATATATTTATAATTATATTTTCTGTGGATTTTTATATGCATTAAGTATATTATATATGTATCTAAATTGGTCAACAAAAATGTCCAAACTAATAATTACAAATTACAAAAATGCCATGGTATAAAATTCAAAATTAGAAATATTTACAATTAAAATATTAGTAAGAATATCCTTACATGCTTTAGTTTGATACACCAAGGGTAATAATTTGTCTCATTTGCTTTATCTCTTTAACAATAATATTATTGTAGCACAAAAGTTTAGTATGAATAAAAAAACAATAATCTACTCCAAAGTCCACAATTTTAATTTGCCCAAATATGCCAAAATGTGCTTTAAGGTATATTTTTGATTGAGGATTAAATATCACCAGAGCTTTTGGTTTTCATGCATAGTTTTTGTTCAAAGATTTATTTTTATTTATATGAAAAGCAGAGAGAGTGAGATAGTGAGACAGAGATAGACAGAGAAGGGGCAGGGAGAAATCTTCCATCCACTGGTTTATTCTCCCAATGCCTACAATGACCATGGCTGGGCCATGTGAAAGCCAGGAACCTGGAACTCCATATGGTTCTCCCACAAGAGTGGTTGGGGGTCAAACATATTGAGCATCTTCTGCTGCCCTCCCAGGGACTTTGATGGGGAGCAGAATTGGAAGTGGAGCAGCTGGGACTCAACTTGGCAGTCAAATGCAATGCTTGCATTGAAGGCAGAGACTGCTGCACCAAAATACCAGCTCTCCTTTTCAAATACACATTCAACAAATATACATTCCACCAAATAAAATTTGTGAATTGTAAGTAAACATGTGAAATAAAATTCAATATGATTAGTCATTAGGGACATACAAACCTAAAATTTAATACCTTACTATTCCATATGCATTAAAGTATGTAATATATACCATTTTATAGTATACTAGCTAATAGAAAAGAATTATATTACCAAGTAGTGATGAGGATAGGCAGCAACAGGAACCAGCAGACATACTACTGATAGCAAAGCATAATTTTACAGAAACTTTGCCTAATACTTTGGAAGTTTCTTAAAAAGCTAAATGTGTACTTACTATTAACCTGGTTATTCAATACCTAGCTATTTCTTCACGATGAATTAGAGTCTATGTCCGCGTGAAGACTTCATCATGAATGATCACAGCAGTTTCATCTGCAATAGCTCAAAATATAGCAGACACAGTGGGTCCATTCAAATCTTGCAATGTTGCCACATACTTGGCCTCAAATATGAGCTGCTCGGGGGAAATACTTTATTTACTTGTGACAAGTGAAGAAGGAAGTGGGGATATATATTTCCCAAGATGAAAATTCCTTAAGGGGAAGCAATTTTCTAGGGCTTTTGTAGAAAAGGAGATGAAGTTAAGAGAATGTCCAAGACATTAGAAAAGAGTGTGGGGGAACTCCTCATATGTAAGAACATACGTAGGCCAGGAAGATCATATTCAAACTGATTTCTTGCAGCGTTAACCATAACTTGATCGTGGTGATCTGGACCCCTCTGAGTACAATCTTGAAAAGAAGGTTTCCTGGAGTGTTCTCTAAAAAACAATTTTTTTTTTCTCAAAAGAACAAAAAATGTGTCAGATTTTCTTCCCATGTTTCAGTATTCCCTTTCTGCTTAAATACTACACTTCTATACACAAAAGTGGAAAGTAACACAAATGTCTATCAATAGTTGATTATATAAACAAATTGTTTTATATATACACACATATTTTTTCAAGAAGAATACTACTCCGCAATAAAACAAACTATCAGTATGTACAAAAACAAGGAAGAGTGAAGTAAATTGGATAAAATAAACAACCACTTTTTGATTTTTAATTTATATAAGATTGTAGAGATGACAGTGAATCAATAGAAACAGAAAACAGATTAGTAGTTATTTAAGAATTGGGAGAATTGAGGCAAAATAAGAAGGGAGTACAAAAGCAAGAAACTTTTAGGGGCTATGGGTTTGTTCATTATCTCAATTAGGGTGATGATTTCACAGTTTCATAAGTATATACATATGGAAAAAAACTTAAAAAATATTGTACTTGAAATATGTGTGGTTTATTGTATATTTTTTAAACTAGAATTCTATGGTTGAAGAGTAAATGTCTATATTTTTGTTAGATATTATGTTCTAAATATATCTCTATAACTAGATATAATTAATTCATCATCTATTTATTATGTAAAACAATAAAATATATTTAAATAGATAACAAACATATCTAACAAAAGGGATGATTATATTTCTCTCTTTTAAGATTTATTTATTTATGTCAAAGGCAAAGTTATAGAGAGGCAGAGGCAGAGAGAGAGAGAGAGAGAGAGATCTTCTATATGCTGGTTCACTCCCCAAATGGCCTCAATGGCCAGAGCTGGGCCAATCCAAAGTTAGGAACCAGGAGCTTCTTCCGGGTCTCCCACATGGGTGCATAGCCACAAGGACTTGGACCATCTTCTGCTTTCCCAGGCCATAGCATAGAGCTGGATCAGAACTGAAGCAACCAGGGCTCGAACTGGTGCCCATATGGATGCCAGCACTTCAGGCGGCTGTTGTACTTACTACACCACGGTGTCTTAGACTGTTTTATGATGTTAGAACATCTGACACTAGGTAACTTAAAAAGGACTGAGATTTGTTTCTTACAAATCTAGAGGTTGCAAAGTCCAAGCTCAAGGGATTGTCACCTGGTGAGGACCTCATGCAGATCCATAACATGGTGAAAAGTTTTACATGGGGGCAGTGCATAAGTGAAACAGAGAAGGCAGAAAAAAAAAAAAAAAAGCTGTGCAGATGAAACAGAGAGAGAAGGCAAGATGAGGTCAAGCTCACACTTATAGCAGACCTAACTCCATAAGGCACCCACTTCCAAAATAACTACTGATAAGAACAGAGCCTTTGGGCCTAATTACCTCTTAGAAATCTCATCTTTTGAAACTTTTGCATTGGGGATTAATGAATTCTGGGGAACATATTCAAACTCTATCATTTCCCTATTATAGTGGAATGTCTGTGAGTGAAATTAGGTATTGCAACTTAATTAATAATGTATGTGTACCTAATTTTACCTAAATTTCAATTAATTGTAGAGAAAATGATGTTTTTATACATTTATTACTACATAATTGGTTCATGTAGAGTTTGCACAATACACTATAAAATAAAATTTGTTAATTAAAAATAAAAATAGTGTGGTGTAAGCATATTTTTCCCATTAAATATTTTTCTAAGTATTTTTCTGTAAAAACAATTTATGATGTATATTTTTCAAAGCTGTGGAGGTATAATTTTGTATGAGCAGTGTTCCAGTACTGCATGACAGAATATTAAATTATGTAGAAGGTATACATTTTTAAACTGAACTTGTTAAGATCTTGCAAGACAAAACAAATAACAGTTGTATGTTTATAATGCAATTTTCAATTTTACAAACTTTCAAAATTGCTGTAGAAATTCAGTTGTTACTATTATTCCAAGAATTACTACTAATTTTTTATTATTATGGCATTTTTATATTCCAATTCAACTTCTCAAGCATATTTAACTTATTATTCTCAAAAACCTTGTGAAACTACAAAATTTGTTTTGGCTGGGTGGGTTTCATTTACTAATAATTTATGCTTAGTCAAAATGTAATATTTGGCAATTCATTGTTATATCATTCTTTTAAATTTATGCTAATATGACAAAATTGAAGTTACAACACTATTGTGATTCTTTTGCAAAAAAAAAAAAAAAAGGAACGGTTTGATGAAAGATTCTTGAATTTACTCTCTTCCTATGTTAAGGATTTAGCAGTAAAAAGTTTTAAATATCTTGATTTGCTTCAGATGACACTTGATAGAATCCAAAATATAATCTTAGGATTGTGGAGATGAAATTATTTCTTGCATCACCAAAAATATGGTGCATTTTACATATTAGAAAACTAAAAATAACCAAGTAACTTGAATATGTACCAATCCAAAGAAGGTAGTCTCTGACAAGGTTAAAACTGTGTACTGAATCTTGATGCATCAAATAAATTTAAACTTCATTCATTTCATCATTATCGTGTCCTGGGCCGCGGCTCACTAGGTTAATCCTCCACCTGCGCTGCCCGCACCCCAGGTCCTAGTCCCGGTTGGGGTGCTGGATTCTGTCCAGGTTGCTCCTCTTCCAGTCCAGCTCTCTGCTGTGGCCCAGGAGTGCAGTGGAGGATGGCCTAGGTCCTTGGGCCCTACACCTGCATGGGAGACCAGGAAGAAGCGCCTGGCTCCTGGCTTTGGATCAGCGCAGAGCACCTGCCGCAACGCACCGGCCTTAGCGGACACTATGGGGGTGAACCAATGGAAAAAGGAAGACTTTTCTCTCTGTCTCTCTCTCTCTCACTGTCTAACTCTGCCTGTCAAAACAAATAAATAAATAAAACGATAACATTTATTTTAATGGATATATTTAAATAAGTATCTAGGAATCAAGATCCAATTGTTTGAAAATTCAGTTTTAAATATTTATTTAAATTTCCTTGAGTTGATGGATAGGATGCAAATGAGACTATAATTTTCATACCCCCAAAGTTAATAAATCATTGGAAGGAATGGATGGAAGGAAACAAATGGACTGATGTAAGTGCATCAATATTTTTGAGGACTTTGGCTGGAGTTGAATCAGATTGATTGGAAACTTAAGGGCATGTCTTTGTGAAAGAATTAAATATTGTGTACTTTTTATTTTGTAAAGAAGATATGAATTTGTATTCAGAGATAAAATATCAGTCATAAGGATGAGGATGAAGACATACTAAACTAAATATAATTTGGATAAAATACAGATATCAAGAAGGGTTCAATATGAAAAGTGAAGAGGTGAGGATCAGGTGTCATGGCACAGACAGACAAAACAGAGTTGAATGAATGAAATGGAAAGACATAAAGGGAAAATGATTTGGAACTAAACCCACCAACAGAGAGAAGGCAAGCAACAAAGCAATAGACTCATCTGCATGTATTTGGAAGAAGCCAAAACTGAAAGCCAGAATATGGAAGCAAAACAATATAAAACCATGGGCAAGTCCAGTACAGCTGAAAATATCTGATAGGTCCACCGTGGAAAATCAATATGGAACCCCAGGTGCCTGAAATCAAGAGATGGTCATATTCAGAGACATCAATGGCAGCAGTTTCCTGGAAAAGATTTCAACATCATAGGTCTTGAATTTTGAGAACCATTGGTGATTGAGTTTTGATACTTAAATCCTGGAGGGCAGAATAATTGGAAGACAATGAGAGCAATGAACACAGTTGTTTTTATAGGATAAAAAGAAAGAAACACACAGTAAGGATAAAGCAAATGTATAATCCAAGATGTATTGGTGCACCACAAGGGTTATAAATCCAAGAAGCAATAATTTAAAAAAATAATGTTAAGGGCTCCCAAAAGTAATCCCATCTCAGTAACTGAGCATTGAGCTAGCTTAGAGGTAGGAAAATATAGGGGGATTTCAAAAAGTTTGGGAAAAACTGAATTAAATTACCTTGTAATGCCTTTGGGCCAGATCAGCTTTGTAGCCTGTTTGTGTTTGATCCCAAGCTAAAAATGACCTTCCCAACATTAACATGTTTGTACACACAGGGACATTCACACCTTCATATGCACTGGCACATATACAAACATGGCCATTGATCCACCCACAGTGTATGAAAAAAAATGCAGCAAAAATTACCAAGCAAATATATAAAAATGCAGTTTTTGAAGGTCTATGGACAAAAATGGGAAGCGACTCTATGTATTCCTCACCAACCACTCACCCCTAGCCAGAAATCAAGACATCCTTTCAGTCCAGACGCCTGTGACTCATGTCCAGAATGGTGTTCTTAACGACTGAGTGTCATTGAAAATGCCCTCAACTTTCCCTCCCAAAGAAAGCTGAAAGAGTTGTTTTGAGTCTTTCAGAGCATCTTAAAAGGAGGATGAATGAGCTATGCCCACTGCAGCGTGGTTTATGGTCTCCTCCCACATCAGACTCAAATTCTTAAGAGCAGTCCCTCAATTTTACTGGCCTTTTTCCTGCAAATAGTTATGACAGAAGCAGAGGGCATGGCATTTCCTGATTTATTTACTTTTAAGACCAAATTACTCTCTGTGTCTTTCCCTTTCAGTCTGTACCTTCTGCCTTTCAAAAAACTCAATAAATCTTTAAAAAATAAAAACTACTTTAAATATTTGGTCCAAAGAATATATTTTAGTTAAAAAAGCATAACATACAGATATTTAAACTTACAGGATTTTAGGCCATTAATTCCTACAATATCTAATTGTAACCAAACATTTTCCAGTCAAAATATACTCAGTATCTTCATGTTAAAAATCCATCAGAACTCAGTTGTCTCCACATAAATTTTTACAAAGCTCCATATGCAAACTTCATAATGCCACTCTTATTTTTAACTTCTAAGAGAGCTAATAAAATTCAAATTATATTAAAGCATTTTAAAGTATTGAACATAAAGTTTAATTTTATCATAATATTTGTACAAAATAATATTTTAATTCATTTGAGAGGTAGAGAGAGAGAATGAAAGACAGAAAGGAAAAGAAAGAAAGTTCCCATCCACTGATTCACTTGAATATCCTGAAATGGCTAGGACTGGGCTAGCGATGACATCAAGAACATGGACACAATCCAAGTTCTTGTGGGGTAGCAGGGAACTCACAACCTGAGCCATGTTCACTCCTTCCCAGTGTCTGCACTAGCCTGAAACTGAAGTCAGGAGGCAGGAATCAAACCCAGTTATTCTGATGTGACTTTTGGATATCTAAAATGCTAGACTGAACACTTGCTCTCTAAAATAAACTATTAATGTTGAAATAGAGTATGCATAGGCTTCCAATGAAGAGAGTATAAAATAAGAAAACTAAAAGTCCTAAAGAGGAAAAATGTGAAATCCCAGCACTAAGAGTATAGAAGGAGTGGAGTATGATGAAAAAATTGAAGTACAGGTGATAAAGCTAAAAAGAAATTTAAAAAATAAATAAAAAAAAACAACTGCATATGTCTTGGGGAAAGAATATTTGAGGAAAAGCTCATGCATAATGCCTGCAGGACTAAAAAACTGTTTTAACGCTTGCATCATTTTTTTTAAAATTTAATTTGGCATGGAGTAACTATAAAATTAAGTATTTTAAAGAAACCAGTTGAATGACTCTTCTTCAAACCAGTGTATCACCCAATATTAGAGTTAGAAAAGGTTGTCAGAGGTTATCTATCCTAACAATCCTTGCAAAAGACTTTTGTGAATTTCTTCTTATAATGAAGTAGAGGCAGTACCAAGAAGCATTCCCTTACTGATTTCCTGGACCATTCTAGTGTTAATTATCTAAATATAGGTTAAGGGCCGGCGCCGCGGCTCACTAGGCTAATCCTCCGCCTAGCGGCGCCGGCACACCGGGTTCTAGTCCCGGTCGGGGCTCTGGATTCTGTCCCGGTTGCCCCTCTTCCAGGCCAGCTCTCTGCTGTGGCCAGGGAGTGCAGTGGAGGATGGCCCAGGTGCTTGGGCCCTGCACCCCATGGGAGACCAGGAGAAGCACCTGGCTCCTGGCTCCTGCCATCGGATCAGTGCGGTGCGCCGGCCGCGGCGGCCATTGGAGGGTGAACCAACGGCAAAGGAAGACCTTTCTCTCTGTCTCTCTCACTGTCCACTCTGCCTGTCAAAAAAAAAAAAAATTAAAAAATTAAATATAGGTTATTACTCCAAGGCCCAGCTTGCTGACATTTTCTTCTAACCAGGAACACTTGATAGGCCAATGCCTAAAAAACAAAATGTAATCATCAAAAATTAATACAAGATAGAACATCTACAATTGCAAAAGGTTTTAGATAAAATTACATCTCAGACCCAATGCCACAAACTCATTGTTTTATTTGATTGCAGTCAAGCACTCTGTTTTCCTTTGACAAGTGGCCTCTGAGACCAGATTTGCTAGATAAGGTATGGAATGCACAGTTACATTTAAATTTCAGATGAAAATACTTTAAAATATAAATGTGCCCCCAGATGCTGCATAAAATACACTCACACTAAATAATTTATTTTTTGTTGAACTGAACTTAAAATTTAAGAATGTCTATATTTAATGTTCTAAATCTAGCAACTTAATTAAAACTGAACATAAATACAAGTTAGATTACTGTGTTTTTAGTTTTTAAAAATCTTAAATTTTTATTAATATAAAGATAACATATTTCATGTATTTCATAGATGCAATTCTAAGAAGGTAACTATACTTTCCTTCCTTCCTCCTTCCCTCAAACAACATTTCTTTTTTCCTTACTTGTTTTTTCTTCAATTTTTGCTTTACCATTCATTATGTACTTCATATATACAGTTTTAAGAGCATAATGTGGTACTTCCAACCCTACCTTCCATCTCTGGCTCACTCTAACCATCCCTCATTTTTCTTTTCTATTTTTATTTTAATTTTTATAGTGATATACTATCAATTTCCTTTATAATCTTCAACTTAACCCTTTGTCGGGGAACGGGACAGCCTGGCCAGCTGTGCCCCTCCCGACATGTACAAGCACAAGAAGTTTAGTGCTGGGCTTTTTCCACCCTGCCCGTTGCTAATTGCAAGATCCTGTTTTGACTTTAAGCATCCTGTTATCGCATGTTTCCCACACTTAGTTGGTAACATGTTTTCCGTGAATGATATATATAAATAGGTGGACGGTGGGCGGGAGTGAATGAATGAACGCTGGTAAGAGACGGAGAGTGAATGAACGCTGGTAAAAGACGGGTGAGTGAATGAATGCTGGTAAAAGACGGAGGAGTGAATGAATGCTGGTAAAAGACGGAGGAGTGAATGAATGCTGGTAAAAGACGGAGGAATGAATGAACGCCGGTAACAGGCGGAGTTGTGAATGAACGCCGGAAACAGGCGGGAGTTATGAATGAACGCCGGTAACAGGCGGGAGTTATGAATGAATGCGAGTAGTAAGCAGGAGTTGTGAATGAAGGAGTTGTGAATGAATGAGTTGTGAATGAATGCCGGTAACAGGGCGGGCGTTCGCGACATGTAACGCGAGTCTGCTGAAAAATAAAGTGAAAGCTGAAAAGCCGATAAACGCGTCTGGTGTCTCCGAGGTCTCGCCGGCGTTAACCTATCCGGAAGGTGTACGCCTGCAACCCTTCACCAAATAAAGAATTCAACAAGTTATAAGGAGAGGAGCCATTGTTCTTAAAGGAATAGAAAGGGACTACAAATAATATTAAAATCTCAAAATGTCAATTGTGCTCATATACATGAATTAAAAATTTATTTAATTATCTACTTATTTACTTGTTTAAATAGTTATTTGAAAGGCAGAAGTATATGGGCGAAGAAACAGAGACAGAGACAGCCACACACACACACACCACCCACCATACACACAGAGTGAGAGAAATTTTTAATTTGCTGGCTCACTCCTCAGATGGCCTCAATAACCAGTTTCTAGGACAGGGCAAAGCTAGCCTAGACAGTATTTTTCAGTTTTTATGCCCTGGCACCTAACAAAACTGCCTAACCTTTTGAAGTACTGGAGAGAATAGCCTCTTCATGCAGCAAAAAAACTCTCTTTTCTGAGTTTGCAAGGAAGAGCTAGAGCTATTCATTAAGTTCTTTCTGGAACTTTCATGTGCCAAAGGCATCTACCATATATATGTATATATATATGTTTTTTTTTAAGCTGTTCAATGCATTTCTCAAGTTGTTTCTTATTTGAAAACATAGCTCCTACTGATTCAAACTTTCTCATAATTTTACATTAATAGAAACTTTAAGTCTGTGTCAAGTTTCCTTAGATAAAATAAATGGAATTATGCTCATGATAATTATCTTTTGGTAATTGAAAATCAATAATTTACTTAAAGGAACCCATGGTGCGGCACAGCAAGTTAAGCTATAATCTGCAATGCTGCCATCCCATATTTGGAGTGCTGGTTCAAGTCCTGAATGCTCTGCTTCCAATCCAGTTCCCTGCTAATACACCCGGGAAAACAGCAGTAGATGGCCCAAGTACTTTGTCCATCTGCAGGGCAGATCTTTCTTAAATTCCTGGTTCCTAGCTTCAGCCTAGCCCAACCCTGTCAGCAGATTGGGGCGTGAACCAGTGGCTGACTCTTTGCCTTTGGTAATTTTAATTTTAAATGTATGAGTTGAGCAAATTTAATGTATTTCATGTATACTGATTTGACATCATAATAATATTTCCCACAATATTGACCATCCCATCAAAGCCCCCACCTTCCCTCTCCCTCTTTCCTTTCTTATTTTTTCTTTTAACTTTTAGAGTAACAAACTTTCACTTTATTTTATAACCACAAGCTGAACTATCCATCAAATAAAGAATTCAACAAGTACTAAATAGCAAAATCCATTGTTCCCCAAGAGTATAGACAAGGGCTATAAATAATAATCAAATCTCAAATGTCAGCTTCACTCATACACATTATTTTTTTGTGCTCTGTATATTAATTACCACAAATCAGGGAAACATCATATTTATATTTTTTAGACTGGCTTAATTCACTGAGCATAATGGTTTCTAACTGCATACATTTTGTTGCAAAAAATTTTTCTTTAAAAAAAAAACTGGGTAGTATTTCATAATGTATATATACCACATTTTCTTCATCCAGTCATCAGTTGATAGACATTGGAGTTGATTCCATATCTTAGCAACTGTGACCTGAGTTGCAATAAACACTGGGGATACAGATGACTTTCATATACTGATTTCATTTCCTGTGGGTAAATTCCCAAGAGTGGGATGGTTGGGTAATATGGCATCTATTTTCAGATTTCTGAAGAATCTCCATACTGTCATCCATGATGGTTGAACTTGTGTGCATTCCCATGAACAGTGGATTAGGGTACCTTTTCCCCCACATTCTCAACAGTATTTATTGTTTTTTGATTTCTGTATGAGAACATTTCTAACAGGTGTGAAGTGAAACCTCATTGTGGTTTTGATTTTCATTTACTTGATGGCTAGTGATCCTGAGGATCTTTCCAAGTGTCTGTTGACCGTTTGAATTTCATTCTCTGACAAATTCTTGTTCAAGCCTTTTACCCATTTCTTGACTAGATTGTTGGTTTTATTGTAGTTAAGTTTCTTGAGCTCTTTAATAGATGCTGTATATGAATCTTTTATTAGTTAAGGTTGACATAGTTAAATTGCCTCCATGTCAATGATACATGATTTTATAAAGTCTACTTTTCAGACTATAATTTACAGCTGTCCTTAAAAGACTGAGATTATTTTTGAAGATATATATATATATATATATTCAAGTTACATATATAATACATATATAATTTTGTAACTCAAATATTCGAGTTATATATAATATATAATATAATGTATTATATTAAAGTTATATAATATTATATATATTTGAGTTACAAAACCCATTTTTTATATATATAATATGTATAATCGAGTTACAAAACCCATTTTATACCCAACTTGCTCCCTTAGAGTATATTATTCTATGATTCTGTGTTTAAAAAGCAAATATCCGGTTTGATTGCTAAAACTATTGTCAGTGCACAATGTACATGTAATATGTATCAAGATAGCAATTTTATGCTCATCACACCAGGAATGCTAGTAACCAGATATTGTTTATTGAACTTACCAGGCAAGTTTGTTTACGACAAAGGTATTCCATGAGGACAGATGAGGTAAAGACAGAAAGCAGAGAAGTAAGAACAGTGGGTATGGAGTACTATGTGTGCATTCTCCCAAAAACCTTTGGGAATCTTTTTCTTCAGCATGGTCTGTTTCTCTAATGCTGTCTTCACAGATACATCTTCCTCTTTCTCCAAATGTATTTGAAATCTTGTCTGTCTGTCATCCTTTTATGCTTAATTTATGCATTGACTGGAATAAAGTAAAAGTAGAAAAAAAGACATCACATAGTTGCAAGAGGGAAGGGGGTGGTTCAACAGTGAATGGAACATGGGAGACCAGACATCAACAGAACCTGATATTAGAGCAGGTAGATTCCTAATAAATAGTGCTAGGGAATTCTTGATGTGACTGAACTACTGAAAATTCACTGACACAAGATTCTTTTAAGGTACCAGATCAAGTAATTCATATTTAGGGAGAATAGAAACTTCAAGAATAGATTGACACATAAAAATTGGAGATGTAATGGTTTTCATATGCATAAAAAATCTTACTATGAAGTTTTAGGTAGTGCACAAGGTTTTTATTCAAGAGCAATTAAAATATATATGGTTGTATAGTATTGGGTTAGAGGGTACTATTATAACGATTCAGCATTTTTTAACCATAGGAAAATGAATTACTACAGTGTCTAGGCAAAGTTTCAAACTTTCAACTTTGAAACAAACACCTAACTTTTTTACAGCATCTGAACACCTAGAGTTGTTTAAACAAACAATAATGGAAAGTGTAAATATGCTGTCTGAGAGGCAGGAAATATTTCATGTTTCATGTTTTCAGTGAAAAGATAACAGGAGGGGACATAGGACAGATATTCTGTTTCATGTCAGTGGGAGAATAATGCAGATTGATAGCAATTGATGGGTAGACTCCAGGCGCTGTGAGGACAAGGTAACCTTGATCTTAGAATAAAACCAACAGTGAAATACCAAGTGCTCCCTAAACTGTTCCACTTCCTTTCTGGCATGCTTAGATGCTTTGCTTCCAAATGGTACAGATCATAAAAACTGTCAGCAGTATGTATGTGAATAATGCATCAGGAGACTGGAAGTTACTAAAAGGAAACGAAAAAGTCCAAACTGCTGAAACAGCAATGCTCCCCACCATTACTGAGTGTCAGTTTATGACAGAGTTTATTGGCAGTTCCTGTTACTTATGTGAAATAGTTCATAATTCATAAGGCAATATTTTTGGTTACTTGCTCCACAAAATAAAAGGAACTTGCTCAGGAACACAGGGCCAGGGACCATAGAGTAGTTGTTTGCATCACATTTATAATATTAAACACATTATTTAACATTTTTTACCCTTAGTTTTCTTAGCAGTAAAATAATGAAAATACAATTATAATAATATTATGATTTCCTAGTTTTAATATATCACCTGTGAATTTTTGATGCAACAGTTTTGAAGTTTTAAATCTACACATATGTTAAATGAAAGCCTTTTTTACAAATGAAATAGTTTATATTTTGAATTTCTTAGATACATTTCTTAATTATAAATAAGATCTCAATAAATCCTAGAAAATGAGGAAAGTAAATAAAGAATAATTATAAACATATCAATCAATTTAATGTGCTATCTTAAACTGCTTTGAAGAGGTAGAATACACCGTAACACTTGTTTCTTTTCTAATAATTTATTTATCTAATCACATGTGTGTGTGAATATATATAGACACATACACACACACACATTCACATACACACACACATTCACATACACACACACATACTCCAGGTCCAAAAAGAAGAAAAAGTATAAAGCTGAACAAATTTCTCTAGCAACTTGATAAAAATATTACTTTTTTGCCATAATAAAATCTAGAAGATTATTAAATGGTTAAATTCTTGATTTCATTTCGTGATTGCTTGGGAAGTCCTATATAAATTAAAATAATGCAGTTTTAACTTTCCCTGTGGTGGTTATTTTTATTGAACAAGCTCTATTACTCAACAAAATGGTTCCAGTCATAGACTATGAATATATTTCTTAATTTATTCAGTGATATTGTATTCTGAGAAGTATTGTGGACTCTGGAAATCAACAAGTTATGCATAATTAATATACAACTAGATTGTATTACCTGACCATCAAATCTCTCAAAGACTCATATTTAAGTAAACATTTTTGACTTGTGTTAACAATTAAATTAGAATAAAATCCAATTAAAGTTCAATTAGCAATTTAAAGATTCAAATTTGCAAAATGTTTAGTGAATTTTAATTTACTTTCACTGGTTGAGGTACATGTTCAGAATATTAAGCTTTTACATGTTCCTAATAGCATTTTCATTTTCACATTCAGTGCACATGCTGAGTTACTCAAATGATTTCTAATAAGTCTTATTTTAATAAGGCAACCTGGATCTGATAATCGATGTCATTATGAAGAAATGAAATAAATCAATCTAAGTGACTCTTTTTTCTTCACTTAATATAATTATGATAAAATATTCTAAATTGCTACACAAAGCATTTTCCTATATGTGAACTGCTTTCTCTTAAATAGAAATGATTCAAACAAAAGAATAAGAAAAGAGCACAATTTAACAGCAAGAAAAAATGGAAAAATTACGTGTTATTATTTACAAGAAATAACATAAGAATTATAAATATCAAAAACAATCTCTGAGCAAGATTTCCCTTAATGATACTGAGCATGTATTGTGCCTTGTTAATATTCTAGTACATTGCAGAAACTAGTGTTGCTAGTGTTTGATCTACAACCTTTTTATTTTGCGGTATAGAGGTACAAAGATTTGACCAGACCCCTGAAGCATAGGCAATCAAACACAAAATTGACAAATGAAATTACATCAGACTGAGAGCTACTTCACTGCAAAAGAAAAACTCAGCAAAGAGGCAACTGGAAGAATAGGAGAAAATATTTGCAAACTACTCATCTGATAAAGGGTTAACATGCAGAATCTATAAAGAGCTCAAGAAATTCAACCACAATAAAATAAACAGCTCAGTTAAGAAATGGGCAAAAGACTTGGGAGGCATTTTCAAGAGAGGAAATTCAAATGGCCAACAGACATCTCACTCCATTTAGAATTAGTTTCACCATACCCAGTTAGAATATCTCTCACACAGATACCAACATACAACAAATGCTGGTGAGGATGTCAATAAAAAGGTACCCTGGTTCACTGTTGGTGGAATGTAACCTGGTGCAGCCACTGTGGAAGACAGCATGGAGATACCTCAGAAAGCTGAATATAGACTTACCATATGATCTAGCCATCCCACTACTGCGAATTTACCCAAACCGAAAGAAATTAGCATATGAAAGAATTATAGGTACCCCGATGCTATTTACAGCTCAACTCACAATAGCTAAGATACAGAATCAACCCAGATGTCCATCAACTGTTGACTGGATAAAGAAATTAAGATATATATACACTTTGGAGTACTCAGCTATAAAAAGAAATAAAATCCTTTCTTTTGCAACAAGATAAATGCAACTGGAAACCATTATACTTAGTGAAATAAACCAATCCCAAAAAGACAAATACCATCTGTTTTCCCTGATCTCAGGTAACTAATAGGGTACTTGAACTGTAATGTATTGGCATGAAATAAATGTTTCTGAGATATGATGATTGTTTACAGCCCTTGTCTCATCCATTGATTAACAGGTTTTTTTTTTAACTATTTGTTGAACTTATTTACTTAGTGTAGGCTTAGCTACGCTATCATGAAGTAAGCTGAAAATCGATTTTTGTAAAAATTAAGGGTGGGAGTGTGAGAGACAGGAGGAGGAAGGGTTAGAACTTGGCCAGAAGGGAGGGTAGTGGGGGAAGTGTCACTATTTTCTTAAATCTGTTTATATGAAATAATGGAAACTTGTGTAACTTCAATAAAATTAAAAAATAACTAAAAAAGGAAATAGAAGAAAACACAAAAAAATGGAAAGTTCTTCCATATTCATATATTGGAAGAATTAATATCATCAAAATGTCCATATTACCAAAAATAATTTAAATATTAAATATGATCCATTTCAAAATACCAATGACATTCTTCTCAGATCTGAAAAAAATGTTCTAAAATCCCTGTGGAAACACAAAAGACCCCGAATATCAAAAGCAATTTTATACAACAAAAACTAAGCCTGAGGGATAACAACATCAGATTTCAAGAAATATTACAGAGCAATTTTAATCACAACAGCCTGGTACTGGCACAAAAATAGACATGTAAGCCAATGGAACAGAATAGAAACTCTATAAGTCAATTCACTCATCTACACCCAATCTTTGACAAAGGAGCTAAATTCAATCCCTGGAGAAAGGACATTCTCTTCAACAAATGGTGCTGAGAAAATTGAATCTCTGCATGTGGAAGTATGAAACTAGACCCCTACACAAAAATCCACGGAAAATGAAACAAAGACCTAAGTCTCTGACCCAGTATCATCAAATTACTAGAGAATGTTGGAGAAACTCTGTAAGACATGGGCATTAGCAATGACTTTGTGGAAAAGACCTCAGAATAACAGGCAATCAAAGCCAAAGTTGACAAATGGGATTATGTCAAATTGAGAAGCTTCTACACTGCAAAAGAGACATTCAGCAAAGTAAAGAGGCAACCTATAGAAAGGTAGAAAATATTTTCACACTATGCAACTGATAAAGGCTTAATAACCAGACTCTAAAAAGAGCTCAATATATGGCCGGCGCCACGGTTCACTAGGCTAATCCTCCGCCTTGCGGTGCCGGCACACTGGGTTCTAGTCCCGGTCGGGGCGCCGGATTCTGTCCTGGTTGCCCCTCTTCCAAGCCAGCTCTCTGCTTGTGGCCAGGGAGTGCAGTCGAGGATGGCCCAAGTACTTGGTCCCTGCACCCCACGGGAAACCAGGAGAAACACCTGGCTCCTGCCTTCGGATCAGCGCGGTACGCCGGCCACAGCACGCCGGCCATGGCGGCTATTGGAGGGTGAACCAACGGCAAAGGAAGACCTTTCTCTCTGTCTCTCTCTCTCTCACTGTCCACTCTGCCTGTTAAAAAATAAAAGCTCAATATATTCAACTACAACAAAATAAACAATTCAGTCAAGAAATGGACCAAAGGAATGAACAGGAATTTTTTGAAGGAAGAAATTCAATTGGCCAACAAGAAAAAGTGCTCAGGATTTCTAGCCATCAGGGAAATGCAAATCAAAACCACAGTGAGGTTTCACCTCACCCCACTTAGAATGGCTTTCATACAGAAGTCAACTAACAGAAAGCTGAATATAGAACTCCAATATGATCCAGCCAATGCACTAATGGGAATTTACCCAAACTAAAAGAAATGAGCATATGAAAGAGTTATCTGTAACCGCATATTTATTGCAGCTCATTTCACAATAGCTAATATATGGAATCAACCAGGATGTCCATCAACTGATGACTGGATAAAGAAATTATTGCATATATACACTATGAAGTACTACTCAGCTGTTAAAAAAATGAAGTTCTATCATTTGCAACATAATGGGTGCAACTGGAAGCCATTAAACTTAGTGAAATAAGCCATTTCCAAAAAGACAAATACCATACACTTTCCCTGTTCTGTGGCAACTAATAGATTATCAAAAATGTAATGTATAGGAATGAATTTGACATTTTGTGCTTCAATGATTGTTTGTAGCCCTTGTCTCTACTGTTGAGAAACAGGTTTTTTTCATACTATTTATTGAATTCATTAATTAACTTAACTTTATATGTATAAAGTAAACTAAAAGTAGATCATTGGAAAAAGTAAGAGAGGGAGCAGGAGAGGAAGAAGGAGGAAGGATGGAAGCTTTGCTTGAAGATGGGTAGCGTGGGAAATATCACTATATTCCTAAATCTGTACACATGAAATACACAAAATATGTATGCCTTAAATAAAATTTAAAAAACAAGCAAGACTTCTTTTAAATAAGTGACCAAACAATTCAAATTTAGTAGAATGTGGATTATAATAATTATTGCAAACTCTTCCTGAACAGTAGCATCATTTTAAGAGATTTATATATATATATATATATATATAAATGAAAAATTGCTTTGTGGAATAATATTATGATCAGTATTTTAAATATTCAGAACTTATGAGTAGTTAATTAGGAAATTTTCTCCAGATAATATTAAAACATATTTACAGTGTCAATGTTGTATAAATATGTATGTTTTATGTTTACCTATTACACATGCACAAAGTCTGTAAAAAGACATGCAAAAATGTAACTGTTGCATTAAATGGGAGCTATTTTTTGAAGGTGCAATAATATCCTTCCAATTTCTCAATTGGAATAAAAATTTTAGTGTCCAAATTTTCTCACATAGATTATACACTGCTAATCATTACCACAGACCATTCCATATTTCTTATAGAAAAATATTGGATGCATTTCTTGAATAAAGATGTATATATACATAGAGTGAACTTAAATTATCATTTGTTAAACTATTTTTAAGGTAGGAAATAGAAAATATCTAATAATTGTATGAGTCTTATTAGTAACATTACATATGATTTTCATTGAATCCTCTAATAATATTATATCTACATTTTTAATTGCAGAAAGTATTTTACATGCATAAGTGAAAAATGCCAGGAGTAGAGTCCATTGCATTCTTACTATGAACCTATGCTCTTTTAACTTGAATAGTGTCACTGATTTACTCCTCAATTATTTGTTTTAAATATTGATTGATTTACACATAATTATTGATTTATATATTTACGTGGTACAATGTTATATTTAAATATATTCAGAGATATATAATGTCCTTATTTACTTGGGACTCATTAAGTTCCTCTGCTCACTCTTATTTCCTGTTGTTCTGTTCACCACCTCTTTTTGTTACTATGCCCAGATAGAGTTTGAGCAATAAATTCATATCATAATAAGGACATTTCTCTCCCAGTGTTGCTAGCTGCACAGATTTCAAAGCTATTTGACAGCTGTTTGGTTGTCCTGATGACATATGTCCCTTCCTAGTTTATAATAGGTGGTGTATTTCCACACTAGTGCTTTTCACTAGATTAGAAATCCTTTAGTTATTTCTGCTCTGTGAATGCTAAATCTGTATCAATATCTTCCCTATAAATTGCAACTCAAATTGTTTTCTTAAAATCATTTTGATTTGGGGCTTGTGGTATTGATTGGCACAGCAGGTTAAGCCACCACCAGCAACCCCATCATCATATATGAGAATGCAGGTTTAGGATATGGCTCCTCTCCCTCCAATTCAGCTGCCTGCTTATGTGCCTAGGAAGGAAATTGGAATGTTTGGGCTCCTGCCACCCAACTGGGAGAATTGTATGGAGTCATGGCTCCTGGTTTCAGCCTGAGCCCTTCCCTAACTATTGTGGCTATTGGAGCAGTGAAACAGGATGGAAGATCTTTCTCCCTGTCAATTCATCCTACTTTGTCACTTATATTTTAAATTAATAAATGCTTTTAAAAAAGCATTTTGATTTGCAAAAATCAATCATGTTGAATTCTTCATTTTTCCAAGTGGGGGAACATCTTTGACAAACCCACTTTAATTTCAGATACTGAGATTTTCCCATCTATGGTAAGATTATTATTATTTTTTTGACAGGCTGAGTGGACACTGAGAGAGAGAGAGAGAGAGACAGAGAGAAAGGTCTTCCTTTGCCGTTGGTTCACCCTCCAATGGCCACCGCGACTGGCGCGCTGCGGCTGGCACATCACGCTGATCCGAAGCCAGGAATGAAGTGCTTCTCCTGGTCTCCCATGAGGGTGCAGGGCCAAGTCTTGGGCCATCCTCCACTGCACTCCCGGCCCACAGCAGAGAGCTGGCCCAGGGGCAACCAGGACAGAATCCGGCGCCCTGACCGGGACTAGAACCCGGTGTGCTGGTGCCGCAAGGCGGAGGATTAGCCTAGTGAGCCACGGCGCCAGCTAATGATTATTGTTGATTAATCTTATCCTAATTTGACTTCTCAACTAGTATGAAGAATGATTTACTGTATTTTTGAATTTTAATTTATACATTTTTTAAATTTCTTAATAAAATTATTTTATTGTTAAGACATCATTTTTTACACTCGAATTATATAATGTTTGCTTCTGGATTCCAGGGATTATATAATAGTTAGGTCTTTCTGATATTTGTTTAATAAAAATGCTTTCAAAACAAAGAGAGGAAGATAAAACAAATCAGGTTAACGTAGAAGAGTTTCATAGTGGTAAAATTTACATAGATTCAAGAGATTGCTTAAAGTTGCCTGAAGTTACTCATCAGGGAACTTGAGATCTTTTCAATGAATCTGTCATCTTGCTACATCATACTTTTCAAGTAAGCAAGTCGTCAGGCAAACAAGAGGATTCCTGCTAGATGATTGATTTTGATTGTTATTATATACTAGAGTTTAGGAAAGACTTGTAAAGGATATAGAAACCCCCTGGGTCATTTCTTGTGATACACAGACTGAGTGACACATCTATATATAACCGAGACTGTTCAAGGATTGCGAATACTCCAAATGTTTTAGGAACATACATTTATGGAAACATACAAGTAAATAATCCAGACCAGACAAAGCACTTTCTGAACACAAAGGATTGTGAAATGGGAAATGGGAGAAGAAACCTATACCTACCAATTACAATCATATGACATCTCTAGAAATAATGATGAAATAGATATGGGCATTTTCCTAATTTTTAATGTCTATTCTTATGAAAATGTGTATATATGCTCAAGTAGCTTATTCATTTTATTACTCTTCTGTACTTGTTCCAAATAGGAATATGCTAACGATGTTAACTTCAAGAATATCCATTCTCTTGAATCTAAATTACTTGTTCCAGATTCCTGTTGTGTGTATAGGTTATTATAAGCCAAACAAAATAATCCCTGATAGAAGAAACAAGAGTAAGTATTGAGTGTTGCATACAGGTAGAGCATTATATTAGATATGTTATAGAAATTATGTTGTTGGGAATTTCTAGCCAATTTATTTATTAGGCATTGTGAAACATACTTTGATTTTCATAGTTATAATGCATGCATTTAAATTGAACAGAGTTGTATGCTACACCCTAGTTATAATATTTGCATTATTATTGGATGGCTTTGAATTTTGTTGGTTTGTAATAATTTTCACCCTTTTTGCTTTTGGCAAGTATAAAATAACATGCTACAATCTCCAGTATCAATCTAATAAAGATCTTCTTTTTAAAAAGTGCAGTCATCTAGCTTCTCCTCATTTCCATAAAGTGTTGTGGTTGGACTATTTTCAAAATTTTTTAAAACATTGATTTCTCATTAAATTTACCTAAAGACACTGTCAGATTTTTAGGTTGTTCTCCACATATTCTGTGACACATGGCTTCGATCATAACATAGGAACCTGAAAATTAATTTGAAATGGATACATTATTGGTTTCATTGCTAACGTAAAATAATGTAGTTTCTGGGGCCAGTGAGTTAAGCTGTTGGCTAACCTTGCATTCCATATGAGTGCTGATTCAAGTCCCAATTTCTCCACTTCTGATTCAGATCCCTGTTAGTTCTCCTGAGAATGCAGTGGAAGATGGCTGAATTGCTGGGTCCCGGGCACACAAATGGGAGACTCAGGTGAAGTTCTAGGCTCCTGGCTTCAGCCTGGATCAGTCCCAGCAAATATAACCATTTGGGGAATGAACCAGTAGATGGAAGATTCTCTCTCTCTCTCTTTCCAGCTCATTCTCTCTCCCCCACTCTGTAATTCCATCTTTCAAATGAATAAATAAATATTTTAAAATATGGGGTTTCCTTTGTAACAGAATGAAAACACTTAGAATATGCATGAATGAAAATAATAATTCCACTTCATAAAGTCATGGCAATCCAGTAAATATATCACTGGGTGCTGTGCCATAATGATACAAAAGTGAAATATCAAAGAAAACATTACAATGACTTTATCTCTTAGATATAGAATAAGAGATATCATAGTGATATTTATACTTCTATTTTTATTTCAGTATTATTCACAATAGCCAACATGCATAAACCGAAATATACATAAATTTTAAATGAATAATTAAAATTTTATGTATACAATGACATATTATGCAGTCTTTATTTAAAAAAAGAAAATGCTACAATATATAACAAAATGAATGAACTTAAAGTATATTTTGCTAATTCAAGTAAGCTAATCATAGGAAATCACCACATAATTCCAATTATATCATACGAAAGCAGAATGTATACCGTGATGTGGGGAAGGGGGATGGAGAAATAGATAGTTGTTTTTCAACTTATAAATTTTCAGTTATATAAAATGAACACATTCTAGAGGTGTGCTGTAACTTTTGCTTATCATTTATGACACTGTATTACACACTTCATGTGTGTGTGAAGTATTTCATGGCAATTGATCTTTTACCTCAAGATTATGATAATAAATGAAACTAATCTGTGAAAAACATTCCCACTATTGGTGGGAATGTCAGTTAGTACAACCATTATTCAAGACAGTATGGAGTTTCCTTAGAAATCTGAAAATAGATCTACTATATGACTCAATCATCCCACTGCTGGGAATGTAGCTACAAGAAATGAAATCAGCATATGAAAGTTATCTGTACTCTGTTGTTTATAGCTGCTTAGTTCACAATCGCTTAGATAGGAAATCAACCCAGATGTCCATCAATTAATGACTGGATAAAGAAATTGTGGTACAAATACATGATGGTATACTACTCTGCCATAAAAAAGAATGGTATCCTGTCTTTTGCACCAAAATGGATGCAACTGGAGACTGTTATGTTTAGTGAAATAAGCCAGTCCTCAACAAACAAATACCACATGTTCTCCGTGATTTGTAGTAACTAACATACAACAAATTAAAAAAGTAATGTATACAAGCAAAATTGACATTTTATGATTTAATTATTGCTTAGAGTCTTTTTCTATCCTCTTGAAGAACAGTGTTTTCCTCTTACTACTTGTTGAATTTTTTAGTAGACACTAAAGTTTGTAATTATAAAGTAAATTCAAAGTATGTGATTGTAAACATTAAAAGAAAAATATTATAGGAAGAGGGTTGGAGGTTGGAAGTAAGGGAGGGGGCTTGGGAGGGTGGGGTGGAAAATATCACTATGCTCTTAAAATTATATATATGAAATACATGAAATTTCTTCTCTTTATATAAAAAAGTTTTTAATAAAGGCTAAAACTAAAAGAATACAAAATCCCAAGAAGAGAAAGGAAATTATGAAGTCAAATGCATATATATTCTTAATCCTGAGGTAATTTTTCATTTCCATCTGTAATTCATTTTTCTTTTTTGGTTAAATATAAAGCTTTCTCTTTAAATTTACTAACATAATTTAATACCTTGAAAAGGATAATAATTCAGAAAGTAAATAACAGAACATTCTCAACAACACATAGAACGATATAATAAAATATAGTATTTATACAGGATATCTAACATTTAAATTTGTTAATGTAGTGGTATTATGTTAAGTAATATGCTAAGACATACTTTAAACAAACTAAAGTAGCTGCGGTGGGTATTTGACCTAGTGTTTAAGATGCCTGAGTACCAGAATTTGGCACCTATCTCAGATTCCTGATTCCAGTTTCCTGCTACAGCTGACTCTGATGGACAGTGGTGATGGCCCAAGTAATTTGTTTCCTACCACTCATGTGGGAGATGTGAACTGAGTTACCAGTTCTCTTCATTGGCCTGGCCCAGTCCTGGCCATTTCAGGCATTTGTGGATGGATTCTCTCTCTCTCTCTCTCTCCCTTTCTCTCTCTCTCTCCCTCTTTTTTTCTCATAAATTTAAATTTCTTTAAAAATAAATGTTTTTAACTTCTAATCATTTGACTTGAATGTGTATTGTTGCCAGTTTCCAACATGACTACTAATAGAAGAAAAAGGATTTGATACTTATTAATGAATTTCTCATTGACTTAATACTAACAAATATTAAAAATGTATTTAGCTGTATTTGAAAACAATAGACTGATTATAAAAAAGCCTTCTCCTTTTTTTGCAACCGGATACATAGGTAACAATGAGCTGTATAAAGTTGTTATACCCTCTTTTTTCCATCCATGCTAAAGATTCAGACAGCTATAATTGTGAAACTCTAGCTTCATAATACAAACTTGACAGTAGCAACGGGCTGTGACACTGTCTTAACAAAGTCTTTTTGCAGAACCTGAAAGATAACGTGTCCAGCAATTCTTAAATAATGCAAATCCAGTAAGAACTTGGAGAAAAAGTGAAATAGTCTCATACCATTAAAATTTGGGTGTTTCAGAGCTGGAACGTGGCTGCCATTCTGTTCATTCACTTGTCTTAGATGATGCCATTCTCCATACAAGTTAATTATTAATCTCCAAAGGCTCTTTGTTAAAAACAATAGTATATTTCTTAGAGGACAATGCATTTTTTTAAAAGTATCTGTAATTAGAGGAAGACTTCATAAAATATTTGTTTTCCTTAAGGAAGTTTATGCTCATTTTTAGATTTCAGTTAAAGTACCTGGTTTACTACCTGTTTAAAGAATAAAAGTTGCAAGGTTCCTCAAATTATGAAACTTATTATAAGAGTACTGATTTTATTTTTAATAATTTATACCACTATTACTTGGCTGTGTTTTTTAAAACTCAAAATTAATCTAGTTTTCAAATATTTCTGGAAGAAGAAAATCATCTACTAATACCCACATGCATATACCCACATTTGGGAATGTCTAAGTCTAATGAAATATTTAGAATTAGCAAAAGGATACCCAGCAGAAGATGAAATGTAAGGAGTGGCCTGACTCTGTAAATATAAGAAAAGTAATACTTGAGGATTTCCAGAATGGTAATGATCACACAAACTATGTTTTGGAAATTTTAATCTGTTTTTTTTTTTCACTTACAAATTGATCTATAATACTTACATGTTTTACTACTGATCAAACAGGGCACACACTATACAACGAGAAAGAACACAATTCTCTCTGCCACAGAACATGGCTTCTTTACCCAGAAGCAGAATAAGCCCCTTTGTATCTCAGGGACCATCCCTCTTCTGCTCTTGATGGATGTTTCTCTACTGTGTTTTTAATATATATATATATATATATATATATATATATATATTCCTTGGTTCCATCAATCCTAGCTCTAACAATCCCATATTTCCACTACTTAACCTAACATGGATTGGGAGAAGAGAGCCATCAGTATATGATGAACCACCCTCCTAACAGGAATATTTTTGTCAGAAATGCATTGATCCATATCACTGGAAATTAAAGTTTTTAGTAGATATGCTATATATTAAAGATGCAGATACAGTTTAAAACTTATTAAAGTCATATCTAATTTCCGTGTTTGTTTTTTTTTTTTTTTTGACAGGCAGAGTTAGACAGTGAGAGAGAGAGACAGAGAGAAAGGACTTCCTTCTGTTGGTTCACACCCTAAATGGCCACTGCGACGATCCGAAGCCAGGAGCCAGGTGCTTCCTCCTGGTCTCCCTTGCGCGTGCAGGGCCCAAGCACTTGGGCCATCCTCCACTGCCTTCTCGGGCCACGGCAGAGAGCTGGACTGGAAAAAGAGCAACCGGGACAGAATCCGGCACCCCAACCAGGACTAGAACCTCATGTGCCGGAGCCGCAGGTGGAGGATTAGCCTACTGAGCAGCGGCACTGGCCTCTAATTTCCTTTTTTAAAACCTTCCTTCACCCTAAATTGCTTCATGCTACATATTGAATTTTGTTCTTAAACATTTTTTGTTTTAAAATTATTTTAAATGGAATATTTCTTCTCATATTTTTAAAGTTATTGCATTATGATGTATTTTGGTGGTAATTTAATAATAAGCCTCTTATGAGAATACATTTATTATTTAGGATAGATTCCATTCTTTTCTATTAGCAGTTATGTATTATCTAATGTACAGTATTAAATAAGAAATGCAAATCATACTGCTTTGAGCAATGTTAATATCAATATTTAGTATGGGAGACATTGACAATTGCATTCCAGTTTCATTTTTATATTCTCCACCAGGGCTAAGAATTCTTTTGTTTTTTGTTTGGTTGATTTTGGGTTTGGTTTTGATTTACTCATTTGCTTCTTTTTATGTGTTTTAAAATAATATGTTTATCTATTTGAAAAGAAAGACTGATAAAGACAGACAGAGCATGCCATCTACCTGCTCAGTCCGTAAACGCCCACAATAGTTAGTGCTAAGTCAGGTTGAAGTCAGGATTATGAGCCCATGCAAATATCCTGTCTGGATGACAAGGGTTCAAACACTTGACCCTCCACTGTTGCCTTCCTGGATCTGCATTAGCAGGAAGCTAGAGTCAAGAGCCTGAGCCAGGTATTTAACCCAGATACTATGATAGGAGACTCAGGCAACTGTTAGATTAAATGCCTGCCTATGTTTTTTTGTTTTTGTATTTTATTTTGTTCATCTAATATTTGTAGGGTACCCACAATGCCAGATACTTCTAGGTGCTGTTTAAAGCAAAGAACTTACGCAAAAATCTCTGACCTATGGATTTTTAAAATGAAAAGATAAGGTGAATAAACAAAGATAAATATATGGTGAAATTAGAGATGATGCCTTTTTGTTTGCTTTCTTTGTGTGTTTTGTGAATGATGACCACCAAAGGGGAAACTTGTTGAAGTGAAATGGACACTATGAGAAACAGTGACTTGATCAGCTCTTATCCTGACTGTTGATGTACAATTTAATACTTTATCCCTTTTAGTATTTTTTTTGTTCTAGTACTATTGGTTGAACTCTGTAACTAACACACAATTATTCTTAGGTGTTTAAATTTTAACTGAGAAGTGATCCCTGTTAAATATAACAGTGGGAATAAGAGAGGGAGGAGATGTACAATTTGGGACATGCTCAATTAGACTTGCCCCAAAGGTGGAGTTAGAATCGTGCCAGGGAGAATATATTTTTGCAAAGAATATATATGCTCTCCAAAACCTGGGCTAAATGAAAAATGTGATATGAATTGATTGATGCCTAAAAAGAATAAGTTACTAGAGGATACCGGAGTATCTCTTCTAGAAAGAAGATTGGAGCTTCACCAATATTAACCTAGTGAATCGCACATTTCGAGACTCATCATTCTCCATCTTTCTTCAATATATCTCCTTGCTATCAGAATCATTTTCTCAGGCCAAGTTAGTCCAACCATCCTAGAAGGACCATCCCTTTTCATTTAGTTCTAATTTTTTAAATTACAGAAATAACTCTCTTGTGTCATTTATCAACCCTCAGTCTGATTAATCATGGCTAGGTAATAGAACACAGAATAGAATTAGTCTTTAGGCATTAAATGTTTAAAGTGGGGACTAGGAGTTATTCACTGAAAAAATATATATCACTACATGTGATATAGATTTTCATTTCATATTATGAAGATCCAACTGAATCTTAAATTAAACACCATCCATTTTCAATGGGTTCAAATCCTTATATTCTGGTGAACATATCATTGAGTACTCAAATGACTTCCAGATATGACCTTACTCTATGTAAATGGATCTACAATCATTGCATCTTTGTTCAAAGATGACATTTCTTCTGGTAGCTAAGTCCCAGGAAATCTGAAGATAATGGTAGATCTCTATAGAAACATTCTTGAATAAGGATGGAGGCCACTGATGTCGTATATGAGAGTGTTAATTGTTAAAAGCATGTAACAGAATATGGGGGTTTTTTCCTCACAAATTTCCTCCTGTTTTCTGTGAATTTCTGTATTATGTCAGGCTGTCTGCTTGTTATTGAAGGCAAACTATTGAATATAGGAAAATTGGAGTTCACCCTCATGCACGCAATATATCCCACACAATATATTCAAGCCATGTGTGATTCGTATTACAAATATTTGTTAACAGAAGTAGGATACATGTTACAAAGGAAGAAGCAAAGTATGTTTTATTGCTATATTATCCTAAAATCAATTTTTATTTTATTATTCCCAAAGTAATCATGGTGCCCAGTCATGGGGTTATACTAACGTTACTCTTAAAATTGTATTTGATCATGCATAACTGTTATAACTGTTATTAGTTAAAACTTTATAACTGTTCCACATTGACATGTTTCAAAGAATTGTCTTGTAGTTAAATAACTTAAAAAGACAATGTAGCATAGTGACATAAGAATAGGAAATATAAATATTTCAGGACTTTGTGACACAAGAGCAACACAATATACCTTAAAGTTCATAATATCCACATTTACTATGAGTAAATGAATATACATATGGGTATTCTTGTATTAGTCATATTAGGTAGTAATATGGGACATATTGAAGATATGTATCTAATTTTATAAGTTAAGATAAATTAAAAATGCATCAACACAATTTTCAAGGATATTTTGTAACTCTACCACAGATCTATGGATAGCTTTAACCTACTAAGATTTCTTGACAACCATGTTGCATATTAAATTATAGTATGTGTCAATATCCTAGTTTTTATAAATATTATCAGTAGCATAGTTTATTGACTCCCTGAGAGTGATTCTATTTTCTTCTTTACCTGATGTCTGTCTGTCTGTCTTTCTTTCTTTCAAAACTTAAGGGTCAATACATTTATGGAAGATAAAGATGTCCCTATGTCATAGGAAAAATGTTGGTAATCATAAGTTGATTGCAATATATCAACTATTGTAAAAAAATTCCTTTTGCAAATAATTTATCTTGGCACAAATTTTGGACTCTAGACTCGATGAAATTTGTTCGAGAAAATCTACCAAAGAACTTTCCTTAAGTTCTCCTCTTCTCTAATGCTGACTACTCTCCTCCCCTATGTTCCCTCTCTGCTATCTCCTTCACTTCTCCAGTCTAGGGAAGGAAAAACCAAGGGATTTTCCTTTTATGATTATGTATGAAATCCTAAGAAGCTAGTTAGGAATTTGCAGACATTTCAACTTTATATCATTGGAGATAAGGAAAATCCTCTGAGGGGAGCAGGAAAGGAAAATGGAATGTGTTGGGGTATTTAATAATTTTTTCACACCATGGAGTTAAGTATATCTAACAAAGATTACTTCTGAATATCTTATCATTACAGTGAAACAAAATCATATAAAACTTTATTGCTTAAGCCACATTTAATCAAGGATTAAATAACCTATTACTGAAGATCATAACTGATACAATTATTATGTTTATTAAGATATTTCAATATGCCATATCCATTAATAAAAGTTTTAAATGAATTATCTCATTTAATCTTATTAGATAAGAATATCATCCCAATATCATACGTGCAGAGACAGAGATTTTCAGAGATAAAATAAAGTGCCCAAGATGACATACCAAGTAAGGAGCAGATTTTCAAATATGAATAAAGGCTTTTTCTTCTCTGTATCTGACGTGAATACATATTTGTATTTTCTCATATTTTCATATTATAGCATATTACATTTTATTAAAATATTCCTTTTATTAGAAGCTAAGTGTAAAATCTATTATACATTTTAGACTCTATTTTCAGAATCAAATTTCCCTAATGTAACTCCTAAATATGTATGTTTTTTGAAAGATCAACTTCCTTGTGTCCATAGCCACTTTTATTATGGATTTTTATACAAGTATAAAGTGCTTAAAACTGAATATAAATGTCTGTGTTTTTATAAGTTACATTACTGCGGTCCTTCTTTTATTACTCTAGTCCATTGTTCATATGGATTCTAGAGTTCTCTCTCTCAAACATATTCTGCCCATCTTATTTTATTCTATAATTTTTAATTATCATTACCCACTTTCTGCAGAGTATATTCAAGATTGCACAGCATGACTCAAGTGGTTCTTCAAAAAAGCTACAGCAGAACTCTCCAGTCTCTCTAATTCCCTCTCTGTATCTACTTACATGCACACAGACACACACAGAGTTCCTATTTTTTTCTTGACTTTGTTTCCATTGTTAGTGCCTAACCCTGTGTATGTCTGGCACAGGGTAAAAGCTTAGCCAGCATCCTATGTGGACACCCGTTCAAGTCCTGGCTGTTCCACTTCCAATCCAGCTCCCTGATGGAAGCACTCTTTCTCTTTATATGTCTCTCCCTCTCTCTGTAACTCTGTCTTTTTTAACAAAATAAATAAATCTTAAATATTCTGTTGAATGAGCTAATATACATAAAATAAGGCAAGAGATAACCATTCATTTGCAAACCATCTTAACTTTATGTAGCAGGTACCCTTGATTCACAGACAGGCCTGCCTAAGTGTCAATAGTCTTGACCGCAGCACTTTGCAAAGTCCGTGAGCATCCTGCACTTGCTCAGAAAATGAACACATGCAGCATTGAGGTTATAATCTAAAATTTATAGAAAACGCATAAAATAACTATGTTTAATTCCTGTGTGACTCATAAACATTATAAAACTTGATTTTTAAAGTGTGTTAAGAAAAGACAGAAATTACTCATCACACAATCTGTGAGAATCAGTATTTTCCAGGAGATGGTAGAGGTGAACATCCCCTTTCCCAAAGTCAGTTTGTATATACAGGTAGTGTTGCCTTCCCATGGATCTGTGGGTGCTGTATTCTAGTGTCCAGGGATGATGAGACTGAACCTTGTATGAGTTCAATGAGTAGTATCAGCTAATGCATCTGTTTAAACAGAAACGCCCAGGAAGTGTCTTTCACCAATTAGCATTGTTTATTCATAATGTTTATACTGGCGGTATGGATATATGACCTGCTAGATGTCATGTTTGGTCACACAACCTATTTGGGAAATATAATGACTCCTCTGGCCTTGGTATTGGTTTCTATAAACAGATTGATCCACTATCTGAAAACAAAATACATACTGTTTGACCAAGAGAGTACTTGGGTGATCTAGAATTTATTAATGTCATTTTACACTTTTTTGCTTATGTTACTACTAACTCATATATAAATATATGTAACTTTCATTTCAATGTCTATTTAAATGTACATTTATGAGTATATTTCACTTAAATATTTCCTTATGTATGTATAAATACACCTAATTTATATGCACTTTCTTTTTTTTCTTTTTAATTTATTTGAAAGACAGAGTTACAGAGAGAGGTAGAGCCAGAGGGAGAGAGAGGTCTTCCATTCCACTGTTTCACTCCCCAAATGAATGCAGTGGCGAAGCTGAACTGATCCAAAGCCAGGAGCCATAGTTTCTTCCAGGTCTCCCACACAGGCACAGGGGCCCACTGACTTGGGCCATCTTCTACTGCTTTCCCAGGCCATAACAGAGAGCTGGATCAGAAGTTGAGCAGGTGGGACTTGAACCAGCACCCATATCAGATGCAGGCACTGCAGGCGGCGGCTTTACCTGCTACACCACAGCGCCAGCCAAAATATGTGCTTTTATATTAATGTCTTTACTATGTATATATACATATATGTATATATATTTAAAATGCATATTTGAATAAGCATAATATTAAATGTATACCTATACATAGTATGTACTTATATATATATACTTTGTGAATACACATATATTGTGTATTCCTATAAAAGATGAACATTGTTATCTTTTCAATAAATTATATGCTTAACTAACCCAAGCATCTCTAGTTTCTCCCTTTGTAAATGATATCTGAAAATTCTTTGAAAGTAGTATTTTGATAACCATGTTTTCATCTGTTAAGCATGCTGATTATCATTGAGACCATTAAAATTTGTATTATTGTTGTTCTCAATAATTAATTCAACTTGCCCATTATCTGGAGTTACCAAGGAGATTAACTTGCTTTTACAAACCGTTACTTTCACATAAGAACTAAATATGTGTGAAATTACTACATTTTATTCACAGAATACAGTTCTATTTGCAAAAGCATTCAAGCAGGTAGATTTCAGTTTCAGAGCATTTTTTAAAAATTCAATGTGAAATCAAACAAAGAGAACATGATAGATCCAACCGTTATGGAGTTTGGTAACCTTAAAAATAAGTCATGTGTAAGAGTTTGTGGATTCAAAAGGCTGCCACAGCCTATGCAGCTCATGTCAAGAGCCTCGGTTGGTCACTGATGTCATATATAAGAGTGTTAATTGTTAAATTAACAACAGGATCCACTGTGCACTAACTCTCCACGCAGAACCTCTGTCCTCAATGAGTTGTATTATGAGAGTTAACTGTAAAATTTGTTCTCAGTTTGTGTGTGTGTGTGTTTGTGTGCAAAAGGTTGAAATCTTTACTTAGTATAGAGTTTGTCTTCTGTGTACAAAGTTAATTGAAAATGAATCTTAATGGAGAATGAGACTGGGAATGGGAGAGGGAGGAGGAGGGGGGATGAGAGTGTGAGTAGGAGGGCAGGTATTGTGGGAAGAATAAATATATTCCTAAAGTTATACTTAGGAAATTTGTATTCCTTAAAAATAAATTAAATGAGGAGATAAAAAGAAGTGGAAAAAAGTAAGTCATCTGTGATTTCTATTTACTATTGTATGCCAAAACTGCATGGCTTTTGAACTATACCACTAACAGGTTACAAAATAAATAGTAAAGGCCGGCTCCGCAGCTCACTAGTCTAATCCTCTGCCTTGCGGTGCCGGCACACCAGGTTCTAGTCCCAGTCAGGGCGCCGGATTTTGTCCCGGTTGCCCCTCTTCCAGGCCAGCTCTCTGCTGTGGCCCAGGAGTGCCGAGGAGGATGGCCCAAGTCCTTGGGCCCTGCACTCCATGGGAGACCAGGAGGAAGCACCTGGCTCCTGCCATTGGATCAGCACGGTGCGCTGGCTGCAGCGCGCCGGCGGTGGCGGCCATTGGAGGGTGAACCAACGGCAAAGGAAGACCTTTCTCTCTGTCTCTCTCTCTCACTGTCAACTCTGCCTGTCAAAAAATAAATAAAAAATAGTAAATTCTTAGAAAAGATATTCAGATACTTTTGGTGAAAATAAGACAATAAACAAAAGGAGATACTTATTTGTTTATGCTACATAAACACTAAAATGATAAAATGAACATTGCCAACAGAATTACCATTTAAATTAATTTTAACAAATATGAGTCCTAGAATTTAAAATTACATGATCACAAGAGAGTTTATGTCTTTGTTGCACCACTATCAACCACATATTTTACTACTTCCACAAATAAAACCTTTGAGTATTATTTTGTAAACATTGTTTAAGTGCAGGAGTAAAATTGAGGTATCCTGAAACTAAGTAGGTCTCATTACAAAACATTTATTAATACGATATTATAGATGATTATAACTTAATCACTTTGTTAACATTATGTTTTCCAGAATTCTGCAATCTAAAGTTTCCTTTTTCCCTATTTTGTTCTTTGAAAGGGGTCTAATAGTGCGTCCATCATCAAAGGGGCAATGTGTGAAACTGAGCTCAGCTCCAGGATAGGTGATACCTAGGAATATTGTTTAAAATTATTATGTTAGAAATAAATATTTTTTAAAATAAATTTCTTCATTGAGTGTACAATGTTTTATTAAAGATTTTTGCATTTATTTTCATGAGTGATAATGGATTTTCAGTTTTCACTCTTTTAAGGTGTCTATCTTTTGGCATCAGGGTTTCATCAACTTCATAAAAATAGACGAAGAGTTTTTATTGCTCACATATTTTCTGGAAGATTTTGTGTGCAATCTTAATGTTTCTTGATTACATACATAGTGAAATAATCTGGGAATGATCTTTTATTATTGGGAGATTTTATCTTTTATTTCAATTACAATGCTTTATATAAGGTTAGATATATTTTTGTTAACTTTTGAGTTAATTTTGATAATTTGTGTCTTAGATTTTTTTTCTTCTAAAGTTAAATTGCCCTTTTTGGTATAAGTATATTCAGAATATTCCTTTACAATAATTTTAATTGCTGAATATAGAGTTGGTAGAATTGCTGTCTGTTTCATTCCCAGTTTTGCTTGTGTCATCTCACTTTGTCTTGTTCATCTGAGCTAAAGGATTACAAATTTTATTAATTATTTCCAAGAATCAAACTTTAGTATCTTGTGGTTGCTGTTTCTCAGTGACTTCTATTTTCTATTTCATTGATTTTCCCCTAATCTTTTTATTTCCTTGTTTCTATCTACTTTGGTTTCACTTTGCCCTGGTCTTCACAGTTCTTAAAGGTAATGTTTGACTTATTGATACAATGACTATTTTTTCCAACATAGTAAAATTGTTTGTTTAGCACTTTTTTGAGTACATTTAATAAATTTTTGTATGTGAGGCTTTCATTCAATTCAAATGTTTTCTAAAGTCCATTGTGATTTTTTTTTAATCTGTGGATTAAAAAAGGTTACTCTTATTTAAAATGTCCAATTTTCTGAAATCCCAAACAGTACATGCTTTATCAAAAACATTATAATTTCCATTTATAAGGATTTTTGAAACTTTTTACTATCTTCCAAGCCTGTACTAGTATTTATGAACACAAAGAATAATTATAAAAATTAATTTCATCATTTTGTTTCTTAATTATAAATTCCAGTTCAATTGTAGATTTGTTTTTTTTTTTAAAAGATTTATCTATTTATTTGAAAGTTAGAGTTACATTGAGAGAAGAGAGGCAGAGAGAGAGGTCTTCCATCTGATGGTTCACTCCCCAATTGGCCACAACGGCTAAAGTTGTGCTGATCTGAAGCCAGGAGCCAGGAGCTTCCTCTGGGTTTCCCACGCTGGTGCAGGGGCCCATGAACTTGGGCCAACTTCTACTGCTATCCCAGGCCATAGCAGAGAGCTGGATTGGAAGAGGGGCAGCTGGGACTAAAACTGGCACCTATATGGGATGCCTGCACTTCAGGCCAGGGTGTTAACTCGCTGCACTACTGTACCAGCCCCTGTAGATTTGTTTTCAGCTAACATTTTGCTTCATTGTGTTTCTTTATTTCCTGTTTCTTTTTAAACTAGGTCATGAATTTTCCCTGTCTTGATCCTAAATTTATTTTATCTCTATGTAGTCATGAACTTTTTTATGGGATGATTTTAAGATACATGGAAATAATTTATCAATTTTTGATCATGTCTTAAGATTTGTTTGGCGGGGGGTGGAAGAGATGAGTACTAATCAGTACTCAGCCTAGGGCTCATTGTGTTTTGCTTGCATGTGTGTGTGTGTGTGTGTGTGTGTGCATTTCTGTAAGCTCAGAGAATGCTCTGCAAATCAGATTTTCAAGACCGACTGGTGGGAATAGATATTTTTCTCCAATCCTGTGTAAGCAACAGAATACCTCTCATGTGTTTATCATCTTTCAGGAATCACCACTCACTCACTTTCATTGACTTACATCCAGTGTCTTAAAAATATTTCATATATGCTGCATTTTGATTGTTTCTAACAGGAGTTTTTGTGAAGTCTTTTTATCCACATTATCCAGAATTAATGTGTTTATTTCTTTTTAATAGTGTAGATAATTTTTCTGTGCAACCAATGGCAAGAATTATTGAAGTTTTAAAGTTGTTTAATTCATGTTTTGGGAAATTACATTTATGATAGTTCTTCAATTATGTTGTAATATATTAACTTATAACAAACTGAATTCTGGATAAAGCTAAACCTTAAAGTGCAAAACAAACTGACAATTCCAAATGAAGCCAAAGTCATTTGCTAACTGAAGGTTACACATGGAATCAATTACACTCTCCATTCCTGGAGAAAACACAACCTGGAGTTTGTGATTCTGCCTCGGTGTATTCCTGTTGTAAACACCATTATAAGTATACTCCAAAAGTTCCATTCTGCTGCCTGGACCAGACAAGTGAGTTGTGTCATGCAGTCAGATGTACAAGTCAGCCTGTTGATTGAGCATTTTACCTCATTTAAAAATGAGAACAGAGTGGGGACTAGAGAAGGAACTCTCTCCACATAAAAGAGCCTTTCCTTCTAGTAAACTTTCGCATTGTACCAAATGCTTTTGCAGTCTTCTTAATCATGGTCCAGTTCTGGACACTAAGGGATATGAAATGAAACAATGAACCACCCTCACAGTGGCAACTATTGTCCAGGATAAGACTTAAGTCTCCATGCAATATCTCCATGCAGTATCCCAAGCTTGACTCACTGAAAGTAAGACCCCTTAGAAAGAATGACTTGCAGCAAGAACACTTAGTCTTTTGTGAGCCCTATCAATGTGCTTAATTCAAAGATAGAAATTGGAAGTATTCTTTCATCTGAGGAAATCTGTGGACAATTGTCAAACGTCCCAGATGACCAAGAATAACCAATAATGAAGGAGTTCAGGGGCTTCAACCACTTTGAAGTTAGCATTAAGATTCCCCAAGTGGGGCTTTAGGTGACACTAATGTCTGATAATAGAATTCTTGATTTTCTAGGCCGGCGCCGTGGCTCAATAGGCTAATCCTCCACCTTGCGGCGCCAGCACACCGGGTTCTAGTCCCGGTCGGGGCGCCGGATTCTGTCCAGGTTGCCCCTCTTCCAGGCCAGCTCTCTGCTATGGCCAGGGAGTGCAGTGGAGGATGGCCCAGGTGCTTGGGCCCTGCACCCCATGGGAGACCAGGAAAAGCACCTGGCTCCTGGCTCCTGCCATCGGATCGGCGCGGTGCGCCGGCTGCAGCGGCGGCCATTGGAGGGTGAACCAACGGCAAAGGAAGACCTTTCTCTCTCTGTCTCTCTCTCTCTCACTGTCCACTCTGCCTGTCAAAAAAAAAAAAAAAAAAGAATTCTTGATTTTCTAATGGGTACAGGAGCTACATACTCTGTTCTGAATGCTCAAATGGAAAGAAAGAAAAAGGACAAGACTGCTTGGGAAGGGCAAGACTGTAAGGGAAGCCTAGGCAATCTGTAAGTAGACTCTTACTTTAACTCACGGAGTGCCATTTAAGAGAAAATTATTTGAAATACAAATTTCTTTTTATGCCTCATTTTGATGGCTCTACTAGGAAAGGCTGTATTGGGGAATCTAGGAGCACAAATTAACTTCTTCCCTGAGATATTGGAAGTTTGGTTCACCTGGAGAGCTCTTATATTTTCTTAGAAGTCTTGCTCCTACAGGATATGAAGCTACCTGATAATATTCCTGGAGAGATTTAGAAAAACATAAGTACAGATTTCGTAGGCAGAAGGGAAACCAGGATGATCAAGAACAGATGCTCCCATAAAGATAACGTTTGGACCCAACTCTCAACACCAAGCTTCAAATTATATCCATTGAGGAAACTGATCAGAAGGGGATTCTGGCCCTTAATAACAAAAGTCCTTGCAAATCAATTTAGTCAGCTGTATCAACCATCTTACAATACCCTAGTCTTGATGACTTAGAAATCTGGAATACAGAAATATCAATTTGTGTAGGACCTAAGAATCAATAACCTGATTATATCTATCTGGTAGTTCATGATAAATTCACCCTGCTCAGGACTTTGAAAATTATTGTTGTTTTACAGTCCTGGTTTTAATAAGTACTTTCTAATTCATCCCATTGGGCTTTGCTTCTCAGGAATTATTTGATTTTGAATGGAAGGACCTTGAGACCAAAATTAAACAATAATATTGATGGATTGTCCTTCCTCTAGAATCAAAACCGTTCCAAGTATATTTAAAAAATCCTAGCAAATAATTTCAGACATTTGTTACTCACAGATAATACAGTGACATTTTGATTTCCAGGAAGACCTCAGAAAAAATATTATATGGAGTCACAGGTGGCAACTTAACCTGTTGGACCACAATGCCAGATCTGGCACCAGTATTCTGGGAAAGACATCAAGAGAACTGATGAAGGGTATTTTTTGGGCCATTCATTCTCATGTGACCTGACTTACAAGTATATAAAGGAAAATGGGTCTATAACACAAAATGTTTAATGGAAAATGAAGTCATATCATTTAGAATACTCATTTTGGCCAGGATACTACTTATAATGGATACAGAAATATATACCAACACCAAGTGTTGAGAAGAGTATATAAAGGGTGACTCAAAAGTATGTTATGTGCTAAAACCAACCCTAATATTGGATCTAAATATTGGGTACTACCCAATCATTAATGCTGACTGGAGTAAGAGAGAGGCATCATAACAAAGGCGACTACAAATCTCAAGTAATTATTGATTTTAGTAAACCCCTTTAAGGATATGTCATAGCTTTGCTTTTTTGTTGTTTTTAATTTTACTTAAGTTATAAAAGTTTCATGTAGTTCACATATACAGATTTAGGGATAGAGTGATGCTTCCCACTCAAACCTCCCTTCTGGCAGCACTACAACCATTTGTCTTCCTCCCTTTCCCATTCCAACTCTAAATTTTTACAAAGATCTACTTTCAGTTTATTTAATGATCATAAAGTTAACCACAGCTGAGTATAAGAGTTCAACAAATAATAGGAAGGAAAAAAATCATTGTTTTTCAACAGAAGAGATGAGGGCTATAAACAATCATTGTGCCATAGCTTTTATGCACAGGACTTAGTAGTATTCTGAAATGACAAAAGCACTCCTTAAGAAAATAATTCCCAGGTTTAGATTTCCATGTTCAATTCAGAGTAAGGGGAGCCTCATTAACAAGGAAATGCAAGAAAATTTAAGGTGCTTTAGGAATCTGATAGAGATATCATATCAATAAAATAGGAAAATGGCCCATACCTTAAAGAATCCCTGACCCAACATTTTTCAGAAAATAAATCGAAGTTGGGATAATCATTATATGTTGCTTCGCTTAGATTCCAAAAAGGCTCCATAAGTTGACACTGATTTATTATGAAATGCTATAAGGGAGACATTTCCTATATAGTAAATACAACTTAAGCTTAGCTAACAGTTCAGGTACTTGGCTTATGTCTCATTAAGTATGTAAAATATCCAGATGCAACTATTACTGATGTTCACAAGTTTGCCTCCAACACATCCCCTTACCCATGGATATGCCTCTTCATAATTCATCCCCAGAAGATCTGGTATTGGTGAAATCTTTGAAAAATAAGCACCCTGAAGACCAACTCCAACCTTATTGTATTGAATCTTCTTCAATGTACCAATGACTATTTCTTCATTAAAACTGCAGGGAATCAAGCCTTGGATCTATGATTCCCTAGTCAAGCTGGATTGCCATGACCCTTAGATGAGCTGAATTATCTTCCTTGTATTGCCTTTCCAGGCAACCCAGAAATAGAAACTTAACTTACAACAAATAGCAGGACATTCATACCCTCAGCTGGGAGGCTGGCACATCCTGGACACCAGCTTCCCTCAGTCAGAAAAACCAGAATAATCTGTGAGACAGTAAATGCTGTTAAATATCTATTCAAAAAGAATCTCCCAGATACATGACTCACTGTGCTCTAATATCATTTTGAAACCAAATAAACTATTTGAAAGATGTTATTATTTTGTCTTACATAGTACTACCTATTTATCTTATTGTTTTTGCTTAAATATTTGCTTCTTTTTTTTTTCCCCACAGGCAGAGTTAGACAGTGAGAGAGAGAGACAGAGAGAAAGGTCTTCCTTCCATTAGTTCACCCCCTAAATGGCCGGTACGGCTGGCACGCTGCACCGATCCGAAGCCAGGAGCCAGGTGCTTCCTCCTGGTCTCCCATGGGGTGCAGGGCCCAAGGACCTGGGCCTCCTCCACTGCATTCCCTGGCCACAGCAGAGAGCTGGCCTGGAAGAGGGGCAACCGGGACAGAATCCGGTGCCCCGACTGGGACTAGAACCCCGTGTGCCGGCACCGCTAGGTGGAGGATTAGCCTAGTGAGCCACAGTGCTGGCCACATTTTGATCTTTTTTAATGAATGCTGCTTTATGAACTACCTGAGACAGGCCTGTTATCCCTGTCAAGACGCCAAAACTTGTTCTCAGTCAGTCCCCTTGCATTTCATTATCTCTGTTTTCAGACACTATTAACTCATTTGTCAATTAAAGAATATAGCACCTACTATTTACCTGTCTACTCCTTGGCCCTAGAAAATGCCAAGATGGGCTCACACTTTACTCTCCTCCCCCTCCTTCTTCTGCCAACGGTTATCATGCAATGAACTTGGAATACGAACGTTCTATATTGACTTTCAAAAGCTATTGAAGCAATGGAGATAAAGAATTTTATATGTTATCATAATCTCCAGAGGCATAAAAATATATGCAAAATTGTCAACCCAATTTCCAGCATGTTCTCCCACTAATAATTAAAGACAGACTAAATAATGTAACCTTTAATCTCTCCTTAGATGTTATCTTAATGTCTACCCTTGAGATATTTCCATGCATTAATCTGACTTCTCCTTATATACAAGCAAGCTCCTGAAATGTTATATACTTAAATGCCTTCCTACAGAGCTTGGATCCAGCATAAAATTTCAATGCAACATACCCTAAAAACTGATCCTGGTTGATAACTATAATCTTACAAGTTATAACTTTTCCATAAATGGAATCTAAAATATGTCTGCCTTCTGACCTGATGCAAATAAAAATCTTCGAACTTCCTAGGATGCTACATTTCTTCTGGAAGTTCTTAACACATACGAACAACGGAGAGCCAAGCAAGGAGAAAGATAGTTTCAAGCATAACAAAATAAAAGTTGGTATGATAATATCCCAGAAAAAAAACACCGGTGGGCTAAAAGGCCTTTTATGATAATATGATAATATCCCAGGAAAAAAAGACCTGTGACACTAGGACTTTGACCTAATTTCTTCCTCATGTTACTCAGGTACAATTAATTAATCTTTCACCTTAGCCCCTTTGTGTCTTGAGGGTGTCACATGGATTAAAAATATGTACACCATAAGGATGTAAGTTTATCTGTATGGTCTCAGAGATCCAATTGCCCAAGAAAAATAGAGCGGACCAGTGCTGGGACATAGCACATTAAGCCTCTATCTACAGCGGTGGCATCTTGTACAGGTGCCATATCAAAGCCCAGATGCTTCACTGCTGATCCAGCTCTCTGCTAATGCACCTGAAAATGCAGTGAAAGATGACCCAAGTCTTGGGCCCTTGAACACACACGAAAGCCTCAGAAAAAGCTCCTGGCCCCTGGCTTTGACCTGGCCCAGTCCTGACTGTTGCGGACATTTGGGGAGTGAACCAGTGAATGGAAGATCTCTTTCTCTGTCTCTCCTCTTTTCTGTGTAGCTTGCCTTTCAAATGAATAAAAAATAAATAAATCTTTAAAAAAAGAAGCTAGCAAAACAGAGGATCAATTTGCTTCAACCAAATCAGAGTTTCCTAATGCCTATAATGTTTGGACACAAAACAAGTGTACACTGTGACACACACATCCTAAGATAAGCATTTTTCAGGCAGGAAATCGGTTTACAAGGAAGAGGGCTCAAGGTGTAAGTTTCACAGGTATAGACTAAGTGTTAGAACTAGAATATCGTGGGGAATATTTGTTTATCATGAGGCTACCCTTGGAAATCTAACCAACTTAATGGTATAATTGGCCAAATCTATAATCTCTAATATAGTTGAATTAAGAACCTCAATGCACTGTTTAGTGAATATATTAATGAATAAGAAAATAGCCCCTGGTTATCTTCTGGCATAACAAACAACCATCTGTGCAGCTGCTAACACTCCTTGCTGCCTGCTGCATATGGATACACCAACTGGACAGGTATAACTGTAATTTTATAAAATATATAAATATTTATAATATTACACATACATATAAAATCAAGAAGACAACTGGTTACATAACATCAGTGATCTTTATACTCTGGAAGTTTATAAGTCTATAAGGGGTTTTCTCTCCCAGTGTATCCTGCCAAAATTGGCTATGGCTATGGCTCTGATCTTCTTACTCCTCCTTCTTTGGTCCATAATTCTCAAGTCCCATGCCAATGGTGTTATTTGAAGATGGCAGGGCAGTCCATCGGGTGATCTCAGTGTCAACTCAGCTCCAGATTTAAGGAATATCAATCCCTCATCAACCCAGTCCAACTGATCAAGAATATATACAGTTCAGTGACAAATTCCCTCCTTAAAGCCTCATCAATCAATATCCTTCATCAATGGGAATTAGCCAAAAGTGGTCATTTTCTCTTTCCTCTCTGAAATGAGAGATTAACAATGAAAAGTGGAGACAGAAACTATGGACAATAAACAATCAGAATTCTTTGCTTAAGAGTATGCTCCCATTAGTTGCTTAACATACTAACACCACACTGTAATTATTTACATATTTACATATGCAACATACTAGTTGTTCTTTATGAATTTCTGCTGAGCTGAATTTCAGATAGAACCTTGACAAAATCATTCAGAATTGGCCAAAACCAAAATAGTCATCGGAGCCTGACACAGATTAACATGAACTGACCTGAGAAACACCTTATGGTCAATGTAATACTGTGGACATTTTTATGGTTTTCTCCAGGACCTAGGGTCATGTGAATAAATTGGAAAGAATCAAAGGAGTCTTAGGGCTTGTACTTCATTAACAAATCTATATACCTAAGAATATTTCTGGGAGTTTTCCCTTGAGATAAGGAAATATTTCATTATTGATCTGGGCTAATAATTTGGTCAAGGCATGAAAGCAATTAAAGAAAACAGGTGGTGTGGGTGCTGATGCACAGTAGGTTACATGGCTGCTTGAGACACTTGTATCCCATATTGGAGCAGTTGGGATTGATTCCTGCTTCCAATTCCAATCCAGCTCCTTGCTAATGCACACTCTGAGAGACAGTAGATGATTGCTGAAGTCCTTGGGCCCCTGCCACTCATGAGAGAGTCCCCAATGGAGAGATGTTGATGGCAGTAATGTTGGGTAGTAAACCAGTGGATGAATAATCTCTCTCTAGTTCACTCTTGTTCTCTCTTTCTCTCTTTGTGTGTGTGTGTGTGTATGTATATGTCACTATTAGTAAAATAAGTATGACAACTGGAGTTTATCAAGTTCCCATGCCTTTCTGCCAGATCTCTGGTTTCCTATATATCTGTACCTCTAGGACAACTAGTGTCATGGTAACTGATAGCTCCACCTGCTTGGCTAGCTGCCCATAACTCTATTATGTAACTGTCAATGAGCTACTGTTAAGTCCATATGAGCAAGGAGAGACATGGTTTGGTGACATTGTTGGTAGATATGCCGATGGGTGGATATATGTAGATGTCTCTATGTGTGTGGATGTATGTCCAACTACCACCTTGGACACAAAAGTGGATATTGCCTGTGTTCCAATTGCCATCACATGCTAGTGTCTATTTCTTGTGCATTTCTCACCACCATTGTGCATAAAGGAGATAAAGCCGTACGAACATCTCTGAGTTATTCTCTGACCTGTCAGAATCCAAATTTACTCATCTGGGAACTGAGTGCCAGACAAAGAGCCACTCTGACATTTAAACAAATAAACAAATAAATAAATAACTTTTATGAGAAATCTCTTAAAAACAAGAAAAAGAAAAATGATTCATTGATCTGAAGAACTACATTTAGAAGCCTTTTATTTGGTTTTCAAAAGAAAACAAAACAATTTTTTGGGATGCAAACACTGATGGGTGAAAAGGTTATCTGATTTATAGTAATTAGGCAGTATTTAGGTCAGAGGCAAAGGAAATACATGTAGTCAGAGTTACATCTCTAAATGGACATCTCTTTATGCCATTTATTAGTTGCTTAAATTTTCTAGTTGTCTTTGGTAAGGAGTGTTCTCTAGCAACACTTTGATTGATTTAGTCTTTTAGAAGGCTTTTCATGTCAATCAAAAACAGAACATTGTTTCTGAGGGATTCAGAATTCCTTCCTTTCCAATATGCCTGTAGGTGAATCATTTTGTTTAATTTAAAATTTCTCCTTTGTAGCCATTATAATTCTAAATTGTCTTTAGTAAAAGTTCACTGATTTCTTTGGAAAAGCCTGTGTTTCTGGGTCTATAATTTTATGTATAAAATTAGCTGGAATTCCAGAGGAAGGAGGTATAAGCTCCTTTGTTTCAGATGAACCCACGATTCCCTATCACATTGAAACCTTACTTACGTGATGCCACATACAGGATCCAGTTCACATTCAATTGAATCCAGTGTGACCTTGCAATCTAGTCTAGATCAAAGAACACTCAGATAAAGTCAGAGAGTGTAGGGTTCACATTGTTGAGTGCAGATTTAAGAATGACCTACTAAAAGTAGGTAATGAGTTCCAACTGTGTACTTATTTTTTTATTTAGCATTTCTTTTTTTTTATTTTTTATCTTTTATTTAATGAATATAAATTTCCAAAGTACGACTCATGAGTTACAATGGCTCCCCACCCCATACCGTCCCTCCCACCCACAACCCTCCCCTTTCCCACTCCCTCTCCCCTTCCATTCACATCAAGATTCATTTTCGATTATCTTAATATACAGAAGATCAGCTTAGTATACCTTAAGTAAGGATTTCAACAGTTTGCTCCCACACAGAAACATAAAGTGAAAAATAATAGATGATATTTTTTAAATGATGATGAAATCAGATCAGTCCTATTGTCATGTTTAATCCCAGTGAGAGTCAAGTTGGGAATTGATAATTTCTTTTTCTTTTTCTTTTTTTTTTTTTTTACAGAAGATCAGTTTAGTATACATTAAGTAAAGATTTCAATCGTTTGCACCCCCATAGAAACACAAAGTGAAATATACGGTTTGAGTACTCGTTATAGCATTAAGCCTCAGTGTACAGCACATTGAGGACAGAGATCCTACATGAGGAGTAAGTGCACAGTGACTCCTGTTGTTGACTTTACAAATTGACACTCCTGTCTATGGCATCAGTAGTCTCCCTATGCACCAGTCATGAGTTTCCAAGGCTATGGAAGCCCCTTGAGTTCTCCGACTCTTATCTTGTTTAGACACGGTCATAGTCAAAGTGGAGGTTCTCTCCTCCCTTCAGAGAAAGGCACCTCCCTCTTTGAAGACCTGTTCTTTCCACTGGGATCTCACTCACAGAGATCTTTTGCCAGAGTGTCTTGGCTTTCCATGCCTGAAATACTCTCATGGGCTTTTCAGCCAGATCAGAATGCCTTTAGGGCTGATTCTGAGGCCAGAGTGCTATTTAGGACATCTGCCATTCTATGAGTCTGCTGAGTATCTCACTTCCCATGTTGGATCACTCTCCCCTTTATTTATTCTATCGGTTAGTGTTAGCAGGTACTAGACTTGTTTATGTGCTCCCTTTGACTCTTAGTCCTTTCATTATTATCAATTGTGAACTGAAATTGATCACTTGGAATAGTGAGATGGCATTGGCACATGCCACCTTGATGGGATTGAACTGGAATCCCCTGGTATGTTTCCAACTCTACCAATTGGGGCAAGTCTGCCCGAGCATGCCCCAAATTATACATCTCTTCCCTCTCTTATTCCCACTCTTATGTTTCACAGGGATCACATTTCAGTTAATTTTCAACACTTAAGAATAACTGTGTGCTAATTACAGAATTAAACCAGTCATATTAAGTAGAACAGACAAAAAAAAAAAAATACTAAGAGGGATAATGTATTAAGTTGTCCATTAGCAGTCAGGGCTATGCTGATCAAGTCACCATTTCTCATAGTGCCCATTTCACTTCAGGAGGTTTCCTTTTTGGTGTTCAGTCAGTTGTCACCGATCAGGGAGAACATATGGTATTTGTCTCTTTGGGACTGGCTTACTTCACTCAGCATGATGTGTTCCAGATTCCTCCATTTTGTTGCAAATGACTGGATTTCGTTGTTTCTTACTGCGGTATAGTATTCTAAAGAATACATATCCCATAATTTCTTTATCCAGTCTACCGTTCATGGGCATTTAGGTTGGTTCCAGGTCTTGCCTATTGTGAATTGTGCTGCAATAAACATTAGGCTGCAGACCGCTTTTTTGTTTATCAATTTAAACTCCTTTGGGTAAATTCCAAGGAGTGGGATGGCTGGGTCGAACGGTAGGGTTATATTCAGGTTTCTGAGGAATCTCCAGACTGATTTCCATAGTGGCTTGACGAGTTTGCATTCCCACCAACAGTGGGTTAGTGTCCCTTTTTCCCCACATCCTCGCCAGCATCTGTTGTTGGTAGATTTCTGTATGTGAGCCATTCTAACCGGGGTGAGGTGAAACCTCATTGTGCTTTTGATTTGCATTTCCCTGATTGCTAGTGACCTTGAACATTTTTTCATGTGCCCGTTGGCCATTTGGATTTCCTCTTTTGAAAAATGTCTATTGAAGTCCTTGGCCCATCTCTTAAGTGGGTTGTTGGTTTTGTTTTTGTGGAGTTTCTTGATCTCTTTGTAGATTCTGGTTATTAACCCTTTATCTGTTGCATAGTTTGCAAATATTTTTTCCCATTCTGTCGGTTGTCTCTTCACTCTCCTGACTGTTTCTTTTGCAGTACAGAAACTTCTCAATTTGATGCAATCCCAATAGTTGATTTTGGCTTTGACTGTCTGTGCCTCCCGGGTCTTTTCCAGAAATTCTTTGCCTGTGCCAATATCTTGAAGGGTTTCTCCAATGTTCTCTAATAACTTAATGGTGTCAGGACGTAGATTTAGGTCTTTAATCCACGTTGAGTGGATTTTTGTGTAAGGTGTAAGGTAGGGGTCTTGCTTCATGCTTCTGCACATGGAAATCCAGTTTTCCCAGCACCATTTATTGAATAGACTGTCCTTGCTCCAGGAATTAGTTTTAGATCCTTGATCAAATATAAGTTGGCTGTAGATGTTTGGGTTGATTTCTGGTGTTTCAATTCTGTTCCATTGGTCTATCCATCTGTTTCTGTACCAGTACCATGCTGTTTTGATTACAACTGCCCTGTAGTATGTCCTGAAGTCTGGTATTGTGATGCCTCCGGCTTTGTTTTTGTTGTACAAGATTGCTTTAGCTATTCGAGGTCTCTTGTGCCTCCATATGAATTTCAGCATCATTTTTTCTAGATCTGCGAAGAATGTCTTTGGTATCTTGATTGGGATTGCATTGAATCTATAAATTGCTTTTGGGAGAATGGACATTTTGATGATGTTGATTCTTCCAATCCATGAGCATGGAAGATTTTTCCATTTTTTGGTATCCTCTTCTATTTCTTTCTTTAAGGTTTTGTAGTTTTCATCGTAGAGATCTTTAACGTCCTTGGTTAAGTTTATTCCAAGGTATCTGATTGTTTTTGTAGCTATTGTGAATGGGATTGATCTTAGCAGCTCTTTCTCAGTCATGGCATTGCTTGTGTATACAAAGGCTGTTGATTTTTGTGCATTGATTTTATATCCTGCCACTTTGCCAAACTCCTCTATGAGTTCCAATAGTCTCTTAGTAGAGTTCTTTGGATCCTCTAAGTACAGAATCATATCGTCTGCAAAGAGGGATAGTTTGACTTCTTCCTTCTTGATTTGTATTCCTTTGATTTCTTTTTCTTGTCTGATGGCTCTGGCTAAAACTTCCAGAACTATGTTAAATAGCAGTGGTGAGAGTGGGCATCCCTGCCTGGTGCCAGATTTCAGTGGAAATGCTTCCAACTTTTCCCCATTCAATAGGATGCTGGCTGTGGGTTTTTTATAAATTGCTTTGATTATATTGAGGAATGTTCCTTCTATACCCAATTTGCTTAGAGTTTTCATCATGAAAGGGTGTTGAATTTTATCAAATGCTTTCTCTGCATCAATTGAGATAATCATATGGTTTTTCTTCTGCAGTCTGTTAATGTGGTGAATCACATTGATTGATTTGCGAATGTTGAACCATCCCTGCATACCAGGGATGAATCCCACTTGGTCTGGGTGGATGATTTTCCTGATGTGTTGTTGTATTCTATTGGCCAGAATTTTATTGAGGATTTTTGCGTCTATGTTCATCAGGGATATTGGTCTGTAATTTTCTTTCAGTGCTGCATCTTTCTCTGGCTTAGGGATTAAGGTGATGCTGGCTTCATAGAAAGAATTTGGGAGGATTCCCTCTTCTTCGATTGTTCTGAATAGTTTGAGAAGAAATGGGATTAGTTCTTCTTTAAATGTCTGGTAGAATTCAGCAGTGAATCCATCTGGTCCTGGGCTTTTCTTTGTTGGGAGGGCCTTTATTACTGTTTCAATTTCTGTTTCAGTTATGGGTCTATTTAGGTTTTCGATGTCTTCATGGTTCAATTTTGGTAGATTGCATGTGTCCAGGAATCTATCCATTTCTGATAGGTTTTCCTGTTTGCTGGCATACAGGTCCTTGTAGTAATTTCTGATGATTCTTTTTATTTCTGTGGTGTCTGTTGTTACATTTCCTTTTTCATCTCTGATTTTATTGATTTGGGCCTTTTCTCTTCTTTTTTTAGTTAGTTGTTCCAATGGGGTGTCAATTTTGTTTATTTTTTCAAAAAACCAGCTTCTCGCTTGGCTGATTTTTTGTAATGTTCTTTTGGATTCAATCCTGTTAATTTCTTCTCTGGTTTTACTTATTTCTCTTCTCCTACTAGATTTGGGTTCGGTTTGCTGCAGTTTTTCTAGGTCCTTGAGGTGCGCTGAAAGCTCATTTATTTGGTACCTTTCCAATTTCTTGATATAGGCACCTATTGCTATAAATTTGCCTCTCAATACTGCTTTTGCTGTATCCCATAAGTTTTGATATGTTGTGTTGTTGTCTTCATTTACTTCCAGAAAGTTTTTGATTTCTCTTTTGATTTCTTGAATGACCCAGTGTTCATTCAGGAGCATGTTGTTCAGTCTCCATGTGTTTGCATACTTTCTGGAGTTTCCTGAGTTGCTAATTTCCAGCTTCATCCCGCTGTGGTCTGAGAAGCTGCATGGTATGATTCTAATTCTTTTAAATTTGCTGAGACTTGCTTTATGGCCTAGTATGTGATCAATCCTAGAGAAGGTTCCATGCGCTGCTGAGAAGAATGTGAAGTCTGTAGATGTAGGGTTGAAAGTTCTGTAGATATCTGTTAGATCCATTTGGGCAATAGTGTCAATTAAATCTGCTGTTTCCTTGTTGATCTTCTGTCCGGATGATCTGTCTATTTCTGAGAGTGGAGTATTGAAGTCCCCCAGTACTATTGTATTGGAATCTAAATCTCCCTTTAAGTCCCTTAACATATCTTTTAAATAGACCGGTGCCCTGTAATTAGGTGCATATACATTTATAATAGTTACATCTTCCTGTTGAATTGAACCCTTAATCATTATATAGTGTCCCTCTTTGTCTCTCTTAACAGTTTTTGTATTAAAGTTTATTTTGTCTGATATTAATATGGCGACACCTGCTTTTTTTTGGTTTCTGTTGGCATGGAATATCTTTTTCCAACCTTTCACTTTCAGTCTGCATGCCTCTTTGTTAGAGAGATGTGTTTCTTGTAGGCAACAAATAGTTGGGTTGTGTTCTGTGAGCCAGTCAGCTAAACGGTGTCTTTTAACTGAAGAATTCAGACCATTAATGTTCAATGTGACAATTGATACGTAGTGACTTTGCCCTGCCATTTTCCCGGAAATATTTTCTAGTATATGCTTTGAGTTTCCCATGCTCTTTTACTGGTAGGTGTTCTTCCTTTCCCTTCTTTCATATTGATGGCCGTGTTTCTGTGTTTCTGAGTGTAGCACATCTTTAAGTATCTTTTGCAGGGCCGGACGAGTGGCCACAAAGTCTTTCAATTTCTGTTTGCTATGAAAAGTCTTTATTTCACCTTCATTCACAAATGAGAGCTTTGCAGGATATAATATTCTGGGCTGGCAATTTTTCTCTCTTAGCACCTGTGCTATGTCTCGCCATTCCCTCCTAGCTTGTAGGGTTTCTGATGAGAAGTCAGCTGTGAGTCTGATTGGAGATCCTCTGAGAGTAATCTGACTTTTCTCTCTTGCACATTTTAGGATCTTTTCTTTATGTTTCACTGTGGTAAGTTTAATTACCACGTGTCGTGGTGAGGATCTCTTTTGGTCATGTTTATTGGGGGTTCTATGAGCTTCCTGTACTAGGATATCTCTGTCCTTCTCCAAACCTGGAAAGTTCTCTGCTAGTATCTCACTAAAAAGGCCTTCCAATCCTTTCTCTCTCTCCATGCCTTCAGGAACTCCTAGAACTCGAATGTTGGTTTTTTTAGTAGTATCCTGTAGATTCCCAACAATATTTTTTAGGTTTCTAATTTCCTCTTCTTTTCTTTGGTTTGACTGTATGTTTTCCTGTGCTCTATCTTCTAAGTCCGATATTCTCTCTTCTGCTTCACCCATTCTGTTTTTAAGGCTTTCTAATGTGTTTGTCATTTGATCTATTGAGCTCTTCATTTCATTTTGATTTCTCTTCACTATAACACTTTCCTGTTCTACTAGTTTCTGAGTTTCATTTTGACTCTTAAAATTTCATTTTCACGAGAGAGATTTTCAATCTTGTCCATTAAGGATTTCTGTAGTTCAAGGATTTGCTTTTGAAAACTTCTAAATGTTCTTATCATAAAGTTTTTGAAATCCGTATCTTGCATTTCTTCTATCTCATCATCTTCATACTCTTGGCTTGGGGTGTTTTGCTTATTTGGAGGCATCATAGTGTCATCGTTGATCTTGCTCCCTCTATTTCTGTGTTTGTTACTCGGCATAGTTAATTCTTCTTGCGTCACTGTGCGTTTTTTTTTTTTTTCTTTTTTTTTTTTTTTTTTATACTGTGTCCGTGTTAAGTGGACTGCCTGCTGTTGGAGGAGCCTTGGAGGCTTGAGATGGGTGCAGCCTGAGAGCTCTGCCTGGTTCTTCCTCCCCTTCCAGCACCGATGTGTGGACTCAGAGCCCTGAGCGTCCCAAGTCTCCCCGCTGTTGTCTGTGTGGCATGCACTCCCCTTGGAGCACTGGCCCCAACTGTGTACTTATGAAACAGTAAGGGCAAGGGATTTGGTGGAGTACCATGGGTGCATTTAACTCACTCTCAAGGGCCAATAATAGGTTGTTTAATTTGGGTTCATATTATGACACAAGAACTGTTAAAAAGATAAACTTTGGCACAACAAAGGTTTAGAGCATATTCTGGAAGACAGTGACACATGAATTCTGAAGTGCCAGATGACAAGTGGTTGGGACTTCACAAAAGGGAAACATTTATAAGGAATTTATGGAAGCAGGCAAATAAAATATTTTATTATCTGAAATAGAATGTACCTAGGTTAGAAGATAGTTGGTAGTTTCTGACTGAGAAAAGCTCTAATGAGAAATTCATTGTTAAAAATAACAATGAATGAAGAATCATAAATCTTGGATAAAATTTCTGGCTCTCAATTAAACTGCATTGTGAACTTAGGTCAATGATTCATAATCATAACTTGCCTTACATAAAAATTCAGAAAGCCAAAAATGAGCTATTGCATCCTATTTTACATGAATTTGAATATTTTAATATTTCAATTATTTCTGACATATTGCTTGACAACTAATATTGTGCTAAGCTTGTGTGAAATATCTTTTCCTTAGACTTTTATATCTTGTTTTATTATTAATTTTATTCCCCCAAAGATTTGTTATCTATAGTACTATAACAGAAATTTAGTGATTATCCATTTGTAATGATAACAATAAATTATTCTATTTGAACAAAACTTTATAACTTTAAAAGTATTTCAATGTCAAATAAATTTTTATACCCGTATCTTTACAATGAAATAGTTTCATGTGTTGTGATTGTCTTTTTTCACAATTAATTTTAATAAACTCAGAAGTCTTCAACATTCACTGTTTTCAATTCAGTGTTTTCATTATTTTTATTATTAAAATATATTTTATAAGGAGTTTTTTGTGCTTTTTAAAGTATATATAAATTCCTCAAAGATTCTACTTTTCCAAGAACATATTATCCTAAAAAATTGTGTGTCTTCTTCTCCCTCTCGGTTTGATTGGATGTTAGAATTTATTTTTAAATTATAGATTATAGATCACCTATTTAAATTATAGATAACCTATTAACTTTCATTCTATAATTTTTCATTGGCTCTGAAATTTCTGTAGTTTTGAATCAGATGTATTGTGCTAATCAGTCCCTTCATATTAATACACTATTCTTTTTTTTTTTTTTAAAGGGAAAAGGTTTATTGGGGAACACCAACAGACCAGAGTGAAGGGGTGGTGAAGGAAAAAGAGAAGACTATTAGAGAGAAACAGAGAGGAGAGGAGCTAGCAAGGAGAGAAGAGAGCAGAGAGGAGCTGAGAGAAAGCCAAGAGACCAGAGGAGGAGGCTAGAGAGAGGAACCAAGAGAGCACGTGTTCAGGAACAGGCCCTTTTATTTATTTATTTATTTATTTTTTGACAGGCAGAGTGGACAGTGAGAGAGAGAGACAGAGAGAAAGGTCTTCCTTTGCCGTTGGTTCACCCTCCAATGGCCGCCGCGGCCGGCGCGCTGCGGCCGGCGCACCGCGCTGATCCGATGGCAGGAGCCAGGAGCCAGGTGCTTTTCCTGGTCTCCCATGGGGTGCAGGGCCCAAGCACCTGGGCCATCCTCCACTGCACTCCCTGGCCACAGCAGAGGGCTGGCCTGGAAGAGGGGCAACCGGGACAGAATCCGGTGCCCCGACCGGGACTAGAACCCGGTGTGCTGGCGCCGCTAGGCGGAGGATTAGCCTAGTGAGCCGCGGCGCCGGCCAAGGAACAGGCCCTTTTAAAACTTCGCCTGAGGTTGGGCAGGGAAGCAGGAGCAGCGAATCCCATTAGGATGGGGGTGGAGCCTGGCTCAGGTAGCTGGGCCAGCTGGCCAACTGGCTAAAACTGCACCAGTTTCCTAACATTCCCCCCTTTTGTTTTTTTATAAAGCAGGAGTTGTATGTGATTACATTAGTCCCAAAAGTCCAGGAGGGATAGAGGGACGATGATCTGACTTTAGAGCTACTTCCTGCTGACATGGGGTGTCGAGATACTCTTCACTGTCATGGGGCGATGTCTCAAGCCGCTGTCTCCTGGGTGGGGAGCTGAGTATATCCCTGTAGCAGCATTTGGTTGACTGCCTGGTTGCTGAAGGCCTTGGTTTATTCCATTATCACCTGCTGTAAACACTTAGTCACTGTAGTATAAAAGACAGGGTTGAGAATAGTAACCAATGACCCTAACAGTAGCATTAACCAAGTAATGAGAAGATTTCATAGTGGACAGGAAAAGGAGAGGTCTCTGGACCCTTGTGGGCACAGTTTGATGGATGTGGCTTAAAGCTGATTCCAGCCAAGACTGGGCGAAAGGCCACTCATCTTTTGTGGGTAGAGGGGTTTTTCTGTAGAGAAATTTTGAACAATCATACAACATTAAGTGGGGGAGAGGACCATCAGTACACACAGGTTGGGAGTAGAGCCATTGGTGGTAGAGTAGAGGCTATGATTACAAAGGAATGAGGCCCAAGTGGGCTAGACAGAGGACAGAGCTGTTATTAGAGGAGCTAAGAAAGGTGCTGTCTAAGCTACAGATGAGTTTTCTGAGAGGCAAATAGAACATGACAGAAGGGCTCGAAAATAGGTGGGCTTTAAAGCCTTGTAAGTTATGAGGCCCAGACCTATCTCTTTACATAGGGCACATCCTAAGGGAGGTGTGAACTTCCTTGGGGAAGGCACCCTGTTGACTTCCATTACCTAGCTGGCCTGGGAGGAGAGCTGGCCAGGTAAAGGCAGGTGACATATCTAACAGGAAATGTACAGCTCTGCCTGCAATGTTACTGACCCTACTTGGCCATTTTCTCAGCTGCGGTGGTCACTTTGGAAGCTGGGCTGAGTGAAGGGCTTTTCAGCTTAGAGCCAATAAGATCTGTGGCTCTGACCTGGGCATCCCTCAACTCCAGGGCAGTTCCATTTCCAGTGATCCAACTCTTGGCGAGCATAGCCGCCAGGGCTCTTCACAAGCTGACTTCTGCTGAAGCCCAAGCTTACCACATTGAAAGCTACTGCAGCGGACTGGCCTGTTGGGTCCCCTTGAGGTAAGATCACTGTACAGAACAGCCATTAATAGGCTGCCACCCATTGCTTCTGATGCCTAGCTTTCTTTTCCTCCTGGTTTTTGTTACAGCAGACTAGAGGAAGCAAGTCAAGGGGGTGCTCAAGTCCCATCTCTAATCTTCTGTGACCTAAACTACAAGTCTGTAGTCACAGGCATGTTCTGTAGTAGTTTTTCTAAGGTAGACAATGCCCATGAGGAAAACTATATCCTCACTTTAAAACTTTCTTTCCCTTTGTTCTGAAAGGGAGGTCTTTCCTGTTTACTGTTTACCTCGCTGATGGTGAAGTAAATCTAGATAAGAAATTATAATTTAAGCTCTTATTTTGGCTATGCCATTATAGAAAAATGTTAGCCATCTCTTCTATAAGATCTAAAATCAAATTTTGAATCTTGGAGATCCCTTCATAATAGAAATAGTTTCCTACCTCAAAGAGAATAGAGAAATGAGAGAACAAGTCAGGCTTAGAATAAAGAAATGGGGGAGCCAGTCCCAGATCGCTTACTGACAATAGCAATATCACATGAAAACTTAGAAAGCAGTTTTACCCTTTAGATAACTTAAGAAAACATTTACTAGAAGGTCCAATGCCTTCCATAAACATTAATACATATATTTGGAAACATCTCTTAAATATCTAATATGATGTAGCTTGTTTAACCAGCAAATTTAAGCACAAACATATAAAATGTTTTTAGTTTCTTTTACCAACAAGTTTAAAACATATGATACAGAGATTTAGGTCACACAAATTAAAATGTAACTGAATAATTTTAGCTGTTTAAATTTATGGGCAATCTTTATTCTATAAGCCAATTAAAATAAAACTCTTAAATTTTCCCATGTAGACATACGGTATGTCTATAACATAACATAATAGACCAATATAGCAGTTTTAATAGCTTTTCTTTAAGAGAATCTAACTCCCGTTTGTAAATTACCAATTGATTTGAATTACTTTTGTTTTTAATAACCTCAGTTAACCATATTTTCTCAGTTGGTATCTTTAATACATTATTGGCTTCATTTGTTTACAGAGCCATCCCAAAATACTAGATGTGGCTGGAAAAGTCCATTGGAGGACAGCTAAACACAGAACCAATGCTTTAGTTTTATGAGCAGCAAATCTGATATACCAAACTGTGGATGACAAAAGACTTTAAGTTGCCACGTTTAAAATTATAAACTCATTAACCAACAAGAGGCATTTGCTTACTGCACACAGTATATTTGAAAGCACCTGTGAGATTTTACAAAGCTTTAACCCTTTAGGCCTCTGGGGTTTTCTCATTAAGGTAACTATCATGTCTAGTAACACAAGATCATTAGACTTTTTAATTCTGACATTTGTATTAGTGCCATTTTATATTATAGAAACTTAAAATTTAGTACCACTTCACATCTTGACAGTACTTCTAATATAATCCAAATAGCCAGATTAGTTGGTGTCTCAACAAGACAAGAGACATAAGTCCTTTGATTTTTCCAGTTGGGCCTGAACTGGAAAAACTGAAGTACAGAATTTATTGGAATTTTCAGAGTCCAAATTCTTTGAAACTTTGATTTTTTGGAATGCCTGTCAAGAATGCCAAGAAGGCTCAAAATCCAAAATATCTGGTTGAAATAGGATTCCTTAACATCACGACATAATATAGACCAAATTTGATCATTGTTACAAGGTGATTATTTAAATATTTGAAAATAAGCACGTATTTAAATAACCCATAGCTCTTAATAAAAATTCAGCTGTTTTTAAACAATTAGAATTTAACAGACATCAAGAGAATATAATAGATTACTGTAACACATTTCTTTCATTCACCTTTACCCAATTTAAATTAGCAGTTACACCTAAATGACTTAGGATGCTGATATATTTTTATCTGAATTTAATTGAAATTAAAATTACATTCATTTAAAACAAGTACTAGTTACCCATTGCTGTTTCATTGAGTACTGATTTCCCGGAAACCTGTTAAAATAAATTGCAAATAAGTTCAGCAATTTACAAAGCAATATTTTCAAAGGTAGTGATCTTTCTAGAGTCAAAGAAAAATTAGTTACAGTGGGCCATGTCCATGCAGGAAACCTGATTTTTCTGTTTGCCTTGCTTATGATAAAACAAGAGCCATCAGAAGGGTGAGATACCTAATTTGTTTCTCAATAAGCAGGGAGCCCAAAAGGATGGGACTACCATTCCCTTGCTATTCTTATGGTAAGACTAGGACAAGAGAGGGACAAAAGACTAGTTGGAGACAATGGAGACAGCCATTCCCAAACTGATAAGACAGAGATAGTAGACTTTTGGTGGGGACAGGATGGGGCAGAAGAAAGGATTTTTTGCTCAGGTCTCTGACCCCTAGTGCGAATCTTGGAGACCAGAAGGACTTGAGCAGGAGAGCAAGAAGTACACAGGGAAGGTTTAGTTCGAAGATAGGAAAAGGCTTGAACGTATGGAATCTCCTTCCATTTTCTGGAACGCTTATGGAAGTGATAAAGATGTTATCAGGGTCAAACAATTCCAACTTCTGATCCCTCAGGGCCAAATGCGCCACCATGGAGGGGCCGCTTTTGAGGGCTGGGGCCAATTTTTGAGGGACCATCAGACTGGACGTGGTTAGAGAAAAGTTCCCATTGCGACCTGTAGAGTCAGATCCATGGATTGCAAGCATCCTTGAATCCCGGCTATCTGACTAGCAAGAGAATATGGGAGCAGAAGGCGGGGTCATCACCCAAGCGCCCACTGGAGCCCAGGGCATCGCCTATAAAGAGATGGAGTGGTCACTCGCACCCACTGTTGCCTGGACAGTGTCTGTAGAGGCTAAAGGCCTTAAGTAGGAGTTGTGGTGTCTAGCACTACGACCTTAGACTTGAGTAGAAAAGCTTCAGACAAATGTAGATGAGAGTAGACCACAACTCAGTAGACAAGTAGAGTCACCATGAGAGCTTCCCGTTCTGTGTCTTATCTCAAAATTTGGAAGGCTGATGTGTGGATGGAGATTGCAGAGCGTTCGGTGACTTGGAAAGAGTTCCGGAGGTGTGCTTTGTGACCGGCAGAAATCCAGGACCCCAGAGCACTGGAGGATGCTGGATTACCAATATAATGCTATCTGAGTCATGGCACCAATGTTATGTATTAATGTTAGCCATCACAAAGCACACTGGACCCGGAGTAAGGGAAAGGGTTTACTGGGGAAAACCCAACAGACCGGAGTGAAGGGGCGGTGAAGGAAAAAGAGAAGAAGACTATAAGAGAGAAACAGAGAGGAGAGGAGCTAGCAAGGAGAGAAGAGCGCAGAGAGCAGCCGAGAGAGAGCCAAGAGACCAGAGGAGGAGGCTAAAGAGAGGAACCAAGCTTAATACACTATTCTAGTACAAACCTTAAATCTCTAGCCCAAGATTTTAATTGTTACATTTTAATAGCACTTTATAACTTGGTTCTATTTCTATTTTTTCATTTTACTTTTTTAGGAGACATTTCCAATTTTTATTCATAAAATTATTAGCCAAGGCCGGCACCGTGGCTCACTAGGCTAATCCTCCACCTTGCAGCGCCGGCAAATCGGGTTCTAGTCCCAGTCAGGGCGCCGGATTCTCTCCCGGTTGCCCCTCTTCCAGGCCAGCTCTCTGCTATGACCCAGGAGTGCAGTGGAGGATGGCCCAAGTGCTTGGGCCCTGCACCCGCATGGGAGACCAGGAAAAAGCACCTGGCTCCTGGCTTTGGATCAGCGCAATGCGCCGGCCGCAGTGTGCCTGCCGTGGTGGCCATTGGAGGGTGAACCAACGGCAAAGGAAGACCTTTCTCTCTCTCTTTCTCTCTCACTGTCCACTCTGCCTGTCAAAAAAAATTATTAGCCAAAAATGCAAAAGTAGATTCACAGAGCCACAAGATGATAAAAAATCAGGAGAAAAATGAAACATTCTGGAGACACCTTGAATTTCCAAAGAAAAATACCTAAGACTAAAAATCTACAGTTTAACTCTGGCTGCACAACAAGCTGTGTTCACGCCTGCATTTTCTCAATATGTTCTTCCTTATATTTGCTGTAGCTACCTTAAAAAATTCCAGTTCTACTGTCTCTAGTCAATCAATATCTTATTCTTTTTAAGTATGTCCTCTTATTAGTTTACTTTAATATTATATTTACAATAATTAAACATAATTATGGGGTAGAGAAAAATATTTATTTTTATATGTTCCTAGGATGATTTTTAAAATTTAAGACCATATTTTGAATGTTTTACCACATTTACTTGATATGTATATGCTATATCCATGTCCATAAGAACTAGTTTTTCTCCAAAATAGGGATATTAATATCACATAAGGTGGTATTCATGACAAACTCATAAAATGAGGAAAAAGGATATATTGGCATGCAGATACCATAGTTCAGTGAAAAATATTTATAATTATTTACATGCCAAATAATATGACACCCACATATTTTTATACTCTGTAAATTTCATCATGTGAGAAACATTACATTTGTCTTTTTTTGTCTGACTTATTTCACTTAGCATAATGATCTCCCATTCTTCTGTGTGGGTAAGTAATATTCCATCATTTATATAGACCAAATTTTCTTTATTCCAGTTATCATTTGAAGGATATCTTGTTTGACAGTAAGAGGGAGAGAGACAGAGAGAAAGGTCTTCTTTGCCGTTGGTTCACCCTCCCATGTCCACTGAGGCTGGCGCACTGTGGCCGGCGCATGGCGCCAATCCGAAGCCAGGAGCCAGGTGCTTCCTTCTGGTCTCCCATGTGGGTGCAGGGCCCTAGGACTTCGGCCATCCTCCACTGCCTTCCCAGGCCACAGCAGAGAGCTGGCCTGGAAGAGGGGCAACAGGGACAGATTCCAGTGCCCTGACCAGGACTAGAACCCGGTGTGCCAGTGCTGCAGGCAGAGGATTAGCCTATTGAGCTGTGGTGCCAGCTGAAGCATTAACTTTAACTCTTCCATCGATCTTGATTTTATTTTGGTCTATGATGTAAGGTTGTGCTCTGATTAAAACTTCTGCAGGTGTCAATCCAATTTTCTCAAGATCATTGAGATTATCATTTCTGCATGGTGTTTTCAAAGATTAATTTGTTGCAGATGCTTAGATTTGTTTCTATGTTTCTATTCTGTTCCCTTTGTTCGATATTTATATCCTAAATGAAACATATTTTGGAAATACTTACCTATAGATATTTTTCTTGTATCTAGACTATTTTTTCTTTTACAATGTCATTTATTTCATTATACTTTTCTCATACTGTATATGTTTAGATTTGTAAAAGTAAATAAATAAATAATGACTACAGCAGAGGGTTCATGTCTCATTTGATTTTCAACACAAATAAATGAGAAATTATCTATTTTTAGATATCTTTATGTTTTCTTTTTATTAATTTTATCTTCTAACTAAATTGTACATCAGTGTTGATGGAAAAAGTTTGCTAAAAAACACAACAAAAATATTCATATAGAAAGGTTTGTTCTGTTCTATATATGATATATGTTCAATATATAATTGTATTTTATTATCTCTCACTATACTTATTTGTGGTTTCAATCACTTTTACTAAAATTTTCCCTTCAATAGTCTTGTAAGATACTCCTGATTTTACACTAATATCCTTTTGATCTTCATTTTTAAAAAGATTTATTCATTTGAATGGAAGAATTACAGAGAGGCAGAGGCAGAGGCAGAGAGAAAGAGATCTTCTATCCACTGGTTCACTCTACAAATGGCTGCAAAGGCCAAGCTGAACTTATCTGGAGCCAGGAGCCAAGAGCTTCTTCGGGGTCTCCCACCTGGGTTCAGGACTTCAGGTATTTGGGCCATAGACTACTGCTTTCCCAGGACATAGCAGAAAGCTGTATCAGAAGTGGAATAGCCAGGTTTCAAATCTGGCACCCATAGAGGATACCAGCACTACAGACAGTGGCTTTACCCACAATGTCACAGAGCCTTTATCTTCATTTTAAATCATGACTAAATAATTAAGTTGATTTTAATTTTATTTTATCAGGAATAAATGTTATAGACATTTCTAGACATACAGTTTTCTTGCTAACATTTCTGCTACTTCTGGGATGATTCTATGATTAACTCTGAAAGTGATAAACTGTTCTCTATCATTCTCCCACCATCAGCTTCAAAATCTGTGTTTCTGAAATAATTTGCATGTTTATTGAATATCTGCAGGAGATAAATTGTGCGAGATTATTTAAGAAAATTTTCTCAGTCTACTTCATTTTAAATCCACACACTGAGTGTAAGAATATAACTCACAAACTTGAATAGTCTAGTTGGAATATGTTATTACATGACATAAACATTTGCATATATAATGATTTTTCTTTATTCAAATATTTTTGGGATAATCTGCAATGCTTCATAAGCTCACCAATCAGGATTTGAATTTAATAATTGCACAACATTTAAATATTATATTTCATTGATTTGGAAGTTGTAAGGTTTCTTAGAACTAAAGGTTCCTTTTCCTACCTTTCTTATTATTTATTTTGTACTTATTTTTAGTAATTCATCTAAATTATTTAAAAAGCATATTTAAAATTAAGACCAGTCTTACGGACTTCTGGTTTCCCATGTGTGTGCTAAAAGCTAGGAAGCTAGGACTCCATCCTCAAAACAAGGAAAAGTTCCACAAACTGAAAAGTTACCTCTTCTTAGATCGATAAGAAAAGGACATTACAGGTTGCACTACTGCTTTCTACATTGGAAAGACACACATGTGGATACAGAGAATCAGTTTACGTAGTGGTTATCCACTAGCAGAAAACACTATAGGAATAAGTGACTGAGTATGAAAACCCTAAGTACTATGGGTGAATCTCTGTTACTCAGCATAGGAAAGTCTGAGAATAAAAAATTCCATGTAGGAAAAAAAAAAGCACTGGGAGTCCATACATAATTGTGAACTTGACCTCCACAAATTTACCATAAAAATCCTTTTCAGCTTCCCACAGGAGTAGAAAACAACAAATTCACCATAAGAATCCCTTTGGGGTCCCAACAGCAGTAGAAAAGGAATCATTTTGACAAACACCTGAGCACTCCACTCTTCATAACAAGCTCAGCCCTCAGCACAAATGTTTTAGCTGAAGCTTAACATGCTGGGGTTTATCTGGGCAGAGTTGACCAAGGAAAACTGAAATGCCTAAATCCAGGTAGTTCTTGCTTTTCATTGGGGGAAAGGAAGATACTTTATGCTAGCCAATTCTAACAAACCTGCCCAACCTAAAGGATGGCATTAATGGAGGGCTGGACCAAGAAACACATGTGAAACTCATAGTGCAGAAGCACAAGCTCACTAAAAGACTGATACCAAATTATAAAATTGTAGCAAAAATCAAGTTTTGAACATGTGTTCAGGGACTATTGGATATTCATATGCAAAAATGAACCTAAAAATAGACTTCACAACCTTACAAAAACTAACTCATACAATCTTAACCTATACATGCAAAAAAATAATGTAAGATTCTAAAAAGATAATGTAACAGAAAAAAACTAGATGTCTTCCACTGGCCAATAAATTTTTAGGCAAGAAGGACAGACACAATTCATGAAAGAAATAAAATATTATGCTAGATTTCATTAAAATTAAATTTTGTGTTCTGTGGAAAACACTGTCAAAAGAAAGAAAACAAGACCCAAAGAATGATAGAAGACATTTTTAAAACTGATAAGCGACTGCGATATGAAAATATGGAATGAACATTTATAAGGAAACAATTGAAAAAAATGAAGCATGGGGCCATCCTTGTGGTGTGGTAGGTTAAACTTTTGACTGCAACAATGGAATCCCAATGTCAGAGCACCAGTTTGAGTCCCAGATGCTCCACTTCATATCTAACTCCCTGCTGATGCATCTGGAAAGGCAGCAAAAGATGGCCAAAATGCTTGAGCTCCATCACCCAAGTAGGAGACCCATGTGGAATTCTGGGCTGCTAATTTTGGCCCATACCATCACCAGTAACTGCTGCCAGTGGTAAATGAATAAGCAGATAGATAATCTCTCTCTCTCTCTCTCTTTCTGTGTGTATGTGTGAGTGTGTGTGTATGTGTGTGTCCTTCCTCCTGCTCTCTTTCTGTCATTCTGCCTTTCAAATTAAAGAAACAAAAAAGGAAATGAAACAACCTGATTAAAAAGTAAGCACAAAATTTTACTGGCTACAAAATTGAAAAAGATGCAACTATGAAGATGGCAATTAATTTATGAAAAGGTGTTAAATATCATGTCACCAGAGAAATAAAAATTTAAACAATAACACATAGAAAACCTAAGAAGAACAATATATTGAATCAGTAATAAAGGTTCTCCCAACAAAGAAAAGCCAAGGAAAAGATGGATTCACTACTGAATTCTACCAGACATTTTAAGAACTATTTTCAATTCTTCAAAAGCTCTTCAAAACAATTGAAAAGGAGGGAATCCTTTGACACTTATTCTATGAAGCCTGCATTACCTTAATTTCTAAACCAGAAAAAGATACAACAGATAAAGAGAACTATAATATCTCTAATGAACATAGGCACAAAAATCCTCAACAAAATGCTGCCAATTGAATCCAACAACACATCAGAAAGATTATTCACCTGGAACAAGTGAGAAATATCCCTGGAATGCAAGGATGGTTAGACATTCACAAATCAATAAATGTGATAGATAACATTAGCAAACTGAAGAAAAACAAGTATTATTATCTCAGTAGCTACAAAGAAAGCATTTGATAAAATACAACACTCTTTCCTGAGGAAAATCTTAAGCAAATTGGGTATAGAAAGAACATTGCTCATCATAATCAAGGCAATTTATTAGAAACCCACAACCATATCTTTTTGAATGGGGAAAGCTAGAAGCATTCCCATTAAGATCTGGAACCAGATAAGGAGGCCCACACTCACCATTGCTATTCAATATAGTCCCGAAAGTTTTAGCCAGAGCCATTAGGCAAGAAAAAGAAATCTAAGGGGTTCAAACTGGGAAAGAGGAAGTCAAACAATCCACATTTTCAGATAACATGATTCTATATACAGGGGATCCAAAAAATTCCTCTAAGCAGCACCAGAAGAACAGGCAATTAAAGCCAAAATCCAAAAATGGGATTACATCAAACTGAGAAGCTTCTGCACTGCAAAAGAAACACTCAACAAAGTAAAGATGCAACTGGCATAATGGGAGAAAATATTTTCAAACAGTGCAACTGCTAAGGTATTAATAACCAAAATCTATGAAGAGCTCAAGAAACTCAAGCACAAGAAAAAATAATCCAATTAAGAAATGCCCAAGGGGCCAGCACTGTGACATAGCAGATAAAGCCATTGCCTGCAGTGCCAGCATCCCATATGAGCCTTGGTTCATATCCAGTTGCTCCACTTCCAATCCAGCTCTCTGCTATGGCCTGAGAAAGTGGTGGAGGATGGCCCAAGTCCTTGAGTCCCCACACCCATGTTGGAAACCCAGAAGAAGTTCCTGATTCCTGGCTTCAGGTCAGTATAGCCCTTCCTGTTGGGGCCATTTAGGGAGTGAACCAATGGATGGAAGACCTCTCTCTCATTCTTTTTCTCTGAGTCAGCGTCTCTATAACTCTACCTTTCAAACAAATAAAGAGATCCTTACCAAAAAAAAAAGAAGAAGAAATGAGCAAAGGAATTGAATATGCATGCTTTCAAAAGTGCGAATTCAAATGGTCAACACACCCTTGAAAAAATGTTCTAGATCACTAGGCATCAGGGAAATGCAAATCAAAACCACTATGAGGTTTTACTTCACCCCAGTTTGAAAGTCTCTCATATAGAAATCAACAAATCTTGGTAAGGATATGGGGAAAAAAGTACCTTAATACACTGTTGATGGGAATCTAAACTGGTAGAGGCACTGTGAACGACAGTGTGGAAACACCTTAGAAATCTGAATATAGACCTACCATATGACCCAGCCCTTGAACTCCTGGGAATTTACCCTAAGGAAATGATATCATCAGATGAAGGTGTTATAATAAACATATCATTTATTGCAGCTTAACTCACAATCAACTAAGATGTCCATCAACAGAAGACTAGATAAAGAAATTATGGTGTATGCATGCCATGGAATACTACACAGCACTACAAAATGAAATCCTGTTATATGCAACAAAATAGATGCATATGGAAAATATTATACTTAGTAAAATAAGCCAGTCCAAAAAAGGAAAATATCATATATTCTTTCTGATTTGTGATAACCAAGAGAGTACTTAAAAGATAATCTATAGGATGCTTTACAATGTGATGGTTTTGAACAGCCCTTGTCTTGTAGGTTGAAGAACAGTTTTTTTTTTTTTTTTTTTTGCTGTTATATGTTTATTGAGCTCTTTACTTAATATAGGGTTAATTTATGTGTATAGAATTAATTAATAATAAATGTTTATAAAAAATAAGAATGCAAATATGAGAGTGATGAGGAAGAACAGTTAGAATGCAAGTGGGAGGGAGGGTTGGGTGGGAAGAATCACTGTGTTCCTAAATTTGTATATATGAAATCCATGAAGTTTACATACCTTTAGTAAAATATTTCTAGGTTAAAAAAAAGAACTCACTCCTATACAAATGTACAAAATCCAGAACCCTGACAATTGCAAATACTGGCAATGGCATGGAACAATAGGAAAACCTTTTCATTGCTGTGAGAAGAGTGGGATGAGATACCAAGTAAACAATTACCTTGAGAGACAGGATGGAATTTTCTTTTCAAAATTATACAAAATCTTATAACCTGATATGAAAATTGTGCTCTATGATATTTACTCAAGGGAGATTAAAACTTACATACTCTTGAAAAACATTGATATAGATATTTATGCGATTTTATTTTTAATTGCTCAAACATGGAAGTAAGCAAATTGTCCTTCAACAAGTGAATAGATACATAAACTACAGTCAATACAAATAATAGAGTTTTACTCATTGCTGAAACAAAGTGAGTCATGTAGACATGATAAGACATAGAGGAAACTTAGATCATATTAATAAGTGAATGAAACCAATTTGAAAAGTTGTATACTTTATGATTCCAACTAGTTACCATTCTGTAAAAGGTCAAATATGGGAATAGTAAAAATATTTGTAACTGTCAGTACATAGGAGGAAGTGGGGAGGGGAGGAACAAATAGGCAGAACGTAGAGGATTTTCAGGGAAGCAAAACTCTTCTATATAATACTATAATGGAATATGCATGCCATTATATATTTCTTAAAGCCCATAGAGTGTACAATATCAAGAATGAACTCTTAATGCAAACAGTGTAATTTATGTGATTATGATGCACCCAGGTATGCTCATCAGTGGTTAAAATGTAATGCTCTGGTGAAGCCTGTAACTTCTGGAGAACAGGCAGTAAATGTGAAATCTCCATAAATTTTATTAAATTATGCTATAATCCTAAAACTGATCCTAAAAAGCAAAGTACAAACTCTATTAATTAAAACAGTACTAAAACAGCAGTCCTTTGAGGAAGTGACCATTTGAGTAGTTTTCTTAAGGATATTTTAGAACAATGATTTGAGGCTTTTTTTTTTTTTTTTTACCTATCATCATATTAAGATAATTACTTTCTGGAATTCTGATAGGTAGAATAAACCCAATAAATGTTTAAAAATGTCTCTGATCATATCTACTGCTGGGAGAGTGCTACATCTCATCTGTTTGGTGACAAATTTAAAAAGTGAGAAATAAAAGTATATTATTCTAGGTGTGTGCAGAGTTGAAAAAAAATTTACTTTTGAGTAGATTTTCTTTGCTATGAAGGGAATCGTTTGAAAGTTCCTCTTAATTAGGCAAAAGTGAAATGAGAGAATGCCCGATTAAGCTATTCAAAGACTGAAACTAAGTCTTTTATAATTTCATCAAGACTGTCATTCCTTATGATCTCTTGGAATACAGAGAAAATGGATCAATTTAAATAAAGAAGCAATGGCCTTGAGAGAGAGACAGAGAGAGAGAGAGAGGGCTAATTAACACAACCTTTGCTTTCTGGGATTTGAAGTTAAAGCAATCTGTCAGAAGGGATCTAATTGTTAGACGTTCTTCTAATAGGCGAGCATGCAAAGACTCTAAAGTATAAATAATTAGGAAAAAGACATAGGTTAAATGGATAACCTAGATTTGGCATGCATACCTATCAGCTTATCATAAAGGATCTGATTGTATCACATATGATAGCTTATTCAGTTCAGATGGTTGGCCTGCTTTTGGTGAAGACAAAAATTGAGGGGAATGTTTAAAAGTTCCTCATAACAAGACAACCGACTTGTATGAGGTGATCCTATATTAACAAAAAATCACAGAATCTAAGTGCTTACTGCCAGACATTTATGAAATATATGTACTTGGTCAATGATGTTGTTAGAGGAGTCTGCTTGTCTTTTAGACATTTGAGGTTAGGGAGTTAAAGACTGTGCATCAACATAAACTGTAATTATTAACTTAGCCAAGGTGTAAAGATGGAAAATGATGTGCATGTAACAAATCTTCATCTACAGTTGACACTCATATACTCATGGCTCACATTTCATTGCTCAAATCAAATGACTAACTAATAGTGTAGGAAGCTCAATCTCACACTGAATTAGGGAAAGAGGAAAGGTTGATGAAAAATACCACTGAAATAATAACAGATTAACTCACTGCACCACGATGCCAGCCCTTCCCACTTGCTCTTTCTAATTGACTTAACCCAAAGTAAAATTAAATTTTCCCCTATTGTTATAACAACTTAGAGCAAGTTGGTTCCTACTTTCGCAAGGAGACCAGAAAACATGAACACTGTTGGTTCCACACACTATTGGATGTAAGCAATCAAATTATTTGAGACATGACCACGGCTTTCCAGTGTCTGCATGATCAGGAAGCTAGCATTGGGAGACAGAGACGGGCACCAAATCCAAGTACTCTGATGACCTAGGGTGCTGGTGTCTTTACAAACATCTTATCCACTAGGCAAAGTATCCACAATCTCAATTTCCCTTTTGATAGTAAATTTGATTTACTATATACTTAATCTTGTACAACATAAAATAGAATTATAGTAAGACATCAATGATTTTTTAAAATATTATAGATATTATAGGATCTTTATATTCTCAGGTTAAAAGACATTTAATTTTCATTATTACACAAATTTCAATCTGTGCTAGGACCAAGAGGGCTTTAAAACTCTCCTCAGGGTGACTAAACTTGGGGCAAGTTTCTTCCTGATTTGGGTCCTTGACCTTCCTTTTGATAGAGCATTTACCTTAGAAATCTTATAAATGCTTTCTCTGCACCTTTGAAATGTAAATCTTTTTAAGAGCCTTTTGTCAGTTTTACAACCAAGGATGTCTCTCCCAAGGACCTGGGAGCTATCTTTTTGAAATGTGATCATCAAGCAAGATAGTGTTCCTATTTCTTAGTCAGGGTGGGAAGTAGAGGCCAACTTGCTTCAAGTTGTAAAATTATTTCCTGTCATAGCCATAGGAGAAAGCTTACTTTTCCTTCAGGTAAAATCAATTAACAAAAACAAATGACCTCTAATCTCTCCTTCTAGTTCCATAGTTAAAAAATTCTCCTGTTCTCTGTGTTCTGGTGCCTCTCCTTTGCAGTAGACTCCAATGAAGACTTCATTGTCTACTTAACTTTATCTAGTGCAAGGCTTCCTTTGACATCTATGAACTAATTCTCTAGCTCTTTATTACCTTCTCCCAACATAAATCATCCACACTTTTTAGATTGTGAAGAAAGATACATATTCAATAAACATGTCACTTTTCTTCCAAACAATGCATGCAAATTAGATTTAGAAATAACATTAAAAACTCAGTGTTGGGGCTGGCGCTGTGCATAGTGGGTGAAGCCACCACCTGCAGTGCCAGCATCCCATATGGGCGCCACGTCAAGTCCCGGCTGCTCTACTTCTGATACAGCTCTCTGCTTTGGCCTGGGAAAACAGTGGAGGATGGCCAAAGTCCTTGGGACCCTGCTCCTGTGTGGGAGACCTAGAAGAAACCCCTTTCTCCTTGCTTATGGATTGGCACAGCTCCAATCCTTGTGGCCACCTACGGAGTAAACCAGTGGTTGGAAGACCTCTTTCTCTCTCTCTCTGCCTCTCCTCTCTGTATCTCTGCCTTTCAAAAAATAAATACATCTTAAAAAAAAAACCCTCAGTTGTACTCCAGGTAGTTTTTAACTGTTAAATAAAATTGTATATTTTATGGAATACCATGTAATGCTTGATACTCACATACATTATTAATGTTTGTATAAAGGCATACATATTCAAATATTTATCATTTCTTTATGGGGATAATATTTAAAACTCCCTCTATGTTTTTTAAAAAGATAAACAATGCATTATCTATAGTCACATCATGGTGACTATAATTCCCTCCTGCATAACCATAATTTAGTACACAGATGTTTCCTAAGGAACTTCACTATTTCTCAATTATACACTTTTATGATTTTATTCTAGAGCAAATCATTTATTTATTTTAAGTTACTTTAACAGGTACTATATAGTTTGTAAATACAATTATGAGAACATAAAGATATTCCCTTCCGTCCTCCTTCCCTCTCATTCTGTTCCTCCCAATTTCATCCTTCTTCCTTTCCCCCTTCCTTCCTTCCTTCCTTCCTTCCTTCCTTCCTTTTTCTCTCCTCTTTCTTTCTTCCTTCCTTCCCTTAGTTTTTGAGATAGCATTCTTGTTTTAGTTTACATTACAGTCATAAACAAAGTTTCACCAAACAAGAAGTTTAACAAGTAAAAGCAAAAATACCCTATGTTAGTGGTAATATAAGTAAGGGCTATAAACAGTAATAGAATGATAAGATGACAATTTCATCAATAGAAACCAAATTATTATAACTCTATTTCCTAGAAATACACTAAAATTTATTTTAAAATTAGTTTCTAAGTTCAGTGTATGTTTACCACAATGCATTTTTTTTTTTTGACAGGCAGAGTGGACAGTGAGAGAGAGAGACAGAGAGAAAGGTCTTCCTTTGCCATTGGTTCACCCTCCAATGGCCCCCGCGGCCGGCGCACCACGCTGATCCGATGGCAGGAGCCAGGTGCTTCTCCTGGTCTCCCATGGGGTGCAGGGCCCAAGTACTTGGGCCATCCTCCACTACACTCCTTGGCCACAGCAGAGAGCCTGCCTGGAAGAGGGGCAACCGGGACAGAATCGGTGCCCCAACCAGGACTAGAACCCGGTGTGCCAGCGCCGCAAGGCGAAGGATTAGCCAAGTGAGCCACATTTTAATGTATTGACTATAATAAAACTACTATTATTTTAATGTGGTGATATAGTATGAAGATGTTCTCTTTGAACACCTATCTTACATTTTTTTGATGTTCCAAAAGCCTTTTGTCATCTCTCATCATAATCCAAAAGTGTGAATTAACTTAAATAATTTGGAAGTTTGAGTGTTTCATTTGATAAAATTCAATTAATTCTGCACAGCTAATTACCATAGACTTAAAAGTATTCATTTACTTCCTTTATGGAAAGCTTTTATCAGACTCTATCATTCTTGTGAACTATTCTCACTGACTTCCTATCTCTTAGGTTTAGAGTAATCATCAGGCCAGTTTGGATGCTTAATAAATATATAATCAAACAAATAAATGAATAAATATCTATGTAGTTAGTACTTAACCAGAGGGTTACCAAGGCTTTTCAGCTATTAGATGTCTGAAAATAAAGATTATATCTAATAATGTGTTTTTTCACATCTAAATAACTAAATGCTAGATATCACTCCAAGTTTTATTGATTTTGCCTTATAATTGAACATGGAGAGTTCACTGAAAGCTCAAAATTTCCTATCCAATGGTGATTTTCAGAATATGACTTACTTGATCATAAAGTGATTTATGTAACAAATAATACAGACTATATGACAATTCCTTTATAAAATATAGTTATCAGGGCAGGCTCTATAGCGTAGAAAATTAAGCCTGTGCCTGCAGTGCCAGCATCCCTTATGGGCTCCTTGCTCCACTTCCAATCCAGTTCCCTGCTAATGCATCTGGGAAAGCAGAAAAGATGGTTCAAGTACTTGGGCACCTGCACACACGTGGGACATCCAGAAGAAGTTCCTGGCTCCTGACCTTGGCCTGGCCTTGCTCCAGCTATTGCAGCCATTCAGGGAATGAAACAATGGAAAGAAAATGTCTCTTTCTCCCCTTCTATGTACCTCTGTCTTTCAACTAACTAACTAACTAACTAAATAAATAAATCTTTAAAAATACCTATCTACTTTATTATTAATCAGTTAAAGTCTTTATAGATAAAAATCTGTGATTTAAATTGAAAAATATTCTCATTGATTGCCATTGCTTCAAATCTTTAAATTCTGTGAAGTGATGAGATAGTTTAGTTGCACAATTATCTTAGCAACATGATAGCTATGGGTATAGAGATAAGAAACATTTCCAATAATGATAATTACAGAATACTAAATATAACAGATTTCAGATAATTTGATGGTAGATAACTCAAATTCCAGCATCTAACCGTTTCACATTCCAATTCAATTTGGCTCTGTAGATCCAGTCTTGCTCTTATTTCAGGCTCTACAAAACACTTTCAGCAAGTACACGAGTAATAGTTTCATATGACATTTTATAATGACTTTAATTTTTACTTGGTGTGGCATACTAATGGATGTAAAACATCAATAAATATGAACTTTCCAAAATTACTTTTACAACTTGACATATTAATTTTATCATTTATTATAATTAGTTCTATTTAAATATTTTAAGTCAAATAAAATTTTATAAGTTAAATTTTTTAAAGATTTATTCATGTATTTGAAAAAGCATTAAAGACAGAGATCTATAGATGGTTGATAATACCTCAATAAATGATAGGTAGGTGGAAAGAAAAGAAAGTAAGGCAGGAAGTAAAGAAGACAAGGTCTTTCATCTGCTGGTTACTCCCCCAAATAATTACAATCAGGTCTGGAATAGGCTGAGGCCAGGAGCTTCCTCCTGGTCTCCATTTTAGTAGCAAGGGTCAAAGTATTTTGTCTGTCTTCCACTGCCTTCCCAGGTCCAATACCAGGAAACTTGATGTTAAATTTAGTAGCCAAGATTAGAACTAGAGCTTTGATATAAGATGGCAATGTTGCAACCTCTTGTACCACAATGATGGCCCCAGGTATAACTTATTTAAAGATAAAAAAAATTTCTTACCTATAATTATATTTATATTTTTGTATTTATATTTATAATTATATTTATATAACTATGTATAGTTATATTACATATAATAATATGTATAATTTATAAGGAAAATTATAGGGAAGTCAGATAGATAGAGACAGACAGAGGCAAATCTTTTACCTAGTTCACACCCTAAATGGTCACACTCCAAATGGCTACAAAAATTGGGGATGTCCCAGGCCAAAGCCAGGAACCCAGAATTTAATCCAGGTCTCCCACATTAATGGATCTATCATTTGTTGCCTTTCAAGATATGCATGTGCAGAAAACTGGAATTGGTAGCTGGAGCTAGGACTCAAACCAAGGCCCGCCAAAACAAGATTCAGTCATTTATAAGAGATGTTTAAGTACTGTGCCAAACACCTTCCCCATGCTTCTGAAATGTTAAGGCTTTTTGATATTAAAGCATTTTCTGGCTCATCTTATTACCCATTGCCTAAAGCATTATCAAAACCTCAAACTGAAGACGAATAATTTTTCCACGTAACACCCATTCAGGTAATAGGGCGATGATTCCCTAAGTATCTTGTTTTTTAGCTAAGCAACCTTAAGGAATTGGTCCAATTTTACTATGTTAAGTTGCAATAACAAAGAGTTCTGCTCTCAAATCTCAGTGTTTGCCTTGACAAGGTCTTATTTCTCTAACATACTATCTGCTAGCTTAGCTTTAGGGTGGCCAAGACTTTTATCCCCTTGTGTTCCTCACTGAAAGAGCAGATTCTTCAGGGAAAGAGTGACCAAAGGAGAAAAGCACCGGTGTAATAACACAATGGATTTTAACGTTCCTGCTCAGGTGTCACACTTGCCATTAGCATGAGCCCTTTTTAGAGCCAAATGGCCAATCCTGAAGCAAATGAGATAGAAAATATACTCCTTTCACATGGAGAGTTGAAAAATAATTGAGAGTAACAAAATATACAGCATTTAGTTCCTTAAATTATTTTCCTCCTTGGTACATTGCCAAGCATTACATTGGAACATAGTGGTAACTATTTTGAGCCAGTGGTTTTTATACCTCAATATTCTGCTGGCTCAAATACTATTGTTCCTTAAAAATTTGCCTTTTTTTTTCTTTTTTTTTTCTTTTTTTTTTTTTTTTTTTGACAGGCAGAGTGGACAGTGAGAGAGAGAGACAAAGAGAAAGGTCTTCCTTTGCCGTTGGTTCACCCTCCAATGGCCGCCGCTGCAGCCGGCGCACCGCGCTGATCCGATGGCAGGAGCCAGGATCCAGGTGCTTTTCCTGGTCTCCCATGGGGTGCAGGGCCCAAGCACCTGGGCCATCCTCCACTGCACTCCCTGGCCATAGCAGAGAGCTGGCCTGGAAGAGGGGCAACCGGGACAGAATCCGGCGCCCTGACCGGGACTAGAACCCGGTGTGCCGGCGCCGCAAGGCAGAGGATTAGCCTATTGAGCCACGGCGCCGGCAAAAATTTGCCTTTTAAAAACAAGTGTAATTATACAACTATTGTACTTAGGAATGCCCTTGCCAGAGAACAGTCAAATAAACTTAAAAGCTTATTCTTTCTTGGATATGCATTAACTTTTAAAGCAACTAAAGAGTGTATTATTTTATTATTATCATTATTATTATTTATTTGAGAGGCAGAAATGTAAATAGAGAGGTAAAGGAAGGGATAGATGGAAGGAGGAAGGAAGAAAGGATGGAAAGAAGGGAGGGAGGGAGGGAGGGAGGGAGAAGAAAAGAAAAGAAAAAGAAAGAAAAGAGAGAAGGAAAGGAAGGGAAATAGGGAAGGGAAGGGAAGGGGAAGAAGGAGGGAATGATGGAAGGAAGGAAGAAGGAAGGAAGGAAGGAAGGAAGGAAGGAAGGAAGGAAGGAAGGAAGAAGGAAGGAAGGAAGGAAGACAGGGAAACTCTATCCCTTGGTGCTGTTGTTTTGTTATAACAGGTTAGGCTGACACCTGAGCTGGTATCATTGGCACCAGATTGAGTCCTAGCTGCTCCTCTTCTGATACAGTTCCCTACTAGTGCTTCAGAGAAAACAGTGAAAGATGGTCTAAGTACTTGGACCCCAGCACTCACATGGGAGATCCTGGCTCCTGGATTTGGCTCAGCCCAGCCTTGGCCATTGTGGCCATTTGGGGAGTGAACCAGTGGTGGGTGAAAGGTATCTCTCTCTCTCTCTTTCTCTCTGTAATTTTGCTTTTTAAGTAAATAAATCTTTAAAAAAATGAAAACTCTCATCTGCTTGTTCGCCCCCAAAATGCCACCTGTAATAGTTGGGGCTGGGCTGGAGCTTAAACCAGGAGCCAGGAGCATGATTCAAGGTTCCTAGTTAGTCAAGTGGGCTGTCACTGAAGCCTCTCAGGACCTGCAATAGTCAGGGATTGGAGCTGGGATTGAAACCCAGGGAATTTGAGTTGCAATATGGGCAACTTAAACATCAAATTAAATGCCTGTTCCTGTATTAATGTTTTAATTATGCAGATCACATTATTGATTCATATTCTAATAATCTTCTCCTACTGCTTTCCTGAATAGAAATTATCAAGTCTTAACAACAAACGTAACATTTGACTACATTAAATCTTGTCTAGATAGATGGCACTGATTTACCCAGATAGTGCGGAATTTTGGACATTATATATGTGTGTGGCCCACTGTACCCCTTGAATTCTGAACATTTATTTATTTAATTAATTGAAAGGCTGAGATACAGAAAGAGAAGCACAGAAAGATTTTTCCATTCTCTGCTTTACAACCCAGTAAGGAGACTGTTACTGGGCAAAGCCACAACAGCGAGTTGGAAATTCAATCAGGGTTTTCCACGTGGGTGCCAGAAACTCAGCTACTTGGTTCATCACTTGCTGCTGTTCAAGGTGTGCATTAACAGAAAGCTAATCAGGAGCGGGAGCAAGACTCAAGCTCAAGAAATCTCAAGTGTTTTCCCAATCGCTATGCCGGACACCTCTCCCCCTTAATTTTGAATCACAGTCCTTCTGTTCATTTCTATGAAGCCCAATTTTCCATTAAGAATAGAGGAATGAAGTCTGACACAAGTACCTCCATCATGAGAAATACTCTAAATTATGACAGGAAACAAAATGTTGCCTCAAAATCTTTTAGAGATGGTTATCCAAAAACAGCCATTTTTCTACATCTGGAATATGTATCAGGGAAGAACAATACATTATTATATTTGCCTTCTAATAAAACTACTCACATTTGTAGAAACCATTATCAGCTCCCTGATAATAAACCCTGAGAGGCAGCAGATGAGACTCAAATGCACGGATCCCTGCCAAACATTTGGGAGACACGGATAGATTCCCTGAATCCTGGTTTCTGCCTAGCCCTGCCTGGGCTATCGTAGGCACCTGTGGAGTAAGTCAGTGGATGGAAGATCTATCTCCATTGATATGCCCTTCAAATAAAATAAAATAAAAAATAAATAAATAAAAATTTTACCTGGAGATAAACTTTGTTACATAGTCCTCAGAATACACAAGGAATTTTAAAGAATCCTAAATTATTGCTGCATACTGAAAAACTGCCATTTTTACATTGGTTTTATCTAGTCTTCAAATCATTTCCCATTGTCACTTCCCAGTCAAGCAAAATTCTACATAGTCTTTTCTTCAAAGGACTGAGGGATATATTGTTCACCTCCCTGTACTCTGAGAGGACAACTTACAATGTGTGAAAGAGATACATTGATAAGTTAGTTTATTCTTATGAAGTCACCTCCTTACATGTGCATACATTGGTATATAAGGGGTCTTCAAAAAAATTCCTGGTTTTCGAGCCAAAAATGTTGTGGTGTAGCAGGTCAAACCACCGCCTGCAATGACGGCATCCCATATGGTTGCCGGTTCAATCCCTAGCTGCTTCACTTGTGATCCAGCTCCTGCTGGTGCATTGCAATGGCAGTGGAAGATGACCGAGGGGCTTGGGCCCCTGCACCCACATGGGAGATACAGAGAAAGCTCCTGGCTCCTGGCTTCAGCCTGACCCAGTCAAAGCCATTGTGGCCATTTGGAGAGTGACCAGAGTATAGAGGACCTCCCTCTCTGTCCCTCCTTCTCTCTCTGTAACTCTTCCTTTCAAATAAAAAACTAAAAATCTTTTTTTCAAGATTTTTTGTAACAAAATAAACTTATTTTTCAATGTCATTTTATAGAAACTTTTTTAAGTTACCTCATTAATTACTATATCATTTTGGACTCATTGATACAATTTATCAATATAATCTTCTACTATGTAGTAGTTTGTGCCCTGATTTCAGCGCATTTCCTGAAGTTTAGGTGTGTAATTATAAATATTATGATATTAAGAGCAAATTTGAAATATCTGCACTTTTGAGAGTTGAACAGCAGCCTTCAAAGTGTATTCTAGCCAGAGTATTAGAACTACATTGCCACTGTGCTTTCTGTCTAACTCTGCTCACTACATAGAAAACAGAGCTCTATTCTCTTCCATGCATTATGAATGTATAGAAACATGCTAAACAGTAATGCTAGAGGTTGCTTTTCCTCACTGTTCCCGAAATTCACTGTTATAAAGGTGATTTTATCTTGACAATATCCTGTTTCTTCCAAAAATATTGTCTTATGATACTTCTCATTATTTCACAAAGAAGAAATTACAAAGCAGTCAAACAGTCAAGTATGACTATGATGCATAAATGTACCCATGCTTTTGAATCTGTTAATAGGATTGTCTTGGTAGCCTGCCAAAGAAATTATTTGTGGAACTATTCTACATCAAAATAAATTTGGCTCAATGTTTGCTCTCAACTAAATATCTTAAAATGATCCCATGATTGTTGAAGATTTCTTTTTTTTTTCAAATAACTCATCTAATTATAATTTAAAATATAATTTATTCAGAAAATCGTTAATATTCATTGTATATTCACAGGCTACAGTAGTGATAATTTCTAGATGTGCAATCTAGATGTGCAAACTATTTCCAACAAATGTTGGAAATAGTTAGGTTGATTAAAGTGAGCAGAAAGGCCTGGTGTATTGTAAGAATCTTAGATTTTTTCCTACCAAAGAACAATGTCCTACAATAAACATACAAATGAAAATCTAGTTTGCTCATGATGAATACAAAGAGAACGAATACAATATTTTTTCCAATGTAATCTCTAGCAATATTTAATTAGTGTTTCTTAAGATTCATTAATTCTCAGGAAATAATTAGGTAAACCTGCTAGGGAGGAAGTCAGAAATTACCTTATGTGTGTGTGACAAAGGCCTAAAGAATTGACATTTAGGTTCAGCATCTGCATCTCAAAGTCATCTCCATAACATTCCAGGTGTAACCCAGTATCTGCACTTCAAATGTCCTGCCCCTTCTACCCTATAACCATCCTTCCCCTAAGGTGGGGCTGGAGTGATGCCAGCCAGGCTTCCCCAGTCTGAAACTCTGGGGTGGGGAGGGGCTCAGAAAGGAATTTTTTGTATTTACATCCAAAAAGTCCTTTGTTTCAGGAGGAGAAGAGACATGAAGGCAAGACCAACCCCCTTAAAATACCTGGTCTCAACCGGACTGCCTGCTCAGCCCTCTGCCTCTCTGCTGAGCTGCCTGCCTGGCCTACCCAGGTGTATTCTCTCCACTCAACCATGTAACTTCACTCTCCCCCAGTCTGAGCAACTGGGCACTCTCTCTCAGGTTCTGTCTGGAGAAGTGCCCATTCATTCTTACAGATGTCCCTACCCTAATAAACCTTGCTATTTTGCTTTCCACTTACTCTGTCTCATGCCTGAATTCTTTCTTGCATGAAAACAAGAACCCTGCCTTCCCTGGTAACAAACCTATGTTACTTCTAAAGTCTCTGGGTTAAAGGATATACTTCATTCAACTATAAATGAATGAATAAAAATAATGGATCTAATATTTTTGACTTCCCAATTTTGTAATCACTGGACTAATGTCTGCACATCATTATTTGACAGCTAAATCATTTAGAGTGTTATTCCTCTTTCTATCCAATTATTAAGCAACAAAACTGATACTTTTGCTTCTTCACTAAGACAAGTTTGCCATTCCTTTACCAAACAATAGTCAAGATTTTTTTTAAAAGATTTATTTATTTCCATGAAAGTCAGAATAACAGAGAAAGAGTGGCAGAGACAGATAGAGGGAAAGAGATCGATCTTCTACCTGCTGGTTCATTCCACAAATAGCTGCAATGGTTAGGACTAGGCCAAGCTGAAGCCAGAAAACAGGAGCTTCTTCTGGGTCTTTTTCATGGGTGCAGGGGCCAAATGACTTTGATCATCCTCCACTGCTTTCCCAGTCACATTAGTGGGAAGCTGGATCATAAGTGGAACAGCTAGGACAAACTGATGCCCATATGGGATGCCAGTGCTTAAGGCAGAAGCTTTACATGCTATGCCACAATACTGGTCCTGGATTCCGGACTTAAAAGTGATCATTTAGCTGCTTACCAGAAACAATTTCTGGTAAATCATAATCAGTTATGAAAAAGCACTTAAATTTTATGTAAAAATATTTGTACTTTTAAAATTTCTTTTAAAATATTAATTAACATAAAGGGAACAGATTTCATGTATCTCATAGATAAAAGTCAAAGATACCCATACTACCCTTTCCCTCCTTCAATCTCTCCAACTTCCTTTCTGCTTTTTTCCTTTAATTTTCACAATAACATAATTTTAATTTACTTTGTAACCACAAGCTTAATGCACCTCTAAATATGTTCAACAGGTAAAACACACAAAGACTGTTGTTCCACAGGGATATAGACAAAGGCTAAACTTAATCATCAAATTATAAGAAGTCAGTTTCATTCTTCCACAGTATTGGGAGTTTTGTATTCTCTCTTAACTAAAAACATATCAGAGAAAACATTCAATATTAATATTTTGGGGAATGGCTTATTTCACTAAGTGTAATTGTCTATACTTCCATGTATTTTATTGCAAGAGACAGGGTTTCATTCTTCATTTATGGCTGAATTGTATGTTATTTTGTGTGTATACCACATTTTCTTTATCCAGTCATCAGTTGATGGACATCTGGGTGGATTCCTTATCTTAACTATTCTGAATTGAGCTGCAGTAAACATGCGGGGTGCAGATAAGTTTTTCATATCCTGATTCCGTTTTGTTTGGATAAATTACCATAAGCAGGATGGCTGGTTCACATGGTAGATCTATTTTAAGATATCTGGGGAATCTCTATACTGTCTTCCACAATTGCTGCGTTAGTTTGCTTTCCACCAACAGTGTATTAGGGTAGCTTTCCCCCAACTCCTCACCAGCATTCATTATGTTTTAGTTTTGGGATAATAACCATTCTAACTGGGATAAGGTAAATCCTCATTGTGTTTTTTGTTTGCATTTCCCTGATGGAATAGGCAAAGGATGCACTAATTTTGATCACAGGGATATAGCAGAAAAACGGGAAGATCTGCATTCCTGGGAGATAGTTGCAAATGTTTTCAGTCAAAGGTCTACTGAAAGAGGAGAGACTCCGTGGAGAAGCAAGGATTATGGAGACACACAGCAGCTCACAGGACTCCACTACAAGTCCTGTGGCCAGCAGCTGGTTGGGTTGTCATCTCCCAAGAGAGAGGTAAGAGGAAACTGCAGAAACCTGTGCTCCATTAGTGGTCTCCTCTGGGGAAGAAACTCGCAGTCCCCATCTGACTTTGAGTCTGGATGGACAGGCTGGTGGGAGACAGGGTGCACATTTAACTCTGTGAACAGAGGGTGCATTGCTTCCTGCCTCTCTCCTAATCATGTCACCCAGTGACCAGGTGGGGAAGCATTATCTTCCCAGAATAAAGCAATTGGAATATGGCCTGGAGAGTTGACAGAGGGCTGGGTGCTCATTTGGCATATTACTCCCTTTCAAGATGTCTTTTTTTAAAATTTTTAAGAAATTTATTGATGCATTAGATTCTCAATACCATAGCAAATTAAAAAAGAAATATCATTGTAGTCTAAGAACTCTGTATCTACAAATGACATTGAATCTGTTCTCTTTGTTATTAATGTCACATTGACAAGAGCATTGATGAGAATTGTGTTGTAGTTGTTATCATGTAAAATGCTTATGTCGGTTTTCTCTGTGGTTGTCTTACATACATCAATTAACACACTACTGTTCTTTAGGCACTGTCTTTAACTTATTGGAGGGGTGAAAAACTTATATATTTATTTTTAATTATGAATAGGGAAAATGTCATTCCTGAATAATTATACATTTTTGTAAAATCATTGTGAAAGAAGTTATGAACATATTATTCTATAAATGTTTGACAAAACAGGTTCCAATTAAAACACATGAATTTAAAGTAAATCTTGTGGTTATTTTCTCGTACAGCACCTTCTACAAATATAGCACTAATTGGCAAGGGTAGTGATATAAAATCTGTGCATATTAACAACTCATGTATTGAAAACTCTGCTTTGCATTTGGTACTCTTGTGTAAGCCATATGGATCATTAAACTGAATGAAAATATTAACAGTGAAATATTCATGTATTTATTAAATGTTTTTGTTTGTGTGTGTTTCATTCTGATTGTTTCTATGGAACCCTCTCTAAAGATGTACCAATTTTGCCTTTTCTAAAAACAGCAAAACATTTATTAGCAGTTAGCAGTTGGGTTTACTTATTCAAAGAAAAACTGTTTTATTACTTTATTAGAATTAATAGCCTTATTCATAAAATATCAGCTTAACTTTTTCTTTCAGAATTATTTTAAGTTCACACAAAAAATGTAAAGTAGTATGCAGAGTTTCCATATACCCCATACCCAGCTTCTGCTATAATTAACATCTCATGTTAGTATCATGCATTTGTCACAATAATGAACACCACTCAATTTCTTCTCATTTTTTATTCAGACTCCTTCTATTCCTCTTTCCTCTCACAGTCTCTAGTAATCAACATTCACTTTTCAAAAATAATATTCCATCTTTAGAATTGACAAATGCATGTGTGCTTTTGCTGCAATAATTATGTGAACAGTTTCCGTGTCTGCCTAGATCTACTAGATGACTGATTTTCAAAGGTATGTGAATTGGTACTTATTCAGTCGGTGTATTTGTTAGGTTCTGACCTTTAAATAACTCATTTCATTTAATAGTCTGACATTGCTATAAGATATGCACTGCGATATTATTGTTCATTGTAGCCATTTATTCAACTGAAAGTTATCATCTTAATCATATGAATAAAAAGATAGAAATTAAATGCTCTCAAAATTGGAAGAATAACATATTGTGGCCTTATTTATTGCTTCTTAAAATTAGTAACTTGGTCAATCATCAAAAAAGGTGACAGCCTGTGGTGGAATGAGAAGGCCATGCCAAGGTGGCCACTGGCAAGCGAGTGGCAGTTACTCAGGAATGGCTTTGAAACCCACCTGGCAACGGAGCCTGCCTGGCAACAGGCTGTGATTGGTTGGGGCATAGACCGTCCCTTGACCAGATTGGCTGGTCTTGGCTATATAAGATGTTGTTCCAACTGTAATAAACGAGTCTGCGGGCTGCTCGCCTGAAGCCTGCTTTCACCCGACTCCCGGGGTCTGTGGGTCTGTGTGGTGACTCCGCGCCTCTTGCCCCCACCACACTCCTCCTCTCAGAAACGAATCCACTGCAACATTGTTGAGAAATCAACAGCAACATCTGGCACGCCAACGTGACTGAGAGAAAGCATGTCGGACTTGGCGAGGTCCCCCCTGGATTTCAGCAAGAAAGCTCCTCGGTGTTTTGTGTGCTTTTCGGTTCTGTGAGGGTGAGCGCAGAACCCCCTCCTACACCCCTTTTCTTGTCCTTGTCCTCGGTCTAAGTGACCCCAGGTTAGGCACACACCACCCAGAAGCGTACGTTGCTTCTCGGCTCCTCCTTTTACTTTCGGTTCGCCCGGTGAATTCACATAAGGGACTGATCATCCCAGAATTCGGAACCAAGTCATCTTCCCTCACTCGAGAGAGCTGACACTCCAGAGACACCGTGTGGGCATACGGGCTTGACCTAACGAATCAAGGAAGCCCCCACTATGCACAGGACATACTTAAGATCTGATACACCACTGTCTGTTTGTCTAACGTAGGGAAACCTCCTGAAAAATGCCATCAACAGCTGAGGTGCTAGGAATTTGCTTTGTTATGGCAGCAGTGCTGTACGTGTCTTTCCTTTGGCTAGAGTTGGCGTGCCGTGCCGCTCTTGAGCGCTCAGACATGGGAAAGATAACCCCCCTCTCAGAATCCTGTGCAGATTATCAAAGATAGTGAAATGTGAGTGATAAGAGCCTGACACTCCTGGTCCCTGTCTCACAGACAATAGTTGATGACTTAGGGAGAGAGAGCTCCCACAGTAAAAAAAAAAACAATGTAGCAAACAAGGTAACAAACAAGGTAGCAATGCCTAGTCAGTCACCCCCCACATACCCGTGGGATGAACTAAGAGGACCTATAGACAATAACTCATTCGAGGTCATCCCATCTGCACCCAGTGAGGATCTCCACATTTGTAGCAGTACTCGGGCACCCCAGGCTCTCAGGGCAGCAGCTGGACCTCATCCCACCTGCACATTTGCTGTTAAATGTAGGAGTGGATGCAGAATTCAGGCCCTGGGTTCCAACGCCCACAAATGACCTCACTATGCTAAAAAAGGCTTCTCAAGAGTCAGGTCCTGACTCTCCCTACTTTGAACAAGTGCTCTAACAATGGGCAGCAAACCTTCAAACTCATTTTGACTGGGTTGCCCTGCTCAAAGCATGTTTGTTGAGACCACAGTTTTTACAGTGGAAAGCCTCCTATCAGAAAGAGGCTGAAACTGTGGCAAGGAATAATGCTGCCTATGGAATAACAGTAACCTTTGATATGCTTAGAAGCCGTGGCACCTACATATATCCTCAAGAACAGGCCCGCATTGGAGTAGTTGCCTATTTTGATCAGGTCAGAGATTTGGCAATTAAAGCCTTAAAAAATATAAATCCTCCTGATTATAGTCAGCTCTTTAGAAATCTAGTTCAAGGCCCAGGCGAATGGTTCCCCGATTTCCTTGCCAGAGTCTTAGAGGCAGTAGAGAAAAGACTACTGCCTGGCCCTGATCAAAACAATTTGGTCAAACAATTAGCTTGGGAAGGTGCTACCAAAGAGGCAAAAGCAGCAATCGCCCCAGTCCGTAATGAAGACATTTCTAAATGGATAGTAGCCACAAAGGAGGTAAACCCTGCTGATACACCCATACAGGCCCTGACTGCAGCCATTAACAAATTGAGCACAAAGAAGTCTAATGACCCTCCAGTTTGTTGGGGATGCCAGGAAATAGGACACCTAAGGCGAAGCTGCCCAAACGCTGCAAAATGGGGCAAGCCCAAAACACCATGTCCCAGATATAAAAAAGGCTTTCATTGGGCAAAAGATTGCAAGACCAAACCTTTAAACTCCCAGTGGGGTGGCCCTCAGCCCAGCAAGTAAAAGGGAGTCCCATCACCTTTAACTGGTCGATGCCTATCTTCAATCTGAGGCTGAAATTGACCCTATATTTAGATGACATTGCCTTTGTGGGTTTAATTGATACGGGAGCAGATGTTACTGTCTTAAAAGCTAGGGACGCAAGGAAAATACAACATTGGAAGACAGCACCCAGACCTGACCTCCAAGGTGTTGGAGGATTAAAATTGGCTGATCAGGTCATCACACATGTAACTTGGCGAGATGCCAATGGAGATACAGGAACCATCTTTCCACTAATTGCTAAGGTTTCCATGACATTATGGGGGAAGAGATGTGCTGTCACAAATGCGAACGGTCCTTACTACGGATCACAAATCTCCACAAGCCCATATTTTACACCAAAAATTTCTTATGTCAGCAAGCAGCATAAAATTGCTTTTCCCAGAGCTAACAATGAGCCAATGCCAACACCTAGTGCACTCTTGCAAGAATTGTGCACCCCTCACCCCGATAGGCCCACTGCAACAAGCAGGAGTGAACCCGCGAGATCTTGCTCCTAATAAGCTATAGCAAGTGTACGTCACCCACATTAACTCCTTTGGTAAACTTAAGTTTGTCCATGTGGTGGTAGATACTTATTTAAAGGCTGTATTTGCAACAGCCCAATCCGGAGAAAAAGCTAGTAATGTGATAAAAGGGGTTAAATCAGCCATGCTGGTCCGTGGTGTCCCCTGGACCATAAAGACTGATAATGGGTCAGCGTATACATCACAGGAATTTAATTCCTTCCTGAAATCTTGGAACATACAGTCTGCCACAGTATTCCATACAACCCACAGGGACAGGCAATCATTGGAAGAACTCATAGGACGATTAAAGATCTCTTACAAAGACAAAGAAACAATCATATGCACTCAGACCCACAGCTTGCTTTGACTGAGGTCCTTTTCACTATCAATTTTCTTACTTTTGATTCCCAAGGGATAAGCCTAGCTTATAAACACTGGGGATCCTTTCCATCCCAGACCCCAGCCATTGTGGTTAGGTGGAAAGACCCCCTGTCAGGAGAATGGAAAGGACCACACCCTCCGGTAACCAAAGGTCAAGGATATGCTTGTGTCTTTCCAGAGAATGCGGAACAGCCCATTTAGGTACCAGCCAGAAACATCAAGCCTGCAACTGGCAGCCAACCAGAACCAGCTGAACAAGACCGAGACTCCGCCTTGTTAGCAGACGCATCTGCCCTATCATCCTACCCTGAGAAACTGTCCATAGCCATGCCTGTTACTGTTTTATACCCCACTAGCTCTGGTCAGCCACTCAATGGCCCACAGACTGTGTGCTGTCATGCCATTCCTGATAACCATTATTCCTCATTCCTACCCCTATGTGAGCAAGCAATCCTGTGGTCTCTTGATTTGAGCGCTGGTTAGTCAATGATGGGTAAGATCCCCTGGGGGACAACGTAAGACAGGCACAGCTGCGTATGGAGACCACATGGAAACGGGGTCAACAATGGTATGGCCAAGAATCATGCCTCCTGTTGCTCAAAAACAAACGAAAAGGGGGAAATGTGGTGGAATGAGAAGGCCATGCCAAGGTGGCCACTGGCAAGCGAGTGGCAGTTACTCAGGAATGGCTTTGAAACCCACCTGGCCACGGAGCCTGCCTGCCAACAGGCTGTGATTGGTTGGGCATAGACCGCCCCTTGACCAGATTGGCTGGTCTTGGCTATATAAGATGTTGTTCCAACTGTAATAACTGAGTCTGCGGGCTGCTGGCTTCAAGCCTGCTTTCACCCGACTCCCGGGGTCTGTGTGGTGACTCTGCGCCTCTTGCCCCCACCATGCTGCTCCTCTCAGAAACGAATCCACTGCAACATTGTTGAGAAATCAACGGCAACAACAGCCCACACTTATTAATAAACTGTCAGTGTACTAAGTTAACCACTGTTAACTAGATCCTAAGAGATGCATTATTGAATATAGTAGACTTATACTAAATCCTTAAATATATTTAAAAACATATTCAAGTATACATTGCCTCTATGTGGCATACATTGATGGAACATGTTTTTCTCTTACATTTCAACCACCATGAGTTGTATAGAGCTTTATATGACAGTAACTATATTTTATTTATTTTATGGAAAAATATTTGTATTGCCTGATCAAATTTTATATATAGGCTTTAAAAATTCAGCTGATTTATCAGGATACAGAAATATCAAGAAATATGATTTTTTGTTTATTTTCTTAACCTAGAAATCTTTTATTTAATGTATTCAAATTCATGCATTTCATGTATACAAATTTAGAAACAGTGATTTTTCCCATCCTACTCTCCCTCCGGCCCACACTCTCACCCTTGTTCCACCTCCATATCCTTTTCCCATTCTCATTTTTTTACACAGATCTATTTTCAGTTAACTTTGTACTCATAACATTAATGCTACACTAACTAGAGTCCAAAAATAGTATGAAAAAAAACAAACAAAACACTGTTCCACTCAGTTGACACAAAGGCTGTTCAAGATCATCACATCTCAAAGTGTCAATTTCACTTCTACAGATTAGATATTCTATTAGTAACCACAGATCAGGAAGGATGTATGATATTTGTCTTTCTGGGACTGGCTTATATCACTAAGTATAATGGTAACCAGTTGCATACATTTTATTGCAAATGAAGGGATGCCATTTTTTAATTGCTATGTAGTATTCTATAGTGTGCAAGTACTATAATTTCTTTACTGAGTCTTCATTTTATGGACATCTGGGTTGATTCCAACCCTTAGCTATTGTGAATTGAGCTGCAATGAGCATGGATTTATCAATAACACACTCATATACTGATTTCATTTCCTTTGGATAAATTCCTAGGATTGGGATAACTGGGTCACATTGCAGGTCTATATTCAGATTTCTGAGGCATTTCCATACTGTCTTCCACAATGTCTATATGGTTTACATTCCTACTAAACAAATTATTAGGGTACTCTTTCCCCACATCCTCACCAGCATTCTTGTTTGTTGATTTCTGTATGAAAGCCATGCTAATTTGGGAAAAGTAAAAATCTCACTATGATTTTGATTTGTGTTTCCCTGATGGCTGGAGGTTCTGATCATTTATTAAAGAGTCTGTTGGCCATATGAATATAAAACTATTTATAGATTATGGAAATCAATCATTTAGCAATTGCATAGTTTGAAAATATTTTTCCCATTATGTCATTTGCCTCTTCATTTTATTGAATGTTTCTTCTGCAGTGCAGAAGCTTCTCAATTTGATGTAATCCCATTTGTCAAATTTGTCTCTGATTGCCTGTGCTTCTGGGGTCTTTTCCAATTCTTTCCCTATGCCAATGTCTTGCAGGATTCCCCAATGTTCTCTAGAATTTTTATGATATCAGGTCATGGATTCAGGTCTTTTATGAATTTTGAGTGGATTTTTGTGTAAGGTGTAAGGTACGGGTCTTTCTTCATACTTCTGCATTCAGAGGGTCAGTTTTCCCAGCATTTTTTTGTTGAAGAAATTGTCTTTGTTCCAGGGATTGATTTTAGGTAATGTGGCAAAGAGAAGTTGATATGAATGCATGGATTGTTTTCTGGAGTTTCTATTTTGTTCCAATGGTCTAGCTGTCTGTTTTTTACCAGTACCAGGTTGTCTTGATTGTAACTAGCCTGCAGTATGTCTTAAAATCTGTTATTATGATCCCTCTGGTTATTTTTATTTTATAAAGTTGCTTTAGCTATTTGGGTCACTTGTTTTTCCATAAGACCATTAGCATCATTTTTCCTAGATCTAAGAAGAATGTCTTGTACTTTGATTGTAATCGCATTGAATCTGCAAATTGCTTTCTGTAATATGGACACCTTGATTATATCGAGTCTTCCAAACCATGAACATGGAAGAGTTTTAGATTTTCTGGTGTCTTCTTCTATTTCCTTCTTTAATGTCTTATAATTTTCATTGTTAGGTCTTTAGCATCCTTGGTTAAATTTATCCCAAATTATTGAATTTTTTACAGCCATTGTGAATTGAATTGATTTTAGATGTTTTTTCTCAGCCATGGCATTGTCTGTTTATAAAAGGTTATTGATTGAGGGGTTTAATTTCATATTTTACCAACTCTTTAAAGAGTCCCAATGGTCTCTTAGTGGAGTCTTAGTGGAGACTTCCTCCTTCCCAATTTGTATCCATTTGATTTCTTTTTTCTTGTCTAATGGCTCTAGCTAAATGATGAGAGTGAGCATCCTTTTCTGGTTCCAGGTTTCACAGGCCAGTATTTTGTTGAGGATTTTTACATCTATGTTAATCAGGGAAATTGGTCTCTAATTCTCTTTCTCCATTGTGTCCTTTTCTGGTTTAGGGATTTAAGGTGATGCTGGCTTCATAGAAGGAATTTGGGAGGATTGTCTCCTTTTCAATTTTTTCAAATAGCTTGAGCAATATTGAAATTACTTCTTTTTGGTTAGTTGGGCCAATGGTGTATCACTGTTATTTTTTTAAAAAATAGCTTTAATATCACTTATCTTTTGTGTTTTTTTTTTTTTGTTTGTTTCAGTTTTGTTTAATTCCTCTTTAATTTTAATTACCTCTTTTATCCTACTAATTTTGGGCTTGGTTTGTTGTTGTTTCTTCAGGTCCTTGAAATGCATTCATAGCTCATTTATTTGGTGCTTTTCCATAATAATCACACAAAGGATCTGTGCAGACCTCAGTGTGAGTGCAGACACCTTTGCAATAACTCACCTCAAGCAAGCAGAGAGGTCTGAGTGTTTAAAGCCACTCACAGTGATTTCTCAGAGACCCAGCTACAACCCATGCCCTTTCATATAGTCACACTATTCTCACAGTCTCACCACACAAGGCTCCCACAGTTATGTGGTGCCAATGATCTATTCCAGCCCACTAGTCTGTCCTATCCATAGAGAGGCATAGATGTTCTTAGAGTCAGCTGCCTACGGGTCATCTGCCTAGGTAGTTTGAACCCCAGAGCCTGTAATGTCTTCAGACTCCAGTGACTCCTCACTGTCCTATGTGGGTGCCAAGCCCCTGCCAATCCTCTGAGGCACCAGGGCGTGTCATCTCATCTGGATGTTGGGTGCATGGACACAACCTGGGGTAGCTGTCACATATGTCCAAAATGGTGCCTGTCCTCATTCATGCTGTTGCCAGGTGCTGCTGTTGAGGGGAATGGGACTGAGAAGCTTGGCCCTCTTTTCCTCTAGGTTGGCAGGTACTGTCTCCCCCACAGGGTTTCAGGCTGGACTCATGCCAGGCTCTCCCAGCAGCTATATCCTCAGAGGGACCAGCTGGTACAATCTGGGCTCACCTCAGTCTCCAAAGCTGGTGCTGAGGCTCAAGGCTGCTGGGGTTGTGCGTTGTGTCCCCGCACATACTGTGTGTCCAAATCCTCAATGTGTTCCACAGTGTCCTTCTTTCTACTGTTTAATTTCCACAGACGTTTTCTCCTTAACTCTTCCCTAAGATTGCACTCTCTCCACTGTTTTTTTTTTTTTTAAGTATCTTCCACTAACCAGGAGCAGTAAGCTCCCTGCCTATTCTGTCATCTTTCTCAAGTTCCAACCTTACTATATTAATAAATTTATTTTTTCTAATGTTAAAAGGGACATCATTTTACAAGACTTAACCAACTATTATATTTTTAAATTTAAAGGGACAAGAATGACCTAATAAATTTTGAAGTAGGAAATTTTCTGAGAATTACACAGTATCAGAAACAATGATCAGGATCCATATATTGGTTAAGTAATTAAAGTAGCAGGGTATTATTTCAAAGATAGAAAAATTTACAATTGTATCAAAATAAAAAATCTGGAGGTGTACCCATAAATGCAGGGTTACTGCTAGGAAACAAAGTGACATTGCAATGCAATGAGGAAATAAGGGTATTTTCATGATGTGCTAGATCAATTGGGTAATTGTAAAGAAACATTTTACAATCATTTTTCAGGGTAAGGTAGTAAACCAGAAACATTAAACATTGGCCATTTACTAAATAATTGATACACTGAACAGTAGGATTAAGAGGTTTGGGTCATCAAAATACAGCAGTACACTGAAAAACATGCAAAGAAAGAAAGAAAACACAAAATATATATCTGGAGAATGTGTGTATGTATGTGTATACAAGAATACTCCAAAAAGTCAAATGAAAATAAATTTACTTTGGTGCGTTAAGTTTTTGGAAATTGTTGCTTTAACAGCTTTCAAAAATTCATGGAAATCTGTCTTATAAAATTACACAGAGATTTCAGAAAATTTTCCAACTAAATTTATCTTTCCCAATTTCATTTTAATTAACTTATTGAGCTCCCCTGTATAGCAGCTACAAAGCAGTAAAAAATGGAAGTTAGCACAATAAATGGCAAATAAAAATTGGAATAGGTATTTCATAGAAAATGATCTTGAATATTTGACATATATAGAACAAGATGATTAAAATTATTAATCAATAGAAAAATTTAAATTAAAACTACATTATTTCAGGAATAAATAAATATCAATAACAACAAATTCATTGAAAATGTAGAGAAGTGGAGACTCCCAAGTGATATAAGTGTGAGTGTGGATTGAATGGTAAAACGACTTTGGCTTGTCTATTTACGCTGAACAGAACTCCAGGATGCCATAATTTTACTCTGAAATCTATACACAACAGAGATACTTCTGTATCTTCTCTAAAAATATGTATAATTATTTTTCATTGTGGAGTCTTTCATTGTAGCTTAAAAGCAGGAACAAAAAAATTCTACAGATTTTAGAATAATTGAATAAATTAGAGTTTCTTCTTTCTTTTCTTCATGCACATGGGCCCATAGAATTTATTGTCTTTCCATAGGATTAGAATTAAATGAATAAAATTTTCCTGAATAAATAATTAGATACATATTTTAACCTAAAAGCTATATTTGATGCTTCTCAGAGTTGACAGTTCCAATTATAAATACAAATTTTCTCTTGAAGAAATTATATTTTAAGTTTTATTTTATACTCCATAACTCAATGCAGTTTCTAAGGTTTATATTATTATCCCATTACAAGGCAAGATTTGCAGCATCCTTGTAAGAAGTTGTAAATGATGAAGTTGTGACCCAGTGACTTGAGCGGACATGGTGACAACTGCAGTCAGAGCCATGTGATTCCCTAATCTTGTAGTTTTTAACAAGCTGCTACTGGCAAAGGGAACCTCTAATATAGAGTGAGGATTTTATCAGTTCTTTTGAAACTTCCCTTTGTGTGGGAAGTTAACCACAGTTCCAATTATAAATACAAATTTTCTCTTGAAGAAAGCATGGGGAAGAAACCAATTACTACTACACTACAATACATGGATAAATCTCACAAATGTGAAGAAACAAAAATACCTTGGGACCTGGTTAACCATCATGGTCAATTCAGTAGATTTCCTGCCTTCTCATCAGGGACAAATATCTGGTTATAACCCTAGAATGTTCCAGAGTATTAATATAAAATGGAGAAAATTTCCAGATACACCATCCTCTACTATGACCAGGATTAGACCTTCAAGTATATTATTCCATCTTAATAGCAACATTTTAGTACTATTTTATGAAAGCCCAATACACAATGAATGAATATATACAGATCATAAGTGTAAGATAAGTAGATTTCTACAAACATACATTGTAATCAGCATGTACATAAAGAAATGGAGTACTGGGGCCAGCGCTGTGGCACCACAGGCTATAGCCCTGGCCTGAAGCAACAGTATCTCATATGGATGCCGGTTCTAGTCCTGGCTGCTCCTCTTCCAATCCAGCTCTCTGCTATGGCCTGGAAAAGCCCTAGAAGATGGCCCAAGTCCTTGGGCCCCTGCACCCACGTGGGAGCTCCTGGCTCTAGGGTTCGGAACGGCACAGCTCTGGCCATTGCAGCCATCTGGGGAGTAAACCAGCAGATGGAAGACCTCTCTCTATCTCTACCTCTCTCTGTAACTTTGTCTTTCAAATAAATAAAATAAATCTTTAAAAAAAATTAAAAATCAATAAAAAAGAAATGGAGTACTATCACAATTATAGAAGTGACCATGTACTGCTTATCACTCAATGCTAATAAAGATAATCTACTCTGCGATCTAAAACTTTAATTATTTTACCTATTTTTAAACTTTCCATAATTTAGATGAAATGGGATACTCTCCCATCTCTGTTTTAATCTCTTTTCCAGCCTTCCTTCCTTCCTATTTATTTATTTATTTATTCATTTATTTATTTATTTTTGTTTCTTCACGTTTGTGAGATTTATCCACGTATTTTAGTGTATTAGTAATTGGTTTATTCTCCATGCTTTCTTCAAGAGAAAATTTGTATTTATAATTGGAACTGCCAACTCTGAGAAGCATCAAATATAGCTTTTAGGTTAAAATATGTATCTAATTATGTATCTATTGAGAAAGATTTTATTCATTTAATTCTAATCCTATGTGAAAGACCATAATTTCCACAGGCCCATGTGCATGAAGAAAAGAAAGAAGAAAAATTTCCTGTACTTTCCTCTGAAATGAAAAAAAAAAAAAAAGCTAATAGCGAAGTTCCTATAAAACAAGTTACAAAGTTGATTATGGTGGTTATTAGTCAAAGTCTGATGACATATAACATGATATTGGTATCAAATTATTGAAAATTCATTGGTGAATAATGGACAAGGACCCATTTCTATGAACCAGAAGTATCAAAAGTCCAGTAAGTTATTTCAGCTCCAGGCCAAAGAGGCAATCATTTAACCAGAATAGCAGGGTTGTATATAACTATGAAAAAAACCACACCAGTCATAAGAGATGAAGGAGAAATAGAAAATTATATATGCTGTGTAAGAACTTGTGGTATATTTAGAATCAGGAAAATGGCAGGAAAATAACTTCAAGAATCAACCCTACACTGAGAAGCTGGTGCCCTGGACGAAACTGTTGCCCAGTCTGGGTAGGGGTTGCAGCTACAGCGTGACTGGATGAAAAGAACTGAGAAAGACAGTTGGGCAAGCTTAGATGCATTCTTTCTTTACCCACCCCCTCCCCCACACACACCTCTAAGGACTTTAAAGTTAAACCTATTGGGATTCATTTGTTAATTGGGATGCCTTTGCCAGTGGGAATTAACCAGTTCTTGCTCAATCTAGAGCATCCCCATTCCCTTATTAGGATCTCCTTCTTTTTAGAGTTTTCAAATATCTCTGTCAGTTTCAGAACACTGTGATTCATCCAAAACAAAATAAAGTTTTCTTTGAGTCTACCACTTGCTGTTCCATATCTTAAAATCAAACACATAAAAGACGATTCTGAGTGTTAGTTGGTAAAAAATATTATTGCTAATGAATAAACATCTTGTTTTGTGAATCCCTGGGGAATATTTAAACAGCTTGAAAGGAGAGAAGCCTACAGAGTCTCAACACTAAATTAAACACATAGGCATGATGTGGTTACAAAAAGTCACTGAAAAACTTTGATAGAAAAACTCAGGTGCTTCTAAAAGAATTCCAGCTGTTGCAATGTCAATACATCAGCATTCATGGTGACAAGCTAGGAACTAACTGAAAAGAAAAAATCACATAGAGATTCAGAAAATGTTCAATTATATCCCCTTTCCTATTTTCCTTCAGGGTATAGGCAACTCCTCCTGCACAGTCATATAGAAAAAAGGACAAATGGATGTCTATGGATAATATTTTCCTTTTAGGCTTATTCATAGCAGCAATTCTTGCAGTGAAGATTTTTTTTTCATATAATATCATTGGATTCTTCTGTAAAATCTAATAATTCAAGAATGATTTTCTGGGGCCAGTGCTATGGCATATCAAGTAAAGCCACCACCTGCAGTGCCGGCATCTATATGGGTGCCAGTTCAAGTCCCAGCTGCTCCCTTTCAGATCCAGCTATGGCCTGGGAAAGCAGTAGAAGATGGCCCAAGTCCTTGGGCCCCTGCACCCGCGTGGGAGACCCAGAAGAAGCTCCTGGCTCCTGGCTTCGGATTGGTGCAGCTCCAGCCACTGTGGAAGTACTTCTTGCCTTCTCACTTGTGCCTTAAGTAGTACTAAAACAGTGTCCTTTTAGATCTCTGACTTCCTTTATTTTTTCTGCCTTTTCACTGAGATAGAGATCTTTCAGTGAAAGGAACTGGTGGGGTGCTATGGAGCTAGCCACCTTCAATTTAAAAGATAATTTTCTTCTACCTTTTAAATTTGATTTTCAAATATAGAGTAGAATGATCCAAGAAGGGAAATTATTAAGTGTGTTAGCTAGGTATTTTGAAATATATAAGCAAATCATAGTGCTAGTATACTTTTATTTTTCCATAAAATCTATTGTCTAAAACATGAAAATCATTAAGTACCTGTGGTATATACTGTGTACCAGGTAGAGATGTAGATCAGAAAGTATACCATGCAGCCAGCACCATGGTGTAGCCCGTAAATATACAGCCTGCAGTACAACAACCCATACGGATGTGGGTTCAAGCCCAGCTGTTCTACTGCCAATCCAGAACCCTGCTAATGTGCCTGGGAAAGCAGCAGAAGATGGCTCAAATCCTTGGGCCCACGCACCCACATGGGATACCTGGAAGAATCTCCTGGTTCTTGGAGGTGTATTGGCCCAGCCTCCGCTGTTACAGCCATTTTGGGAGTGAAATACCTGATGGAAGACTCTCTCTCTCTCTCTCTCTCTCTCTGCCTCTGCCTCTCTGTAACCCTTCCTTTTAAATAAATAAATACATCTTTTTTAAAAAAAGAGAAAGAAAGTATATCACAATAAAACATCTTTTTGGGCAAACATTTGAAATTTAATTGATGTACAAAGTTGCTGTATGTTTCCATTATACACATGTAACCAAGTGGCTTACATGACTCTATATTCAACAAAGCCTATAAAATTTAATATTAATTGCCGGCGCCGCAGCTCACTAGGCTAATCCTCCCCCTGTGGTGCCGGCTCCCCAGGTTCTAGTCACAGTTGGGGCGCCAGGTACTAGTCCCGGTTGCTCCTCTTCCAGTCCAGCTCTCTGCTGTGGCCCGGGAGTGCCATGGAGGATAGCCCAGGTCCTTGGGCCCTGCACCCGCTTGGGAGACCAGGAGGAAGAACCTGGCTCCTGGCTTCGGATTGGCACAGTGCGCTGGCCACAACGCACTGGCGTTAGCGTCCACTTGGGGGGTGAACCAACAGAAAAAGGAAGACCTTTCTCTCTGTCTCACTGTCTAACTCTGTCTGTCAAAATAAAAAAATAAAAAATTAATATTAATTTTTATTTCCTCAGCCACAATGCATAAAATAATTTACTCACAGCCTCACTTCATACATTGTGCTGTTAAACCTAGTAGTTTACAGTTATACTTTTAACAGGACTACAAATTTGGAAGATCAGGAGAAACTGACAACTGCCTGTGAATTTATGCAGTTTCTAGTGTATCTAAGGTCACATAGTAGGTGTTTCCAAGACCTTGTGTTGAACGAGCAGCCTTTTCATGTCGATTTTGAACTTCTGTAGCTTCTTGTTCTTTCAGTCATTTCATAATGTCAGATTTCTTTTCTCTCCCTGCTAGCAACTTAAATGTGCTATATCTCATGCTTCCAAATATGATTTACTTTTTTCTATTCAGTCTGTCTCTTTTGAGGACAATTTTAAAGACACAGTAATTTTATGGAAAGGTTCAAAATGTTTTGGATGATAATCCCTCCCTAGGTGTTCAATTTAGATTCTTAAACAACTATCTATAAAATAGTTATAAGCACATATTCTTGATAAACCAGCAGGGAGCATATGTATATATTTCTGAATTGTAATGCAATAAGAAGTAGAATGGAAGGATTTAATAGTATTCTTCAAAATGTTTCACGGGCACTCTGCCAAAAAGCTAAGCAAATGGCTTTTTGTATCCTTTTCTACAGAGTCAATATTAGTAATTTTCATAAAAGCATCCAACACAGTCAAAAGAATCATGAATACATTTTTACCATGAACAGAATGAGCTTATGTGGAATATTGATTCTTCATGTCAAACACAGCTGGAGTGTTTCACCAGTAATTCCAGATCTGGCACTTAAAACAATCTCACCACTCTCCATATCTATTGAATGAGAATAAGTTTGGTTATTAGGTACCCTAAAAAGATGCCATCCAAATGTAAGGGCCATATAACTCCAAGGGAGATGGAGAGAGTGGTCTAGTCATGTTCTGAGATACCCTACTGAAGACAAATCAAAGCAGGCTTCCTACTGCAAAGCTTTGCTCTGAATAATAATTCACTTCTAAAAAGCCAGGTAATGGTTTTGTTCCCTTGGTCCCATTGCAGATGACTGTAGAGCACACCATTCTCTGTGATGGGATTAGGCATCTGTTACAAACAGATGGGCTACACCAAGAACACATAACAAGTAATAGCAAAGCAGAATGGGTATTCCCAATTTTCAGAGTTGATTTTGCTGGATGCTTCTCCTATGAATATGTTGCTCAACTTTGTGGGAGTTTACTGCACTTCAGAGAGTTGTCATGCTTCTGAACACAGTTTAGTGTTTCTTAATGCTGGAAATATATCATAATCTCCTGATTTCTGGTAAAAATCTTTCTTCAGTTCTTACATAGTTTTTGCTTATGTCTTATTCACTGACTAACTCACATCTTACAGTTTTGTTTCCATGAATGACTAACCTCTTAGATTTCTAAACATATCATTTTGTTGAAACTTATATATACTGTGGGACTGAGATATTCCTGTGCTATATTGTCTGGAATTATCAAGTCCTAACTTGGATATTTTTGTAATTTCATACCTTTATAATTATGACCCTAAAATAACACTTTCCAAACCTTTTAAGTAGGTGAAAAATGTGTACATAAATATCTCCATTAATTTAAAAAATAAGGATTTTAGGGTTAATCATCGAAAGTGACTTTGGAAATTTAAAGAATTAGAAAATTCTCTTTATACTTCTGTGTTAATAAAACACAGAAATGAGTTTGATAAAACCAAAAAAAGAAGTACATGAGTGAGCTTCTTTATCTTAGGTTATCTTGAAAAGGACAGTCTAAAGATTTTAAAGTACATGAGCTTGGAGAAAAAACTGTATTCACTTTGCTGTGGCCTTCAATGTTGGGGTCATCCATTATATCTGATAAAATACAACACTGTGACTAGCAATGGATTATCCTGACTCCTTCCACAGCATCTTTTCATTTCTTACTGAATATTTAGTGTCATTTAGAATCATACAAACACAAAATTTCCAAGTGGAAATGTAAATAGCATAGTTGTTAGGCAGGGTTATTTTCTGCAGACGTCAAATTCTAAATTCCCAGTAGCAGCTCAGTCTTTGAGTAGAAGCAGGTGAATAGTTACAATCAGGCTACCATAAGACAAGCTGACACTTTATTAGAAATGGGAAGTATTACATTGAATCCACAATTCCACACATATTTCATGTACCTATCTTAAAAATCTTTATCTTTTGTCATTTTCTTGATTTTGTATAAAAAACTACATCTAATTGAGTATAGTTAGACTTTTGTATTTTGTTTTAGAAGAAAATCAGAAAAGAAAGTAATTGTGATATATGTAGTTACAGAGAACTATTTGCATTTTATTATTTGTAACAAAAATTAAGTGCTAAATATGAATTTATTTAATACATTGTTTATGATAGCAAATGAATGTGTTTTTAAATTTAACATATTAATGAATGGCTTTATTGATGGCTTGTTACATTAATTGTTACTGTTTAGAAGTAAATTAAAATAATGTTTATGAGGGCATAGATCAAAAGTAAAGAAATAGCTTCTGCAGATTTAAGCCCTTAAAGAATAAATGATACTATAAAATGTATTTTATGCCAAACTCCATTCAAGGCATTTCTTCACACATTAATTTTTTTTTTCTACATCACAGTTCTATGGCGTAGGTGGTAATATTATTACCCTTCATTATAGATACGGATTTAAGGGAACAGAGTTACCCAAAGCTATCTGATAGTAAAGTGGTTAGGATGAAGTTTGACTTAAGGCAGCTTGATCCATATTTTATTCTACGATATTTTCCAATCTTTTGTCTTTTGTTGATGAGTGATACTTGAAAGCAACTGTTACAGGTTGAATGAAGTCCCTCCACAAACATATGTTGACATCGAAGTGTAACATTTGAGTAGGGTAGGCTTTTAATCCAATGTCACCAGTACCCTTAGAAGAACACAAGAGGTAACACAGACATAGAAACTCAGAACAAGAAACAAATGCACACGTCACCACAAATGAAGCAATTGGTGTGAGGTATCTACAGGCCAAGGGTATTTTGGTAAATACCACTACCTAGAAGAAGGAAGAAAGAAAGCTCCCGTGAACATATCCCTGCCAACTCCTTGACTTTGTAGTTTTAGATTCCAGAATGGAGAGAAAATACTTTCAAATTGTTGCATTTCACTTTGTGGGATTTTGTTACTGCAGTCACAGGAAACAAGTACACATACTGCCTATGTTGATATGCAAAAACTAAGGGATGAAAATGTGATAAAGAGAGGCAAGTAAAACCTTAAGAAAGTTATATGTTAAATATGGGCAAAGATATAAAGACTTTGAGGCTTTCAGGAAAAGTGTTTCTTGCTCTGATATCATCTAGAGGATTAAGATATAATTAATTTTTAGAAATGAATATAAGCAGTTTCTGGAAATTTCACACTAAACTCTTTCAGATGTCTCATACATTATATATATGAATACATGAATATAATTTAAAATGGAATTAGCACATATTCTTTTTGATTAGTGCTCACACTCATGGCTCAGTATATGGCTCTATGCAGCCAGAACTTCATTATCAATTTGACACTGCATTGACGCTGTAATTTTATATTGCTATAATTACTCCAAAGTGTTTCTGAGTTTCTGTTGGTAAGAAGTATGTATTATTTGTTTATTTGTTTTTTGCTTTGTTGTATAATAACTTCATGTAAATCTGTGTGCACTTTAGCACAGAGGGAGACATTACCAGCTAGGATTCTAATGGATGATTCAGGTATCTTAGACTTCTTCATATTTGCCAACACAAACTCTGTACTATTACTGTGAATGTGTCTATCCTCTTGTATAACATTTAGTGTTTGTCTTCTAAGGCTTAGAATGAGGTAAGGAAGTCTTTTAACAAATGAGTAGACTATCTAGTGAATTGGATAAGCTGTTTGCATTGCCTACTTGATTACCTCAGACCATAAATACACACAGAAAAAGTCATCATATTAATAATTTAAAAAGATAAAAACAGACATATTTATCAAATCCTGCCAGATATACTTCTCTGTTAGATACCTGGGATCTCAGACTAATGTACAAGTCTCCCAGTATGGCCCTAAACAGCCAAGGCAGATGATGGGCACATTAAATAGGATTGTTGGATGTCCAAGTCTCAGTGATTACTGAGTGATTACTACAGTGATTACATACTCCTAGATGTTGTCTGAGTCCTGCTAGGTCACAACTGGGAGCAATGGGTTATGGGTCCCTATGTGTTGTTGCTTATAAGTCCCAAGTCTTGAAGAAGGACAATGAAAGTGATGTGCCTGCATTATGTTTGCTCTACCACCTTGCAAGTTAATTATCTTGTTCATAAATGACCTGGGCAACTTTTCTCAGTGAATCTATATCATGCCTGGTGTTTTTTCATTATGATAGCCTCCATTGTGATCAACTACACTAATCAAAACTGTATTGACTGCGGACCCTGCTAGAACCATTTTACAGGAGAATTCTCTATGCATTTTGAACAGTTAATCAACCAAACTTTTTCTAGGGTCAGCATTTGTAGATGTCCACTACATCTTGCATGGTTCTTTTCTGCATAACTTAGAGAAAATTAGAAATGAACTCTGAGATCAATGCTTGTATGGTTATAAAGGAGACCCAGATTATCTCCTTTCCCTGTGACACAATGTGAAGAGAAATACGCAGACACAGAATCACCTGCTTCACCTCTGAGGTGGAGTTAGATGCTAATTTATGAGGGCCACTTAGCTGCTTTCCACAGATAATGAAAGACTGAAGGAACGTTTGGGGCTTTGAAATGAGTTGACAGCCATCTTACTAAAGATAACTCCATTTTGTGGAGTTACATTTAATACCATGGCATTCTATAGAATGTGTCTTTACCAAAATTATTACATTGTTTCTTCTTATTCCATACCGGAAACCTAGTCTAAATATCTTACTCTGTAAAACTATGTGGAGCTAGCAGTCTATAGATTAAAGGTGTGTTGGAATTATGGATACATGTAGATTTGCAATTGTTTACCTATACTGTACCTTACAGATATATACCATATACCAACTAAAAAACTTTGCCATGACACATAAAAACAACATATATTTAACAAAGGTGCAGTAGATTATCTTCCATGCTTCACCATGTATACATAGTAAATATACATATAAAGCTTGTGCAAAGCAAAGCAGGTTTTGTGTCATACAAACTGATCCAGAACTTCTCAATAAAAATTTGTGTGAAATCATAATCTTTGCTGATATCTTAGTATACATAAGAGAATATAAGTTATGCTCTAGTGATAACTTTAGATATTTAAAATTTTAGAATATGTTTTATGTAGATTTATTTAAAATTATATAGGATTTATATAGATTTTTGCATTTCAGGAAAGTAGTTTTATCATGACTAGTCAATTATGCTACAAGTCTGTCTTCTGATTGATTTGCACTCCTCAGTTATGTATAGTTCTAGCTCCTGATATTGTTGGATTTGCAACTTGCTTTAAATACTATCCTAAAAACTTACTATTTAGGTGAGTTATCCTCACTTTGTGTTTTGGCAGCCTACAGAAATACCAATGAAACTTTTTATACATATACTAAAAAATAAAATTTAAAAAGTGAAGAAAAACACTTCAAACTAACAATTGGTACTATCTTCTTTAAGCAATCAAATTTTAGAATCATTCTACTTTAAGATTATTAATAGTTTACGAATTTCTATCTTTGTAAATGGTGCTAATATATATATTTTCAGAAATCTCAGTATGTAGTTTCAAATTATCAATTTTTCCATTTTCTAGAATAGATGCAAGTGTTTGCTTATTTGAAAACTTTGTTATGCTGAATGTATTTTCTCTAATTAAATTTATTTTCCAAAAGATTAAAAACATCACCTATTGACAAAAGTAGATGCAGAAATTAGCAATAAGCATTGACAAGTGTGTTAATACCAGTAGACAAAAGTGAAATGAAAAATGAAAATAGTGTGAGATACTATTTCACACTCCAGAATAGTTAAAAATAAAATTTGTGGCATTACCAAATGTTAGCAAGGATTTTAAGCAATAGGAAGTTGTATATATTGTTGATGGGAACACGAAATAATAAAATCATCTTAGAGAGCATTTTAAATTTTTATTAAGCAGTTAAACATGAATCTGGCCAATGAGTCTGCAATTTTGCAATGAGAAATAAAACATATGTCAATAAGGATGTTTTGTCAGTCCTATTCATAATAGAAAAAGAAATATCCAACAAAAAGAGATTGTGTAAATACACATTTTGGGTTATTTATATAATATTAAAAATAAACTGATATAGAGGAATAACACAGATTAATCTCAATACTTTTCTGTTGAGTGAAAGAAGTCTAACAAAATAATGTATCCTATCCAACTCCAGTTTTTAATATACAGGATATAAACAGTAGCAATTAATCCATGTGAGAGGAAAAAATAACCTGATTACCTTTTGGGGTAGAAGTTATGAGAATTTAATGAAATGGTTTAAGGTGATGAAAATGGTGTAAATGTTTTATAGGATGATAGCTGCCACGGTTTGTAGAATTGCCAAATTTCATCAATGTGAATGCTTAGGATCTGGGCAGTAAATTATAGGAAAATTACAACTTAGTTAAAAAATTAAAATATCTGAGTAAACTTCTTTCATATCCTTGTGTTAATTCTGTAGTAGAGCTCAGAGCATATTTTAAAAACTGCAGGATAGATAGATAAAACTAATTATTTCCTTGGATTCTGAGCTGCAAAGGGGTGATTTAGTAAAAAAGATAAATTGCAAATATAGATGTTGGTTATATGCACTTATCCAGATGAGCACCATCTACTTCAAGAGCTTGGTATGTTAGGCTATTATCCTGGAGACTGTGTAATTTTTTCATTCATAAAGCAAACCAAGGGCTCAAGTGCCACTTTACCCAGTTAATCTGTACCTTATGACTTGCTTCCTTGATTTTGCTATTCAGAATTTTAATATTTTTTCCAGTATGCCCAAAATACTTAGCTCAAAGAGGCTTCTTGAGTGAAGCTAGCATTTATTTATCATTTATCTCTATCTAACTATCCACTATATCATTTATCCATTTATGTCTCCTTCATTCTTCATTTCAGTTACAACAGGAAGAAAATAAAAGGTTGGCGTAATTGTAGAAATGTCCACAGAGACTTAAAAGAATTTATGCAATATTTTGCTCTGGCACATTATTTCCCAGGCAAGCAAGAGCATCAATACAGCCAGAAACAGCTCCCAAATGTGACCAGTGAGGCACGTTAGATCTTAAATAACAATTGTGCCCTGCTGTTGGAAATCCTCCGAAATGTGACCAGCGGGGAACATTAGATCTTAAATAACAACCATGCCTCCCCATTTAGAGAATAAATCAGTGTTTAAAAGAAACCTGTCCATGCAAATATGCTGTGATTAGAATTAAGTGAAATTAAGTGTAGTGTGCTCAGATGAATTTTTTTGCAATTTTTACAAAACTGCAATCGTTGGTGCAATCAGACTAAAAGTTCTTTCTTGAGACATCATGCATGCAAGAAACATTCAAGCCAATAGCTACCCTAATGGTTTATATTTCTTTAGTACTTACTGCTTTGCACTACAAATGTTATGCAGGTTAGTTATATTGAATTAAAGACTCACTTGCATATAATAATTGATTGTTTGTTGTTCAACCTAAACTAAATGAAGAAATTTTTTCCAGGGCTACACAGCTTAAATCTATGCATTTATATTGTACATGCAATTTTCATAGCAATGTCTTCAATTTATATGGGTTACCTCTTCTAAGGAGCTCAAACTTCTAATATGTGATAATCAGTATTATCTGTTTTCAGTGCAGTGCTGATGAGCATATAAAAAATAGACTAAATGATCTCAAATCAATGAGGGGATAACTAGAGCCCCTTCCCAAATAGCTAACTTGGGGATGAATCATTGCTTATGTTCTGGACATTAGATATAATAGTAGGGTAATCATATAAATTTGCATTTGCAAGCTGTAAAAGACTCTTGGGTTAGTTGTGCCAAAGTTCTCATATAAATCTAAGTGTCCATGAATTCCAAAGAACCATGGACTCTACTCAATTAAAACACACTGAAGATGAGCTTTGTTGAAGAAAGAGAAATTAGAATTTTTGGAGACAATTTACATTGCATTTTTTAATGTCTTATATTTGATGCCTGAGGAAAGATAGAGTCAACATTTCAACCATAAAACTCACACAATCAAAACTTAGCTTTGGGGCAGGCATTGCAGCACAAATGCATTAAGCTGCTGTTTGCAATGCCTGCGTTCCATTCTGGAGTTCCTGGGATCAAGTCCTGCCCCTACTTTGATCCAGCTTTCTGCTGATGCACTTCTTGTGAAGAATTGGGTGATGGCTCAAGTACTTGGGTGGCTACCACATGGGAGACTTGGATAGAGTTGTTGGCTCCTGACTTTGACCAGTCCCAGCCTGGTTGTTGCTAAACATTTTTTCGCAAGAAGTTGCAAGTATAAATTCACTAAGTAATGGTAAATAAAAATGGATTACGTGAACATCAAGGAACAAGATGAACCTTCAAGAAATATTCTGGAGAATCTAGACGTACCACCTGCCAAACACAGATAAGTAGTTCATTGTAAGTAAAGTAGTAAAGTTAATTATATAAAAAAGTAAGCGTTTTATTGTAAACAAATAAATGTGCTTTTAGAAATGTCTATGATTTCTTTGAATCAACAAAAAAACTCATTTAGTTGTACTTAAAAGAGATTTTTCAGAAATTCAGAGGGAATTTCAAAACCCAATTTCATAAAGTGAAAATACATCAGAATGAAAACTTGCCCTAACCACAAAAGCATCCAAATCATATAAAGAAAACAATAAGGGGCCAGCATTGTAGTTCACTTCGTTAATCCTCCGCCTGCAGCGTGAATATCTCATATGGCCGCCGGGTTCTAATCCCGGTTGCTCCTCTTCCAGTCTAGCTCTCTGCTGTGGCCTGGGAGGGCAGTGGAGGATGGCCAGGTGCTTGGGTCCCTGCACCCGCAAGGGAGACCGGGAAGAAGCACCTGGCTCCTGGCTTCAGATCAGCACAGCGCCAGCCATGGTGGCCATTTGGGGAGTGAACCAGCGGAAGGAAGACCCTCTCTGTCTCTCTCTCTCACTGTCTATAACGCTACCTGTCAAATAAATAAAATATAAAAAAAAAGAAAACAACAAAATTAAAGAAAAAAAACAAAATAATAATCAAAAAGCCTTTTTTTTTAGCGGAGAATTTTAAAATTGGGGCAGGCATTTGACTCAGCAGTTAAGATGTCACTTGGAGTGCCTGCATCCCATATCAGAGTGCTAAAATTTGAACCTAGGCTTTGGTCTCAATTCCAATTTCCTTCTAATGCACATTCTCTGAGAACCATCAAGTGATGTCTAAGTACTTGGGTCCCTACCACCCATGTCAGTTTTGGCTCCTGGCTTCTAACTACTCCAGCTGTAAGGATCCTGACTTCCACCTGGTCCATTCTTGGCTGTTGTGGGCCACTGGCGAGTGAAGCAATGGATGGGAGTCTCTCTCTCTCTCTCCCTCTCTCCCTCTCCCTTTCTTCCTCTTTCCCTCTCTCCATTCTCTGTATTTAAATAAAATAAAAATGTTTTAATTAATACAGGAAATTTGCATGTTCACTGCCTTATATATTCACAAAATTTTTGACCAGTACTATTTTTCTAATAGTTAAACCTGTTTCACATTGTATTAGATAGATATCAATATGAATCTTACTGTCCACCTGATTATTGAGAATATCCTTCTGAGACCCAGCTCCCTATGACTATCAGCATTTCTCTTCCCCTGAGCTCCTTGTTCCTGATCTTCCAATATTGCTTCTTCTATATCCCCAATCAAAAGATCAAACGACTTTCTCCTGCCCAAAAGTCATATATACTTAAATATCAAACAAAATTTTCGTAGAATTTTTGGATGCTTATGATTACTGCTTGCAGAACTGCCTAACACAACACTTTCTTTCAACACTGATTTTCTGGGTAATAGGGATTCCAATTTTTAATTTGAGTATGTGCTGTATTTAGTTGACTAGTATTATGGTCAGATCAGGGGTACACTAGGATAGCAGGGAGGGAGGGTGGGAGGAGAGGAATGTCAATATAGTCTTAGGAGTGAGGGAGGGAGGAATGAAGGAAGGCAATAACATTATAATTTTAAAATTGTATCTATGAACTATATTGAATCTAGTCTGTTTGTATTGATAACATATTATCAAGAAGAAATAAAGTATCAGATATTTAAAAAAAAAGAGAAGAAGAAAATAGCACGTATACAGAACCTTGGTGGTGTACCTTGTAACTCACCTACTTGTGTTTATCACTCTCAGTTGAATACTCTTATATACTCCAGAAATTTCCAGCATCTTCAGGTATGGTAAAAATGGATTTGCAGTCTGCATTCTCTATAGAATTCTCTACTTTCCTATATCCTATTTGAACAATCAGCTTCATCTGTTAAGTGAGAGCACCATTTCCAAATCCTTTTCACAACTTACATAGTCAAAAGAGTCCCTCTCTGTTTTATTCAACTTCCTTGATTGGTTAAGTCTGAAGTTCAGCAACATGCCCTTAATTTCTGTGGGAAGGTTCTGCCATCCTGCAACCAATGAATTCTAAAACATTCAGAAATGTGGCTGGTTCCTAAATCTACAGTTACCATCTAACATATGGGATATTTACATCTTAAAAGAGCATCTAGTATATTCACAATTTCGTAATTCTGAGGAGGTTCTGTTACATAATATCATAAATGCAATGGGCTGATGTCATATGATAGTGAACTGTAAGATGATCAAGATCTCCATAACTCTCCATGACGCATAAAGGCAAGCTAACAAATTCCTAAAGTAAGAAAGTAAAGGAGGATTACTCTTCTATCCAATCAAAACTAAACTGTTTTTGATTCTTCCTTCCTATCAGAGTCAAAAACAGAAAACATTTGCCAAAGACTTGCCTATCAAGTGTCAGGATTCAGAATTTTATCTGTTATATTAGCTGATCACATTTGCTCTGGTGGAACTATGATCTGGTTAGGCTTCTCATTTTCTAGTATAGTCTGCCATTTTCCCTGCTTTTATAAATTTAACAAAGTCTAGTAGATATGATGGGGCTTAGTAAAACTGTATGCTTCAAATTTTTGTTGATGGAACCAATATTTTCAATTTTTCTCAAAATATCACATTTACCTTTAATTTACTATATTTGAGTGACAAAGATGCAGGGTAAAAGCTATTTAATTTCATGTACTGTATGAGCTTTAATCTTCAGATGAGGAAATTGATTAATCGTCACTCTACAGATTAAATATATATATATATATTTCATATACATATAAATTCTATATACATCTAGATTTCATATATATATGAAAGTTGTATATATATATATATGTATTATGAACCATTGTAGCTATTTACAGAATGAGTTCATGGATGGGGCAAAATAGTTTTGACTTAATTTTCCATTTATCCTCTGGCTCCAGAAACTCCCACTATAATTAGAATCTTGCATTGGACTTTTGTATCTCTGTTACTATTAGATCAAAACTATTTTTATTATTTTATGATTTTATTTTTATATTAATTTTAATTAATTTTATTATATTCAGTAATTTACACATACAAATCTAAGAGCACATTCTCTTCCTCCTTGCCTCCCTCCTACCCTTCTTCCTAATACCATTCTTTCTTTTATTTATAGTTTTTGAAATAACATATTTTAAATTCACATTAAAGTAAAAAGTCTTAATACTTCATTGAATAAGAAGTTTAAGAAGTAAAAAGCAAAACAGGTATCAAGTATAGCTATCTTTCTTTCCTCATTGCCTAGTAGTTCCAATAAAATTATGTTAGTTTCTGCTATGTAAAATTAAAATGTTTATTCACCTTATACTTGCAATGAAATTAGAGCATCTTTCTTTCATCAACAGAAAGAAAAGTGATGATAAAGATCTAGATTTCTGAGCATTCTTGCATCTGGAAAATGGGCGAGGGACAGCAGCAACTGATGTAAGTCTCTGCTTGTCAGCATGAAGTTTGCTATTACTTTTGTAATTGAGTAACTTTCTAACTCACTGCCTGCTATGTTGCCCCTAGTAACATCATGGTCTATAGCCATCACCCTAAATTGCTGTAATTTCCACAATTCTCTGTTGTCTATTATGGTAATTACATACAATTTACCACTGACTTTCAAATAATGGCAACTGGCCTTTCTCATTGTGGAATGCCGCACATAATTCTATAGCAGTATCTCTCACTTCCTCCAGAGAACAGCCATCAGCTAGCTTTACAAAGTGTCAGTGCCCCTTCAACAATGCATATTTTAATAATCTGGGCAAATGATTGTACTGTGAGTCTTCCTGGAGAAAAGTCAGTAAGGATAATCTCAGGTGCAACAGAGTAAATTCATGGGAACATCCAAACTACTTGATACCTTCTGAACCCTTCTTCAAAACAATGCAAAAATCTTCTTGTGTCTCAATCAAATTTATAATAGGCATTTGATGTATCAATTTCTCAAGGAAGAACACAAATTGAAGCCAAGTGTCATTGTCAGTAAAGAAAGTACAGGTCATAAGAAAATGTCTTGTTATGGGTAAAATTATGTAAGTACAATTATGTCCTGCACTTTCCTAAAATACACAAAATGCAAGTCCTGTGCATGTTTCCTTCATTACTTCCAGGACACATAAGCCAGTTGCTGTGATTCCTTTGTCATAAAGATTTTATTCTTAGGGGGCAGCATTGTGACACATCAGGTTAAACTACCATTTTAGGTGCTGGGATTCCATATTGGAGTGCTGGGTTGAGTCTGGTTACTCCACTTCCAAACCAGCTCCCTGGTAAAGTGTCTGATAAGTCAGGGGACCTCCCAAGTACTTGGACCCCTGGACGATGAACCCAAGTGCAGTGGACCCAAGTACTTGGGTCCTTGCCACCCATGTTGAAGACCAGGATGGAGTTCCAGACTCCTGGCCTCTGTGTGCCCTAGTTCTGGGTGTTGTGGCCATTTGAGAAGCAAAAGAGCAGATTCAATCTCTCTCTCTCTCTCTCCCCTCTTCCCTTTCTCATTCAAATGAATGAATGAATGAATGAATAAATCTTTAAAGCATTATTGGATGATTTAACATGTATCACAATAATTGTGTTCTCCATAATATTATATGTAGAATATCCTTTTCTGAATTGTACTTGATTAGATTTTTGCCAAGTAATTTTTAAAATAATCTCTAGCTATGTCAATTGGTGTTTATGCCATTGTGTCTACCAGGAAAGAGAAAAATTTGTTCTTGAACTCTCATTACAATGAAATTTAATTTTAAATTTGAACAGTTAGCAATTGAAAGAACCTAAAAACCAAAAGTAATATCAAATTAATATAATTTTAAAACACAATTAGAATATATTTGCCATATCAAATTAAGATCAAGAGCAAGATATTCTGTTTTTATAAAAAGTATAACTCATATATTTTCTACGTGTTTTTTTAAATGAAAGATAATAGCATAGAAGAAATTATACATAGTGATCATATGTAAATAAATGTTAATGTTATTCCGTATAGCTTTTGTAAGTGGAAATAAATTTTATCATACTATAATATATCTAACTACTTGTTACATTTTATCAGTTCAAGTTATGCATTTTTCTACGTCAACACCTAAAAAAGCTGGTGTTAGATTGTTCCACAGTAATAAATAAGAATTATTTAAAGAAAAATAAATCATTGGAACTGGCACCAATCATTATTACATTAATTTTGCAATTTCTATGATTTACTATCAATACTTGATTTATACAAACATCTTCATGTTCTACTTTTTGTATTTTCGTTATTGATTAATATTTATATCAGAATAAATGAAACAGTTGGAGACATAAAATGACGTCAAAATTCCATTGAAAATTTGAACAAATTCTGATGGATTATGGATTACAGCTTAGTAGATAATTATATTCGTCCTCGTTCTAGATTCTTCTTCAATTTAAAATTTCTATGTATGTAAATCCCTTTTCTCATCTTTATCAATTCTTCCACACATATTTAGATATTAAATCCACTGAAGGGCCGGCGCTGTGGCATAGTGGGTAAAGCCACCATCTGCAGTGCCAGCATGCAATATGGGTGCTGGTTCGATTCCTGGCTGCTTCATTTTCAATCCAGCTCACTGCTATGTCCTGGGAAAGCAATAGAAGTTGGTCCAGGTCATTGGGCCCCTGCACCCATGTGGGAGTCCCGAGGGAATCTCCTGGCTCTCAGCTTCAGATCGGCAAAGCTCTGGCCATTGCAACCATAGGGGAGTGAATCAGCAGATATAAAACTTCTCTCTCTCTCTCTCTCTTTCCATCTGCCTCTCTGTGGCTCTGTCATTTGAATACATGAATAAAACTTAAAAAAAAAAGACTATTGAAAGATGAGGATGAATCTTGGAATTTTAAGACAAAATATGAAACCTGTTCATGTTATGTATTCTGTTTGTGGAACTGGGATAGTATGGTTAGTCTGTCAGTTAAGACAATGGTTTGGACACCTATGTCCCATATTGCTTTGTGTTCCTAGCTCCTAACTTTGGCCTGAGTCACCTACAGGCACTGTGGGTATTTAGCGAGTAAACTAGGAGATCAAAGCTCTTCTTTGTCTATAAAATAATTAAATACAAAAAGAATTTAGGAACAAATTTGTGGATATTTCTGATAATAATCAAATGTTTTCAATAACTTTTAGATAGCCTCTTATGAGCCAGATAGTGCTTTGATCATTCTATAGATCTTTATTGTGGTTTAAAATAAATGTAACTTTTACAGCATCTGTTACCATGTATCTTTGACTATGCCAATGTAAAATATGAAGAAGGTATTGAAATTATAACTATCAAAGTGAAAAACCGTAAATGTAAACTAGCTTTTTGTGAAACTGATGCTATTATATATTATTTAATGATAGAGTTGTATTTAAAAATATGTTAATTACTCACTCAGTAAGAAACCAGTCTCATTACCCATATATTGCCACCGTAACTCTTTTCAACCTTGTGTGTTTATTTCATTGTATAGCACTTAGTGTCATAAAATAAAAAATCTTAAGTTATTGTATACCTAGAAAAGTTTTAATTTGATTTTACCTTTAATTGTTATTATCTAATAGAATTTGAAAATAAATCTACCTAATATTTTAGAGAAAAAGGTATCCTCAGAACTCAGTTTTTACTTAGTAGAGGAATAAGTTTTGGGAACTTTTCATCAGGCAACATGAAAGATTAAACAAAAAGATCACATATGTACTATCTATGCAAGGTAAGCTTCTAAGCTGCCCTTCTCACCCCATTGTGATGCTGTCACAATTTGATTTCCATGGCATTATTTCCCCTATATCTACCTGGATTTTTTCAAAAACATAGAAGAATGCAGTTAAAACTGTTCTCAAAAAACATAAAGCCAAAACAAAAAGCTTCTCTTTCAAATGCCCCATTATTTTTTCCTCTTGGCAGCAAACTCTTCAATATAATTACCATTACAAAATATCTATTTTTTCTCAGCTCATATGCCATATGAGCCCCCACTCCAATCATAATTTCACTCCTACCTTTCACTCTTATCAAGTTAACAACAACCATGACAAAGCAAAAGTAGTGGAGTAATCAACTGTGCTGTTCACCACTGTGCTGAAGTAGGCTGTGCAAGGTCCCAACTAAGCTGCCTGTCTGCTCAGCTGGGGAGGAAATGAGCTTCATACAGCTGCTAATGCTCTTGTACTCTGCGGGTACATTCCTTCAATCTACTTGTTATATGACTTCCTTCTTAAGCCTGTCACATGTCACCTGGATGCTTCTCTCACAATGGGGAACAGAGATAATGGACATATGGCTCAACTCCTGCCCTTTGGATGGACATCTCTTTGAATCTGTTCACTTTTCGGAAATATCTGCACTTTCAAACCTCCTTACCCTGTATGTTAAACTCAATGATTGACATGTTATTGACCTTTTCCTCCTGTTGCAGACTTTCTTCATTATCACATTGCTTATTCATGATACCATCTCCCAAATAAACCACTGTCCCAAATCCTCATCTCAGTCTTCAGTTGAACTAAAAAGTGTCTTTTGTATATGTATGTCCCTAATGTTTAATCACTGTATTTTGAATAATTCCAACTCCTTCATCACAGAAAGACTGCAACATCTACTAGGAAAGAGTTACTTCCTGTATTGATTTGCGAGATATTAATGCCTGATACATAGCAGTCCATATTTTTATACATGAGTGAATAAAACTAGGTTGCAAAGATATGATGAATATATCCTCAGTGTCTTATAGGTAGACATTATTGTGTTTTTTCCTAAGGCAAAACCTACTATAAATATTAATCCTTTATGAGCTTTATGATTGGCAAATATTTTCTCCCGTTCTGTTGGTTGCCTCTTCGTTTTTCTGAGTATTTGTTCTGTAGCGTAGAAGCTTCTTATGTTGACATAATCCTATTTGTCAATTTAGGTTTCGGTTGGCATGCTTCTGGGGTCTTTTCCAAGAAGTCTCCCTATGCTAATGTCTTGCAGAGCTTCCCTGATATTTTCTAGTGATTTCATGACATCAAGTCATAGATTAAGTTTCTTGGTTCATTTTGAGTAGATTTCTGTATAATGTGTAAGATAGTGATCTTATTTTCATACTTCTGCATGTGGGGATCCAATTTTATCTGCATCATTTTTTGAAGAGATAGATGGTGCTTGCTCCAGGGATTGATATTAGCTCCTTTGTTAAAGACAACTTGGTAGTAGATGTATGGATTGATTTCTGGAGTTTCTATTCTGTTCCATTTGTCTGCACATATACTTTTTGTCAGTACCAGGATGTTTTGAATAAAATTGCCCTGTAGGATGTCTTGAAACCTGTTAATGTGATGCTTCTGGCTTTGTTTTTGTTGTATAAGATTGCTTTAGCTATTTGGGCTCTCTTAGTGTTTCCACATGAATTTTAATATCATTTTTTCTAGATATGAGAAGAATGTTGTCAGTATTTTTATTTGGATTGCATTGAGTCTGTAAATTGCTTTTGGTAGTATGAATATTTTGATGCTATTAATTCTTCTGATCCATGGACATACAAGGTTTTTCCATTTTTTGTCACTCATGCTCTTTCATTCCTTAATGTTTTGTAATTGACATCATAGGGTTCTTTGACATCCTTAGTTAAATTTGTTCCAAGCTATTTAATTTTTTTGTTGCTAACATTGCGAGACTGATATTAGTTCTTTCTCAGCCATAGCATTGTGTGTTTATACAAAGGCTATTGATTTTTGTGTGTTAAATTTTTTGTCCCGTCACTTTACCAAATTCTTTTATGAGTTCCAGTAGTCTCATAGTGGAGTCTTATGGTCCCCTGTATATAGAATCATGTCATCAGCAAATAGGGATAGTTTGACTTCCTCTTTTCCAATTTGTATCTCTTTGATTTCTTTTTCTTGTGTATTAGCTCTGGCTAAATCTTCCAGGATTATATTGAATAGCAATGTTGAGAGTTTGGCATCCTTGTCTAATTCTGGAATTTAGTGTTAATGCTTCCAGTTTTCCCCCATTCAATAAGATGCTAGTTGTGGGTTTGTCACTATTGCCTTCCATGCACTGATGAAAAGAATGTGTATTCTGCAGCTGTGGGATGAAAGTTCTGCAGATATCAATTATGTCCATTTTGTCCCCAATGTTGATCAGCTCTGTTATGTGCTGACTTTCTGTCTGGTTGATCTGTCCACTGATGAAAGTGACGTGTTGAAATGCCCCTTTATTGTTGTTTTGGAGACTATGTCTCTCTTTAGATCCATTAACATTTCTTTTACATAGCCAAGCGCCCTGGCATTGGATGTATATACTTTTATTATAGTCATATCTTCCTATTGACTGAATCATTACACAGCACCCTTTGTTTCTTTTAACAGTTTTTGTGTTAAAGTCTATTTTGTCTGATATTAGGATAATACACCTGCTGGCTTCTGCTTTCCATTAACATGAAATATCTTTTACATCTTTTCACTTTCAGTGTGCACATGATTTTATTGATGAGGTGAGTTTCTTATAGGAAGTGAATAGGAATAGGTAGCTTTTACTCTTAATCTATTCAATCAGTCTGTATCTTTTAATTGGAGAAATGAGGCCATTTACTTTCAAGGTTGCTATTGGTGAGTAATGAGTTGCCCCTGCCATTTTTCCATAAATATTCCTGTTATTTGCTTAGGATTTTCTTTGTACTTTTATTCAGAGATTTTCTACTTTCACATTCTTTCATAATGATAACTATGTTTCTGGAAATAAAATAAATTTTAAAAGTGCTGATACTGATATAAGAGGTAAAGCATTTAAATTTTAGTAATAACTGTGAAATATAAACTTTGATAATATTTTATGATATTTATTATACTGCAACATACCAGCTAAAGTAATTTTTGTTACTTAATTTCCAGTGTCATGAGAAAAAATAAAATACTTTTCAAGTGATTTGAATTAGACTTTATTCATCACTAAAAATGAAGTAGTGTTCTTTATGTATTTAGCTGCAATATATTTTCATAGTGTATTTACTACTTGCTAAGGGTTTTAAACTTGTGGCCTGCACTGTGGTATAGCAGATGAAGCCATCACCTCTAGAGCCAACAGTCTTCATGGGTGCCAGTTTGAATCCTGGCTGCTCCACTTCCAGTCCAGCTCCCTGCTAATGTACCCAGGTAAGCAGTGGAAGATGGTCCAAGTGTTTGGGTCCTGCACCTAAGAAGGAAACTAGGAAGAAATTCATGGCTTCTGGCATCAGACTAGCCCAGCTCCAGCCGTTGTATCCATTTAGGGAGTAAACAAGCAAATGGAAGGTCTCTCTGTTTCTGCCTTTCTCTCTTTCTATCTCTCTCACTCTCTTTTTATCTCTCTATCTCTATGTCTATCATTTATCTTTTTCTAACTATACCTTCAAATAAATAAATAAATCTTTAAAAATATAGGTTTATTTTAAAAAGTTATAAACTTTATATAAATGGCTTCACTTGTATCAGCATCCCCAAAGGTCGCTATTGTTATTCTGTTTTTACTTACAAAAAGCAGTGATAAGTAAAATGTTTCAGGTAGCCTGTGCTCTAAGCCACTATATCACAATGTCTTCTTCTACTTATGAATTCCATTTCTCACTTTACTATTTGATTCTTAATGTTTTCCTTATAAATAAATGTTTTAAAAAAGCCATCTTTAAAAATACAAAAATAAAACATTTACACAGATTTTTTTAGTTTGGGAGGCTATGCAATGATATTTCCATCCATCTGTAACTATATTTGATCATTTTTCATTTTTTTTGTTTTCCCTCAAGAGAAGCTAAATAAGTAAGATCCACAATATCTAGTCTTGTCCCCTGTTTTCTTTCTTCAATTTACTGCTTTTTTCAAAAAAGAAAAATTTATTTTTTCTAAATTAAATTTAAACCAGTTCAAAGGGGCTTCCTACAGTACATAGGAAGCAAAATTAAAGTATATTTTGATGAAAAATATTTGAAATGCATGTATAGCTCTTTTTTTTTTTTTTTTGACAGGTAGAGTTAGACAGTGAGAGAGAGAGAGACAGACAGAGAGAAAGGTCTTCCTTTTGCCGTTGGTTCACCCCCTAAGTGGCCGCTATGGCTGGTGCGCTGCAGCCGGTGCTGTGCCGATCTGAAGCCAGGAGCCAGGTGCTTCCTCCTGGTCTCCCATGCAGGTGCTGGGCCCAAGGACCTGGGCCATCCTCCACTGCAATCCCGGGCCACAGCAGAGAGCTGGACTGGAAGAGTAGCAACTGGGACAGAATCCGGCGCCCCAACTGGTACTAGAACCCGGGGTGCCAGTGCCGCAGGCGGAGGATTAGCCTAGTGAGCCATGGCGCTGGCCCAAGCTCTTTTTATAATATGGATTCTGCACAGACTTTTTAAAGATCCCTGTGCACAGCATTTCCATGTATGCTGCACACAGGTTCTCTGAATATGAATATTTTATCATGTTTATTTCCTTTATCTTTCCTTGTGCTTTTTTCATAATTTTTCAGTGCTGTGTCTACACATGATGTCTCTTGTTTCTAAATGTTTCAGCCTGTGCTTTCTTAAAGTAAAGACATTTTATAATATAACCAAGTAGAAATATCCAAATCAGGAAAATAATACTGATATTTTATACTAATATTTGCAGACCTTATTCAGAGTTTGCTAATCAGTACAACAGTATAAAGAATCCTATGGGACATCCTAGCTCAAGCACTGCATCAAATTTCCATAATTCCTTACTCTCAATTAATCTGGAAAGGCTTTTCATTATTTTTTATAAGATACTAAGAGAGAATATAAGTCTATTTTTGTTGCATTTTAGTTTAATACTTCTTGATTAGAAAGAAACTGCATTTTCTGCACTAATGCCACACCAGTGAAGTCTTGATTTTGGTGCATTATGACAGGTGGTGCATCATGCCAATTTATCTTGTCACTGGTGATCATTGAGTTAGTGTGGCATCTGCCTGGCCCTTCTGCTGTATAGCTGCTAGTTTTCTATTTACAATTAGCTATCATTTTGGGAGATATTTTGAAACAATGTAAACAACCTAGTACTCCCTGATAGTTTTCCTAATTTTTTTTTCTTTTGTATTCCAGAATGGTACTGGGAATATTTTTATGTCCATTTTTTTACAGAATACTTGCTGTGCTACTGTCAATCCTTTATTGTTTTAAAAAAATGTGTTTATTTAATTTATTTGAAAGACACAAACAGCCAGAGAATGAGAAAGATCTTTCAAATGCTGGTTCTCTCCTTACATGACCACAACAAGCCAGAGCTGGGCTATGGCCCAACCAGGATCCAGGAACTCAATCTTGGTGTGTCATGTGTGTGGGGACTGAAGTATTTATCATTTGCTTCCTCTCATGGCTTGCATTAGCATGATGCTAGACAGTCAATGGAAGAGTTGGTATGCAAACAGTGAACTCAGTGGCATTGTAATTAAAAACTCTGCCTTCATCCCATATGGGAGCTGGTTCAAGTCCCGGCTACTCCACTCCTGATCCAGCTCCAGGCTAATGGCCTGAGAAAGCTGTGGAAGATGACCCAAGTCCTTGGGCCCCTGCACCTACGTGGGAGACCTGAAAGAAGCTCCTGGCTCTTGGCTTTGGATCAGCCCAGTTCTGGCCATTGTGGCCATTGAGGGAGTGAACCAGACAATAGAAGACCTTTCTGTGTCTCTCCCTCTCTCTGTCTGTAACTCTGCCTCGCAAATAAATAAATAAATCTTTAAAAACAACCAAACACACAAACCAAAAATGGGTGAACTCAGTTGTGGGACATGGGTGTAACTGATATCTTACCTCCTGCTCCAAACTCTCAGTAATTTTTATAATCCAAATGTGTATTCTTTAGCAGTTCTAACTTATTCGTCTTTGCAGTCTTCATGCAGGTTCCCAGTTTTTTTTTTTTTTTCATAAAGAATACTATGAAGGATACAGAAGAAGAGCTACATAGGATGAATATGAAACAAGGGTGGAAGGATTGCACGCTCTGCCTTCATGGAATCTGCCCATGTGTAGCTACAGGGGAGCTCCTTGTTTCTTTTATGGAATATTTTACTCTTTTTAAAATTGCTACTTGTTTAGAGCCCAATGATGATTTCTAAATAATCTTCCTGCACTGAAATTCATAAAACTCTGGAGACTATTCTGAAAATTCCATTATAATTAAGATCCTTTAAAGAAAAAATATCCCAATTTATAGTCATATTTGATTTAAATAAATTAATTTTTGTTCTTTTTAAATTATGATCTGCTCCTATTAGCAGTATAAGCAATCACAATAATAGTTGAGACTCCAGGGAAAAGTTAAATATAATAGTCTTTAGTCATCTTAAAATTAAAAATGCCAAAACAAATGCATCAAATCAACCACCTTGGCTACTGATTGCTGCGTTTTCTTGTGCTCAATTTATTATCAACTTACTTACAGCCAGTGCATATTTGCATATGCTTCGGTAGACTGAAATCGCATACAGTTTTGGAAGTACTCTTTAACAAAAAAGGATATGTTGGGGTCAATGTTATGGTACAACAGATTAAGCCTCTGCCTTGCAATGTGGACATCACACAGAGGAGCTGGCTTGAGCCCAAGCTGCTCTGATTCTTATCCAGCCTGGGGAAGCAGACAATGAAGACTTGGGTTCTGGCTACCCATTTGGGAGTCTAAGAGGAAGTTCCAGCTTTCTGTCTTCCGCCTGCCCACCCTGGTAGTTGTAGTCATCTGGATAAAGAATCAGTGGATGGAAAATTCTCTCTCTGTCTCTCTCTCTGTCTCTCAATCTCTCTCTCTTTCTCTCCTCCCCCTCCCTCCCTCTCTCTGTCTCTTCTTATCTCCCTATCACTCTACCTTTCAAATAAATAAGTAAATTGTTTTTAGAAAGACATGTGCATGAAGTGCTAAAGTTAATATGTATTAGTAGGAGGAAGGAAATTCATCAAATTACAAGAGCCTTGAAGGTGTAAGTTCTTTCCCTTTCACATCTCTTGAGGGACTTTTTGATAATACAACAAAAGCATCATTGCATCAGGACTGCAATATATTTTTCCCTCCTAGTCTGGAATATGATTTCCATCAGCAGAGAACTCTCACAGTGGCACCAGAATTGATGAGCCCTGAATCTAAATGTATCAATTTTGCTGTAAATTTACTCTACATTTAAGCTAATGTTAAGAGACCTGTGCTGTGGCACAGCTGGTTAAAGCCACTGCCTGCAATACCTGCATACCATGTGGTGGGCACCAGCTTGAGTCTCAGTTGCTCTGCTTCCAACCCAGCTCCCTGTTGATCTACGTGAGAAAGCAGCAGAGGATGGCCCAAGTGCTTGATGACCTGCTCCCAAATGGAAGAGCTGGAAGCAGCCTCTGGTTCTTGGCCTTGGCCTGGCAGAGGCTGATTGTTACTACCATTTCCTGACTTTTCCAAAGAAAGGGCTTCTTATAGTAAAATAGTAGCCTGCCACACCTATATCTAATGGCATTTAGATCGAGAACATAGAGAAGGCTATATTCTTTATTTATGCTAGCATCTTTACTTGGACTTTAAGATGTCAATGTCTGGCATAAGGATACAATAAGGAATATGGGGAGAGCTTTAGCAGAGCTGGACCATGCAATAGCAAATAGACAGGTGACTGGTAATGATCTAATTTACCCTTATTGTTTGATTTGGATTTTACTTGTTCTCAAAACCTATTCCTCTATGTTAAATATGTGTGTATGTTAATCCATTTTATATTATACACACAAATGCTTTTGTTCATTAACATAGATAATTGAGAATTGATATATATATTTAAAGACTCTTCTTTAAGTCCTTTGAAGTCTAATAATGAGATTAAACTATCTAGGAAATGTGTTTATCTAATAACTCGTTAAAATAGTCCTACTACAACCTTTCCTTTTGGCCTTTATGTCAAAAAAATAAATAAAATAGCATATATCCAGGCTGTCTAGTTACCAGAGAGTATAAATTCACAAGAGAACAAATGCTAAATTTACAGAGGATTGGAATTCTTTTGTTGTGCTAAATGGACTGCATCATTGATAGCAATGAACCTTAAAAGGAAATGAAGCTGAATCAAGATTGAGTAATGAAGAAACCAGGAGAGTATGGCTTCAATCCTGAACAATTAATCAATAAAGGACTAGAGCCAGAACTGAGAAGTACATTGGCTGAAGAAGAGTTTTGTGATTTATTTTAATTTGGTTGTTCACAGATGTGAGTGAACACACATTTACATGCATAATACATTTATATGTTAAGTTCATTCACCTATAGCTAAAATCTTTTAAAAATCACAGTAAACTATCCCTTTCGTGACTCTGTGTGTGTGTGTGTGTGTGTGCTGAACAGTATATTCATCTTCAGAATGTGTAGATGTTTTTGGCTACAGCAAGGCAGCTTTACTGCCATCAATTATAAGAAATGCTTTGCAGGGATTACATGTGGTAAGTAGCTTTTAGAAATATCCAATAAAAATGGATATTTTTATAAGGACAAAGAATAATTTATGGCATTAGTAAATATTCAATATGTAAGGTATTGAAAGATTGAATTATAAAAGAGATAATATGTATAACATTCCTATAAATTATAAAGTAATCTGAAACAGTCAAATTTAATTTTGTGAGGGAATTAGCACTAAAACCTAAAAGCTTTGAGAACTAGATTTGCCCTGCATTATTTGTTATGATAAATAATCAGAATTTTGTGTGTCAAATATTGCCTGATAAAAACTCAGATTCTTTCCTCTTAGTTTATTCTGCATGGGTGCTCCAGTAAGTAGATCGTTTTGTATGAATGAGTAAATCTCCTTTTAACCCTATTTCTAGCTCTTCTGTTTATGAATCAGTTTAATCTCAGACTCAGTGCCTCTTATTCATATGTGTAAAACAATATGATATTAGCTTTAAAATGATACAGATTTCAATCACAGTTACTGCTGTTGATCTGGACTTCTGTATTTTCTAACAGCATCTTTGTTGAGATAAAATTTACATATTACAAAATCTACACTTGTGTAGTCTACATTTATGTGGTATTAGTATATTCACAAGGTTGTACAAACATGAGTACCATGTAGTTCCAGAACATTTCCATCATCCCCAAAGGAAACTCTGTAACTATTAGCAAAGTTTCCCATTTTTCCCTACTCTTGGTCCTTGGAACATCATAGTCTAATTTCTGTCTTTAAGAACTTTAATGTTTTGTAGATTTTTTTATGAATTTGTTGGGATTTTCTAAATACAAGATCATATTTGTTGCTGTGGATTTGTTCTGAGAGGAGGAGCATGGTGAGTGCAAGAGGCATGGAGTCACCACACAGACACCAGGAGTAGGATGAAAGTGGGCTGGAGGCTAGCAGCCAGCAGACTCGTTTATTTCAGTTGGTGTAGCAGCTTATATAGCTGAGGCAGCCAATTCGGTCAAGGGGCGGTTTGTGCCCTAACCAATCACAGCCTATTGCCAGGCAGGCTCCATTGCTGGGTGGTTTCCAAAGCCATTCCTGAGTAAATGACACTGGCTTGCCAGCTGCCATCTTGGCATGGCCTTCTCATTCCACCACACATGTCATTTACAAAAGGAAATGACTGTTTCATCCTTTTTAATCTAAAGATTTTATTTCTATTTCTTAACTATTTTCACTGTATTGACATTTTCCCATATGTACTGCTTTATTTAAATCTGTAAGTTGTGACACACTGAATTTTTTTTTACATTCATCACAAATCATGTTTTAATTTTCTCCTACAATTTATTCTTATTCCTTTGGTTATTTTACTGTGATGCAGTTTAAATTCCACTTGTTTGTAAATTTCATGAATTTCTTTATATTATTAATTTATAATTTAATTCCATTGACACATGAAAATATAATTTTATGACTTCCATATTTTATTTTTGAGAAATTTTGATGAACTACCACATAATATATCTTGTAGAATGATCTGTTTGTGCTGAAGAGTAACATTGCTGTTTGATCTATTATGTTAAAATCTTCAGTTTTTTACCTATATTGTGTCTATTTGTTATTAGCACTTCAGTTTGTAATCTCCAAATATTATTTATTTTTCTTTTTTTCCCATTATAGCATTATTTTTACTTTTTTAAAAACTTTATTTAATAAATATAAATTTCAAAAGTACAACTTTTAGATTATAGCGGTTTTTCTCCCATAACCATCTTCCCACCTGCAAACCATCCTATCTCCAACTCCCTCTCCCATCCCATTCTTCAATAAGTTTCTTTTTTTTTAATTTTTTGACAGGCAGAGTTAGATAGTGATACAGAGAGAGAGACAGAGAGAAAGGTCTTCCTTCTGTTGGTTCACTCCCCTATTGGCCACCATGGCCAGTGCTGCACCGATCCAAAGCCAGGTGCTTCCTCCCGGTCTCCAATGCGGGTGCAGGGACCCAACTACTTGGGCCATCCTCTGCAGCCCTCCCGGGCCACGGCAGAGAGCTGGACTGGAAGAGGAGGAACCGGGACTAGTACCCAGTGCCCCAATCAGGACTAGAACCTGGGGTGCCATCGCCTCAGGCGGAGGATAAGCCAATTGAGCCACGGCGCCGGCCATGTTTCATTTTTAATTATCTTTATACACAGAAGATCAACTTAGTATATACTAAATAAAGATTTCAACAGTTTGCACCCACACAGACACACAAAGTATAAAGTACTGTTTGAAGACTAGTTTTACCATTAATTCGCTTAGTACAACAAAATAAGAACAGAGATTCTACATGGGGAGTAAGTGCACAGTGACTCCCATTGTTGATTTAACAATTTACACTCATATTTATGACGCCAGTAATCACCCAAGGCTCTTGTTATGAGCTGCCAAGGCTATGGAAGCCTCTTGAGTTCACAAACTCTGACCTTATTTAGGCAAGGCCATAATTAAAGTGGAAGTTCTCTCCTCCCTTCAGAGAAAGGTACCTCCTTCTTTGATGGCCTGTTCTTTCTGCTGGGATCTCACTCACAGAGATCTGGTAGAGCATTATTTTTACTTTTAAAACATTGGGAATTACTCAAATGTCCATCAATAAGTGATTGCTTGAATAAACTACAGAAAAGTACATCCACAAAAAAGGAAGTATGTATCAAATGACTTTTTTTCAATTTTTTGTTTAAATAAGATGAGCAAATTTCATGTATTTTATATATGCAGATTTAGGAACATAGTGATCCTTTCCATCCTGCCCTTCCTCCCACTCATGTTCCCACCCTCCCTTGTCCTTCCTTTTTTATTCTTTCTTCCTAAGTTTTATAATGACATATTTTCCATTTATTTTATAATCATATTACCCCTCCACTAAGTAAAGAATTCAACAAATAGTAATATGGAAAAAGCACTTTTCCTCAACAGTACAGACAAGGGCTATAAACAAAATCAGTTCTCAAAATGTCAATTTTGCTCATATACATACATTTTTTGTACTCTATTAGTTACCACAGATCCTGGAAAACACATGGTATTTATCTTTTGAGGACTGGCTTGTTTCACTATGTATAATGATTTCCAGTTGCATACATTTTGTTGCAAACATAAGATTTTTTTCTTCTGGGTCAATCTATATCTTAGCTATTGTGAATTGAGCAATAAACATGGGAGCACAGAAAACTCATTCATATGTTGATTTCTTTTCCTTTTGGTAAATTCCCAGGAGTGGAATTCCCAGGCTGGGTCATATGGTAGGTCTATATTCAGATTTCTGAGCTAATTCCATACTGTCTTCCACAATGGCTGTACCAGCTTGCATTCCAACCAACAGTGTATTCGGGTGCCTTTTGCCTTATGTCCACCAGTATTATTGCCTTTTTTATTTCTTTTTTTTTTTTTTTTTTTTGACAGACAGAGTGGACAGTGAGAGAGAGAGACAGAAAGAAAGGTCTTCCTTTCACCCCGCAATGGCCGGCACATCGTGCTGATCTGAAGGCAGGAGCCAGGTGCCTCTCCTGGTCTCCCATACTAGTGCAGGGCCCAAGCACTTGGGCCATCCTCCACTGCCTTCCCGGGCCACAGCAGAGAGCTGGACTGGAAGAGGGGCATCCGGGACAGAATCCAGTGCCCCGACTGGGACTAGAACCTGGGGTGTAAGCGGTGGAGGCAGAGGATTAGCCTATTGAGCCGCAGCGTGGGCTTTTGCCTTTTTTTATTTCTGTAAGAGAGGCATTCTAACTTGCAATGAAGTGAAACCTCATTGTGGGCTTGATTTGCATTTCCATTATGGCTGGTGATCTCCAGCATTTTTTCATGTGTCTGTTGGCCATTTGGATTTCTACTCTTGCAAAAACCCTGTTAAGTCCCTTGCCTATTTTGTAACTGGATTGTTTTCTGGTTATTAATCTTAATCATTTACATACAGAATGGGAAAACTATAATTTTCAATGCTCCCTTCTTCTATATCTGTTTTGGCAGCATGTATTTGGAGCTATGTCCTGAGGAGCATATGTACTTATAACTGTCATGTCTTCCTCACAAATTGCTTTTAAAAAATATTTATCTGTTTATTTAAAGGCAGAGTTACAGAGAGAGGGAGAGACACAGAAACAAACAGATCTTTCATGTGCTGGTTCACTCTCAAATTACAACAACCAGGGCTATGCCAGGATCCCGGAACTCCATCTGTGTATCCCACAATGGTGGCAGAGGCCCAAGTACTTGGGCCATTACCCACTGCTTTCCCAGGTGCATTATCAGAGAGCTGGAAGAGAACCAAATCTATTGGGAAATAAACCATCACTCCAATATGAAATGCTGGCTTAGGAATCAGTGGCTTAATCGATGGTATCACAAAGCTAGCTCCTCTTTGGCAGATTTTTGATTTTTCTGAGAAATAATTTAATTACCTTAATAACAAATAAAATTATTCTGGAAATTAAATTAGATTTTTCTCAGTCATACATTCATTATATTTTGTGTTTTTTTAGATCTATATTTTAATTGAATAGAAGTAATAAGTAGTAGATGTTCATATATTAATAACCTTTCTAATTTGTGTTTGTGATCTTGTAAATAGGAATAGCCTCTATGGAAAACATTATGGGATTTCTTCTAAAAACTGAAAATAAAATTATTATTTGATTTTCCATCTCTGAGTGCCCTCCTATCAAAACAGAAGGCAGGATGTTGAACATACATTCATACACCCATGTATGTCGCAGCATTATTCACAGAAGTCAAATGCTGCAAATAACTCACACATCTGCATAAGTACCAATGATAAAGGAAATGTGGCATGTACCTATAATGGAATATTATTCACTTCTAAAGGAAATCTTAGCACATGCTCCAACATGGATGTACCTTGAGGTTCTTAGGTTAAGAGAACTAAGTCTGGCACACAAAGGTCCATGTTGAGGTACCAGGAGTAGTCAGATCCGTAGACACGGAGAGTACAACTCTGGTTGTTGGGCAGGAAGGGCAGGAGAACAAGTGCTGTTTAATGGTTACAGACTTTGACTTTTGTAAAATGAAAATGGTCAAGGAGATTTGTTGTATAATAACATGAGTGTACTTAATGTTAATGAACTGAAGTGCACACTTTAAAATGACAAAGTGTTCCTTGTGTGTATCTGACATTTTTTGTAACTGCAAATAACCTCCAATCCTTCATTCTGGTTCTGTTGGGCTCAGGGATTTGCATTTGAACCAAACAACACCCTTCCATCCTTTCCATAAAGAATCTGATGAAGAAGGAGGTACCTTTCTCTGAAGGGAGGAGAGAACTTCCACTTTGACCATGGCCTTGTCTAAATATGATCAGAGTCGGTGAACTCAGGGGGCTTCCATAGCCTTGGCAGTTCATGACAAGAGCCTAGGGTGATTACTGAGGCCATATACAAGAGCATCTGAACTTCCCAGAGAGTTTCCTGGCTGCAGCCGAGGGAAAGAGAATCCAGGCTGAGGCTGGTGGAGTCCCTGAGTTTAGGAGATTGAGTTAAAGGTCCAGGGAAGCAAGATAGCTACAGTTCCCTGAACCAGGTGCTGGATGGGAAAAAGATGTGTGCAGCGATCTCTAGGGCTGTTCAGAGAATGCCCCTTGAATCTTCTGCAGAGCGCTGATCCTATGTGCCTTTCAGGAAACTATCCAAAGCCAGAGAAAGAACTACTCCAAACAAACAGATGAGCAAGACAAAACAAGCAAAAATACTCCTGTAATTTCATATGACAGGCGCCAAAGTCCTAAGAAATTTTCCTCATCAGTGTAGTTATCTTGTGACAAAGAATTAGTATGGAGTTCTCCCTGGGCCGGCAATGTACTGTAGCGTGTTAAGCTGTTGTTTGCAATGCCGGCATCCCCTATGAGTGCTGATTTGAGTCCTAGCTGCTCCACTACTGATCCAGCCCTCTGCTAAGGCACCTGGGAAAGTAGTGAAGATGGTCGAAGTGCTTGGGCCCCTGAACCCATACGGAAGACCTGGAAGGAGCTCCTGGCTCCCAGCGTGGGACTAGCTCAGCTCAGGTAATTGCAGCCATTTAGGGAATGAACCAGCAGATGGAAGAATTCTTTCTGTCTCACTCCTTCTGTAACTCTGTCTTTCAAATAAATACATAAATATTTTTTTAAATTTCTCCCTGATTTAAAAAAAAAAAAAAAACTTAACACTTTCTATTAGTGCCGTGCATCCTATGCAAAGGAGAGAATTAGGGAATGACTTTGCAAATCTATTTAATCTTTACTTTGTGTGTCAGAGTGGGTGTAATCTGTTGAAATCTTTGCTTAGTATATACTAAGTTGATCTTCTGTATAAAAGATAATTAAAAATGAATCTTAATAAAGAACGGGATGGAAGAGTGAGTAGGAGATGGGATGGTTTGCAGGTGGGAGGGAGGTTATGGGGGGGAAACTGCTATAATCCAAAAGTTGTACTTTAGAAATTTATATTTATTCCCAGTGGAAAGAACAGGTCATCAAAGAAGGAGGTACCTTTCTCTGAAGGGAGGAGAGAACTTCCACTTTGACTATGATCTTGTCTAAATAAGATAAGAGTAGGTGAGCTCAAAAGGCTTCCATAGCCTTGGAAACTCATGACTGGAGCATGGGGAGATTACTGATGCCATAAACAAGAGTGTCAATTTGTAAAGTCAACAACAGGAGTCACTGTGCACTTACTCCACATGTAGGATCTCTGTTCTTAATGTGTTGTACATTGTGATTTAAGGCTATAACTAGTACTCAAACAGTATTTTTCACTTTGTGTTTCTATGTGGGTGCAAACTGTTGAAGTCTTTACTTAATATATGCTAAACGGATCTTTTGTATATAAAGAGAATTGAAAATGAATCTTGATGTGAATGGAAGGGGAGAGGGAGCAGGAAAGGGGAGGGTTGCGGGTGGGAGGGAAATTATGGGGAGGGGAAGCCATTGTAATCCATAAGCTGTACTTTGGAAATTTATAATCATTAAATAAAAGTTAAAAAAAAAACAAAAAAAGAAATTTATATTTATTAAATAAAAGTTTTCTAAAAAACATATTGTGAAAATTTTATTTTTTACAAAATCCACAGTGAAGTTTTAAGTGCCACTTAGAAGTGACTATTGTAAAAAATGAATCATTACTCTTATTACCAAATTGAATCTTACTAGAGTACTTATATTTCCATGGATGTAAGCCAATTTTCTTGCTAGCTAATTTTCACAGGTCTATCATTCTTTGAGGACTAAATGATTATTTCCTAATTGATAACAAGTTTTCTTCCTGAACTAACACTTAACAATTGTCCAGGCTTGTAAATTCATAGGAACAGTGTCCTCCCTGGTAGACTAAAACATGAAAGAAAGTAAAAATCACAAAACTGATATTGATTTTTTGGAAAGTAGAAAATCTAGAGCAGTGAACCTCTATAGGTCTGTCTCTCTGAGTGTAAATTACTTCTATATTCAAACATGTTGAATAGAAAAGCTTCTCTCTGACACTGCTCACTGTTACTGCTTCCAGCAGCAGTGTGTATTTATTATTGACCTACGATTACTCATATAAGTAGTTAACTTTCTCTATTGTGTGGACTTATGCATTGGACTCATAAGAACTACAACTTTTACTTTTCAGTATAAAATTTCAGGAAATAAGTATTAAATCAAGGGAATGGCAACTGCAATTTTCTTTATTTTTAAGAGTTTTTGTTACTATACTGAATTTCTATCATATACCAGTGTTAATATTAGATGCTTTTTAAATTTTAAGTTTATTTTAGTATGATAATCACTTATAAAATATCAAAACTATCATTCTTTTTTTTAATTTTTTTTTTTTTTTAGACAGGCAAAGTGGACAGTGAGAGAGAGAGACAGAGAGAAAGGTCTTCCTTTGCCGTTGGTTCACCCTCCAATGGCCACCACCGCCAGCGCACTGTGGCCAGCCCACGGTGCTGATCCGATGGCAGGAGCCAGGTGCTTCTCCTGGTCTCCGAAGGGGTTCAGGGCCCAAGCACTTGGGCCATCCTCCACTGCACTCCCTGGCTATAGCAGAGAGCTGGCCTGGAAGAGGGGCAACCGGGATAGAATCCGGTGCCCCGACCAGGACTAGAACCCGGTGTGCCGGCGCCGCAAGGCGGAGGATTAGCCTAGTGAGCCGCGGCGCCGGCCAAAACTATCATTCATTAATAGTAAAAAAAATCCTTGAAAAAATAGGGGATATTATTTATAATTATTATAGTCTCATATGTAACATGCTCAAAAGTTAAGTAGAAGTATGAAATAGGAATGAAGACTTTAAATTCTGCTTTGCTGAATAAGTTTCTTTTTTTTTTGCAAAGATTTATTTCTTTTTATTTTACTTGAAAGGCAGAATTACAGAGAGAAGAGAAGACAGTAAGAGAGAGAGGGATCTTCCCTCCACTGGTTCACTCTCCAAATGGCTGCAATAGCCAGGGCTAGGCTAGGTTGAAGCCAGAAGCCAGGAGGTTCTTTCAGGTATCCGATGTGGGTACAGGGGCCCAAGAACTTGGGTCATCTTCCACTGCTTCCCTAGACACCTTAGAGGGAGTTGGATCAAAGTGGAGCAGCCTAGCCGGCGCCGTGGCTCAATAGGCTAATCCTCCACCTTGCGGCGCCGGCACACCGGGTTCTAGTCCCGGTTGGGGCGCCGGATTCTGTCCCGGTTGCCCCTCTTCCAGGCCAGCTCTCTGCTATGGCCAGGGAGTGCAGTGGAGGATGGCCCAGGTGCTTGGGCCCTGCACCCCATGGGAGACCAGGAAAAGCACCTGGATCCTGGCTCCTGCCATCGGATCAGCGCGGTGCGCCGGCTGCAGCGGCGGCCATTGGAGGGTGAACCAACGGCAAAGGAAGACCTTTCTCTCTGTCTCTCTCTCTCACTGTCCACTCTGCCTGTCAAAAAAAAAAAAAAAAAAAAAAAAAAAAAAGTGGAGCAGCCAGGTCTGGAACTGGAACCAATATTGAATGTCAGTGTTGCGTCAGGAGGCTTAACCTGCTACACCAAAATGTCAGCCCCTATAAATTCTTTAAACAAAATCTGGTGATTTTATGGCACACTTATACCAAATTTTTGTATTTATAATTGCTTATGTTTAATATTTTAAATATTTAATTAAAATGTTATATTTCTAGCACTTGCATTTCTATTATATCTCAATTACACTTGCTTCATCACTTTCTTTTAATAAGTTAGATGTGCACATTTTTAAATTTTTTTTATTTATTTGAAAGGCCAAGTTACAAAGAGATGAGTAAAGACAGAGAGAAATAGATCTTCCATCCATTTGTTCACTCTACAAATGGCCCCAATGGCTACATTGGGTCATGCTTAAACCAGGAGCCAGGTGCATCTTCAGGGTCTCCCATGTGGGTGCAGGGACCACTTCTACTGCTTTCCCAGAAGCGATAATAAGAGCTGGATCCAAGTGGAACCAGCACCCAAATGGGATGCCGGCATCTCTGGTGGAGGTTTTGAACTGCTATGTCACAATGTCAGCACTTATCACTAAGTTTTAAAATAATTTAAATATGTTGCTGGCACATTATAGTAACTTAAGAAAATACTCATGCCATGATCTTGATTTTACAAATCAAGGTACATTGTTTTTGTACAATGGTTAAAATTTCATTATGACCTAATTTTAAATGTTTGAAATAATAGGATTATATAGTTTTTTCATCTTTTTTAATTTATAGTTTTAATTTTGCAGTCAATACACTCATTTTTTTTCCTAAAAAATAATTATTTATTGATTTGAAACTCAAAGTTGCAGAGATACAGAGAAAGAGACAGAGTCAGAGACAGAGACAGAAAGCTTCCATATGCTGGTTCACTCCAGAGATGCCTGCAATGCTCAACGTTGGTCCAGGACAAATCCAGTAGCCAAGAGCTCCTTTCAGATCTCTCATGTAGGGTCAAGGGGCCAAACACCTGAGCCATCTTCTATTGCTTTTCCCAAGCCATTAGCAGGGTGCTAGATAGGAAATGGAGTAGCTCAGACACAAACTCATGCCCATATCAGATGCTGGCGTCATAGGTGGCAGCTTTACTTGCTATGCCATAATGCCAGCCCCCAAAATGTTCTTTTAAAAACATTTTAATAGTAAATTCCAAACACATAGAATAGTAGGAAGGTATATATAGCTACTGCCTCAGGGACCCATCATTCATCTCCATATCTCAATACAGTTTGATATCCCCACCCCATCACTGCCACAAATACCGACAAACCAAAGGATTCTTTTGGAAAGCAATCCCAAATATTGCTGTCCTGTAAATATTTTATTGTGTTTTTTGAAAATGAAACACAAATGCATTTTATTTCCTCAACAATATCCACAATAAACTTGAGGCTAACTCTTTAATATAACCAAATTTTTTTTGATTTTCAATTTATCTGGTTGGATTAAGTTTTGCTGTATAGATTGCTCAAATTAGAAGCTCAACATTTTGTATTTGTTTCACTTGTTTATATATCCTTTACATCTTTTATATTCTTCAGATAACACCCCCACAGTTTTTTCATGGAAGTTATGTGTTAAATAACCAAATTTGGCATCCTGCAGACCTTCTCATATTTTGGGAATTGTAACTTCATACCTGGAGTTATTTAAATCCTTTATTTACTGTGAACAGGTAGTTATTTTTAGAGACCTGATGAGGCATGCTTACATCTGTTTGTGGCAAGTCAAGTGCAAGGTGATTAATAGGCCTCTTGGAAGGCCAACATCCCGTAAGGGAGCACCTGGTTGGCAGTCCTGGATCTGCTGGTTTCAGCCTCATACTAATGCGCACCCTGGGGAGCAGCAAGTGATGCTTCAAATGTTTAGGTCCCTGGTACCCACAAAAGAGGCACAAGCTGAGTGCTGGGTTCCTGACTTTAGTCTGCTCAGGGCCATTTGGTGAGTGAACTTGTGGATAAAAGATCTCTGTCTTTCTGTGTCTCTATGTCTCTCTAACTTTCAAGTTAAAAGTAAAATAAGAAACCATTTTTTAAAAATTACTTTTTTAGCAAGTGTGACAGATTTATATGATTGAGTGATTTCTATAACAGCAAATTAAAAAAAGTTTCTTTTGTGCTATCGAGAATAATGTCTCTGGATCTGTTATTCTTTTCAATTTTTAACAAAATTTCCATCTGATTTTTGCTTCACTTTTTATAGATTGCTTATATCCCCCATTCATTTAACTCATACAAAATTATAACATTCTAATTTTATCAAATATCTTCATTGGTTAACTGAAATTTTCAAGTAGGAAATTTTCCTAATTCAAAAAAATGGCTATCCTATGCAAAATTATTAAAGGTAGGAAGAATGATTTTTTTTTTGAAAGGTAGAGTTAGGGAAAGATAGAGAGAAAGGTCTTCTTTGTATTGGTTCACTCCACAAATGTCCGCATCAACCGGTGTTGAGCTGATCTGAAGCCAGGAGTCAGATCTGAACCCAGGAGCCAGGAGTTTCTTCTGTGTCTCCCATGTCAGTGCAGGGGCCCAAGGACTTGGGCCCTAGCAGAGAGCTAGATCAGAAGAAGGACAGCCAAGGTAGGAATGGGCACTCATATGGGAAGTGGGCGCCACAGGTGGAGGCTCACTCCACTATGCCTCAGCCCCAGCACCTGCTCATTTTTATGTTATCAATATCCAGAAATATAAAGTAATCTCTCAGCATCAGACAAATATAGCCAATGAAATTCAGTTGTACCTGCTGTGAGTTCATTGATTTATAGTTATTTAGAAACATTCTGTTATAACAGCCAGAGGATGCTTGTTCAACTTGGCGTAGTATATTTTAGACAGAATTCCAATGGTCTTTAGTAGCTTAAACATGTCTACATGCAGTGAACATATAACTTTCCAAAAACTGAAGTTTCCTTAGACTGCCAGTAAATATATTTACATGCATTTTATATGCCATACAGAAGCACATATTTACACTTTGTGCCAATTTATTTAATCTATTATACATTTTATCATAATAAAGTATGCATTGAGTTGAAAGATCAAAGTAAATTTATAATGCGGAAGATTTTTATTCCGCCATTTTACCCTACCCAAATTCTACCTCCACATTTTTTTTTTTTTTGACAGACAGAGTGGACAGTGAGAGAGAGAGACAGAGAGAAAGGTCTTCCTTTACCATCGGTTCACCCTCCAATGGCCGCCACGCCAGCGCGCTGCGGCCGGCGCACCGCGCTGATCCGATGGCAGGAGCCAGGTACTTATCCTGGTCTCCCGTGGGGTTCAGGGCCCAAGTACTTGGGCCATCCTCCACTGCACTCCCTGGCCACAGCAGAGAGCTGGCCTGGAAGAGGGGCAACCGGGACAGAATCCGGTGCCCTGACCGGGACTAGAAGCCTGTGTGCCAGTGCTGCAAGGCGGAGGATTAGCCTAGTGAGCCGCGGCGCCGGCCTCCTCCACATTATTTTTAACAATTTATTATATTTCCATTTGTAACGCAGTTGGATCAACTGAATCTGATAATATTTTTACACTTTAATTCTTCATTTATGAATATTTTTGTTGTACACTGGTTACGTGGGACAGTATGTAAGAGTATAAAACCACATTTCCATTACTCTGCTGTCAGCATTCTTATTTGATTGTTTTCCAGTCTTATACTGGTAATCTCTGCACCAGCAAGCATTTCCACTTGTAATTTAGAAACTATTCCTTTTTACAATGTCTTAAACATATTTCATATTGGTTCTCTTCATGATATTGTCTGATATTGACTACATAACATTTTAGCAATAAATCCATTAACATATGGTTAGTATTTACTTTGAGTTCTCTCTGAATAATTTAATTTTCTAAGAAAAATGTATTTGAAGTTGCTAAATATTTGTTGATTCACTTGGTGATTTTAAGCTCTCCTAATACTTGAAAGATTTTAAGTTCTTATTACTGGATAATTTGTTTTTTTGCTTTAATCATATCTACTCCAGTGTCATTACAAATTGTCCTACATTTGTTTGTTTCTGTCCTCTTATCCTGCTAAATAAAAAGCAAACAGTGTGGAGTAAGAGTTTGGAAAAAACTACAAAAAAAATTTTGCAAGGGACTGGGAAAGAGCTATTTTATTATTAGTAGTAGTAGTAGTGGCAATTGTCATATTTACTTGAAAGTAAGAGTTACAGAGAGAGAGAGAGAGAGAGAGAGAGAGAGAGAGAATCTCCCATCTTCTTATTCACTTCCCAAATAGCAGGTTTGGGCCAAAACAAAACTAGGAGCCTGTAACTTCCTCTGGATCAGTTCCATATTTGTAGAAAGTGGAAATATACTTTCATAAAACTGTTATTCAGAAAAACAAGGAACTGAGAAAATGTGATTTTATGATTAGAATAAACACATAATGTATTTTTTGTAGTTTTCTTACAAAAATAGTAAAATATGAATACTTAAGATATAATAAATATGTTATTCAAGTAGAAATCATTTAACATGTTATTATATTAACAATAAATTTTTGTCCAAAAATTTATCTCTGACATTATAGTGCTTGATTTATTCTCTCAGCTAACAGATAATCTCTTTAATTTCTAATAATGAGCTGAACTGAATTTTCACTTAAAGACATGCCACGTTAGCCCATATTTTCTGCGTATGGAAGATATATTATTTTAATGTTGAAAAGATGATTTTAAAGTTTTCTGTTGGGATTCTTGAGGGTAAGTAAAGTGCTACTGATTTTTTTTTATTTTATTCCTTTAGCATAGAGTAAAAGAGCGTCTATCCAGTCCTTTAAACCTTGCTCACATCTACTGTAACAATGCAGCAGGTGGGTGTCACTTGGCTGCTTATTCTTTTCCTCCCAAGGTAAATTTTCCATCTCATCCCCAAATCAGGACTAAGTAGGACATAAAAAAAAATTAAATGGAACATGATTGATCTGGTATGTAGAGAAGTTAAGATTTTAATACATCAGTACTCAGGTCAGAAAATAACCTTTGGAATTCTTTTTTTTTTTTTTCATAAAAAAATTCTCTAGGAATACGCCAACATTAAGAGATATAAGGAAACAATATGATTTGCCTTTTCAAACTATGTCCCTGTTTCTTACACAATGGCCCAGTTAAACTAACAAATCAACTCAACCATATTTGAAAAGATCCACTCCCTGTATCCCTTTTTGTTTTATGAACTCAATGAAAAAACTAACGTGCTTTGAAGAAGACATTGAGAAAACTGTATCTTTTTCAAGTGGTAATGGTTTCTAAACTTCATTTTTTCTCATCAGATTATAAAACATAGACCCTGTTGACATTCAGGGCGCATTATATTTATCAGCTATTTTCACTTTATTGCCATGCCCTATGGTTGTGTGCCTCCAGTACCTGGGAAGCCAAACAGGATGTTCTGTAAGGAACAAAAGCCTTTCCCCAATTGGAATCGAGGATATTCTTTGTGTCAGGGTTTGAGAAATGGATTTTAACCTGAAGATAGCTCAAATAATATACAATATTGTTTAAACAGTTTACTTAACAAAGTGGACATGTCTTAGTATCTGATAAAGCATATACTTTTGTGACATATGATTAGCACATCAAAAAAATGATCAAAAGACAAATAAGCTAAAGAATATGCAGAAGAGTAGAAGAGCTGAGGAACTAGAGACAAATGACGGATTTTGTGTACATAAATGTAACTATTACAGCTTTGAATGAATAATGACAAATAAAATAAAATAAAAGGTATATATGAGTATCAAAGTAGAATGCCATAGCCTTGAATAGAGGAAAGAGAACTCTGCCTCAGAAATGGGAATAAATAGGTAAGGATGATGCTCACTTCAGGAGCCTATATGCTAAAAAGGGGTATGGATAAAGTTTGGGCTTTTTATATGAAAGTCTGTGGGATGAACAATTAAACATATTCCTTGTTGTAAATAAAAGGATTAAATGGCACATATTCCAGAAACAGAGGGTGGTCACAAGACAATAGTTAGAATAATGAATTTGTGAATTTCAGTCTTTCCAGGGAAACCATCAGAAAGTGGGTTCAGGAACGAGAATTTAGCCTGGTGGTTAAGATACCCATATCTCCTTTCAGAGTGCCAAGGATCAGTTCTCAATTCTGGCTCCTGACTCCAGTTTCCTGCTCATATAGACCCTGATAGTTGATCATAATGGTTTAAATAATTGGGTTATTTTCATTTATTTATGAGACTTGATTAAGTTTTCAGCTCTTAGCCTTGGCCCAACCCTGGACATTGTGAGCATTTGGGGAGCCAACAGACAAGAGTGTCTTGTCTCTCCCTCTCTCCCTCTCTCTCTCTCTCTTTGCCTCTTAAAACAAATCTTTAAAAGATGGGAAAGAAAAGATCAACTCCCAAAAGATATTTACTGGGATATTACAGTGTTTTTATTCCAGATGTAAAACAGAAAGTATAGAGACAACAACAGGGTATAAACTAAAACTACTGCGGTAAGAATTTGGGACTAGAAATGCATAAGTTTAAAAATAAATATATTTTTAGGCCGGCGCCGCGGCTCACTAGGCTAATCCTCCGCCTAGCGGCGCCGGCACACCGGGTTCTAGTCCCGGTCGGGGCGCCGGATTCTGTCCCGGTTGCCCCTCTTCCAGGCCAGCCCTCTGCTGTGGCCAGGGAGTGCAGTGGAGGATGGCCCAGGTGCTTGGGCCCTGCACCCCATGGGAGACCAGGAAAAGCACCTGGCTCCTGGCTCCTGCCATCGGATCAGCACGGTGCGCCGGCCGCAGCGCGCCGGCCGCGGCGGCCATTGGAGGGTGAACCAACGGCAAAAGGAAGACCTTTCTCTCTGTCTCTCTCTCTCTCACTGTCCACTCTGCCTGTCAAAAAAAAAATAAAAAATAAAAAAAGATAAAAAATAAATATATTTTTAAAATATATAATGAAATAGAATGAGTAGTATAGATAAAAATTTGACATTGTATAAGATGTTTCTAATATGAAGTACCAAATATAAAAACAAACAATATCTTTTTTCTTTCATAAATCATTTATTCACAGCTGATTTATTGTACTGTTGGATAGATATGTGTGCACATGTACATTGTGGTCTCTGCATTTTAACTATACTGTTACACTTATTTTTAAAAATGCTTATTTTTAATATACTTGGTCTGTTAAGCTTAAATAAATGTATTGTTTCTTTACATACATTTTCTTTAACCTCTAAATATCCAGGTCAAGCTCCTTAAAGTTAAATATTCCTCACAGATGAATTCTTGTTTTTTCCTGTGAAATCCAGTAGTCTTCAATTTTATACCATCACATTACCACCCATATGCAAAATTCTATACCATCACAGTACTAACCATATGCAAACCTTCCTCTATTTTATACTTATTGTTTTACATTTTTAATGTTTTCTTTTAGTGCTAACTTTCTACAAGATTTTCATCTCATTTTTCCAAACACATCATACATGTTTGACATTTCAGAATGCATTGTTTTTAAAGGAATTAAATAACTGAAATGCAAATAGATTTGAGAGACCATAAATGAGCTACATAATTTAATCTATTAATGATGCCAATATAATATGTATTCTTGTAGCAAATTCGGGAAATGTGAGCCTAAAGCAAGCAGTAGTTTCTGCAGCTTATTAGATGCAAAAGCAAATTTGCAAGAAGGAAGCAGAGTTGCAGAGGTACAAAACATGTAACTACCTGAGGGTTTCTGTACTCCTGTTCTTCCTTTGGCAAAATCATGTTAGGCTATACATTTTCCTTTCAGCCTAAGTTCAACTGAGTTCTGTCATTTGCAATAAAAGAATCCTGAATAATACATAAAGTCTCAATTGAAGAAAGCCCTCCAGGTATTGTGAAAGCATATGTTAGAAAGCAGTGAATTTCACAGATTTGCAGTCAATAGTTTACTATTCAGAATATGCAGAGTGGGTATTAGCATTTCTTAATACCTGGTGTCATAAAAATAGTTTATTCTGGCCTCAGCATGAATATGTTGCATAAGTAGCATTTTATGTATACATGGTACTCTCCTGAAAACTAGCTCAAATGGATTCACAAAATAACAAAATTACTTTGTTACAAATAGATCTTGTATATGGAGTAAAATGTTATTATATTGAAATATGATAAACACTAACATGCCTATCTCACAAGTAAGAAATGTGGTTTACCAACTCATTCCCTTGTTACCTCTCCTTAATCAACTGGTTCAAACTTATACCCTAAGATCAGCACTAACCAAAATATTGTGCTCATCATTTCTTTGTCTTTCATATAAAATTGCCACATATAAAAATGTAATAATTTTGTATATATATCTGCAAGTTATATTTGTTCATGATTTTATATATGTGACATAACAACATTAAGTTATATTTGGCTCATATTTATCATTTCATATTATGTGTTTGAGAGTCATGCAACCACAGCTTATCAATTTATCAGATTTAATGTTGTCCTTTCTTAATATAAAATTAGTTGTCAATCTCTTTGATTGTAAATGAAGATACTGGGCTCATTCTAGTTTCTTGAGATAAAAATAAGATCAAATGCTGCCAAAAATATTTTTAAAATGTTTCCTGTGTAAACATACAATTGTATTTTAGATATGTTCACCTAGAGGAAGAAATGCTGAAATATACAGTGTGCATATCTTCAGTGCAATGAAGCAGAGCCAAATTGTTTTCCAAATTGGTCATATAATTTATGCTCCCCACCTGCAGGATGTAAAACCCCTGTTGCTAGACTTCACTGCCTGACACTTAGTACTGTCATTTAATTTTTGCCAGTCTGGTAGGAGCGGAATATTATTTCAGCATGATTTTAATTTGATTTTCTCTGAAAATAATAAGGTTGAATATATTTTCTTGTATTTATGGAAAACTCATTTTCTTCTTTGTAAATGCCTACTTGCCTTTTATACATTTTGCCTAATTGTCTATCAATTTTTTTTCTGTATGAATTTCAAAGTGTTCTTTATAAAATGAAAATATTAATGCTTCGTGATTACATGTGCTGTGAATAGCTTTGCCACAAATATAGTTTATCTTTTTAGTCCCAATAAGGCATCAATGATGAAGCATAGCTTACAACTTTAAGATTATCTAAAATATTTTCATTTCTACTTTTTTTGTCTTAAGAAACTCTTTCCTTCCTGTAAATCAAGGGATATTCTCTATATGTCTTCCTAAAAGTTCTCATATTTTGCTATGTCTCCTGAGCTTATAATCTATCATAGATGGAATTTTGGGCATTGTGTAATGTACATAGTACTTTCCAATTAATAAACATGATTTGTTTCTCTATAGTTTAACACCTTTCAATAAATATTTTTCAATTCTCACATTTTAGAAAAAATTGATGTTTACCACATTTTATTTTATTCCTCAAAGGCTTATTTTTTGCTTATTATTCAAATTTTATTTTAAATTTGCCATTGTACAAAATGATTGATTTTGTTCTGTGTGTGAGGGACCTCATTGCCTCACAAGTATTTTCATTTCTTTTTCATTCATAGTCAGGCTGTAACACATAAGCCTTTTGGAAGAACTATTTCTGAGATTTCTCTGTATACAGGCATGCTTACAGAGCCATAGTTTTCAACAGCTGGTTATGAGTAATTAGAAGAAATATAGTGCAGAGCTCTCAAGTAGTTCTCTCTTACTAAACGGTTAGGCATTTTCTCCTAGTTTTAGTTCTTCCGCGTGAACTTTGGAGTCAGTGACTCAACGCTCAGCAACCACTGAACCATGAAATAACTTTGGTCTGGAAGCTTCCCACCAAGCACGACAGGGGCACCGGGTTCTGATGCTGCTGGAGCTGACACAATTGTGTTCTGCCTTCTTTCGCACATGAGAATAAATCTGTGACCATTGCCCAAGTCTCAGTTTTTCTCCAAAAAATTCTTGACTCTTAAATCAACAGATCTTAATTGTGATAGTGTCTAATTATCAAGAAAAAAAGTCCTTTAAGCATGCCTGACAACAGGAAAAAAAATGGACTTTTTTTTGCTAAATTAAAAAATAAAACGTAATTACCAAATAAAATCGGCAGACTTCTGTTCCCTAAAATGACTGTTTTTTGATGAAATGCCTCATAAGAAGTACTATTTCATGCAAGAGTGATGAATTGATTTCTGTAGAATGTCAAAGAGAAGTGTTTTTTTTTTTTTTATGATTGTTTGTATTAATACTGCTAAAATTGTGTTGAAGAGTCAGGCATTTTGCGTCTCTTAAAGCAAACATGGATTTGTTATCAGCTAGCAGCAAGGGAATATTTTCCTTGTCAAGAAACACTTGCCATTTTGAAGTTGTACAGTATCAAGCAGAATTATAAAACGAAGCATTCACGTTTTGATGATCTGTTTCCTCTCCATTGACAGCTAAGAAAGGCTAAAGTTGCACAGCTGCTACATTCCCATGATGCATGTACTTTTACCTTTATAGAAAGCAATCTAACTATTCTTTTTAGTATGCGTAAGCATAGAAGACAGACACAAAATGAAGGTCCTGAAACATACTTTGAATTTTTCTTACGGCATCTCCTCTTGCTAATGCTCACTGGCTTGGGAAGGAAAATTAAGTGGATGATTCATGAGGGTTAAACACTGCCAGCTGATATCTTTTACTAGCTGCAGATGGAGCAGTTTCTTCTTAAAAGCAAAGTTCAAGTCTTCATGCAAACAACAATTAGGAAAGTTAATGAGACTCATTTTACTTAAACAATTCTAGTTCAGCTGTGAGGAAGCTCAACTATTGAGCAGGTTATGAGACAAATGTATTTAATTAAATGATGTCACTAGTAAGCAGCCCAATATACTCACTTTCCCAGCACTGTTTGTATGGACGTTTTATCAAGCACATTTCTGTCACCTTCTTGCTTTCCTGCTATATTTTCTGTATTCCTTACTTTTCTAGGCCATCTCTAACTTCTCTAATGAAGTATATATTGTATATCTTCTATGTGCTAAGCTCTATACTAAATCTCTAAAATACACATTTACTGTAACAAAGAGTTCTCGGTGACACAAGTTTCAAATCGGCACATCATTTGAGAATCATGCTATTAAGTCTACACAAAAGTAATCATAGTAAGTTAAGACTGCATATTTCATAGTCACTTATAAGTATGCTGTTAGAACATTTATGATGCCCCTAAAAATTTCATGAAATTAAGAATGTTCTTTAATCATTAAGACAAAGTTTCCAAACAGAAAACTGTGAGAATGCATGGAGAAATGAAAACAATTTGATCTTGCTATGAAAAATTCCCCTCTCTATAGCAAATTTGACTTTCATTAAATTGTTTCTTTTCTAGTGTATGATAAAGAATGCTTAAAATCCTATGTAATTTTGACTACTTGTAAATCTTTTTTTAACTTTGGAAAGTTATAAGGAAATATGGGTTTGAATGTTCCTTTTATAATAAAAATAGTAAGTGTAAATATTAATGTACTGATTCTTAAAATTTAAATAACCATCACAAATATCAACTTCCAGATAAGAAAATCTAGACGTTCAAGGCATGTTTTATGACAAATTCAGGTTTCCTACAGAAAAAAATAGATCTTGTTTAAAAAATTAATGGAGAAATAAATACTTGTTAAAGACAAGGAGCTACAGAATAATGACAAGGACATTGATGATTCCAGGAACATTTATTTTCTGTGGGACCATCATTGAGAAATCCCATTGATTTTTTTGTTATTCAAAACCCTTAAATGGTTGTTCAAATCTTAGAAGACAGTTACCGGTCCTGGCATCCCATATATGTGCTGGTTCGTGTCCCAACCAATCCTTTTCCAGTCCAGCTCCCTGCAGGCAGTCCGGGAAAGACAATGAAAGATGATCCAAGTGTTTGGGCCCATGCCACTCGCATGGGAGACATTGAAGACACTCCTGGCTCTTGACTTCTGCCTGGCTCTGCCCTGGCCTTTGTGGCCATCCGGGGAGTGGCTCAGCAGATGGAAGCTCTCTCTCTCTCTTTCTCTTTCTCTCTCTCTCTCTCTCCCTGTCTCTGCAACTCTGACTTGCAATCAAATCAATGATTTTTTTTTTAATGAAGACTGCTACCAAAGTAATTTTTCTGAATGTCAACATTGAATATATAACTTCACAAGTTATAGATAATGAAAACAATTAACCTTCCCCTAATTAGCAAGCAACCTTTTAGTATTGGAGATACATACTTATATGTCTAATTCCTATGATTTCTAGTATATGTGCCTGTTCCAATTTTCTTGATTTTATCTTACATGGTCGGCCCATGTGCTTGTTCTGTTCCAGGACTTATTAATAATCATATGATTCATTGGAGTTCAGGACATGCTATCATTGGAGCTGAGAACACTTCACAAGCAAGGTTATTTTCTGATGTTTTCCTACCTTTCTTCTCTAAAGCATAGGCCTAAGAGAACTTCCCTGAACTATCTCCCCTGAAAGTGAATCATAAAACCTTTACAAGTCAGGTGTTCTTCCCTGTCCTCACAGGAAATGAACAAAGATGCAGAGACATTAGGAAAAACATGAACAAAAAGGCCGCTTCTAATAAATTGCCAGTAGATCATATTCCCTTTTGTGCAATCAAACCTTTACTCCACTGTCTGTTCTTCATCCACCTAAGTATAGAACAATTTTCATTGTTTCTGTGAGTCTCCATTTCTGAAGCTGCTGTGTCATATAAAGTTTTGCTTAAATGCATTGTGTGTGCTCTTTTCTTGTTAACATGCCTTTTGTCATGGGGAGGAAGCTTTCCTTGAGCCTTGCAATTGTCAAAGAAAAAGAGTTCTTTTCCTGTAGTCACAGCCTTGCTCTGTCCTTTTGCCTTGGTGTGCTGACTCAACTCACCCTGTCCAGAACTGCTTTGCTCTTGCTCAGATGCAAGAGAAGGTATCATTTCCACACTTATCTCTCAGGTGTCTGTCAGCAGCCCACATCAGGTAGACACACATCTATGAATTAGCTATCACAACTAGAGAGCAGGTGCCTTTGAATTAGAGAAAATAAGACCACTTATTCTTTTGATGTAAATCAATACTTACTTAAATCTATTAAGCTCAAAGTATCTTACGATGTAGCTATTGTGTTAGATAAAAGACCTCCACTCATTAGATTTGTATAAATCCATTCTCCCTTTGGAAGATAATGAGTTTTAAGATAATTTTAAATAAAATTTATAACTACCTAGGAGGTATCTATCTACCAAAGACAGCATTGTATCTGACAACTTTTTTACTTATAAAGCTATAAAAGGGCAAATAAATTTCACTGAGAAAATGTGTTAAACTAATTCATAATTTTGAATGATTATTCTGTAATTCCAGAAAGCTAAGTATATAAATAAGGTTATATATATATATATATATATATATGTAAGTGAATTGCTTAAAGCAATAATACAACATTTAGGGGCCAGTACTGTGGCACAGTGGGTTAATGCTTGGCCTGAATCACTGGCATCCCATATGGGCGCCAGTTCGAGACCCGGCTGCTCCACTTTCGATCCAGCTCTCTGCTATGCCCTAGGAAAGCAGTGGAGGATGGCCCAAATCCTTG